>NC_050185.1:23608116-24305616 GCF_008315115.2 Sander lucioperca
GTTTGCAGATATGCAAAATGTTTAATGTACATGAGCAAATAGCTGTACAGAGTATTGGAGATTGGACTCCATCGTTATATTAATATATTTAATATAGGGGTAGAGAACCATGATATAACCCCCCAGTGGAATCCAGACACTGGTGGTGGCGGAGAAGGGCCTGAAGACCAGACCGAAGGAGGCACCGGAGCGACACCCGGAGAATCACTATGACGGGAGGTGGAAGGGGAGGAGGAGGGATGAACGCCTTTCCTGAAATGACAGCTGATAGCACAGGGAGAGAAGCAGATTTAAAGCAGTGTTGTGACGCTGTGATTGGCCTATGAAATTCGTGGCCGATTCTGATTGGCTTATCAGGAAGGTGAACGCCTCCAGCGCTGATTCGATTCAGAGAGAGAACTGATTAATTGGTAGGTCTTCCTGAAAGAATTTACGCTGAGCTACATTATTGCATGGCTGCTTAATCTGTAACACTTAATGATTTCCTGTTCACTCAACTGAAAAAGTGTGATCCTTGTTCAGCTCGTCTCCTTGGCCTATAGCTTCGTCTTGCTCGGATTACTGCTGCCATTTCACCAGGAGGCATATGCCAGGAAACCTGCTTGTGGCTGGTTTACACCTGCTTTTAAGAGGCGGAGAATTTTCACTGCAAAATAGAGGCGCGCTTTCACGGGTGGTTTTTGTATATACCGCGGAATACATAATTAGGCGCACTTTACACTTCCCCTCCCATCTCTTTATGGGAAACTCCCACTTTCCCCTTGACCCTCCCGTGAATGCATATGCATGACACGGAAAAGCGCAATTTGCCATTTTCAGTTCCCGCGACAGGCAGTCTGCGCTTTTACCTCAGTGCAGCCTGTTTGTACATACCTCACCATGCTTTTACGCACATGTTGCGAAACAAATACGTCTGAAGTGGGCGCAAAAGCGTTAGTACATCTGGCCCTCTGAGTGGATACGACCGTGTAAATCAAAATTATGAGCCACTTCAACGCAATTCTCTTAGCACGCCAGAGATTGTGCTGAAATTGGATGCTTGTAACACACTGACAACAGAAATATGTGACCTTGTGAGTAAATGGCTGGAAGTAGGCCTAGTTCAAGAGACCTTTAAAGAGGAAGCTGAAAAAGAAAGAGTGCGAATGATTTTAAGTCGTGATGAATATAAATCTGTCTTTGGTGGGACAAACACTGAAAGTGTTATTTCAGAAGAATCCATAAAATTAGATAAGGGACCGTTCTTTTATGGAATGGACCACCGGAGGAAAATAGGGGAGGGTCATGTCTTTTTATTCTTTGTTGAGGGGAGGGTCACCCAACATTTTTTAGTCTTGGGGGGTCACCCAACTTTTGTATTCATGAAAACAGCAAAATTTCAAAGTGGCTTGTTTGGTGCATATTTTTCCATGTAGCTCTCAGTCTCGGCCCTCCTTCGGTACCAGATGGGTCTGACCCATGAGTTTGCTGGGGGGCAGAGGGAGCACTGCTCAAACGGGTAATTGCATTGTTTAAAAAATGAGTGGAATAATTACGTCTGGCATGACCAGATATTTTATAAATATCTTAAATAACACAAAAAACTAAATGGTGGTAAGTAATGCATCTAATTTCATATACTGCTTAAGTAAAAAGAATATTACCTGGCTGACGATGGGAGCAGCAGGACGCAAAAAAAACAAAATTACTGTTGCACTAGTCTGGACATCTTGCCGTGCAAACCTTGCAATAAAGGTTTCCTAAATGCCATGTATATAATAATATAATTTGATGTCAGCTTACTAATTGATTGCGGGTTTTGTGTAGATTTGGACTTTTATGCGCTTTGTTTCTGCGTTTGGAGAGGCATCTCAACAGACTGTAGGTACAACACTGATTGTTCACTGTTACATTTTAATTGAATTTAAGCATCTGTCTATTGCGTTCCAAGACAGCCGTGCCGCGATTGGATTTGATAAGGGCGAATTGTTAAATTGTTACAATGTAATTTAAAATCTGCTTTAAAAATAAACATATTTTGGAATATAATGTTCAGCTTCGGCAGCTTTACCTATATGCTAAAATATACAATGACTGAGGAAGCCTAGTGACGAGTCCATAGCAACCAGTGTTGAATTGGTTATTTCCCAGCGTCCTTTGCTGAATGGTCTCAATGTTTTATCGTTTTATTTCATATGAATACTGGTTTACTAGATGAGTAACTTAGTATTTGAAGTAATGCAGTAAGTGTGCATTTAGTTTCCATGCTTATTGTGTTTCCACAACAATGTTAGTGAGTAAATCTACTGAAATGGCCCCCACACCATAACAATGTTAGTGAGTAAATCTACTGAAATGGCCCCCACACCATAACAATGTTAGTGAGTAAATCTACTGAAATGGCCCCCACACCATAACAATGTTAGTGAGTAATGGCGTTTTTCCATTACATGGTACCTGCTCGACTCGACTGTACTCGCCTCGACACACTGTGCGTCCGTTTTCCATTGCAGATTTTAGTCCCGCCTCAGCGTGGCTGGTTGTCTTACCGGCTCGACGCACACACCACCGCACAAGTATAAACAACAGACCACTTGAGCTTGTTTTATAGTTCTGTGGAGGCTCCACGCAGAGCTTTCACCATAGCCTATGTAATATGTGGCCTGCTGTATATGTAACAGAGCAATGGATGAAAGTCTGTTAATTTTAAATAAATCTAAACTTAGATTCCCGGGCCACACCAACACAGCGAGAAGGACACTGTAGGTTCGTATAAAAATAGTATTTTATTCTGTTAAAAGTTAAAGTTTAAAACAATATTAGAATGGCATCTCCTCAAATAAAAACCCGGGAGACCATAAAACCATGGATCGTCCAATGTTCTGTCCCAGGGTAAAACAATACCCGAGTCCAGTCCAGCCTGGAGTCAACTCCGTGTTTCCCCGGTCGCCGGCCCGGAATGTCTTGCTTCAGCGGGGCTTCGAATAACCTATTCCAATCCAGAGATCCGGGACCAGGAATTCTGTGGTGCCGTTCTGCTTCTGTCAGTGGAGAAATGTAAAATCAATGGGTAGCCTACTCTTAGCCCGGCAACTTTAAAACAGTCTCGGATGACTAGAGTGACGACTTTCCTTTCCTGTACTTCATGTGGGCTCGTCAACAATACTGCCGTTTCTGCTGCTCTGTCGTCGGCCCCTGGATCTGGCACCTTCACAGAAATAAACCACAACTAAAAACGACTCCTTTAGCTCAAAATGCTAAAAAAAAAACACACACCGCATCAGTGTGGGAGAAAAGGACCACTTCCCTTTAGTCGGAGTTTTGTGAGCGTTGACACTGCAGAGTCTGGGAGTCGGCTCCACCAGGGCACAGGAGATCCAGTCCGCAGCAACACCACGGGGAAAGAAGCTCCGCAAGCCAGTCCGCTGCAGCACACGGTAGGTCCATCCGTCCAGAGCGTTCCTCTAGTAAGAGATCTAGCCTCCTTTTATTGGGAGTGGTCTGATCAGCTGGCAATCAGATCGCTAATGTGAATGGGGTTCTACAGGTGTGTCAATTAGTGTTTGTTGTTGCAGTTCGTGAAAGAGGGAAAACAATACTATGCAATGTCCACAACAAAATATAATAAAGTAAATCCACAGCAAACAATATAAAAAAACCACAGCAACCAATAAGGAAAAACACAGCAACCGATAGAGTTTTAAGGCAAAAATAAATCAATAAAAATTATATACAAAATAAACTAAGGTCATCAATCACACTGCTCCACTGGTTTTATATTATGACATATACATTTGTCAGCTGGTGTCTGCATCGAGCCAGCATGTGTGTGTGTACGTAGGATGCGGCGAAAGCTCTGCCTGGAGCCTCCGCAGAACTGTAAACAAGCGGCGCTGTAGTAAACTACCGTGACCTAACGCAACACACACACAGAACGTCGAAGGTGTGTGTTGTTGCCAGAAGACACATTTTATTTCAGAAGAAGCTGGAGGCAGCAAAAAAACAAACAGGTGGCTAAACTGTTTAAAAATAGCTGGTTTGTTCAGGACACCCCGTCTGTCGCTTTCACGTCACCTTTTCGGCTCGCCTCTGCTCGCTTGTAACCTCGACTGAGGAGGTACTAAAAAAACTACCTGTTAGCAGGTACCAGGTACTTTTTTTCGTAATGGAAAACCAAAAAAGGCGAGTAGAGTCGAGGCGAGTCGAGCAGGTACCATGTAATGGAAATGCGCCATAAATCTACTGAAATGGCCCCCACACCATAACAGAGGAGTGTGATGTGTAAGATCAGAAAGCAGAGGTTAACTCATCTATTCCATGGCTGTTAAAAATCAAAGGGCATCAGTACATCTTTACTAAGCGCAAACTAGCACATAGGGTCATCCCTCTTTTTCAAATCATTTTGGAGGGTCATAGAAAAATTATTATTGGTGAGGGGAGGGTCAAGTCTTTTTAACCTAAAGGTCCCAAAACTCCTCCGGTGGCCCCTGAAATAAATAACAAACAGTCCCTAACCTGTCAATCACAAGCTCTAAGGTTTCTAGTAGGCGAGTAGATGCGGAAGCAGATCTTGCAGCTAAATGAGAACAGGCAAAGTGTATAGAAGAGATACAAGTTCAACAGACAAAACTTATTAAGCTGGAAAGTGAATAGAAACTCCATGAGTCACAAATGTTGATAGAAATGAAGCAGAAACAAGCAGAAGTGGAGCTGAAGTTAGAGGAGGAGAAAACAAAGCTAAGAATGTTGCAAGCAAGTGTGACAGATGGAATGTGTATTACCAGTAAGTCACAGCAAAAAGTGAAAGTAATGTGTATTAGCCTACCAGTAAGTCAGAGCAAGCAGTTGAGTAACAGCAGTTGAGGGTTCATATTGAGTAATTTTGGCATTTTCATATTTTAATGGTATATCACAGTTTATGGTTAAAGTTGTTATTGTCAGTTGCAGCAGGTACAGTACAGTACGTTTGTGATTTCTTATTTTTCATGTGCAAAATGTCATTCCAACACCAGCAGCAGTAAGTGTGAACAAGAGCGTTGTAGTTACTGGAGGGCTCCAGCAGGGGGAACGTAAAACTGTTGAGCTATGTGCACATTGCTTCCTCCCTTCAGTCATTACTATGAGGGGCCGTCAGGGACATTATTCAGAATTACCTCTCACAAACACATGTGAAATGCTCTTACATACACTACTGAAACGCTCTCACATAAACAACTGGAAGATTATTCGCTCGCACACACTACTGAAACGCTCTCACACATACAAGTGAAACGCTCTTATATACACTACTGAAACGCTCTTATATACACTACTGAAACGCTCTTATATACACTACTGAAACGCTCTCATACACTACTGAAACGCTCTTATATACACTACTGAAACGCTCTCATACATACAAGTGAAACGCTCTTATATACACTACTGAAACACTCTCATACATACAAGTGAAACGCTCTTATATACACTACTGAAACGCTCTTATATACACTACTGAAACGCTCTCATACATACAAGTGAAACGCTCTTATATACACTACTGAAACGCTCTTATATACACTACTGAAACGCTCTCATACATACAAGTGAAACGCTCTTATATACACTACTGAAACGCTCTCATACATACAAGTGAAACGCTCTTATATACACTACTGAAACGCTCTTATATACACTACTGAAACGCTCTCATACATACAAGTGAAACGCTCTTATATATACTACTGAAACGCTCTCACACATACAAATGAAACGCTTTTATATATATACATTAAGATGATCAGTAGTGCGCGTGCGCGAAAGCTGCATGCTGCCTGTTACGTTACTCCAGCCTTTGAGTTTGCTTCTTTTAACTTCTTAACCTTTATTCTCTTTTTGTCCGTTCTTATTTTTTCACTGTAACTCTCTGAAGTCCTGCCCTCTCTAAAGATGTTGTGTGAGAGAGTTTTTGTGTTTTATTTCATATTTTAATGCCGCTTCCACCGGAACACTAGAGTGGCCGTTTCCTTCAAATCAAAAAGGAGGACACTTTGCATACACAGGGACACGCAAACAGATATTTGTTTGGTATGATCCCATTTTAATTTTTAATATGTTAAAATTCTCGGCATCAATAATAATAATTAATGAATATATATATTATATTATATAATAACATTTATATATAATAACAATGCACAATAATTACTGTGCAATACCATTCCATGTTCACTGTGCAATCTATTGCCCATGTGCAACTGCTGCTGCTGCTGCTAGTATTTGTGTTATCTGTTGTTTGTGGATTCTTATTTTGTATTTATTATTTTCTTACTCTTACTGTTTTTTATACAGTTTTTTTCTCTATCCACTTTGCTGCTGTAACATTGGAATTTTCCCATTGTGGGACAAATAAAGGAATATCTTGTCTTATCTTTTCCACCAGATTACATAAAGGTGCATACACATACCACATAGCTAATTATAAATATACAAGATACAGCCCATGACAATGTGCCCTTCCATTTCAGATTACATAGGTCTAATAAACATCATACAGAAACTGTTCTTAATGTTTTTATCTGGATAGATAAAGGGTAAACAATACAGCACCTTCTGTTTCAGATGTATAGGCTTTGCCTATACATATAAGTATGAGCATTTTCAGAATTTCAGTCCAACAACCGATGTTAGTTAACATTATGTTCTGCTGAGAGCTTGATTGACAGCCTGGTGGTGAACACATGGCTCATTTGAATATTAAAATTAGCCGTGTGTTGATAAGTCGCAACACGAAAATGTAACCAGTGAAACTACTTATTTTGACACAGCTTTTTTGACACACATTTTTAGCCAATAAGTATTAAACTAACAAGGTAATGTGTCAAAAGGCGGACCTTTTTGTTATTTTCTCAAAAGGAGGACAAATGAGTGTCAGGCTTAAGGCTGCGCCTGCAGCCGGACTGTCCAGCCTAAAGCCGGAGGAATGGCCATAATATATATATAATATTTCACTATAATGTGTGAAAGGATTTCACTATAGTGTGTGAGAGATGTTTCACTTGGTTATATGAGAACTTTTCACTATAGTGTGTGAAAGGATTTCACTATAGTGTGTGAGAGGTGTTTCAGTAAAACCGGAAGGCATTTCAGTCAAAACGGAAGGTGTTTCAGTAAAACCGGAAGGGCTTCCGTTCAACAAAAATGCGCAATTCACAGCGCGATTCATGTGTTGATCGTCAGCCACGTTTTTCGCAACAAAATGTCTGCCCAACAGCCTGCAAGCAGCCTAACCAAGGCAGCAGCGTTACTTCACACTGTACTGGCGTCAGCGGAGACCATCAGAACCTTGTCAAATGCGACAACAGTCGGGCAGCAACCGACCGTTGCAACTTCAAGCCGCGACACACTGGACAGTCACATAGCGTCGCTTTTTGGCAGCATGACACTGCCAACTGCAGCTCCAGTCCAGAGAGTGTGTGCGCCGCATTATCAAGCGCAACGCTTCAGCTCTTGGACATCATCCACGAGGAGGAAAAGGTAATTCTAAATAGTTTATTTCTAAATTATTGTTTAATCCAACGTAACGTAGCTAACGCAACGCAACAAGGCATGGTAGTGAACTAAACAGGTAGCTGTTTGTGCCTCCACTACAAACATGTGGGGGATTGAGCCCTCACTACCACCCTAATACAGGGTTTTTGCGGGTCCTAAGAGTCTCAGATCTACTGCAAACTTGGCGTATGTCTTGCAGGGGGCCCAGATAGGTACACTGGCGAATTAGGTGCATGTAGGTGCCAGCAGCTAACTTAGTATTGTTTGTAGCGTGGTTGCTATGGTAACATACGGCAATGTGACTCACGTGGTGGTACGTCAGCAGGTAGTAAAATCAGCTGTTCTTCACCTGGTGTGTGAATGCCATATCGATAAAATGAGGGCAGTGTTTTTTCATCACTTCCATTATGTTATAAGTCATTTCTGCACTGCTGTTGCACCAAGCATAATCTAATATTGTTATTTGGCCATATTGGTTGTTTACTTGAACAGTGCCATGTCTTAAACTAATGTTACTGACTGTTGATACTGTTGTTGTTACAGACTGTTACAGTTTGTAAATCCTCTGTTATTTTCTGCCCCACACTGAAGCAATAATACATTTACCAGTGATGATCTTCACCGCTGCGATTAAATACATCCTTCCTCAGTATTTGAAGTTTTAAGTCAAGTACTTTAGTAAAAAAAAATACTGATTATACATAAAATACTTTTTATGTATGCCCCCTTTTTTGTCTTTGCTTATTTCTCATCTTTGTCTCAGCATAAAGGAATTACTGTTTATTACATATCCCCTTTTTACATTACATTTATGTCACTCAGAAACACCAGTCCTATTTCAAGGTGGCTGCTGAACTCTGACCTTGCAATTGACACCTCAGTTGACAAATTAGGACCTTCCATGCCCTGTCCACAGCCTACAATAGCTAATGAGTCTGTGTTAAAGGGAAGGACAGATATGTGGTTTTTCATGGTAGATTTAAGGCTCAGAGAAAAATCACATAAATAAGAGTGTTCAGGGCTTGAAGTGATAAAATTGGTTAAAATGAATATATTTGACCTAAATATGAATATTAATGGGTTAAATATAACTGATATTGATAACCACTACCCCTTATTTATATAATATTGATAGGGGGTGGTGGTTAGTATTTTGTATTGTATTTCCTATGGCAGTATGACTTATATTGTACTGGTACTCAGGACACAGCAGCATGACCATTTCAACAAGGAGGTAATATTACTCCCTAATCAATCATGGGGAGTAGTGTGCAAACAAGGTCCAAAATCATGGTTACACAAACATGGACACATCCTCAGTGCCTTTGAATTACGGAAGGACTGGGACCACCAGACTGTTTTAGAACGCATCAGGGATGGCTTTGGTGAGCACATTCCAGACGATGTCAGGTAAATGCCTCTTTTTTCCTCTTAATTTGATGATTATTACAAACATTTACTCAGCATTTGTTTTAAAATCTACTTGAATCAGTCACACAGTTAATTGGAGCAAGAAGCCAAAGTGGTGCCCCTACACACACACACACACACACACACACACACAGTAACAACGACAATGACTAAGGGCCCTGACACACCAACCAGACGGGCCGACCGTCGGCAGAAAAGTCAGTCGGACTGATCAGTCGAGTCCCCGAGGGCCAAAAAATGCCTCAGAACACACTGAGGCAACGCCGACTTGAGCGTATGCTCTGCGCGTGTGCGAAATGTAATACGTCTCCATAGCAGCAGGCGGCGCTGCTCTGTATTGTTTCCATTAACAGTCTGATTATTTCCCAGAAAATGAAAACCGGCAACTGATTGGACGAACACGTCACGTGGTTCTTTTTTCTCCGGAAATTCACAGCCAGACTGTCATGGCGGCTTGTTCAGAATACGATCTCATATTGTACTAAAATAGTTCACCGAAACGTATTTCTGAAAACATTTTAAGAGAGAAATAGGCCATGCAGTTGCTGAATCTGTCTTCATTTCAGATCAACAAAGGTCAGTTTAAAAGATTTTCGTCAGATTTTGAGAGGCTCATCTGCAGACCATCAAGGACCCTTTTAGTACGTTTGTGATTTTGTTTGTTTTTTACCACTTAATAAAATTGTGCTAAATATAATATATAAAAAAAGAAATGTATATTTTTCTTTCTCTGTTTAAGATTGACTCCGAAGAAGAAGATGACTGTTCTCCCATTACTACCAGATCAACATTAAGCATGCATGCAACTAAGGGCAGCGATGATGATTGTGTTGAAGTTGATGGTCCTCAGATTCGCACAGACATGAGCAGTAATGGCACCACCAGGGCTGCTACCAGGTTTAGAGTAATGGGGAGTAATGAGTATCCCAGTACTAGCAGTCATGATGGAGATGGCAAACCTGGTACTAGTACTGGTCATGAAGACAGCTATGGCTTCAATCACACCGTCAGCAGTAGTGGTCATGATGGAGGCTGCCTTGCAAGAGGTGATGGGAACCCTGGCACCAGTGGTACCACAACTGATCATGGTGGTGACTACGCTTCATATTTGACACTCGTGGCTACTCTTCCTCCTGACTCTTCAGATGATGAGGAATTAAACCTAGCCATAATTGCCGGTATGGAGAGTCAAATGTGAGTAGCACACACATAGTATGTGAGCTTGATAGATCAGGATAACTCTTGAGAATGATGTGATCTCGTAATTGATATGAATCCTTTATCCCTGACATTATCACATCCATGTTTTGGATTAAATGGTTGCTTACAACCAACAATTTCACAAAATACAAGTTGTTGTAAAGTATGTCACATCAATGTGTGTCTGATCATTAATTTTTGATTTTGTGTTTATAGTGCAGAAAAGGTCCCGGTCCAAGAGATACTGCTGGAACTGTCAAGCAAAATTAGCACAAAACGGCAGTGCAAATTTAATATAAATCGCTCTGCTGTCTGGGAGGGAGCCATGCGGGGCTTCCAAAGGGTATCCTACGACCCTAACTTGATGATCTGTGTAAAATTCTCCGATGACATGGGGAGAAATGAAGAAGGAGTTGATTTAGGAGGACCAAGAAGGGAATTCTTAAGGCTGCTGATGGAGACTATTGCCAGGTCACCCATGTTTGAGGGAAAAGAAAACGGCAAGAACTTGACTCTTGACAGTACTGGTAATGCCAGGCTTTTCTAAAAATTCATAATGTCAGCCATTTTAATTGATAGTGATTTTGACATGCAACTTGTAGCTTTTGAACTGATTTACTTACCTCAACTGCAGAAGGTACCAGGCTTTTATAAAGTGGTCTTGTTTTAGAGGCAGGGCTTTAAGCATAATTGGTCATATTTTAGTATGAAGCGTTGTTTTAATCTGCCCCTGTTTGCCCTGTTACAGTTACTGCATGATGTGGTAAATTCAAACTCAGCACTTTCTGTATCTGTTTTCAATTAAAATCCCTCTACAGTTTCATGAAACATTTGCAGCAATGTGTTGTGGAAAACTTTGACTTGCAACGTTCCCATATGGCCCTTGAAATTTGGCTACTGTCATCTTGTGGAGCATGTATGGTACTATACAATCCAGTTTTGCTAAGAAATGCATCCACAGTGACTGAATTTGGATAGTCACACTGAAAAGGAAAAGCCAGTATTTTTCACTCTGGACCAAGCAAAATTATATTGCTGAATTTATTAGATTAAGTTATTGGAAATGTACATCATCCTTGGCATGCATATTATATTGCAGCTCACTTCTCCACTCATGTTTTAGACCTAGCTTTTATTTGTTTGTGTCAACCATGGCCCCGGTCATCATTCGAGACCCGGCCTGTAATTGACAGCCAGTTTTTGTTTGCCGAAATGTGGTATTTATCAATATTGTTTTTCCTTTTATGCCATTTTTTTTGCAGCTCTAAGAGAGGACTGGTACTACATTGCTGGCAAAGCCATTGCAGTGAGATTGGTACATGGCGGTCCACCACCAAACCTCCTCTCGCCAACAGTATTTTGTCTTCTGGTCAATGGTTCAGCAAATCCAAAACTAGAAGACATAGCTGACACAGAACTCTTGGAAAAAGTCAAAAAGGTCAGTTGATAGCTTTTGAATGTTATACTACATTAGAATTAGTTTACATTAAAAGGTTCTCTTGTTGTTTTCCATTTTGAAAAGGAGTATCAGCCCTCTTTTTCCATATGTTGTAATTTGAATGCCACCGCTATTCAACGGACAAGTGTCAACAGCAAAGCATATTTTCCTTCTTATTTATCACATTGTAGCAATATGTGGGAAAAAAACTGCACTACCATGAACTGTTAGGGGACCTCTAGGCATTCTGTAGGATGCAGACCACTAGTGTCTGGGTTCGTACTAATAAGAAACTTCCATAACAAGCCATCTTGCTGCTTCTTGTGATGCTAGGTATCTGAAAGTACAACCCTTGAGGACCTTGAGAAGTCAAATGCACCTTTGCTTGACTACTTGGCCAATGCAGGATGTCTGAGGCCTATGCGGTCGATAAGAGACAGGGATCTGTTGGTACAAGACATTGTCATATTTCAGGTCATCCACAGGGTTCAAGGTCCATTTCAAAGATATTCAGTGTTAGTTGTTGTACAGTCAGATCAATCTCAAAAGGAGTAATAATTTTAACCATTGACCAACAAGGTGTAAGACTAGCTTCACAAAATCTATTACAAAAAAACAAGGGACAATTGTTGATTATGGATTGTACAATTATTCCATGTTGTTTGTACAGATTCTGTGAAGGACTGAAAACTCTTGGGGTTCTGGACCAAATACGACGACATCCAGACAGCTTTCGACCCCTGTTCTGCTATGAGCCGAACACACTGACCGCTAACCAAGTGGATGATCTTTTCAGCATTCGTCTCTCTCCAGAAGGGAGCAACAAGAGAGCTGCTGAGGAGATGGTCGTTACTTTCTGGAGGGACTATCTCCAAGATGCAGAAGGTAATTAATGGTTTAATGGTCAAATAAACTGATGCATCTGTTTTTTTAGTATCATTCTTTTTATTTTATTCTCTTGGTAGTCATAACATTATCACAACGCAACCTGCGAATGTTGAAAGATGAAAGACCTGTTATAAATTCATTGCTATAAGAGGCATTCAGATTTTAGACGCTTTGGTTTTGAGAAGTGAAATACACTTACCTGACAATTTATTCAGTATCAGCTGATGTTAATTGCTTTAGAGATGATTCACATACACATTAATTGGACCAACTACCACTGATAATATTTTTCTTTTTACAGAAGAAGAAGGGCCATCCAAACTAGAGAAGATATTGGCCTTCACAACTGGAGCATCTGTGGTACCACCTATCGGCTTTTCCCCAACTCCTTCTGTCCAGTTTATTCACAAAGGAGATGATGGCTTCTCTACATCAATGTTCCCTCTTGCCAACACATGTGTTAACTGCATCAACTTGCCACTACATGTGTCTTACCAACTGTTCAAGGAGAAGTTTGACTTTGCATTAGGAAACACATATGGGTTTGGCAGGGCATGAACATGTCATGCTCTGAAAAATCTTTCTGTCTGTGTCTCACTTTCTCTGTTTGTCTCTACCTTTCTGCTTGTCTCAGTCTGTTTTCTGAAAAAAGTTTAAAACAAGACAGTTATTTTTATTTCTGAATGCCGTATGCAATATAACTTATGTATTTTATATAGTTTCACAACAATTCAGTTGACTCAGTCAGCCTATGTATTTACATTTATTTGTAACGGCATGTTTCATATTCTTACCAAACTTTCTTTTAACATATACTTGTTTCGACAGTTAAAATTTAAACAATTAAGCTGAACATATGCTCTGTATCCCTTTCTGTGACTCACTAATGTCGCTTCTTTGTCTATCAATCCGTTTGCTTCTCTGATGTGTCTGTCTGTTTCTTCCTCTGCCTGTTTAAGTCTCTGTTTGCCTCTCTTGTCCTGTCTTTGAATGTTCGTTCCTTTGAACAAATGTTTATCATGTTCATTTATTTTTCATAAAATGTTTTACAATGTTTTAACAAAACTTTAATTCACAGAATACACTGCACAAGTGAAGAAAACATTTTAACAAACCTTAACATAACTCCCATGTTATTCACTGAAGTGCAGAAGTGAAGAAAAAACATCTATTCCATGGTTCCCATCATTTTCAAGTGGGCTCACTTGTTGAATAATGTTCATTGTGGTCTAATTAATAGTTACATCTATGTCTGGAATTACAACATTATTATTGGTTTGAAGTTCAGGTAATGGCCCTTCTTCATCAATGCCATAGTAGTTATCGGCATCAAAAATGCTGTTTATAGCTGGATGGATTCCTGCATTATTAATGACACCTGAATGCCACAGCTGGAGAGGTGTCTGCCCCCCTTGTGTGGAGAGGCCATGGTTGTTCCATTGATTGATGAATTCTGTTACTGCTCTTTCAATCCTTGGTAAATAAACATAATGCAGACAAAATAAATGTAGTTCATTCAATGAATCCAGTACACCCTGTTCCTCCATGAAGTTAAAGATGTTTATAAAGTGTCTAGATACAACTCTATTGAGTTCTGCCCATAGTCTCTCAATCCTTTGGTTGTGTACCGATACACCTGTAATAACACTGTTCAATCCTCTTCTTTCCATCATAAAACGGGCAACATTTATATTTTCCATACCATGATCACATCTGACCCTTAAGGGCAAGCCAAAGTTCTGTACTCCTCCTAGAAATAATGACAGGACGGTTGAGGCTCTGTTGTTGAACAAGCACCCTAAGTATATAATCGTCCGGCTGAAGCCATCCACACAGCCATGAAAGACCATCCGCCACCTGACCAGCTTGTGGTTGCCGTCAAAATGCCTGTTGGGAAGAAAATATATACTTAAAAAACTATATATATATATATATATGTGTATATGTGTGTATACAGCATATGTGTGATGCGTGCCACACACACACACACACACACATATATGTATATATGTACTTGTTTTCCTTATACATAACATTTACTTACCATAATTGGTTAGGGGCCTGAACACTATAGACTCTTCGATGTATAGCAAGACGACGTCTAAATGATCGCCCAATAGGATCCACTTGATGCAGGCTCTGTCTGACCCGCCAGCGCTGAATCCTCAAGCCACGTGATCTCAGGCTTCCAAGTATGTATGCTTCACCTGCATTTGGAGTGTTCTGTAGTATATTAGTTACAACTCTGTCCAGGTCTTGATTTGACAATACAGAATACCTTAATGGCTCAACTCCCAGTCTTTGTCTGTGTCTGTATAGTGTTCTTCGACTAATTCCAAAGCATGATGCAATTCTCTGCCATGACATACCGATGGACACACAGTGAGAAATCTGTTCAGTGGCTATGCTGTATCTGGGCCGTCCTGGATAGCCAGTCAAGGTTGTTGGAGGTGTCAAATTTGTGGTCACTTCAGTGGATCTCTGTCTGGCCTCATGTTCATGCAGCAAGTTGCGAAAGCATCTATACAATGATCCTAGAAGGTTACTGACATCCCTATCATCACACACAGCAAGACATGCAGATAGAGTTTGAGTATGCTCATTAAGCTCTCTATAAAGCCTCTCCTGATGGAAATTGTCAGACTCTTCTCTTTGCAGCCTTTCAATGCATTGTAGAACACTAGTAAAAAAAGCGACAACATCCTCCTCATTGCCTCTCACTTCAAAAAATAAAGCTTGGACTTGAAAAATGAAGAATATCAGATGAACATACATTGTGGTTGAAGCAAGGGTTGAACTACTTCAAACTCAGCAAAAGCACATGCACTTCCCTGTGTGGAGTCTTCCTGTTTCCATCACATGACAGGAAGGCCTTCCTGTTTAACTGTAATTTTCATATTCTGTAATTTTTTCAACTGTTAGTTTACAATTCTATATCAGAGCATTTCAGCTGTGTATATGAGCACATTTTATTAGTATGTGGTAAAGCTTTTTTGTAGTTTATGCAAAATGTTTTGCGTGTAAGAGAGCGTTTCAGTAGTGTATATAAGAGCGTTTCACTTGTATGTGTGAGAGTGTTTCAGTAGTGTATATAAGAGCGTTTCAGTAGTGTATATAAGAGCGTTTCACTTGTATGTATGAGAGCGTTTCAGTAGTGTATATAAGAGCGTTTCACTTGTATGTATGAGAGTGTTTCAGTAGTGTATATAAGAGCGTTTCACTTGTATGTATGAGAGTGTTTCAGTAGTGTATATAAGAGCGTTTCACTTGTATGTGTGAGAGCGTTTCAGTAGTGTATATAAGAGCGTTTCACTTGTATGTGTGAGAGCGTTTCAGTAGCGTATATAAGAGCGTTTCACTTGTATGTGTGAGAGCGTTACACGAGAGAGCGAGAGTGTTATGTGCATGTGTATATGTGCTGAGGAGAGTGTTTTTAACACAGTATGTTCGCACATTATGAAGTAACGAAGTTAATTTACATGACGAAGAGTAAACTAGCCACATTAGCCTTTAGCAATGCTAACCACGACGTCGTGGATGAAAGAGCAGCACTTAGTAGCCATGCAGAGACATTGTATGTGTCGTAGTATGTTCTGTATACGTTTCTGTAATGTACTGAGTACTTTTAAAGGGTGTAATTGTGAGTGCTATATGTTATCAGAATAATTTTATTTTGTATCTCTTGTGGATTGCCATATTTGTTTGCTTGATATATTTCAGTTCTGTAGTTATGCAGCAGAAGAATTGCATGTATTATGTATGTTGTATTGTTATATTGAGTCATTACACATGTGATCTGAGGAAAGTTTGTGTCCGTGCATCTTTCATTCAACTACTCCCCTTTTCAGGGCTGTTACACAAGCATGGATGTGAAAGTGGCTGCAGCTCGAGTCAGAACATACAAAAAACTGGAAAGTGATGTGCACACAAGTCACACCATAAAACGTTAAGACATGTTGAGAAAAAAGATCCGCATTTTGCCGTAATCCAATGACACGAAAAAAAAAGTAATCCACAGCGATCAGTAGATCCACAAACAGAGTCACGGTGTATCCAGCAAGGCCTATACGAGCGTCACATACGAGGCCTCTCCACTTCGCCGTTTAAACAAAGTGGAATAAACGTATAAAAGTCCAAATCTACACAAAACCCACATTTATATACATGGCATTTAGGAAACCTTTATTGCAAGGTTGGCACGGCAAGAGATCCAGACTAGTGCAACAGTAACTTTCGTTTTTTTTGCGTCCTGCTGCTCCCATCGTCAGCCAGGTAATATTTTTTTTTTACTACAGCAATATATGAAATCAGATGTATTACCTATCACCATTTAGTTATTTTCTGTTATTTAAGATATTTATTTAATATCTGGTCATGCCAGATGTAATTATTCCACTAATTTTTTAAACAATGCAATTACCTGTTTGAACCACCAGGGGGCAGTGCTCCTCCTGCCCCCCCAGCAAACTCCACGTATGCGGTCAGACCATCTGCTAGGGGGCCGAGACTGAGAGCTACATGGATAAATATGCACCAAACAAGCCACTTTGAAAATTTGCTCTTTTCATGAATAAAAAAGTTTTTAGTCTGGGTGGGGGGACCCAGACTAAAAAATGTTGGATGACCCTCCCCTCAGCAAAAAATAAAAAGACATGACCCTCCCCTATTTTCCTCCAGTGGTCCATTCCATAAATACCGAACGGTCCCTTAGTGGGAGAACGTAATACAGCTTCTGCTGTCAGAACCACTCCGGCTATGTATTCAAACAGACAACTAGATACAGGAGTCTCCCTGTTCCAATGGCAACCATCATCTCAGAGTGTAACAGCCAACTTAGCTGAAGCAATTGCAAGCTCCTTAAGTCTAAATCGTTTGCCTGTTCCTGAAACAACCATGTTTGCTGATGATACTTTGACATTTGTTGACTTCTGGATGTCGTTCATAACTCTAATTGACAGGAAACCTATCTCTGCTAACGCAAAAATGCTCTACATGAAAAGCTACCTCGTTTCGAGATAAGCTGATGAAATAGCCTAAGATTAGATCTAATGATTCTCTGAAACTTAGAGATTTTGCTGTCTTTTTAAAGAGCTCCGTGGAAACTATGCCCCACGTCAAAGGGTTTGCCATTTTAAATGATTGTGAGGAAAATCATAAGCTCTTGGAAAAATTACCACACTGGATTGTACACAAACGGAGCTGAATTGTAGTAGAGCAGCTTGATGCATCTGGAGAATATCCAACCTTTGAACACTTTACAAAGTTTGTGCTGAAGGAAGACCGCGTGGCCTGTAATCCCATCACTTCTTCCTTCTTCTTGAGCTCCAGATTAATAGATGAAAAGTTCCCCAAGAGGGCGAAGGCCCTTAGTACAAGTGCCCAAACAAAATATCATGCATTTAAGTCAGAAAGTTCGTCTCGCGGCATGGCATTGCTAAGTCTTGTCTTTGCTGCCAAGTCTATGGGAGATGAAATGGCGTTTATACATCAAAATGATCTATGCTTTGGATGTTTGTGTAAAGGACATGGAACTAAAGATTGCAAAACATTGCATGCCTGTGGAGTGTGTAGCCGACGCCATCCAACCTGTTTGCACGAAGAGAGAGAGAGAAGAGATCCGGTGAAACAGCAAAGAGAAGCTCCACTTCTGGTTCCACAGAAGGACAAGCAAATCAGGAAGTCCGCAAAGTTCTGTCCCATGCAGTAACTCAGAATGCTTCACCTACCTCAAGTATTGTCCCAGTTTTCTTGTCATCTGTGAAAGAACCTCAGAAGGAAATTCTTACATATGCTCTTCTTGCAGGGTACCCGTGGGGTCTTAAAAGCATTGAAAAAGTCTTAAATTTGATAATCTCAAATTAAGGCCTTAAAAGCCTTGAATTTGTTATACAAAGTCTTGGATTTCGTTACAAAGGTCTTATTTTTTTGGCCTTTCCTAGGATTAAGTTCATACTGTAACAAAATTAACTGTTACTAATGTAGGCTAATTGAAAAATTCATGCAGGGTAACGTTGAGTGCACCTTGCGCTCCACGTCATAGCAGAAAGCATGAAAGCGTGCATACCTGTTACTATGGTAACTACAAGGCAAGTGAGGTACAGAACAAGATAGTAGCCTAGTACGTAGCCTAGCCTAGTTTGTCGTCCGAAATGGGAAAGCGTCGGTTTAATCTGCTGTGGCCACAGAATCCGAATTACGTTAAGGTCAAGCCTATGCCAGGTAATGACCGCAAGGCCTATTGCTGTTGGTGCCGCAAATCTTTTAAGCTAGCGACGATGAGTGTTACAGCCCTGGACTCCCATATGAAGGGTACCAAACACACAGCGTGTAGTAGTGATGGCCAAATGAAGCTTCGTGAAGTATTTTCTTTATTTTCTGAGCCCACTAGATGGCGCTTTTGTTAAACAAAGGGTTGAAAGCCCACTGAGCTGCCATTCCTTGAGTGTTTTTCTTCAAACCGAGAGTGCCATCTAGTAGGCTCAGAAAAAATGCTTCACAAAGCTTCATTTGGCTATCACAAGCGTGTAGTACTGCACGCCTGCGCCAGGCACCAATTGTGCAGTTCTGTGCACCGCAGACCTCTTTGGTTACTGATACTCCTGAGGCTAGCAGTAATGAAGTAATGTCTACATTAGAAGCATTGTCACCACACCCAAGGAACATCCTATCTTACTGTGGCTCGACACCAACACTGCAGGCAGAGGTGATAAAATGATAATCTCGGAGCACCACGTTTACACATCGAATGAGAACATTACAGAGATTTTTAAAACCATGTTTCCTGACTCCGAGGTTGCAGCTACATTCTCGTGTGGAAGCAACAAAACATATATATGCATATATAACTAAATTTGGGTTGGCTCCCTTTATAACTAAAGAACTAACTGACCAGGTCAATATGGCCAACGGGTTTGTGGTCATGTTTGACGAGACTTGACAAGATGATGAAATGCAGTTGGACTTCAATATTCGCTACTTGGTGGACGACCACGTTCAGTTAAGATACTTGGGCTCGCAGCTTATGGGTCATGCAACGGCGGTGGACTTGCTTAAATATTTCAAAGTAAGTTTTTTTTCTGAATTTTATCTGCTCTATCGTTAACTGTTAGCCGGATGTCGCCTTTTTTCTTCAGGGAACAATATTGCAAATGTTGGCCTTGTGAGGATAGCTATTTCAAGATTAATTTAATTTTATATGGCCACTTTTCGTATTGGTACACCTATCTAATGCCTTTTTTCTTTTTAAACTGTACGATTGTCGTGTGTTTACCTCCTTGCAAATGTGTTGGATGGTGAAATTCTGTCACGTAGCTTGCCGATTTATAATGTGCTGCTGTCACCTAGTGGACATTTTCTGCAGTGTTATTGAATTAATGACGGCAATGATTGCCTACCAGAAGTACATCCCTGTATCTCACCACTCAGACAGAACCCTTTAACCTTGAGGCCCCAACCTCAATCACACTAACTATTATGTATATACAGTAATATCCATCTTCGTCCATCTTCGTCCGCTTATCCGGGGTCGGGTCGCGGGGGCAGCAGCTCCAGCAGGAGACCCCAAACTTCCCTTTCCCGAGCCACATTAACCAGCTCTGACTGGGGGATCCCGAGGCGTTCCCAGTCCAGGTTGGAGGGCAAACAAGGCAGCAAAATGGCAGAGCTAATTGCCAAGTCAAACATGTTGAGAAGAAGCCACAAGCAGAAGTTGACAGAACTTGTGAGCCTGGGCGAAAAAATGGCAACCAAGGCAGCAGAGCTGCGAAGGCTGTAGTCTTCAACATCTTCAAATTCAAATCTATTTGTTTATTTTCAAATCAAATGTGTGTTATCAGAATAGGCCTACACACACCCGTAACGTGGACCAGAGGAAAATTAGCACAGAATGCTACCCAGCTGGACTGTCCACCCACAGCATGCAGGCCATACAAGAGCTGTGCGCGCTGCCTGAGAATAGTGTGTATTTGTCTGACTCACCTTGGTTGTGCTTCTTTATCAAACTGTGGGATGAAATGCCTCACACATACTATATACGACAATAACTATTTGTGTTGCAGTTGAGAGGGGCCATTGTGAAGCCTCAGCCCACAAAAAGGGCGAAAAAATTGAAACCAAGGCAGCAGAGCTGCAAAGCTGTAGTCTTCAACATCTTCAAGTTCAGATCTATTTTTTTATTTGTTTATTGCAAATCAAATATGTTATCAGAATAGGCCTACACACACGTGCGCGCTACAACGCTGTTGCGTATGTATTAAATATGACTGATAATTTAAATGTTTTATTTAATTCAAGTAGCCTACTTGTACATAATTATTTTCTAGGGTTTAAATGTATACAGATTTGACATTTTCCCCTCATACTTCTGTCAGAATGAGTACGAAGATGGCATTGAATTTCATTTGAAATGGTATTAAAAAGGTCTTAAAAAGACTTGAATTTAAGTTGGAGGATCCTGGGGGTACCCTGTCTTGACACTCATAGTGATTCATCTTTCGTCTTGGAAGACCTTGTCAGAGAGCTGGATGTAGTTTCTCAACCATTACAGTTGAAGTGTAGCACAATGACTGCTGTAGACACAGTTATAGCCAGTCAAAGTGTGTGTGGTTTGCAAGTTCGAAGCTTTACGTACACACAAGCATACACATGTGACTTTATTCCTGTTGTTAAGTCTTGCATACCAACCAGGACCACAGCGTCTTAGTGGCCTCACCTTAAACATCTTGCAAATAAGTTGTCATCTCTTCAAGACTGCGAAGTGGGACTATTGATTGGCTATGATTGTCCTTCAGCTTTAGCTCCCCTTGAGGTCATCACTGGTGGTGAGAATGAACCATTCGCACAGAAGGCTGGTCTCCAAGGCCTGAAAGGAGTCTGGATCCCAAGATGTTATCATCCACAAGACTTTGGCAAGATTGTGAGTGTAGAATTGCACCACTTTGCAGATGCTAGCAGTGTAGTCTATGGTGCATGTTCTTACCTTCGATATAAGAATGTCCAGAACAAAGTTCACTGCAGTTTCGTCATGGCAAAGGCTAGGCGTGCACCATCAAAGATCACAAGCATTCCCCGTTTAGAACTTTCAGCTGCTGTGGTCGCAGCCAGAGTGAGCGTTCTGTTGAAATTAAAGCTAAATATGAAGATTGATGAGGAATTCCTCTGGACAGATTCTCAAGTCTCACTCTAGCATACATCAACAACGAAGCACGGAGATTTCACATCTTTGTGGCAAATCGTGTCCAGCTTATAAGAGAGTACACCAATCCGAGCCAGTGGTAGTTGGGGCGAGTAGTGGAAACTTCTATGGATAGTGATGGCTTAGTGCGAAGAGTGAAAATACGAGTTGGAGACAGAAATCAGGAAAGCATCAGTCTCCATCTAAACCTTCTGTTATAGAGAGGCCCATTCAAAAGTTAGTGTTGCTTCTTTAAAGTGAATGGTCATAAAGTATACGTTCACATACATACATGCGCAGATATACACGCATAACCCATCATATTAACATAACTCTATGCTTATTTGCACAATGGTCCAATATTGGGATAGTAACAGATCTATATAATCTTTAGAATCATGTATGATTTATTTGGTGTTGTGATTATCATGACATGATTGGTGGGAGTGTAAAGGACCACTTTGGAGTTTTAATGTATGCTGCTGATTTAATGAAATAAGTATAGGTTGGGTTATTGGTAAAATATTTGTGTAAATGTTTGTAACTTATTCACAAATGATTCTATATTTTGTATGTGCTTTAATGTTATTTAATGTTTAATGTATGTGATTGACCGGAAATTCTGTACACCTGTAATGTTGAAATGTGTCCCTTTGGTGGCACCGTAGTTTTGCACAAGGGAAGGAAGGGGATGAATGGTACGCAGCTGTTTGGGCCTACAGAATGAAGTTTGTATCCGTGAAAACACATGTGTGAAATGATTGTTGTATCTATGTTTTCAATACCATTTTCACGGTGCTAAGGTGACGATGGATTAAACGCATGTTGAACGTCATGCTGGTCTGGCAAACTAAATAAAAGACACCTTACGCATCAGTCGAGACTCTTTTTTGGATCCAAGGTATTACAGATGGTAATATTCAGATGGGGGGCAGTATATTCTAATGAGCCTGCATGTCACAAAGCAAGGAGAGCCAGATAAGTATAATGCTTTTAGATAATATGTATTAAAAAATAAACATTTAAGTTGAGTTTTTAAAAATCTCATAGAAACTACATGATGCCTAAAATATACCGATGCTGTCTTTGGATAATCTTTAATGTGAGGTGACAATGCAGTAACTACAAAAATAAACAAATGTAGATATCAAAATGACAGATTCCAGTCTATACAAATATGTAGTAATGTCTGCTTTGTAGTAGGCTTGGGTGACCTCTTGTATTTTCAAATCATTCAATCGTGGTTACTTGAGATCGCCAATAGGTGATCTGATCACCAGTCTGATAGGCTGGCTACATTGACTCGTTATTAACATATTATGCATATGCTCAAAAGTCTGGTTCAGCTGCTTTGCAGGGTTTTGTTGTTTAAACAGCCTGTTAACTTCAGTGTGTTTACATGCACAGTAGTAACTGGGTATGGTCTTACCCCTGTTAGTGAGGTTCTGCCAGTTCTCCCCGTATACATGAGCAGGAAAGAATGGGAAGAATGACGGAGTAACTCTACCTCTGATACAGTAGGCGGCACTCTGCCAACACACAACTGGCGTTATCTTCCGGTTGACCTATGTCAAGATTACACCCATCGGCCTTTTAATTAGTAAAATTTAACAACTTAATGTTTCATTTACACACTCTTGTCACAGCGTAGGACAGCACAGTGTGCCAGACGACGGCTAATTATACAGTAATGTTAACCAGTTTCGGGTGGAATAGCAAGCTATCTTCGTTAGCTAACTAACATTAACGTTAGCCAGGGGCCACAGCTGGGCCTGCTCGGTCACTCCACTTTTTTGCGGAGACACAGCGTTGACAGCCCCAGAGATGGACAATCTGTTCAAGCCATCTCCCGATGTCCGCTGCTGCCTCGGCGGGGAGTAAAACAGACGGACCACAGGCTCCATGCTGCCGATGGCCCACTAATTTGGGCATTGCTGTTTTGTTGTATGGTCTTATAGCAACGACTACAACTCACAGCGTTGATGGATTATTTCCGGTTCAAAAACGACTCCAGCGGAGTGGGGAGGGCAGTTGAAGCATGCGCAGACGCTAAAAACGATCATAGCCCGGTTAAGGTGTGTACATGGACGAATCCCCTGGTTACTGAAGGAGTTCTCTAGGTCTGTTAACAGGTTATTAGAACTCCGATTTTAACCTGGGTAAGGTGTTTACATGGCGTTTGAGAAATTGGGGTATTGCCTTAACCTGAATATAAATGGGTTAAGGCAATACCCCAATTTCTCGTTTTTTTAAACTGCATGTAAACACACTGCTTGTCTCTCCTGGATGGAGAGGGTTGTTGTGTGTGTGTGTGTGTGGTGGGGGGGGGTGATGAACTGAGCAGTGATGAACAGGCCCCGTCCCCTGCTGTGGTGGGGGAGGTGGGACTGGATGTGGTGAATGGAGTCACTGGGGAAGGTATCAGGACTACTGTCTTTCAAAAGGACAGTAAAAGGTGTTGAGGTCGATTGCTGGGCAGTGGCGGGGGCTTTGGCTGGTGATCTGTGTGAGGCCCTTCCAGACAGAAATAGTCATTTGTGGAAAACTGTTGTTGGAGTTTCTCAGAGTACAGTCTTTAAGCGTCTTTCACTGCCTTGCTAAACCTGTACTTAGACTCTTTAAACCAGTCCCTGTCCCCACTCCTAAAACACCTCTTCCTTCAGCAACCTTAGCCATCTGAGTTTGGCTGTGAACCAGGGCTTGTCATTGTACCTCTTTGTGGTACGTGATGGTATACAGCTGCCCTTACAGAAGCTGATGTATGACATCCTCTGTGTACTCATCCAAACTGTTGGTAGTGGTCCTGAAAACATCCTAGTACAGTCCAAACACGCCTGAAGATCCGCCACAGCTTCACTGGTCCACTTCTTAGATGTCCTCACAACAGGTTTAAAAATGTTCAGTTTCTGCCTGTATGAGGGAATTGGGTGGACCATGACGTAGTCTGACGCTGGAAACACATTGCACGTTGAAGTGCAGCGAATAGCTGCGAAGCACCGGCCCGTGCGCTACAGCGATAGTTTCGGTGTCTCTATTTTTTCCGCAAGTGAATCTGTCAAGCCAGGCAGGTAATCACATACAGGAAGACCACAGTGCAGCCGGATACTGTGTACCGGGAAAATGTGTGTGTGGATAGCAGCAAAGTGTGTGCATGTGCCTGTGTTTAAATTGCAGCTCTGTGTGTATACACCAGTTTCAATGGGGGCAGTGGTGGCCTAAAAGTTAAAGAAGCGAGCTTGTGACTGGGAGGTCGTCGCTTCAATCCCCAGACCGACAGGATAAAATCTGGGTGGGGAAAGTGAAAGAGCAGCACTTGTCCCTCCCTCATTACCACCACTGAGGTGCCCTTGAGCAAGGCCCTTAATCCCAACAGCTCCAGTGGAGCTGCTCAGTGGCAGCAGATCAGACTGTGGTAGTACTGGGCAGCTTCCAGTATGAATGTGATCAGATCAGACTGTGGTAATACTGGGCAGCTTCCAGGTAAGAATGTGATCAGATCAGACTGTGGTAGTACTGGGCAGCTTCCAGTATGAATGTGATCAGATCAGACTGTGGTAGCACTGGGCAGCTTCCAGGTATGAATGTGTGCAACTGTGTGAATGTGATCAGGGCGTTTCTGCAAAAGAGAGGTTGCCTCTCACTGAACCTTCCCTGAATAAATAAAGGTTAAATAAAAAATAAATACAAAATGAGTGCCTGTGTGTTTGTTATACAAAATAAATAAACACATGTAGGTTTATGGTGATTTTTCCTGTCTTGACTTCTCAGCCGTGTCGACAGTGAGACACACGATCAGGCACACAGAGAGAAAGACCAACGGAAGGACACACACACACACACACACACACACACACACACACAACCAAACACACGGAAAGAGAGAGAGAGCGAGAGAAAGAGCAGTTCTGTAGAGTGGAGAGGAGAAGGATCGCTTTGTGACCGCCGTGGAGAAATGAGCGTCTGGTATGAACAGCTAGGCCCACTATCAGGTAGGGTGTGAAGCCTGTGAGTGTCCCACTGCAGCATGGGGGACAGTGTGGTAATCAAATTTTATTTAAAGTGTAAAATCATCATTAAACTCTCAGTGCACTGTCTCAGCACTCTGCACTTTACAATTAAAGGAACAAAGAAATAACACACAGCAACAAAACAATTGAACAGCATTAAAGCAGTAATAATAAACAATACAAAACCAGCAACATAGGAGAATAAGTGAAAAAGGTTTGTTTGTAAAAAACGCAGAAAGGCTGGTGTGTTATGGTTGGCTGTAGTATAATGAGTAGAGATGGATTTTCAATCTGGATTTAAAAATGGCAACTGAGTAGCTTCTTTAACATGTAGTGAGATGAGGGGCACAGCAGTAACCAACAGACTTGGTTGGACATAATACATTTTTTGTTTGTTTTCTAGTGTGTTCCATCCTTCAGTAAACATTTAAGCTGTTGCATGAAGACACTCACCACTCTCTGCCTGTTTGTTGGCTTGAGAAGCAGCCACTCGATGTCAAGAGTGGGGTCATCACCCACCCAGAACTTATGGTGGCAGGGCAGTGTGGCATTGTCTCCAACAACCCTCTTCATCTCCGTCTGGGCGCATGTCGTCAGAACACCCAGCAGAACTGTAGAGAGACAGACCAGTCCAAGATTATTGTTCACTGCATCAGAAAGGAATATTTAGTACAGTTCAAAGTATAAATCAGACAACAAACAGCATACAACTGTTCTGTGTAACTTGGTTTTTTATAATCAAACTTCTGTCACCACGTTGCTGCTTTTTTTCTTATGACCAATATTTCTGACTAAAGCACTGGGTACAGGAAGAGGCAGCTCTAAGACTGTGCAAAATATTCTTACTCCCACCTTGTCAAATACTGACGCTTGGCTCTGGGTCGGGACCGATGTGCAGGGTAAAACCACTTAGGGTTGAAATGATCATGGGTGGGGTTAAAAAATGTATAGTTAGGTCACACACAGGACAACAACGGGACATGAACCACCTGTGTTGTTTGACCCTGACCCATCCACCACCCCAGTTTTGGTTTTTCATACTACTCACTATTGTGCGTTCCATACAGACGCTAAAGGATGCTCTGTGCACGTATCCGAAGCTGAGAGACACTGAACAAGCATAAGTATGTGATGAGTTGGGAGTGAGAATAGGTTGGATTGTGAGATTAGAAAGTCTGAGCTCATGAGGTGCACTTTAAGGAAACATATCAGCTGAAGATTACATTGTAGCATTTCATTTTGCAGCAAAGCAGCGCTTCCTTTTCACACTGCAATGCTTTTAAACAGAAGATGATATATGAGCCGTGCCATGCCAGACATCAGATTGTCTGTTGTGGTGGATTGTTTTCAAGTCATCTACAATTCATGTAGATTGATGTGGCCATGTTGATGATAATCAAAGGAGGGTGCAATAAATGGACAGTTCAGAAGACTAAACCAGTGTGAACATGATTGGAGAAAATTTCACCTACAGTTAATATTTAATATACTTTCTTCCAGTACAAAGTGCCACCACAGATACAGTCAAACACATGTTATATCTGGTTTCAACCAAGAATAACTTACAGCTTCAGCGTCAGTAATGTGTAACTATGACTATGACACACACACACACACACACACACACACACACACACACACACACACACACACACACACACACACACAGGTTACACTAATAATAAGCCCAACACAAAAATGACACATGGTACAATGGGTAAGATCCAGAGGGGATATGAGACACAGAGTGCTACTGGCACTGCTGAGCTACCAAGAGGCTGGGGATGAAAGCCTGAGCTTCCAATTGTTTCATCTTTTATTTATTTATCCTTCCTGGACAGTGATCAACTGCATGGACTGTGATGTCCTGCTGGCTGGACACATTTGTGTGGGAGCAAAAATAGAACGGGAAAATGTGTGTGTGGACATCAGCAAAGTGTGTGCATGTGCCTGTGTTTAAATTGCAGCTCTGTGTGTATACACCAGTTTCAATGAGTGCCTGTGTGTTTGATATTAGCAGATGACATGAATGTGTTTTCTGCAGATGTGTGTGGACAGGTGTGTGTTTTACTGTGAGCTGGTGAGGCAACTGTGAGCTGGTGAGGCAATGTTGAAAACAACAGACAAAGCAAAAAATCTAGGTGTAGTCATGGACCCAAACCGGAATTTCAACAGCCACATTAAGACAATAACAAAATCAGCCTATTACCATTTTAAGAATATATCAAGGATTAGAGGACTTATGTCTCAACAGGACTTAGAAAAACTTGTCCATGCTTTTATGTTTAGTAGACTTGACTATTGTAATAGTGTCCTTACAGGTCTCCCTAAAAAATCAATTAGACAGCTGCAGCTGATTCAAAATGCTGCTGCTCGAGTTCTAACTAAGACCAAGAAAGTGGATCACATTACTCCAGTTCTCAAGTCTTTACACTGGCTTCCTGTGCCTCAAAGAATAGACTTCAAAATACTTCTGCTGGTATATAAATCCCTAAATGGCTTAGGGCCAAAATATATTTCTGATCTGTTATTGCACTATGAACCACCCAGACCTCTCAGGTCGTCTGGAACAGGTCTGCTTGTTGTCCCCAGAGCCAGAACTAAACAGGGGGAAGCAGTGTTTAGTTTAGTAGTGAGTTTAGTTTTTACGCTCCATATATTTGGAACAAACTTCCAGAAAGCTGCAGGTCAGCCGCGACTGTCAGCTCTTTTAAATTAAGACCTTTCTTTTTGATGTTGCCTATTCTTAATTTTTTGAACTGTTCATTTTATTGTATTTTATTTTGTATTAATTTTATACTGAACTGTGAATTTTATGCTTGTATTTTATCTTGTATTATATTTGTATTCGTCAATATTTTTCTTTTTTTTTTAATTTCCTATCTTGCTCTTTGCTTTTTAATGTTTTATGTAAAGCACTTTGAGTTGCCCTGTGCTGAAATGTGCTATATAAATAAAGTTGCCTTGCCTTACTTATAGAATCTGTGCATAATTGAGTTTTTGCATTTCTGTTTGACTCTGTATGTATTATAGCTAAATGTAGCAGGCACCCTTCATACACTGTGGCCTAGGCTAACATATAAGGTGCCACCTGCTTATCAAATACACACATCTTTTTTGGGGGCTCAAGGACATTTAGAGATTGGACAGCAGGGCCCCAGATCGAACCAGCAACCTTCTGATTGGTAGGCGACTGCTCTACCACCTGAGCTACAGCCGACCCTAGGAAGCAGCCCAATCGCCAAAGTCAAAGCAGCAAGCAGCATTGAACAGATGCCCAATTGTCAAAGTCAAAGCCGCAAGCAGCGTTAAGCGTGTTTCTAGCTTCACAAAGCTGAGCAAAACCCATTCAGATGGTTTAATACTGCATAGAAAAAGTGGTGAAACCATGCACACACCTGGTCCATCACTACAATAGATGGGCTCCTCAGTGCTGGCTGCTGTATCCAGTACCTTCTTCCCAACCTCAACAGGGAGAAAAGGCTGTTACCCATGTGGTTTGGATCTTAAAAGGAGACCTATTATATACTGTTTTCAGGTTTATACTTACACTACCGGTCAAAAGTTTGGGGTCACTTAGATGTCCATTCCACTCCATTCCAGACAGAATACCAGCTGAGATCAGTTGCATTGTTTTTTTAACCAGGGCAGCAATTTTCAGATTACATTATGTGTTTACATAATTGCAAAAGGGTTCTTGACTGTTGTAGGCAGAAGTGGCTGAAGAAACACTTGAAATCCATGCTTTTTGGTCGTAACGTCCTACCCAAATTAAAAGTGGTACAGCTCCCATATACTCTGACCCTCTGGGGTGAGCCTGACATCATTGGAAAGGTGACTGATGTGGGTGTGTTTGTGTATTTGAGAAGTATTGTATTTTGTAGTTTTTTGGCTTTTTTCTTTGCACTTTTCAAATTCATATAAAAAATGATTTTTTTCATAAATTCATATAAAATCCATTTTTGAGTCTTTTGGCTTTTGGATTCTTTCTGTAGTAAGCTGAGACATGTGGCTATGGCCATGTGTTGTCTTGATCTCACCAGATGTGTTTACAGCAGTGTATTCTAATCATTTTACAGATGTATGACTTGGATGGAAATAAAAACCTCCATTCTAGCCTCTGTAACTCTGTCAGTAAGGTCTAGAATCACCCTGACACAAAAACTTTAGAGTGTTTCCTTTCTAATGATGTCAGGCCCACTCCAGAGGGTCAGAGTATATGGGAGCTGCACCACTTTTAATTTGGGTATGACGTTTAGACCAAAAAGCATGGATTTCAAGCGTTTCTTCAGCCACTTCTGTCTACAACAGTCGAGAACCCTTTTGCAATTATGTAAACACATAATGTAATCTGAAAACTGCTGCCCTGGTTAAAAAACAATGCAACTGATCTCAGCTGGTATTCTGTCTGGAATGGAGTGGAATGGACATTTCGATGTGTTTTCGAAGAATTTTTTGTTTCCACTAGAAAATGTTTACATGCTTTAAAGAACCCCTATTATGCTTTTTAGGGTTAGGGTTGGTAGGTGTGTTATATAGTTTTTTTGTGTATTTTAAAGATGTAGTACAAAAATCCCACAACAAATAACAAATAAGAATGGATTGATTTGAATTAACACGTTAACAACACATAGACAATATGTTAACAATGCACAAACAACACATTGACAACATTTAATCAATTTCACGTAAGTCTAAACCATTTGGCCACTTTTCCAGTTTGAACAAAGAAGTGTCATAAATTGCTTGCTAATTCCACCCGACACTGGGCAACACTGGTTACAGATAACGAGCCAAACAAAGTTGTCAGTCATCTGGCGAGGGCACTGTTTCCCTACGCTGTGACAAGAGTGTGTGAATGAAACATTAAGTTAATAACTTTTACTAATTTAGTGGCCAGTCGGTGTAATTTTGACATAGGTCAACTCGAAGAAAAAGCCAGTTGTGCATTGGAAGAGCGCCACCTACTGTACCGGAGGTAGAGCTAATCCCGTCATCCTTCCCAATTTCCCCCGCTCATGTATATGGGGAGAACTGGCAGAACTTAACCGGGATAAAATCATACCCAGTTATTGCTGTACATGGAAACCCATTGAGTGTCTAGCCACGTGTGCACGTGGAACTGCTGGGATTGGTTGAAGTCGTGGGAAACTTGCGGAAAAGTTTCGGTGATTGGTCAAAATTGCGAGTCGCACCAAATTCACGGTCATTGGTTGAATTTGTGTGAATTGGTGCGATTGCGACATCGCGAAATCCTGGAGGGACTGCCTTCTCCATGAGGGTGCTTCGGCTTTGGAGCATAATTTTATTTTATTTATTCAAATTGTCATTTTACTTTCCTTAAGCTGCCCCATCTTCTTTTTTCACTATTCCCGCGATGTTTATATTTGTGTATGTGCTTTTGTTCCTTCCGTCAAAGCACTTTCTATTAAGCACAAACTATTAAATTAACTACTATTTACAGGCAAATAAATTTACAAATAAAGTTATTATTATAAAAAAACATTAACAATTGTGTTGGGGAAAAAGTTTCAACAGTGATACGACTCGCAGTCACAAGATGTAGTAGATGTAGTACATGTAGATGAGTAAAATACAAATAAGCTCTGTTTAACCCTTGTGTTGACTTCGGGTCACATTGACTCGTTTTAAATTTTTGTTTTATATCAGAAAATATGGGACGTAGAAATAAGCGCTGAAAATGTGTAGAACTCCCAGTAGACTTCTCAGTGGACCAATCCTAGTGGCAGTGTGGGACGCACAGGGCCCAGTTACCCTTCAAAGAGTTGTAAGTCACACCGCCTTCCTGCTTGCTTGCTCATATGCAAGTCAGCACATTGACTGAGCTCTGAGGCGGCTACCACAGAAGGCTCTGATCTTAGGAAGAACAATTAAAATAGAAAGAAATGAAAAAAGAAAGGAGGGCAAACTCCCTCCGAGATATTTTCTCCCGGATCTCCTAATTGTTTCTTTTTTCATCCTGTTGTTGGCTGTTGGTGTATTGTTTAATTAAAGGAGTGTCTTTTTCTCTTTTATGCATGTTAAATATTTCCGTTGTGATTTTTGCCATTGTATTTAATGTGGTGAATGTTCTTGTACACTGAACTGATTAAATAATGAAGAAAATGTCCAGACTGGTAGCTCACGTCTTACGATTATGGCAATGTCTAAGAACTTTGACAGATTACAAGCCCACCCCCTCCACCTGTCAAGGGCTGATGCGTCTAAAAGCGAACATACAATTTGTTTAACTCCCTTGCTTTGAAGGGGTGATTAAGTGATTATATAGGGTATTTCACCCTGTTCCTTAAGATCTCCTAATAGGGTATGTAACATTGGTTGGGCTGAAAATTGCCTGAATGCTATTTTATTAGGCCCTTAACTACCCTGTGAATATGGCTCTATTTGGAACAAGAGCTTTTCTTCCAAATATGGTATGCTCATGAATATTTAGATGAGCTGCGCACTGATTGGTTTGAGCGAACCCCACAGAAACACATTGGAGACGAGACAGCAAGTCTCATATTTCAGACACTGCAAAGTTATACATTGTTTGTCGGGCTATTTCGTTATTAAATTCACTTCTGAGACTTTTTTATGCGAGAAATCAACTATATAAAGCTCAAATATGGGCCGTTTTACAAAAATCCACACAGTCTGACGGAAAGCAGCAACCTCCATACCCAGTGAAAGTCACCGTTTCCCTGGGTACTGGACTACTTGGGGCTGGCTGCTGGCTGCCGGCATAACTAGACTATATTTAGTTTGAATTTCGTCACGCCACTTATATAACATCTACCCCAAGGTCTTATAAAGCTAACAATGGTGTCCAATTTCAATTTAATGCATTTTTGTGAACATTATCTATGGATTTCGTTAGCTGCTACTGTCCCTTCAATCCTATGTGTACTGATCGCGGCTAGTTAGCTCCACTTTCGGCATAATTCGAGTATATTTACAGTTTGAATTTCGTCACGCCACTTATATAACATCTACCCCAAGGTCTTTTAAAGCTAACAATGGTGTCCGATTTCAATTTAATGCATTTTTGTGAACATTAGGGATTTCGTTAGCTGCTACTGTCCCTTCAATCCTATGGGTAAAGATCGCGGCTAGCTGCAGGCCCTGGAGCTCCATCAGGGCCTCGGCATTTTGTAGTCCAGTAACCCAGAACCGGTGACTTTGCGCGGGTACGGAGGCTTCCCTTCGTGACGGAGATCCAGCTAGCTCACAGTGAGCCGGAGTCTATGAAGTAGGACACGCCGGGCAGCGAGGCAGCACCGGCCACTGTCACGTAGCCTGCTGAGCTCCTGCTGAACTGCGACACACAGTCGGACAAAATTTGCAATTAGCCATCAATTTTCGTAAAACGGCCCATATTTGACCTCTACATAGTTGATTTCTCGCATAAAAAAGTCTCAGAAGTGAATTTAGTAATTAAATAGCGGACCTCTGGAGATCTGCATGACCTAGCTAGATTCAGAAAACTAAGCTGACCTCAGGTCAATGGTGTAGCCTATGCAAATGTGGGGCGTGACAAAGACTAGGAGTTGAGATGCTTACGTCAACTTTTAGCTTTGTTCAGATTCGTTCATTTTCAGCGGCAGTTTCAAAATGTGAGATTTGCATAGTAAAGGGGTATCAATGGGATTTTGAGCTTCTATGTATGTCCTATTTACCCACCGAACTGTCGTTATTCAACTATGACAAGGTAAAATCGGTTTTGCATCCTATCACCCCTTTAAAGCAATAGAGCTAAACAAGTTGTATGTCACGCCCCGGTGACTCTCTGGGGCCTGTTTCACAAAACCAAGATAAGGGATTAAGCCGGGATTTATCAGTTATCCTGGATGATTTAAGCCTTGACTCGGTTTCACGAAAGTGGAGGCACATAAATCACCATGGAGATTTATTCTGTGCAGCTAGCCTGCTCCCGACCAGGCTAACAGCCAGGATTTATTAATCCTGCACTGTTACAGTGTGGAGCCTTTTCTGATCACCCAGCAGTGGTTTTACCCTATTGTTATCAGCCTGGATTAAAATACAACAGGTGCATATTGCTGTTCATTTAAGTGCTGTTATTATTTAAGTTGTGACCATAATGTTTTTAATAATTATTCATGTGACAGTCATGTTACTGTTATATTGCTGTATGAGACTGCTGTTCATTGTTGTTAGAAGTTGATGAATATATTACCAGTTGTTGAGATATTAGAAAAGGCTGATAACATTTCAAATGTGTTTTAAATGAAGTCTGTTACTAAGGGCAACACATACAATGCTGTACATTTCTATAGTTGACTAATGCACCTTGAATTATTTTAGTTGATACATTTTTTTTAATTCTTTAACAATAAGGATCATGTTTGTTCCACTTCCATGTGCATGGTATTTGGCATTCTTAGCACACAAATTGTGTTGTCCAGTAAACTGGGACTATAATTTGGGAGGATTATACAATTTAAAGAACATATCCTAATTGTACAATCCTCCCAAATTATAGTCTTAGTTCACTGGACCAGTAACTATCTAGTGATGTAGGCTACTGTACATTCATGTAACAACAGTGGAGAGGACACCCCAATGGTTTTTGACCTTATGTTTTGCTGGGGGGGGGAATAACTGATGAATATACTCTGTTCCATTCATGTTTACAGTGTGCATGGGATTATCACTTAATTATCTTTATAGTTTCTAGATTTTAGAGTCCAATTTCTTCAGTGTCTTTATTTTCTATGTCCACAAGGGAGCAAGGCATATAATATGTAGAGAAGAAACTCGTCCTCTATAAAAAATAAAAAAAAACGCGAGAAAAAGCGTGGTAGATAATAGCGTACCGACTGAATGATAGTCTAAAAATATACATTTATGAACTACTGCTCTTAACTGAATTTTTTTGCAAAAGCAAACAGCTGTACACTTTGCATTAAAAGCGAGCAGTGGAAGTTAATATGACTTAGGAAATTTATATTTTAGCCCATGAGAGAGAGGGAGGAACAGAGTGAAAGAGATATTTACGCATCATACTCTAGCATTGTAGAAAATTGATCTTCATGGTAAATTTCCTGAGTAACATTATCTTCTGCTTACTTTTAAGGCAAAGAGTACAACTGTTAATGTGTGCAAATGATTAGTAACCTAATCCTTGAATGGAATGATTATGACGGTTTCAGTTCAGAGCAGTGGTCAGTAAATGTATATATTTAGGCTACGCATTCAGTCGGTCCGTGATCGTCTGCTACGCTTTCTCTCACTGTTTCATTACATTACATTCTTTTCTTTTTATACAAAAAAATGTGTTTCACATCATCATACTTCCACAAGAAGCTGCTGCTCACTCTGTATAAAGTATGTACAATGCGTATTCTCCATTTTGGCATCAGTAAATCTGTGATCGACCTCACGGTCTTTTGAGGAAAGCCGTGGACGCGCATCTATCTGAATTACTTCAGCCTGGCTCAACCTAGTCGCTCCTCCTCAGCCTGGCTTGGCCTTCGTGAAACGCACCAAGCCAGGATGCACAGATTAGACTAGGTCAAGCCTCGCTTTATCAGTTATCCTGGATTTATATATTCTGCTTTTGTGAAACAGGCCCCTGGTCTGGTGTGACTGTGTTTTTGTTTCTCGTTTGGTTGCTTGCAGTTTGGCTGGTGTGTTTTTTGTTTTCTCCCTTTCCCTAACGTCATTCTCCACAGTGTGTGGACACGCCTCCTCCTGCTGCTTTCTCCTCGCACCTGGTTCCTATTCACTAATCAACTCACCTGCTACTCATCAGCTCATCTACCTCCTTTATAGATCAGTGTGACCTTCTGCTCGACGCCGGATTGTTACTTAGCCTGAGTATGAGTTCTTTGCTGCTCTCGCTAGTGTTTTCTTGTTCTGAGTTTTTGCCTCGATCTAACTTGTCTGTTTTCATGTCCTAGAAGAAATACTCACCTTCAGCAACCACCTGATCTTGGACCCAGTCAGCTCCACTCCAGTCCCCTGCTTCTACAAACCTTTATCTCCTCGCCAAACTCCGCTACCAGCTCCTACCACTACGGACCAGTTCATCTCCTACCACAAGTTATTTTTGACAAATAAATATTTTTTCTTTTTTCACTACTTCAGTGTCCGCGTCTGAGTTCTGTCCCCCAAACCTGACATTGTATGCTCCCTTTGAGGCAATCAGCAGCCAACAAGCAGAAACAGCTGAAGCAGAGTGAAGGCTTTTTAAACATGTGAACACCAAACAAGCAGCAGGACCTTACGGCATCAGTGGACGAGTCCTCAAACTGTGCGCTCTCCATCTAGCATCAGTGTACACAATGATATTCAACCTGTCACTGGTTCACTCTGTCATATCCATACTGTGGCCAAGAACACAAGAGCAGCGAGTGGAATCACACACAGGTGTAGACACTGTCAGACTAGCTAAAGCGTGCCTTCAGGAATGTCAGCACAGACACCGGGATCAACAGCAGCAAATAAAAACATACGGTAAATATTTGTCCTGTAACATACTACATTTTGTATTCATAAGCTGACTGGCGGTGGTGGTGAGAGTTCAGCTCTGCCAACGGACTTACACTAAGGTTCAGAGGCAGCCTCTAGCGGACTGACTGGGAAGGGGCCCTTTCTCAGAGAGAGTTGGCCTATATTTCCCCCTTCACTTCAAACTGAAGAATGTTCTTCAGACTTTGGAAGTCCTATTACATTATTGTCAATGTTTGTTCTAAGCTGTTCAAAGCATGTTATTGTGTTACAGTTATCTTTACTTAAGGTTTCAAAGCTTTGCCTGTGGGAACATAACGGTGTAAAGTATTTTCAGTTTAGCTGTGATGCAGCCTCATGAGGATAAGCTAATGTCCTTGAATGTGAACAGATTGGTAAATCTGATTTAAAGGTCTATGGGAATGGCCAAATTGAAAAAACAGAAGGCATATTTTCTTTGCAAGAAACGCATCTTTCTCAACAAGTAAATAGGACTACAGTAACAGAAATATGTGTAGAATCAAGACAGTCAAGACGGCCCCGTGTTCGGTGGACTGGGTACACCTTGTTCACTTACATAACCTACAAATCATCCACGGGATTAATTATGCATCACATTCAATTGAATTCAATTACATTTTTTTATAGTATCAAATCATAACAAGAGTTATCTCAAGACACTTTACAGATAGAGTAGGTCTAGACCACACTCTATAATTTACAAAGACCCAGCAGTTCCAGTAATTCCCCCAAGTTCAAGCATTTAGTGTGACAGTGGCGAGGAAGAACCCTTTTCGGGAGAAATCTCGGATGGTGAGGAAAACTTCCTTTTAGGGAGAAACCTCGGACAGACCCAATCCAATCCACTTTGTTAAAATCGTGCTATATAAATAAACACAAGGTTTCCAAAGTGCTGCACAAAAAGATAAAACAGAAATAAGTAGAATAAATAAAATACAATATGACAAACACAATACAAATATGCAAGTATACACATAAGATCAACACTCTACCTGGTGTTAAAAGCCAAAGAAAAGTTTTAAGAAGATTTTTAAAATTAGACAGAGAGAAGGCCTGTCTAATGTGCAGAGGCAGTCCATTCCAAAGTTTTGGAGCTGCAACGGCAAACGCTTGGTCCCCTCTGAGCTTAAGCCTAGCTTTAAGCACCATCAGGAGCAGCTGGTCAGCTGACCTGAGAGATCGGCTGGGAGTGGAGGGGTGCAGCAGCTCAGAGAGGTAAGTTGGGGCAAGGCCATTCAAGGCTTTAAAAACAAATAAAAGAATTTTAAAATGAATCCTCAAATGGACAGGCAACCAGTGGAGTGAAGCTAAAGTAGGTGAAATGTGCTCGTGCAGCAGCATTTTGTACTAGTTGAAGACGAGCAATGGAGGACCCACTAGCCCCTATATAAAGTGCATTACAGTAATCCAGCCGAGTGGTCACAAAGGCGTGGATTACTGTCTCAAAGTGCTGTCTCTGAAGGACTGGTTAGATTTTTGCCAGCTGCCTTAACTGGAAAAAGCTAGACTTCACCACAGCTTTAACCTTGCTGTCAAATTTGAGGTCTGAGTCCACTTTTACCCCCAAATTTGTCACAATTGGCTTGCGATACTGTGCCAGAGAACCCAGATCAACTGGGGGGGGGTTCACAGAAGAGCCACCAAAGACCATGACTTCTGTCTTTTCTTCATTAAAATTTAGAAAATTTAAAGACATCCAAGCTTTAATGTCATGTAAACACTGTAGCAGTGGGTTAACAGAGTAGGAATCACACTTTTTGAGGGAGACAGATCTGGCTGTCGTCTGCATAGCAGTGAAAAGAAATACCATGTTTCCTGAGAATGGAACCAAGTGGGAGTAGATATAGAGAAAATAAAAGAGGGCCAAGCACCGAGCCCTGTGGGACCCCACATGAGAGAGGAGCAGTGGAGGACACTGAGTCATCAAGGCCGACTCAGAAAGTCCGATGTGACAGGTAGGACCTGAACCATTCCAGTGCTGTGCCACCGACGCCCACCCACTGCTCCAAACGACCATGAGGATGTCATGGTCCACTGTATCAAATGCTGCAGTCAAATCTAAAAGTACAAGGATAACACAGTGACCAGAGTCAGTAGCTAAAAAGATATCATTAAAAACTCTTAAAAGCGCTGATTCTGTGCTGTGCAATGTTTTAAAACCGGATTGAAAAATTTCAAGAATACACCCAGGCTCTTGGTAGGTGGTGTCTGACAGTGCCGGTTGGGGGTGTGATGAACAGTGGCAAATAGTCACAATAAAGATAATGGAACTATGACTAGAAAATGGTAGTTGTAGTAGTTCATGGCGTAGCAGGGCACTGCAGGGCGTTACAGGGTGTAGCAAGGCACTGCAGGGAATAGCAGGGCGTATCAGTGCACTGTGTATTGTTGAGTCATCAGCATACATCACCATTTTTGCATTTTTTAAGGTTAAAGGTAATTCATTTGTAAATATGGAATATAGCAATGGCCCCAGACAGCTTCCTTGTGGAATTCCACACCTCAGAAAAACTCCCATTAAAGTACACGGTCTGTGTCCTATTTGCTAAATAGCTTTCTAGCCAAAGAATTGCACTTGAATCGAAACCATAACATTTTAGTTTTTTTAATAACAAATTGTGATCAATGATATCAAAAGCCGCAGTGAAATCCAACAACACAACCCCTACTATTTTCTTATTTTCTATTTCTCTGTGCCAGTCATCTGACATTTAAGTGAGGGCTGTGCCTGTTTGAATGTCCAACTCATGTTGAGAATCTGTATATAAATCATTAACTGAAAAATAACATTGTATTTGTTAAAATGCAATTTTCTCCATGATCTTACTTAAAGCCAGCAGCAGGCTAATTGGTCGATTATTAGGGCCACTAAAAGGTACAGTTGCATGCTTAGATAAAGGAATGATTTTTGCAGTTTTCCATGCTGTTGGATAAACAAATTTTTCAAAACTCAGGATCAACACATGGCAAACTGGAATGGCAATCAAGTTTTCCACTAATTTGAAAAGTTTTGTATCCACGTTATCCACACCAGATGGTTTGTCTTTACAACTGAGTAGCAACTTTTCCACATAGCTCACATCAACTTTAGTAAATTCAAAAGCACATTGTTTTCATATTATAATTTGATCTCTAATCACAACCCGTTCTCATTCCTTAGCTTGCGGTAAACTTGTCAGATTCATAATTGGAGTTATTTGCCATTTTCTTTGCTTGATCTCTCTGTACCATACAATCCTTCAATTTGTCATCAATCCAAGAAGATCTCACATTTGTAACGGTTCTCTTTTTCACAGGTGCGTGCTTATCAATTATTTCTACAAACAGCTTATTAAAAGCCTCAACAGCGTCATCTGGATCATCCTTCCCCAACAAACTATCCCAGCAAATATTTCTAACATCTTCTATAAAATGGTTCTCATTGAAGTGTTTATATGCTCTCTTAATAATGATTTGTGGTCCGGCTTTTGGGACCTTTGATTTCCTTACTACAGCCACTAGGTTATGATCACTACATCCAATTGGCAAAGACATAACTTTGCTGCATTGTTCTGCTTGGTTAGTATATATATATATATGATCTATACAGGTTGCCGATTTGGATCCATCCTTTTTTAAGCATACTCATGTTGGTTTAGTTATCACTTGTGTTAATCCACATGCATCTGTGATAGTGTGAATCTTATTCTTAAGTGGACAATGTAAATACTTCCAATCAATATTTAGATCTCCAAGGAGCTTTCATTTCATTGGCATGATCACATACAGTATCATATCACACAATTTATCTAGGTAATCAGAATTTGCATTAGGTGGTCTATAACAGCAGCCCACTAATAAGGGCTTCAAATGGGGGATATGTGCTTGAAGCCATAATGCTTCTATTTCTGTTGACATTAAGTCCATCCTTACTTTCACAGGTATATGACAACATACTATATTACTGGTGCACATATGTGTAAAGTTGTGACTGCAGATTTTTGTGGTGCATGCGCTCACTGCAAAAGCAGTGTGTGTCTGGGTTACAGTTTGTGAGTCACACTTTTCTTCTTCCTTCACTGGAAATTTTTGAAATTCTAGTCAAAGGTGCGCTCACCTTTGCTCACGCAGCGAAACACCGGAGGAGAGGGAAACGGGCTGGTGCGCTTGTGCGTCTCTGCCAGCGAGGATCACGCACACCGTTACCTGGAATATTCCTCTCTAACGTGCGCTCTCTGCCCAACAAACTGGAGGAATTACAACTGCTGTTGGGGGGAAACAGGGACTTTTCTTCATCTGCTGTTTTGTGCTTCACGGAGACGTGGCTCTGCGGATTAATACCGGACTCTGCGCTGCAGCTGGCAGGCTTCCAGCTTTTCAGAGCGGACAGAGACACGGACCTCTCCGGCAAAACTAAAGGTGGAGGAATCTGTTTCTACATCAACAGCAGTTGGTGCAACGACGTGACAGTGATCCAGCAGCATTGTTCTCCTGACCTGGAGTATTTCATCATAAACTGTAAGCCTTTTTATTCACCCCGTGAGTTTGCTTCATTCATTCTGGTCGGTGTTTACATCTCACCGCAGGCCAACGTGCAGGACACGCAGCGCATGCTTGCCGACCAGATACTGTGCGTGCAGCGGACCAACCTGGACTCCCTAGTTATTGTCCTTGGTGACTTTAATAAAGGGAACCTCACTCATGGACTCCCTAAATATAGACAGCATATTAAATGCCCGACCAGAGAGGAGAATATTCTGGATCACTGTTACACCACAGTCAGGGATGCTTATCACGCCGTCCCCCGTGCTGCACTGGGACACTCTGACATGGTCCACCTGATCCCCGCCTACAGGCAGAAACTTAAGCTCTGCAAACCTGTAGTGAGGACATCAAGGAAGTGGACCAGTGAGGTTGTGGAGGATCTCCAGTCGTGTTTGGATTCTACTGATTGGGATGTGTTCAGGACTGCTACCAACAGTCTGGATGAGTACACAGAGGCTGTGACGTCATACATCAGCTTCTGCGAGGACTGCTGTGTTCCATCATGCACCAGGGTGAGTTTCAACAATGACAAACCCTGGTTCACAGCCATACTCAGAAGATTAAGGCTGGCTAAGGAAAAGACAGATTTAAAGAGTCAAAGTACAAGTTTAGCAAGGCAGTGAAGGAGGCTAAACGTCGGTACTCTGAGAAGCTCCAACGCCAGTTCTCAGCTAACAACTCTGCGACTATCTGGAAAGGACTTAGGCAGATCACCAACTACAAGCCTAAAACCCCCCACTCCTTCAATGACCGACACCTAGCCAACGACCTGAACGAGTTCTACTGTCGATTTGAAAGCCAGTCCTGACACCATCCCCCACGACACCTCCCTACAGCCACTGTGCATCACCTCCACCTCCCCCACCTCAACAGGGTCCTGGGCCCCCCCACCAATGCCCTCCTTAAAGGTCCCCTCCACCTCCACCCCCCCTCCCACCTCAGTGACGACTCTCTCCATCCACAATAGGGACATCAACAGACTCTTTAGGAGACAGAATCCCAGGAAAGCTGCTGGTCCGGATGCTGTCTCCCCATCCAGCTTGAAGCACTGCGCTGACCAGCTGTCTCCAGTGTTCACAGACATTTTTAACACCTCACTGGAGACATGTCACGTGCCAGCCTGTTTCAAGACCTCAACCATAATCCCTGTCCCCAAGAAGCCAAGGACCACAGGACTTAATGACTTCAGACCCGTCGCCCTGACCTCTGTGGTTATGAAGTCCTTTGAGCGCCTTGTGCTTTCACACCTCAAAGCCATCACCGACCCCCTCCTGGACCCCCTGCAGTTTGCCTACAGAGCCAATAGGTCTGTAGACGATGCAGTAAACCTGGCCCTCCACTACATCCTCCAGCACCTGGACTCCGCAGGAACCTACGCCAGGATCCTGTTTGTGTACTTCAGCTCTGCCTTCAACACCATCATCCCGGCTCTGCTTCAGGAGAAGCTCTCCCAGCTTGGTGTGCCTGACTCCAATTGCAGGTGGATCACTGACTTCCTGTCTGACAGGAAGCAGCATGTGAAGCTGGGGAAACACGTCTCCGACTCACAGACCATCAGCACCGGATCGCCCCAGGGCTGTGTTCTTTCCCCCCTGCTCTTCTCCCTGTACACCAACAGCTGCAACTACAGTCACCAGTCTGTCAAGCTTCTGAAGTTTGTGGACGACACCTCCCTCATCGGATTCATCTCTGATAGAGATGAGTCCGCCTACAGGTGGGAGGCTGACCACCTGGTCACCTGGTGCACCCAAAACAATCTAGAGCTCAACGCTCTAAAGACAGTGGAGATGGTTGTGGACTTCAGGAAGAACCCAGCCCCACCTGCCCCCATCACCCTCTGTGACTCCACAATTGACATTGTGGAGTCTTTCCCTTCCTGGGAACTATCATCCCCCAGGACCTCAAGTGGGAGCTGAACATCAGCTCCCTCGTGAAGAAAGCACAACAGAGGATGTACTTCCTGCAGCAGCTGAAGAAATTCAACCTGCCAAAGACAATGATGGTGCACTTCTACACAGCCATCATTGAGTCCATCCTCACATCCTCCATCACAATCTGGTATGCTGCTGCCACTGCCAAGGACAAGGGCAGGCTGCAGCGTGTCATTCGGTCAGCTGAGAAGGTGATTGGCTGCAATCTGCCGCCGCTCCAGGACCTATACGCCACCAGGACTCTGAAGCGTGCTGGAAAGATTGTGGCTGACCCCTCCCACCCCAGACACAAGCTCTTTGAGACACTCCCCTCTGGCAGGAGGCTGAGGTCCATCAGGACCAAAACCTCACGTGACATGAACAGCTTTTTCCCCTCCGCCACTAGCCTTCTAAACAAGGCCCAGAACCCCCCCTTGACTCTCTCCACACCCCACCTCTGGCTCCTCATGCCACTGTACCTACTCTGCTGTAGCGTTCCTTTTTAATACTGTTTAACTTATTTTACTATTTATTTACATTTATTTTATCGTTATTAATACATACTGTGTGTATATGTTTATACTTATATTGTTAAATTCTTTTTATCCTTCTTATATTTGAATGTGTGACATGCACCAACAACACCATGACAAATTCCTTGTATGTGCAACGTACTTGGCAATAAAGCCCTTTCTGATTCTGATTCTGATTCTGATTATAGTCGCCGGGTAAGTTAAGAAGGCAAGGAATCCTGCCTGGCGAGCCTTTTCCATTGAGGCATAGCAGGATTTATTGTCAGATTCTGGTTGTCATGCTGTAGTCCATGGTGAAGCGGACCTCCTTCCCCTCCATATTCAGTGGTGAGTTTCTCGCTGTTTTTAGGATAAGGTCTTGATAGGTATACCTTAGACACACAAAAATCAGCACTCTAGGCTTAGAGGTGGTGTTTCCCCGAGGGGGTCCAATGCGATGCGCTCTCATGATCTCTGGTGGGGCATCTTTCAGTGTGGGAAACCACAGTGACAGCTGATTGTTGATATTGTGTGGCCTCTTTTCCCTCTGGAAGCCCATGAACACAGACGTTATTTCTCCTACTTCTGTCTTCAAGGTCCGCTAACTAGTGATTCTGCAAGTGAACCAGATGAGCGCTCCACATTTTCTGTGTGCTTCATTAAGGTTGGATGGTCAGCTCGTAGTGCACCAGTTTCTTTTTTGAGTAATAATATATCTGACTTGAGTACATCAAGAAGTTTCTCACGGCTGGCAAAACTCTCAATAGCAATAGCATCAGCTCTGGAAAATTTTTTTCCAGTGCAATGTCAATGAGCTCGGCCACTTTATCAGATGATTCCATTGTTTGAATTGTTTGCATGCCCTCAGTGGCAGCTGGCTGTACGTTGTTTTTGGTTCCACGAGGCATATGGCATACATTTCTCGCAGTCACTTGGAATCCTTATAATGCTACTCTTGTTGAGTTTGAAATGTAATCCTGTTTAAAAGCAAACAATTATTCTCACTTCATTGTAAAGAGTCGGGAGATCAGGATACACAAACAGCCATGTCGAATGTTCAGAGGATCAGAGGCCCTGTGCTGCTGTGCTTTTGCTTTTGGTGGAACATGTATACGTTCAAAAGTAGTTTTAGTCGTGCAACAGAAAACTCAGCTTGGACAGATAGTCTAGCTAGCTGTCTGGATTTACCCTGCACAGATCTGAAGAGCAGCTAACCATAGTCCTCATAAATCCACCGGAGGTTAGAACACCAACACAAAGAAAGAGGAAGGTAGCAGAAATCGGCGAAAATACATGCATCTGACGGAATTTCCTGCGGCACCGGAGCAAGTGGAACGTCGAGGATATAGACTACTATTTATATATCTATGGGCATCCCAACTATTCAAAAAAGTAATTTACTGCATAACTGTCTTACCTATTGTCCTCCACCTTCAGAGTGTCCCCCCCTCACACACACACACACACACACACACACACACACACACACACACAGTCTCCTGGCCTCTTTAACTCAGCAGCAGATGGATGAAAGCCCCAGTAGTCTGGGCCCTGTTCTCCTCACACTGAGAGATTCAGCAAGACAGGAAGTAGAAAGTAGACTCAGCAGGGTGTGAACAGGTCTTCCCCGGAGCCCAACATGGAGGAATATACCAGCCATGTGTTAGTGTTACTGTAGTGGAAGAGACAGCCTGAAGCTGTTACTGAACAGACAGCACACAGTTAAACATGTTGGAAGTTACTAAATGGGACTGTTTTCAGGGGCTGTCCTGTTGGTCAACTTATACAGAAATCAAACAGACACTGTAGACCAAATATGATCTTAGCATAAGATATGCTTACAGTTTTTTTTCGATTGCTAAACGACAGTGGGCACAATTGGAGTAACGTCCATCCATCCATCCATCTTCTTCCGCTTATCCGGTAACGGGTCGCGGGGGTAGCAGCTATATATATATATATATATATATATATATATATATATATAGGGAAAGCTCAGAAAGACCTTTTTGGAAATAAAGAAACACTAAATAAGAATGAATCAATTACTGTATACACTATACTGTTTGAGAGAAACAGTAAACAGGTAAAAGAGCAAAGATACCAACATGTCCAGGTAAGACGTCTGACGTTACATACACAGCTATAAAAAAATAAAGTGAAAAACACTACCTTTACTATAGTAAAACTGTGACTTCCTGTTTTTCAGAGAGTGATGGAGGTGGAAGCAATGCAACACCACACGTCATTAGTATTTAGAGATGATGCAATGTTCTTTGTTATTACGTACCTTTAACTTTTTTTCCGGTCATTGCATAAACTACTACAGGCAAAATAAAAGTATATATCTATTGAAGCAAACGGCTGATTTTCATTCCTTTTTGTTTCCTACAACAAATGGTATGTTATAAAATAAAAATGTTCACGTGAAAGAATTTCCCTCTTTTCTTTAAAGAAACTATTGATTAGTGTGAAGTCACTTAAATTATTCACTTAACTGTAAAGATTAAAAGGTTGTAATTTCTGTATTGGTGTTTGACACTAATGTTTTTACTCTCTGTGTGTTCTGAATGACGGTGTGCGTCTCAGTGTGTTCTGAGTGACAGTGTGTGTTATCTCAGTGAGGGTTGTTCATAGTGTTTGGCTGCACTGAGTCTGTTCTGAGATGTGTGTTAAGAGTTGTGTTACTGTGAATGAGTTTTGCAGCTGATGTGAACTGTTTAGTTCAGGTGACTGTTGGTAGTGCAGACTGTGGCTTCAGTTGTGACCAGTGTCGTTTAGCAATCGGAAAAAATTGTAAGTTACTTTTAAATAATATTCTACATGTACATTTCTGAAGTATGATGCATCGTCACTGATTATTATACCCAACAGTATTAAAAAGCAGTTAAAAAAACTATTCACTCAGATTCAGTTTTTAATGCAGCTATTTAAGTTGAGAAATTCAAATTCAAATATAAATGATTCAAGTAAAAGTAAAACTACCTCCCACCTCTGCTCACAGTTTAATACACATTTGATTGTGAAAGTCTCCTTGAGATGTCTCAGGGGGTTAATGGTGCCAGTAAGGTTAAACTGGATTGGTCTAAGGTCACAAATGAAGATGTGCTGTCATACTTTAGAAGAACTGATGTACTTTTGAGCAATATATCTCTGCCCAAAGTTGCAATTTTGTGTTCAGATGTGAATTGTGATATAAGCTCTCACCGTGAGGACCTTTGTGCCATGTACTGTATGATCGTATTGTGGGAGCTGTGTATGAGGCCAGTAGACCATGCTTTACTTATCCTAAAAAAGACACAGCCTCAAGCCAGGGTGGAACAAATATGTGGCGGTTCATCATGCTGAAGCTAAGAATGTTTTTAAGGCCTGGGTCCAGGCAGGCGGCCTGCCTGCCTGGAGAGGGGCCTGTCCTGGAACTCAAAAATGCGTACTAATGCTAGTTACAGTATAAATATGCACTTCGTTACGTCAACAAACATGAAATAAGAGTGGACTCTATGAAATCTCCTTGGCAATAGTGTTACTGGCTTCTGGAAGGAGGTGAGGGCTCTGAACAGGGACAGTACATACTTACGATGCAACATAGAGGGAGTCTCTGGGGCTGATAACATAACTGAGTTGTGGAGGCAACATTATTTTCCCCCTATTCAATTGTGTTAAAAGTGAACCCTACAAAGTTGGCAATATTGTCAATAGTGAAGCAGTGGGAATCACATCCAGTGAGGTCTATCAAGCTTTACACAGCTAGCTGATAACAAAGCAAGTGGTTTAGAACAAATTACTGCAGAGCACCTGAAATGGGCCAGCCCGATGGTTGCAGCTCTTCTTGCCATTTGTTTTACTGGCTTTATGACCCATGGTCTGTTACCAGACCAGTGTACTCCGTTACTTTGGTGCCTGTCATTAAGGACAAAGCGGGCAAGGTGGGTAGTGTGGATAATTATAGGCCAATTGCTTTAGCTAGTGTATTATCAAAAGTCCTGGAAAGATATTTATTAGATAGGTTGTGTGTTTATTTGTACTCTACAGATACCCAGTTTGGCTTCGAGGCCAAGCATGGTACTGATTTATGTATGTACGCACTAAAGGAAATGGTAGAAACCTACAGAAAACAAAATTCCTCTGTTTTTATTAGTTTTATTGATACCTCCAAGGCTTTTGATCGAGTTAACCATTACAAGCTGTTTTTGAAATTGAGCCAAAGAGGAGTGCTGAACAGTATAATTAGGATTGTAGTGGGAATTTGTCCAAAATAAGGCCCTAAGGCCTGTCAAATCTGACTGCAATTGATTAATTCCTGCGCGTTCTTTCATCAGACTTAAGTTTACCAGAACATAAGGATCAATCTGAGACGAAGAGTTCAGTTAAGCAAAGTTTACTGAGTCCAGCATAAGAGTTACAACACAGCTGTGGGTTCACATAAACAGAGTCTATGTTTCCCTAGCAACAGACACGAAGTCAGAGCCCGGTCCACCAGGATCTCGGTTCGAATGAGCTCCGATCTAAGCTTTCCCTGTGTCTTTATTCTCTCCTCACAGGGAGGTGTCTTTTAGTTTCTAGACAGAAACTATTACCTTCACAAACACACACACACACACACCAAGGAATGTACTCTTATGCCATAAAAGGCTTAAACTATCGTTAAAGGCTTAAGCTTAACCTTCTATGTGTCAGAGACATTTCCTTGAACCAGTTCCTCAATGACTGCACACAGCTCTTTTGCAACTAACACAAATACACACATTTTGTTAATAATATATTTCTACAGGATCCTGGCTTATTGGTATGCCAATCAGAGCGTGGAGATCAAATGGGGAAATGCAGTCTCTACTCCTTTCGGTGTTGGTAACAGAGTCCATCTTTAATATCTACGTGGATCACCTGTCTGACCAGCTAAGAGCATGTAAAACAGGATGTATGATTGGTAACACGCTAGTGAACCATCTTATGTATGCTGATGACTTGGCTGTTGTGTCTCCTAGCAGTGCTGTGTTTCAGGAGTTGTTGAATATATGTTCTGATTATGGTGTTAAATTTGATGTGAAAGAAAATGCCAAAAAGAGTTTGGGTATGATATTTAGAGTAAAAGGGGACAAGGACCTTATTATTTTACCATATTTTCATCTGTCAGTTCTATCTGTTTTGTTGTAAAATGAAGTATCTGGGTCACATCATAACGGATCAAATGTCTGATGATGATGATGACATGTATAGGCAGCAGGCATGTTTTATATGCAAGTGATGCTGTCATGCTGGCTAGGAAGTTCTCGTGGTGTTCAGATACTGTTGAGATTTTACAACTGTCTGATCCTAGGATCAGTGGTGTGCGATACCAGTCACCTATGTGGGAACACTGGTATAGCTGTCTTCTTTAATTTGTGTCTGTCCTTTTAATTGTGTTGTATGTTTTTAAATGGACATGAGTCTAACAATAAAAGCTATCAACCTCATCATCATACCAGTCCAGCTGAAGGATGTAAACTAAACAAGCCGAGTGCATTAAATCTGAATTGATTTGGGTAAAAGCACTGCCTTCTTTTGGCAGCACCTTCAGGACAGAATTGGCAATTATTTTTGCCAAACTAGTGGTAGGATTTAAGAATAGCAATTGTGTGTCTCTAAACAATTTAGTTTTGTAGTGTGTACTGTGGGATCACACCAGCTGCAATGCCAAATCAGGCCAGTGTTGGAACCATCCAGTAGTGGGTTAAACATTATCTTTTTCAAGCAAAGGGTTTTCAGCCAACATGTGCTCAGAGACAAAGAAGAAGAAGAATTTACCTTCAAACACGAGGAGAAAACGGCAGACTGGTGGAGGGCCTAAGAACTGCAACAATGAGTTTTCACACCTCCTCAGAGCCTATAAAACCTTTGGACACACCTTTTTTCATTCGTCTTCCACTGCAACCCGTTGCTGAAGGGAGCACGCAAGCGCTTGTGCTTAAAACTTCCACTTCTGGACAGTGTGGATTTATTTCTAGGTGTTCTGAACAACACTACACTGTAAAATATTTCCAGGATTTCACAAGATATAACTGTAATATTTCACAATAAATTACATTATTACCACTTCACAGGCTTTAACTGTGATATTTGACAATATAATACCATATTTAGACTTTTACTGTGAAAATAATGCAAGGCGGGGCTATTACAAGAAACTACTGTGAAATGCTTCTTTTTCGAGCGGCAACTAGTGATGTGCGATACCACTTAACACTTGTGTTGTCTTCCCGTCGACCATGAAGTTCTTGTCCTTCCGGGTCAAAATTGAATTTTTGTCGCGATGCTTTTAAAAACGTTTTTGTCACTTAATTCAACGCTTTTTATATTCATGGTCAATAAACCTAATTTATATGACATTATACCTAATTTCTGAGTTTAAAAAAAAACAGAAATTATGTATTATTTTGAATATTAGTTGAGATCAGAGAAAGTTGAGTGCATCACAGACTTGTATGTCAATGTTTAGGCAGGATACTGTTTTGAAACCATTTAAACTTTTTTTTTCCAAATGCTATAAAATTGAATAAAACACCCAAAATTCAATGAAAGTAATAATTAAGTAAATCATTTTACCTGCAAAGAATGTTGCAAGGCTTCCATACAACGTACATCCATGTTATTTTTGGGCAATTTGGTTGAAAGAAACCCATATTTCTGATGTAAAAAAAACTTTGAAAACGGGTCAAATTTGAACCAAGGACAACACAAGGGTTAATTCCTATTCGATCCGATACCAAGTAATACCCAGGCTGGTATTGCCGATACCAATACCATTACCAATACTTTTTACGTATTTTATTTGTAGTTTGATGTGACAACTAGTTTAAAGTAAAGTAAAAAAGTAGGCTGTAGGCTTACCAATTCCAAATTATAGCTGCATAATGACAAGACAAAAAACTACTCTCATATTATTTAATTATTGCTGCCAAATGACTCACTGATTGAAGTCTGTCTTGCCCTAGCACCTTGCGTCTTCTCGCTCTGGACCTCCTCCTCAGACCGCCGCTTCATTATATCATCATATTCACTCTTATGACTTAACCTCAGATGTTTAGCGAGGTTTGTAGTGTTACCACTGTATTTCACTGTCTTTCCACACATCACTGCTAACCCTAACCCTGCTAACCCTAACCCTATCACTGCTGTCTTTACAGCTAAAATACAGCCAGACATGACTCCTTTTGCGGTCAGCCATAGTCACTCTGCAGTCTGCAGTCTTCGTAGCAGGAAATTAAAGAAGGGCTGCTGCAGCGGCCGGCTCCGTCACAGAGCCGCAGTGCACACACAACTGACCGGCGGAAGGAGAAGTAGTTCCTTCCCCTTACCGGATATAATTAGACTTTTCTGGTGACAACAAGTTACTTATGATAACATAAACACTCACTCCAAATTACTGAGTTTAAATATCGATCTTTTTATATGAGAATCAATACTAGAGCAGGAGACGTTGAGATCGTAAATATCGATACTTTAGTATCGATCCGCACATCACTAGCGGCAACTGCGACTGCGTCATCAGAGCTCTCTGATCTCCGTGGTCTCATTCGGTGGATTCAGCGGTAAGTGTTTAAATGTCATTTAACTTTTATATGATAGTGCATGTTATTTAAAAGTATGAACCAAATTAGCGTTAGTCGTGGGTTCTGTTGTCATCTTTTTGTAACTTAGCTGGAGCAGGCTCGATCGCGTCTAGGTTTAAGCGCGCAGATTTGAATGAACAGACGTTGGTTCTGGTTGTAATGTTAATTGTACTGTATTAAGTTAGTAGGCTAACTGTGAGACGTTAGCTACACTGTCGAAAAATTAACTTTAGCTTTGCTTAATGCTTTTCTTAGTTAACTTAACGTTACTCTAACAGCGTTCTCTCTTTTCCCACAGCATTTCTCTACGTTGACTGATGAGAATAAAGTTATAAGGTAAGACGTGGTTATTATCAACTATAGATAAACTATATAGTGTTTTGGATTTGGGCAAAGGTGGATTAAATTCATCTCAAATTAGTAACTTTATCATTTTCTTCCCTGCTGTGTGAAACGGAGCAGCCGTTGTCTGTCTCGTCAACAGAAAAATGAAGTGCGCATGTCAAAATTCGTTTTTTTTTTTTTAATAATCTTGTCTCTGGAATTTTCCGCTGCCAAAATAAATGTTTTGCGCGGCAGTTTTCCCACTGTTAGACAAAGATGCACTCATCTGTGTTTTGCAAGAACATTAATATTGGTTATAACTAGACAGTCCAAAGTATTTGTAGTGATATCTGTAGGATATACGTTCGTAATTATTGGCTTTTAATCGTCATCTTGTAATGGTGTTTGTATAACAACCTGAGTAATCCTTAGTAGATCCTATATTTTCACTTTTATCTTTAACTAATGTGTATATATTGTTCATTACTTTTCATGTGGTTCAATAGCGTTTAGTAATTTAGGTGTGGGTGATCCAAATATGTTAACTTGGTGTTATTAGGGCAATCTGCTAGCTACATCCAAAATTGCTAGTTTAAAAAAGCCCTGTATTTAGTTTTTCTCAACTGAAGAACACAATGTTCAACTGTAACATGTATAACATAACATAACATAACTGTCAGTTTGTGTGAGCATGTGTCTGAGACTGTTATTGAGTTTATTCAGCACTCAAAGCTGCATAGCAATGCTCCTAACTTTAAGTACAGTTGCGGTGTGCCTGAATGCTCTAGGATGTATCGCAAAGCAAATATTTTGAAAACTCATATGTATAGAGAGCATAAAGGGCTTGGATCATCTGTGCGACCTTGCGAGCAATTTGAAACTGCCTTAAAATGTGTTGCTCAGTTTTGTACAGTTACATGTGACACCTTAAGCTCCATCATCAAGCATTTGAAGTCACACATACATGAGGGTTTAGAAATCAGAGGGTCAGAGGTTGTGATTGCAGCTTTACAGTTGCATCCACTTTAGCCTCACATTTTTCAAGGAATCATAAAAATCTAGATCACACCTTGTTAGATGTATCCGATCCTGCTGAGCCTAGTAGTCTGCATAGTCAGCCATGTTCTGATACTTCTGTTGTGGATGATGATGAGCCAGAGGGGCAATTTGCTGTAGATGAAACACTCTATTTGCAAAACCTTGCCCTTCTGTATCTTAAATTACAAGGAAAGTTATTGCTACCAGCCAGTACCATACAGACAATCATTGAGGACTTTCAAAATGCCCATGAAATTGGCCTATCACATTCCCTTGATCTTAAGTAAGAAACTGAAAGAAATTGGAATCCAAGAGGCCAATATAAGCAACATAATTGATGAAATCAACAGGGAAGATCTTCTTAAGATGTGTAACAGGGACATTTTGAGTACAGACCAGAAAAGGAAGAGTGTTTTTAAAACCAGTTTCAACTATGTTGAGCTTGTGCCTTTTCTTTTGGGCAGTGATGAAAATGGTAAGGAGTGCTTTTCCCAGTATGTTCCTATCCATGAGACATTAGCTACACTGTTCAAAAGTGAGTCTGTAAGAGAACAATATGTCGCCACACATTTGCAACCGGCTACTGAAAATATAATTCAGGATGTGAGAGATGGAGAGGGATTTAAGGGCAATCAGCTGTTGAAAACAGAACCTTCCTCTGTTGGTGTGATCCTATATCAAGATGCTTTTGAGGTTGTGAACCCACTTGGTTCAGGGAGAAAAAAACACAAGGTTTTAGCTGTTTACATGACCCTGACTGACATTTTGCCTCACAATAGATCCACAATAGATCAAATGCAACTTGTCCTCCTATGTAGGGAGAAAGATTTTAAATACTTTGGCATGAACAAAGTTTTTGAACCATTGATCAGTGACCAGAAACTTCTAGAGGAAAGAGGTATTTTGACAAATGATGGCAGAGTTGTAAAAGGAGCTTTAGTTGCCATTTCAGGAGACAACCTGGGATCACATTGCATTGGGGGATTTGTCGAAAACTTCAGTCGGGCAAGTCATTTCTGCCGCTACTGTGAGATCAACAGAAATGCATTTCTTAATGAACCATACACATGTGGGACTTAAAGAACTGCACAATCCTATCAAAGTCATTTGCAAGGTTTAGACACCAGTGCTACTGCCTCAGCATGCGGCATCAAGATGGACTCTCCTTTTAACCAGCTTAATTATTTTCATGTTTGCCAGCCAGGGCTCCTGCCATGTCTGGGGCATGACTTGTTTGAGGGTATTGTGTCTTATGACCTTGCCTTGTTTGTTGGTCACTTGGTTCAGGAGAAGCACTTTACCTACTTACAATTAAACAGATGTAAAAATCAATTCAAATATCAAGGAAATGAGGCCAGCAGCAAACCAGCAGACATGTCTCCTGGTAGTGAACGATTAAGTGGACATGCAGTTAAAAATTGGTGCTTTCTGAGGTTGCTACCTCTTTTTGTGGGTGACAGAATTAAAGATCCTTCTGAAAATGAAGTATGGCAACTCATTCTGCAGCTGAGAGAGATTGTGGAGCTTGTTTGTGCACCAGCCATTACAGCAGGCCAAGTGGCATATGTTAAAGTCCTTATTGAAGAATATGTCTTCAGTCGTTAAAGGCTTTTCTCTGCCAGTCTGTTAAAACCCAAGCATCACTATTTGTGCCATTACCCAGAGCTGATTCTTCACTTTGGCCCACTTATACGCCTGTGGACGTTACGGTTCGAGAGCAAACATACCTTCTTCAAGCAGTGTGCTAGGAAATTGCACAACTTTAAGAATCTTTGCAAAACTCTTGCAGAAAGGCACCAACTATTGCAAGCCTACCTGAGTGCAGACAGTCTCTTTCCTTCAGATGTGCATGTTGATAAGGGTACAGAGTTTTATGTGAGTGATTACAACGACAGGATCAGGGCATCAGTAGCTGGTCAAAATTTTGAGTCACAGTCTGCAGTAGCTTGCAATGAAGTCACAGTGAAAGGCACAGTATACCGAAAAAGGATGTGTGTTTTGCTTGAGAGTACTGATGGAGAACTTTCTGTTGGAAAGATTAATCTTATCATTGCTCTTAATGAGTCTGTGCAGTTTGTGACTCAGAAACATACTTTTGTGAAGCTGAGCGACATGGGTGTCTATTGTGAATTAGGAGCAGCCCAAGAGGATTATGTTTGCATCGTGCAAAAGGATTTGCTTGACTATTATCCTCTTCCATCATACAAAGTGTATGATATATCAATAATTGCTCTCCACCATTCTTTTCCAGAGGCAGTTTGAACTGGCACATGACAGAGGTAGCTGTAATTGATGTGACGAGTGGAGCAAGCTAGTTAGGTAAAAATGCACACACAAGATGTAAACTTATTGGGTTATCCTTTTAGTAACATGTTTTTAAGCTATGGCACAGGTTCTGCTTTACTACCAAATGTTCTGTAGTACATGTTCTCATCACAGTGATAAAAAAAAATAATATTTTAAAGTCATTATTTTATCATTCATCACACAGTCAAAGTTTAGGTGCCCAAAGTTGGTGGTTTTTAGGTGTGGTAAAAAAACAAATGCTATAGAAAAAAAGAACCTGATACCTGTCTGTATTAAATATCCTAGTTCATTACATCCAGAGTCAAATCATACCTTCCTTTTGTCAATTACTTGAGACAATTTTTTGCTTACTAAATGTGTTTTTCTATATAGGTGTAAATAGTTGAATTGTATTCCCCCAGTTAGTATATAGTGCAAAGGGATATTTTACTTTGATTACTGTTGTGGAAATGTTGGACAACTTGTACATGTAACAGTAAAGTGTGAGTAAACATAATTTGTTTGTAATCAACATGGAAAATGGACAGTGTGACTGAAAAGTGCAGTAAACTTGAAAACTTTTAGTTTGGTCTGGAATGATGAGTTGTATATAGTTCCACTCTTTTAGGTACAGTCTTTTGCAGTAATAAAGCTAAAAATATTGTGTATATAACTATAGTAATTTGACAAATGGAATTGTTTGCATGTGTGCTCAAACTCTCTTTTCAGAAAATGGATGAAGTAATGATGAAAGACGTGGTGCTGTCATTCCTACCTGGTCTCTCTGAAGAAACTCTGACTTCACTGCAAGAGCTTGGTGTGGAAAACAAGGAAGACCTTGCTTTGGTTCAAGAAAAAGATATCAAGAAATACCTTCTCATACTTATTCAGGGTCGAAAGTTACTGAATGGTTTTAAAGGTAACTATATATTTGATACTGTCCCATTGAAAAGTTGAATAAACTAAAGTTGAATAGAATACAAATAAAGTTAATGAATAGAATGCAAACAATTAAGTAAAAAAAAAAACATTTTTGAAGAAAGGCAGCATTACATAAGTGCTACTACTACTAGTCTACTCGGTCGGTCAAGTGGGTTAGAAATCTACTTGCCCAAAGTAAATATTTGCTTGCCCAAAGTAATTTATTTATTTGCGATTATACAACAAATAACAATAAATACTAAAGTTAATTGTCATATTTAATCTTTATGAATAATAAAGTAAATGAATCAAAACAAAGACCCTGTGTGTCAAAAATTATTAGTGGACAAAGGAAATATTAGTGGAGTTTTAGGGAATTGAGGATTTCCCTGCTAAGTTACCTAAAAAAAAAACATGAGCAAAAATCTGAGAAAATTAAATTTGTCAAAGACTACATCCAGATTGGATTCAGAGCGATGATCAAACACAAATGGAGTACTTTCTCTCTCCCTTCATGTAACAATCTGTTCTCTTATTTGTAGGACTTGCAATAGTTCAACTGGAACTGGTTCCTGTCACTCCAACCTTTGTCCCCAGCTCCTTAAACACTCCTTCCAACTCTCCATGCACTCAAGACACCATTTCATCTACATCCTTGCCGCTTGGCAGACCATGGCATGTAGCCTTCGAGGTCAACTGGGATAGGATGCCAGCAGCTCGAAAGGCACTAACAAATAAAACAAGACTATCACCAAGCGATAGAAAAGACATGGTTAGGGCAGTGGTTGATCAGATGTTGGATCATGACCCTAACCCAAACAGAGCAATGTGTCGCAACATTGTTCGAAGCATTGTAAGGAGCTATCCGAAATGTTTTGCTGACGTTGCAAAAAATGGAGACATCCTTGGAGATGGTTGTCATTCTTTTCTGCAGCAAATAAAAAGTAGGGGTAGAATATAAAAGCAGGAACAATCATGGGTGTAAATCTGATCTAACAGTAGGGGGGGACAATAAACATAACATTTCTGAAGAGCAATTTTTGAAGGGGACACAAATAATACAGCCACAATTATACTCGTAGAGGACATGTGTACACAGAGGAAAGCCTTAATACTATCATTAGTGTAGCATGGGGACTGTACCATTATCCTTCTTTTCAGTGGTTCTCTTGATTCAATGAAAAAGTTGACTTAATTGACCAAAATATTCTTCTTTAAAACCATGTATTTATTTTTAAGTTGTTTACAATCAAGCCACAAAAATACCGTAAAACATAATGACTTATTTTGAAAAAGTGTCCCCATATAAAAGAAATACAATACTTTTGTACGCTTGTTAAATTAGCAGATCATAATGTTAATTAGTGAGCCACTGGTAAAGCTCATCTGCTCACCCTGACAGCCACATGAGCCACACTGTCTGCAGCAAACCTATTGATCAGCCACTTAACATCATATTGAACAAAACACAACTGTAGATCTTCAATATTAACCCTAATATCAGTTCACACTCATAACGTTAGGCTTATCGCCGTGGTAATGTTAGTTATAGTGGGTGCATTTCTATCCAACAAGCTATTAAACAAGCTAGGTAACGTTACATTATATTACTAACATAGCAAACTTTTTTGTCATGACTAATTCATTAATTACTCAGCATCATTTCCATTTGAGAAAAGAACAACTTCATCCGATGTTTAATGTGAATAAAACAGCCTTGAACCGCCTACTTACTATCTACATTCCTGTCATTACCGATGTGACTGTGAGTCGAGTACAGATCCGATTCCTAACGTACAGCAGGCAGTGGACCAAACCACTGTGAGGCAAGGGAGGGGGGACTCAAAATGTTTCTAAACTTAAAAAGCATTTTTTGGGGTTTGTATTGTTTTACTACTTACACAGATATTTTAAGTATACATCTTAATGTTATTTACAATACACAGCATGGTTTTCTAGGGGGGAAAACCCTTAGATGGGGGGGGTCCTGACCCCCCCGACCCCCCTGGGATTTACGCCCTTGGGAACCATACTCTAGCGAGACGACGCAGAGAGAGGAGGACGCACAGTTAGGTACCAGATGAAGGCAGAGGCATGACAAGAGGCCCAGTAGATCAGTACGGTTGTGTAAGGTGGTGTCCTGTAGAGGCATCTTTAGATGGCATCAAAAGTGATCTCCTTAAGATCTACTCAGAGGAAGGCATGAGTGGTGCTGAGAGAGCTGCACCTCTGATGGAGAAGACCTATGTCATCCAGCAACGCTATCTTAATAGTGTACCTGCACCAGCCATTGCATTGTTAAGGAGGAATGGCCTTTTCTCTTTTCACCAAGAGGTATTTTTTCCCTATTTCATCTTGTGAAGCACATGGCTCATTGCATGGGTGGAGTATAGTCTCAATCATCAAAAATGTAAAATGCACATCTCTTTCAAAATCAATCAAAAGCTATAAAAATGCCCTTATTTTACATGGGAGTATGTATTTTTTAAAACAGACTAATGCGTTGCGACCAACACAGGTCATTGTCCACAATATCTTTATTTTGTTTTGTTATAATAATTAGTTAAAGGGGTCCTATTAAGCAAATTCACTGTTATAAGTTGTTTGAGCAGCAGAGTGAGAACAAGGAGCCTATAATGGTAAAAATCCACTCGCTCGTTTTTGAGGCTATATTCCACCCATGCAACACGCACAACGTACCTGAAGCATCCAAAGATCACCTGTATATAATTACCACAAAGATTCAGCAGCACTTCTACTCCATTATCTTCAGGTATTTGTTCCCACTTTACTTTTCTGACCGATGTCTCCATCCTCGTGAAGTTTCGAGAGGCCCTGGAGAACAAATTCAACACCATTCTTAAGTTCTGGCAACAAGTCAACTGTCATCAAGGTGTGAAAGATGTTTTGGCTGATTTTGAAACAGAGGCTTCAGACAAGGCTGCGTGCATTCTTCTCCTTCTGATGGCGTACTTCAAAGAGCCCAAGGATGCTATTGTGCTTGATGTTGATGTAAGTATATTTTCACTCTCACATTAACATTAGCATTAGGCCTATTGTTTTTTTGTAAATGGTAAATGGACTGTACTTGTATTGCGTCTTTCTAGTTTTCCGACCACACAAAGCGCTTCACACTACACTTCACCATTCACACAGGTGCCAACTGCTCATCAGTCCAAAGAAACTACTGTAGTCACATTGTCATGATGATGATGATCACATTCTAAACTTTACCAAATGTGTAAATGTGTACTAATAAGATAAATCAATGGGGGCCAAGGGATGATCTGTTCACAAATTGACTCTGTGCTACTATAGGTACAGATTATTAACAGTTGAATCTTATTCTACTCTAATTTTATAGCCTTCTGCCATAGCCACTGATGTGGAAGGGACTGTGATGCTACCAAGCACCCCTCGCTTGATTGTTCAAGGTAATGTTGATGTCTTCCTCATTTTTAATGTATTTTGTCTAGTCATCCACAGATTTGTTGTGAGCAGTTTCATGTAGTAACTATTTTCTTTCAACTGATAGTTCCTACATGAAACTGCTCACAATAAGGTCTGGATTATTTTAAGTAACCAGGTTATGATTTCTGGAAAGAGACAACTTTTTCTTCAATTTTCACTGTCTCCTGCAATTTCATCACAACAAAAATACAGAAGACATTGCAACTTTTATCGCAATTATTATTATTTTTTTTTTTTTTACAAATGCTGCTGCAAAATCAGGCATTTTGGGCCGCAACAATCTAAAAAAAACAAGGCCGCGAAATCCTGGAGGGACAGGACTAAGAAAACAATCATTGTAAACCTGATGGACTCCTTTCTTGTTCCATTCCATCGTACTACACAAAGTGACTGGTGCACTAACTGTCCTGTAGATACTGCTGTATGCAGGCAACACACACATAAATACTAAGTTGGCACAGGAAGATCTCCCACCATGTGAACATACTGTACACCAGAACGCACATCCCTTAGCACACACACACACACACACACACACACACACACACACACACACACACACACACACACACAGTTCCTGCTCTGACAGCAGGAGAAAGGAGTGGCACAGTGGTTGGAACCAGATGAACGGTCAGACTTCCAACACACACAACCAACTCTCCTCTCCCGTCACTTCCTGTACTTCCCCACATTTGGCTCTCTTTCACATTTCACCACCTAAAGCAGATTGAAACGGCAACTAAACAATTGGGTAACAGTTAGTATTCCCAATTGTGGTAGTATTGTTACATCTAGGGCTTCCAAAGTTTGGTTTACCAGTGCATATGAAACTACAGAGATAAGCGCTAGCCCGCCAGGCTGAAGGTAAGGTGGAAGGCCTCCCTGTCACCTGGCTCTGCTGCCACTTGGTCTTACGACTAGCTCTATCCTTGGACCGGCACCGATTGGCCCCGATGCTTCAGCGTCAGTTAATTTGTTTTGGGGAAAAGGAAAAGAAACGTCACGCTATTCAGCAGCACATGTATCCCTCCTCGACTGTCCTCCACAGTCTCCTTCATTGCCGCTCTGTAAGCTCTGTGACACAGGTAAGCCACACCCACCTCAGCCTGGCGACCAATAGGAACAGTTGTGCCGTGACATTCCTCCCTCCCATTTACAAAACTGAACTTGACAGTAGACTAACATTTCTCTATCACATTTCTTCATTTAAGATAAAATACATTAACCCTACTTAACACTCCAGGAGAAAACCTCAAAGAGGATTGAAATTCATCAACCCTAAAATATCTCCCTAAAAGTCATTCCTGATTCTCTCATTTCTGAGTAACTTTCATCAACCCTTGGACAAAAAAACTGCTATGGCATTGTCTTTGCCTGTCACATGCCTGATCTCCAAGTTAAATGGTTGGAACTCCAGCCCCCACCAAAACATCCTGGCATTTCGGAATCAAGCCAGGAAAACCAAAGGGTTGTGGTCAGAGTATACCACAACCTTCTCACCACTGGCAACATACATTTTTAAAATGCTTTACCGCTAGACCTAAAGCTAACGCCTCCTTCTCGATAGTTGAAGGCCTGCTGGTGTTTCTTTAAGCGTTTCATAGAAGCAGGGGGCGGTGCTAAAAGGGGGGCACGGGGTGGCCCCCCCTGAAATATGATTCCCCCCCCCACAATCCATTGGATCAGAGTACTGTCACTTGGTTGCTTGTTCTGCCAATGTTCCCAGCCCTTGTCACATGACCAATTAATGTTTCCATGGTGACTATCCAAAAATCTTTTTATGCTGCCCATTCCCACGTCACAAGCATCAACTGCGAGCCGAAACGGGAGACAGATCTGAAGCTCTGAGTACTGGGGCCCTGGACAACATGGCTTTGACCTGAGTGAGCGCCTCCTGACATTTCTCTGAACAGATCCACGTCTTCTGCCGGTACGTGGGAGAGGGAATTCTAGAATAGCTTGGACGTTTGCCATTCATGGAAGCACAGTTTCACAACCTACCTGATGTCAAACTCATACCAAGGTAATCTTCAGGCAGCCTGCTTCAGAAATTCAAATAGCTCCCTTATCTGTCCGACGTGTTCATCCCGACGTATTCATTAGGCGCTGAAATGTGGCCGGTGCAGTTTTCATACCAAAGGGCAAGACTTTAAACATATACAGACCAACCTGCGATACCAGAAGCATCGTAGCTCTGACTTTGGAGTGGGATTGCGACCTGAGGGTGGACCTGAACTACGTGACTGTAGAGGGCACTCTGCGCCACTCTCACTGGGCTTCTTCTGTTGGTGTTCTCCTCCAGGCTTCTCTTCCCAATCAGTTCACCAGGCTTACCACCATGGGGGGAATCACTGGAATTGTTGGGTCTTTGTAAATTATAGAATGTGGTCTAGACCTACTCTATCTGTAAAGTGTCTTGAGATAACTCTTGTTATGATTTGATACTATAAATAAAATTTAATTGAATTGAATTGGGTCACTGCATAGCTGTCAGCCAACTCTGCTGCACCCGATGCCAACCTCACGCCATTCAGCAGCACATGTATCCCTTCCTCGACTGTCCTCAGTAGCCTTCACTTTTCGCTTTGTAAGCTCTGTGACGCAGATAAGCCACACCCACCTCAGCCTGGCGACCAATAGGAAACGATTGTGCTGTGACAATGTGCCAAAACCTCATCATCAATCCGGCCTCCTGCACACTGGCTGCGTGGCGTGAGCGTGGCGTTTCTGTTGTGTGGCGGCTGCGTGGATTTTTCTGTCTTTACACACCAGAAACATGTCTGACCTGCTGCTGCTGCTAGCCTTGTCTGGACACATGGATGTTTCCCATAAACATAAACATAAATATATACTGATCTGATTACAGCAAAGACAACGTCGGCAGTATTGACGGCAAAATAGGCTACAGAATATTTCGTTCTGTATTGACAGGTGCAATATTTGAAAATCGATAATTATTTATTATTATTTTTTAAATTACATTTATAACTGCATTTATGTCAAAACCTAGAGACTTTCAAACATCAAAATGTCATTTATTAAATGTTTTTGTGTCAAAATGACATAAAAATCTTTTCGTATTCTATGTTGCCTGGAAATGCTTCCATCACGCTTGCGTGTCACGTGAAAAATAGGCGTCGGTTCTATTTCTAGCATGCACGCGTTTTCAGCGCTGATCGAGCCGCGCCTGAGACGTGCATGTCACACAGGCAGTGTGTAAGCTCTAACCTGTTAACATGGGAGCCGAAATAAAAACGGACAGGCCACGCAGCTGACACGCTCACCCCACGCAGCCAGTAGGAGGCCTTAGTGTGTGTGCACGAGAGAAAGGTGGAAGACATGGGCTGACTTTCTGGGTTCATTTGGAGTTACATCACACCGCAGACATACTTGTCAATACCTGACAAGACATATTTATCAATAGAAGAGAAACTGAGAGCACTTTCATCAGCTGTATTTAATTATTGGAACTGGAAGCAGATATGCTGAAACGATGCCATGAAAGCAAAACAGTGATGCATTTGTCAAAATGAAAGAGATTGGAGAAAGAATGCTGAACAACGGTGAAGGATTGTACATGCAAATTTCCCCAGTGTAGGATTTATAAAATGTATCTTATCTTACCTTATCTTAACAGTTCTAATATCCAAATTAGTTCCACCATTAGCGCTTTTCAACTTAATATCCCCTTTTCCTTTTTTTTTCTTGCTCACTTCCTCCTGATTAAAATGCATACCTGATCTATTTTCATTCATCTCTGGTGAGGAGAGGGACTTCCCTGTGCTATCCAAGCACTTAGGGTATTATAGCACTTGGAATGTAATCAATACATCAGCCATTTTAGCTGGAGGCAACACTTTGGAGTTCAAAGTGAATGGATTTCCTTTCAGCACCAGGAAGTAAAGCATCTCATGGATTTCTATAGCATTTAAGAGGAGAGGAAAGTGTACAGTGCCAAAAAAGATTGATTTAAATAAAGACGCTATTTGAGGTGGGATCAGCACATGGGATAAGATAGAGTCAAATACAATGGAATTTCTATTTGAAATGTCAATGTTGTAAGATGACAGGTAACTAAAGCATGGCTTCATGTCACTTTAGTTCAGAAAACCTTTGATTCGTTACATTTTAAAGGCATACTATGCAACTTTTCCCTCTTGGGTCCCCCTACAGGTTGTCTCATTGGAACTACAGCTCGTGCGGCTGTAGTTCCAATGAGACAACCTGTAGGGGGACCCAAGAGGGAAAAGTTGCATGGTATGCCTTTAACTGTGGACTGTCAACCTAATAAAGACCAAATGAAAAAAAGTAAAGGCACATAATATGCAAAAGCAGGGCTTAAAGTGAAAAATAATCCTGAGCCTGAAACTTTTTTTTTAAAGGGGGGGGGCACAGTCTAATATTTCAATATGTACTCACAAGTTTATTTGACTGGCAAAACTGTTAAAGTTCTTCTTACATTACACAATAATAAATGTCATAATTTTTAAGAACTAAAAAAAAGCGAATGAGTACATTCATGATTTTGTTGTCATTATCATTTATCAAAAACGTTGCATTGTTTATCTTTTCATATAGCTAGACGGCTTAACTCTGGGACAAGGCCGTGATGTTTAAATATGCGATGCTGATTCCAAATCAGTCGCAGTGGTAGCGGTAGCCGTCGTTGCCGGTAACGTAGCCCTTTCTTACCGCTGCTGTCGTACAGTATCTTCCTTGAACATGCGCTGCAGAAGCAAGCACCCAGCTCCCTCAAAAATGAGGCACTAAGTGCTAAACGGCTTCCTGTCTCCACCCTTCATGCCCAGCGCCATTTTTTTAAACTCCTTTCTCAACTAAAGCTGTGGTATCTACATGCTCCAAGTTTGATGAACTTTGCCTCCATTTTTTTTGCCGCGTTACCACGGAGACCACACCGGCACCGCACTCTCACATTTCGGCAAAGACCCGCCCTACTTTGCATTTGATTGGCTAGAACTCATTTTTGGTAGGTGGAAGTTTGATGATTGGTTAAATCCAGTGTATCAAACAAATCCTATGTGGACTTTTTAATTTATTTATTTTTCTAAAATAGTCATACGCGCTCCCAGAACTCAGAGTTACTTGTGGTTCCTAGAGTCTCTAAAAGTAGAATGGGAGCCAGAGCCTTCAGCTACCAGGCTCCTCTCCTGTGGAACCAGCTCCCAACTTGGGTTCGGGGGGCAGACACCGTCACCACATTTAAGAATAAACTGAAAACCATCATCTTTGATAAAGCTTATAGTTAGGGAGTGAGGAGTTGCAGCGTAGTAGAGTAGAGGGAGGCCGGAAGTACAGTCCGTTCCGGCAGGGGAGAGTACGAGCCCGGTCCAGGGCCCCTCTCTTTAGCCTGCTTCTCTTAGTTATGCTATTATAACTCTAGACTGCTGTGGGAAGCTCCTTCCAAGGACACAATGAGCCGCTCCCTCTTCTCTCTTTTCACTTGTCTCCTTTTGTGTGCATGTTAGTCCCAGAAATGCTTGTTACTAACCTAGCTCTGGGGAGTTTTCTCCCCGGAGTCCCTTTGCTTCTTCTTCACCCAGAACATCGCCTTGGAATTGGGTGGCACCTACACCGGGGTCTTGGGTGCAGCTGACGCTATGGACTTACTACACCCTGCTACGCTCTGCGTTTCCCCGCAGTGTCCGACTGCGTCCTGCTGCGTCCAACCGCGTCCACTCAGGCTGCTGTGCCACACTACACCCCGTAACGCCCTGCTGTGCCCTACTATGACATGAACTACTATGACTAGCATTGTGATCACTGTTTCACTATCTTTATTATGACTATTATTGCCACCATTCACCACTCCCCCAACTGGTGCCGTCAGACACCGCCTACCAAGAGTCTGGGTCTGTCCGAGGTTTCTTCCTAACAAAAAAGGGAGTTTTTCCTCGCCACTGTCGCAATAGCTACTGCTAATGCTTGCTCTTGAGGCAACCACTGTAACAGTTGGGGCTTCGTAAAGTACAGAGTTTGGTCTAGACCTACTCTATCTGTAAAGTGTCTCGAGATAACTCTTGTTATGATTTGATACTATAAATAAAATTGAATTGAATTGAATTGAATTGAATTGAATACGCCAGAAATCCGGCACCAGGCCCAGTACTTTAAGCCCTGCGTTAGTTAGCGTTCCTCTCATATGATTGGTTGGTGAAATCAATTGACTCGAAAATATTAAACCGCATGCAAGTTCCCAATTTTTTTTTTTTTTCCTCACGGTCGCACGCCGGAGATCCGGCACAGTGCCGGAATACTTTAAGCCCTGCTCTGCTTATGCACAATGAGGGTAGACTGGGAGCCTGGCATGAACGTTCAATGAATCAGAGGGTGGGCCGAGTGAGGACTGAATAGAGAGATCAATGGGTGGGGAGAAAGGGAGGGCACACCAGAGGAGAATCCCATCAGTATAATCCATCAGTTGGACTTGTGAGGAGAGAGTAGAGAAAGCTGTGAAACAGTTTCCTCTATTTATTCTATCACAAATGATGTATTTAGCTGCATAACCACCATAAACAATTACCAACAACTCACTTGGGACATGACGAGTGCCAAACTGTTCCACATCTTTTTGGTAGTCCCTGCAGTGTCAACTCGAAACAGTATCAACAAACCACAGTGCAGGATAAGCACAAAACCAGTCGGGCTGGGAGTGCCATGTGATTAGGTGGACAGCCAGCAGGTTCAAAGGTCATTAATGTGATGCATGCAATCCCATGCATACCAGACATACCTCCCAGTGCACGGGGGTCTGTTAGTGCTGGATTAGAGTCTGAGTAGGAATCTTATCATCATCATAGTTTTTCAGGGGATATTATATCTTATTGTATCCTATCATGTACTGGCTCGACCTCTGAAAGCAGTGGAGCTTGGAGAACAAATGAACAAAGCAGGGATCAGTTCACAATGTTCTAAAGGTTCAATGAGACACACAAGGACAACACATTTTCTAACAATCACTCCCTTGACTGCAATGACATGAGAGTAGATAGATATGAAAGATGCTCCAGAGCAGAGTAGGGCAGATAAATCTTCATGAAGGGAAACAGTGTTACAATTTATGATTTAAATGTATGGCGCTATTTAAAATGGATGAGAGAGGCTTTGTTCAGTTTTCACAAAATGGATATGAACACATGGACATAAATCTTATAAATGCATTTCATAAATTGGCCTTATTTTGCATCAGTGCAAAACATCTGAAACATTTCAATCTGTCTGCCAACAGCCTCCCTCTGCATGCTGTCAGTGACAGGCAACAGGCGCTGGGCTGTCCTGAGGTCAGACCAGGGGCCAAATACCCTAAAAGGGTCAAATATCCACCAGAGATACCTAATGAGCTGTCAAGCACGCCAATTCAGTGCTTCTTGGATAGTTGCAACAGCCTGACAGAAGAAAGCGTCGAGCAGAGGAAGTGAGGCTTATAGTAAAGTTTCTTCTGCTCCATGGGCTGCTAACTGCCAGCTACTGCAACCAGAAGGTGGGGTCACTGTGGAGTACTTTACTTTATTTCTTTATTTGAAAGGGGACAGTGAAAATTAATCAACATTAAAACAATGTAAATGTTCCCGAGTTAGCTCAAAAGTGCTAGTTTTCATCGGTAGTCCCCCAGCCAGATGTAAAAAAGGCAGTCTTTAAAGATAATGACAGGTATAAAAGCACACAATAAAATTACATACAACACATTGTGGTAAAATACTTATATAACATTTAAATGCACACAGAAAGCATCAGTGCCCACAAGTTTGGCTCTCTAAAAGCCATTTTTTTGCATTCTTTTTGAATGAAAAGAATAACAAAGACTCTCTAATGGTTGCCGTTGCACTGTGTTCCATTGCTGAACTGCTCTTACGGAGAAGACAGCCTGACCAAAAGCTGTCTTTCTCCGGGGGATGATGCAGTCTTCCCTCAGTGCCCCTCTAGTTACCCTAACCTCACTGGATCTAAAATGTATAAAGTCACATAGTGGAGGAGGTGCTAAACCATGTCTGATTTTATAGATTAAACAGATATTTTTTAATTTAATGAGATTATCCCAGGTAAGTAACTGATATTTCCTCAGAATACTACAGTGGTGGTAGTGGTATGGTTTTTTATCCAGTATTTTAATGCTTGTTTGTATAATATTTCTAATGGTTTTATTGTTGTAGAATGGGTATTGGACCAGCTTATATAATATGTTATGTGGGATATAATCATGGAAAAGAAATATAATTTAGCCTCTAAAGTCTCTAATGAATCTGAAGTTTGCTAGACTGAACTTAATCCTGTTACTAACTTTTTAATGTGTTTTGAAGTTAAGGTTTGAGTCTATATGTAATCCTAAATGTTTATATTCTGTGACAACCTGTAGTCTTTCTCCAGATATTAAAATTTCAGGTTTTATTTTTATATTGTTTTTTGAAAAGAACATGGTAACTGTTTTAGATATGTTCAATTGCAGACAGGATTGCTCAAGCCAGATTGCGATCAATGACATGGCCTCTGTTAGTTTTGAGGCAACTTCCTCTGTGGATTTTCCATAGGCCAAGATAACTGTGTTATCTGCATACATCAAAGTGTCACAGTTCTTACACAAAGATGGTAAATTGTTAATGTATAAACTGAAAAGAATTGGACCCATAATTTAACCCTGTGGAACACCAGTTGATAATAGTAAGGGTATTAGTAACCATACAGTGGTTGGATATTTTTCATGTGAAATATTCCACATGCTAATTGCTGTGCAACATGTTATCAGCTATCAGTCCACCACTGCACTTTGGTCCGTATGGAGATTTGAACCTGGAATCCTCCGGTTCCCAACACAATTCCCTACAGACTGAGCTACTGCCACCCGCAAATAGAACTCTTATGGGTTATGGTTAGCATTATTCTACCTCGGCGTAGTTAACATAAGGGCTCATGTTGCTGATATTGTTCCACTAGTATGTACCAAAAAAAAAAAAAAAAAAGTTACTAACCTACTTTTTACTTCTTATTAATAAAAGTAAATTCTTAAAAACGTATTTCTTTAAAGTAACAGTACATTTACTTGAGTACAATATTGTAGTAGTAGTATTTCCACTACTACTACGAGTACTAGTGCACCCACACCAATTCCAGATGCACCCTAATGCCTAAATTTCTATATTTCTATTCATTTGGAAAAGCTTGCACATAGCTTCCTCACAGATGCAGAGATGTGCTGACCACCTCAGAAATGTCATTATGTGCCAGGCACCACAGAAGTTTGATTTGACATCAGAGCTGGGACATAGGAACATGCATGTGTAACATTACATGCTATCACGCGATAGGTGAACAGTACCAGAACTATAAATTGGGCAAATGTCATTTTGTTCTGGAACTGGCCTGCCATATCTGCTGCCTTGCATTTGACATACAGTTCCGCTTGCTCACCGGAGCAGTTTGTTTTTGCCCGTTAGTGACCAGTGATGGGAGTAACGCGTTACAAAAGTAACACAATTACAATAATGTATTCCTTTTGCTGTAACACAGTAATATAATGCATTACTAATTAACATGTTGGTAATATTATACCCGTTACGATCTCAGTAAAATTGCAAGTTACCTTGCATTTTAACCCGAAATTAAGTGGTGTTTCCCAACACTGCGAAACAACACCGCCACTCCAGGACCTATACGCCACCAGGACTCTGAAGCGTGCTGGAAAGATTGTGGCTGACCCCTCCCACCCCGGACACAAGCTCTTTGAGCCACTCCCCTCTGGCAGGAGGATGAGGTCCATCAGGACCAAAACCTCACGCCACATAAACAGTTTTTTCCCCTCCGCCACTAGCCTTCTAAACAAGGCCCGGAATCCATCCTGACTCTCTCCACACCCCACCTCTGGCTCCTCATGCCACTGTACCTACTCTGCTGTAGCGTCCCTTTTCACTACTGTTTAACTTATTTTACTATTTATTTAAATTTATTTTATCGTTATTAATACGTACTGTGTGTATATGTTTATACTTATATTGTTTATATCTTTTTATCCTTCTTATATTTGTATGTGTGACATGCTCCAACAACACCATGACAAATTCCTCGTATGTGCAACGTACTTGGCAATAAAGCCCTTTCTGATTCTGATTCTGATTTCAGCACAGAAAAAAAAGTCTGTGAGGGTTATTTCCTGTTGCTGGAATTCAATGGCTGAGATGACTGCACGGACGGATTTTACATTTGTTTTATTTTAATGCTATTACGTTAAAGCGAGGTTCTGTCCCATCACTTTTCCCGTGGTCAGAGCCAGAACCAGAGACGGTACGGACAACATCTGTGTCCCAACAGTGAACGGTACGGACAACATCTGTGTCCCAACAGGGAACGGTACGGACAACATCTGTGTCCCAACAGAACGGAACGTCAGCGCGGGCAGCGGTGTGTCCGAGCAACTGACAGATAAACATGTCAGGAATTAACGTAGGATTAACGATTGACGATTGCTACACAAATATTAGCATTACATTTTTAGCAGCGGTGGAAAGTTACTATACTGTACTTAAATACAATTGTAAGGTAGCCTACTTTTAATTGAGTATTTTCTTCTACTTTATACTTCACTATTTATGGGTCCAACTAGTCCAGCAGTTGCTGATGACAAAATCACTCGTTAACTGTAAATTGAAGCGATATTGACATTACAGAACTGCCTGATTGCTGTCCGATTCTCAGATATGAATGACCACATTGCATTGTGGGATATAAGCTGAATGTGGTCCGCTTGTAGAGTCTTGTTTTACAGCATACTGTAATATACCTGATAACATTAAAACAAAGAAATAAAAACCATGATAACATCTCGTGAATAAATGTTTATTAAAGTCCTAAAAATATCAATAACAAAGCGATAAAGCTTCCCTGGTAATAACACGGACACAATTACATTAAAATAAAGAAATAAGAACCATGATAAGATCTCGTGAATAAATGTTGATTAATGTAGTGGTTATAGTTTGAAAAATACAAAGCCATACGGCTTCCCTGTTGCAGTCCCAACTGACAGACTGAGAGAAAAAAAACATGGTGGAGACACAAAAGATACAAATTTCAACTAGTTCACAAACTGCCGTGAGACTGGCTTGCACTCCGGGAGTTACCAAACAGCAGCCAGTTCTCCTGTCCAAGGGATAGGGTTAGTAGGAGTCAGGCGCTCTCATAGCCACCAACACGATCTACAAGGTTGGGTGCGGGGATTTAGTTGACAACTATTAGGGATGAGCGAGTACAGCATTATCTGTATCTGTATCTGTTAACCATATGAATTATCTGTATTTGTATCTGTACTTGGACTGGGCGGGGCCTAACCCGGAAGTGGGCGGGCTTTAACCCGGAAGTGGGTCGGGTTGTCTTGAAATGGGCGGGGCTTTAACCGGTATGTTATTTTAAGCATGCAATTGATATGGGTTGATCAGAAATTGTTATATTTATTGCTGATTAGAAAACTATTTACATGACAGCATCAGCATTGAGCTTCAGATCAATGGTTTTGATCACGATAACAAAAAAAAACAAGTTTTGCAACAATGAATACAACACATGCGGTTGCAATTATGAAGTAAAATGTAATGAACAAGAGTTTTCATACTCAACATAACTTTCTTTTTTTAACTTTTAATTTTTTATGATCAGTGTGATTTTTTTTTTTTTTGGTTCTTTTTTTTATTTTTTTATTTCCACACCAGGTATGTGTGTGTGTGTGTGAGTGAGTAAGAGAGAGACAGAGAGAGAGAGAGAGAGAGAGAGAGAGAGAGAAAGAGAGAGAGGGGGGCGGGGGGGGACTGTGTTCTATGGATCAAATAGTCCGACGCTGTTTTTCAGATCTGTTTAGAGCCAGCTGACGGTTTAAAAAAGAAAAAAAATCTCCGACAGGCAGAGACGCAACGCGAGTCGCATTCTACCAAGCACCACGTCTGAACAAACCCCACGTTTACCAGAACTCTACTGGTTAATAAGTAAGTACTACAAACCGAAGTAAAAAACAAACCTGAAGCTGAAGAAACCCTAAACGTTAACAGAAAAGACCGGCGAACCTGAGAGACTGAGGGAGAGACAGAGAGAGAGAGAGCTGTTCTCTTCTCAGTGTTCTGTGTGTGAGTGAGCAGAGCGGGACACAGCAACACAATACATCTGTATGTGTGTAGGGGAGGGGCGCTGTGACGACTAGCCTATCACAGAACGCAGACACACTCAGCTACCTAATGAGGATTTTTATTCATTCCGAGCACAGATAATGACTCGTATTACTCGTATAATACTCGTACTCGGCAAAAGTGCTTTATCCGTACCCAACTCTAATAACTATATTATGGCAAGATTATAACACACAGAGCTCAAGGATTGGCAGTGGACTTTTAGTACTTTCTTCACTGTAATAATCTGTTATCATTATGAACTCAAGCACTGTCTCTGTGGCCCAAAAAACTAACTGAACTACAACAATTTACAGTCACCCATCAAGTCTACATGAATCACATTACTCAACAAAATCAGACATTTGTAGAATAAACATCCCCCATTCAGAGCTTTTTTGAATCCAGGACCAAACAGAACCTCTATCAATGTGTTTAGTGTTCTGTGACCTCGGATTGTATTTCATCGATCTGCAGTAATGATGGGATGTGGGCAGCAGAGCCAGCTGTGAGCTTTTAATGAGGACAGCCATGACATGTCAGCGCCACACTGCCATCACCGTCATCACTGCAATCATCAGCACTGCTGTTTGGCCATCGGTGCGGCACACTGAGTCACAGTGTGTCACGCAACCCAACAACAACTGGCCCTGGGTTAGGGGTCACACAGTGGCGGCTGGGGGTCTTCCATGACATGACAGGCTGACATAATGAGCCTTGAAGAATGGGTGTTTCTTTCTAAACTATTCTTAAAAACTGTATATAGACAGTATGTCCAAAAGCTCCATAAGGAATAAGGTTAGAAAGCTCTTCAGACATCCTCCACTTGCACCACACTATAATAGTGCGTTCCATTTACCTCAGAACTCGGAAGCCGGAGCTGGGAATGATGTCACACCCGAGTTGAATGCGTTCCATTTATAAGTCAGATCTTTTATTGTGGGGGTTAGCTAGCTAGGTTAGCCATTATTAGCAATACCAGTTAAAAACAACACATTACGCTGTTTTTGTGCATACAATCAGCGCAGCCATGTTGGATTAAGCTTGGGGTACTGTTTTCGACTGTTTCCGACTTTGACCTCGGAAAATCCGACTTCCAAGTACAAATGGAACAGACTATTACTCAGGACTCTCTCAGTCTCAGACACTCAGTCACTCACTCTGCAGCGGATTGGGGGGGTCTGTCTCTGCTGAGGTTCCAGCACACTAGTGCATGTGAAGGGAGAGTAGAATCAACTCATCTGCTCTGGAGCTGCTCAGGAGCACCCCGCCCCACACACCTCTCTCTTGCTGCTCAATGCAAACCAGGCTCACATCCTCTGCAGAGCTGGAACACACCGCAACGTAAGCGTCATGTATAGCAGCATAGCGCAGCTATTTTTATTATCTGTCCAGCCACACTGGGCGTGTAGCGTCCGTGTTGGCCCGCGCGCTGCAGCGATAGTTTCAGCGTCTCCTCTATTTCTTGTGCGATACGGAAGGTATGTGTCAAGCCAGGCAGGTAATCACACACAGGAAGACCACAGTGCAGCCAAATATTTTAACAAAATAAAACTCATGGATCGGATAACGGTTTTGAGTCACGAATCAGATAAATTTTCAGATCAGCACAAAAAAGGGGGGAATTGAAATGATTATTAAAAATGTAATAACAATAACTTTTAACAATAATTACTTCTTCCACCAGTAAATTGCTGTTAAAAGACAAAAACAGAAAAGAAAAGGGTATTTTACAGTAATTTTGACCACGAGGTTTACCAGTTTTAAGTAAACGCAACATTTTGTCCCGTCTGTGTTGGTTTTCAGACAACAGCAGTGACCAGTGCTACTTTGTGTCGTTTAGCTCATAGCTTTAGCGGCAGACTGTTGTACGTCCCGCTGTTGGAATCCTCTACAGTGAAATACAGTCACACTACACCATTTAGCTGTCAGCATTTTAGCCGTGTTTAATCCAGTTACTACTGTAGCTAACGGTAGGCTATCATTACCTGCTGTGTAACATGTTATTAGTGTTTACTAGCGTGACATGCAGCCATGTTTCTGTTGCCTCTAACGTCTGTTTTGGAGCATCAGAGAGCAGCGCAGACTAGTGATGGCCAAATGAAGCTTCATGAAGCATTTTCTTTATTTTCTGAGCCCACTAGATGGCGCATTTTGTTAAACAAGCACAGGCTCAGAAAATAAAGAAAATGCTTCACAAAGCTTCATTTGGCCATCACTAGTGCAGATGTAACGGGCATAGACTGTATATAGACTGAGACTGGACTGAGGTGGTTTGTGGCCGAAAGAGAGCCTCGGGTAGGGCTCCATCGCCTCCTGCCCTCAGCCTCTCCAACCGCTTCAATGCCTTGTCGGAGTCGGAACCGGTAGCGGCCAATGCGGCTCACCGGGCTCGTCCCGCTTCAAAGCAGACTGACCAGCCGTCGTCACGGAAGACGATTGCTACCGTGCGGCGAAAGCTTCTGAAGGATGCGGTAGTCAGACGGTCCGGTGGCCTACACTGCCTGGATCGGCCAAATGACAACGTTCCTCAAAAACAATCTCCACAACCGAACGGTAAGCAATCTTCCTCTTCTTTTCCCTGCCCATCTGAAACCGACACTGACTGTTTTGCTCTCGTCACCGGCCATCCACACCCCCCCACTCCTCGTCCGCTCTTCCCCCTAACCACAGTAATTATTGGGGACTCCATCACTATAGACCTACGGTTTCATAATGCTGTCACACACTGTTTTCCTGGAGCCAAAGTTGCAGACATCATGGCTAAAGTTGTGGACCTGATACCCTCATTTCCGACCTCTATCAAACGCATCGTGGTCCATTGTGGACATAACGACATGTCCACTCGGATTCAGGAGTGTGGGCGCACAAGGCGAGACTTTACCGCTCTCATTGAGGCTTTAAAAAGCACTGGGAAGTCGGTTTTTATTTCGGGCCCACTTCCATCTCTAGGTCGCGGATCAGGCCTCTTTAGTAGACTACTCTCCCTTAACACCTGGCTCCAGCTCACATGCAGCATTCACAAGATGTTTTGGGAATGTGGCTCCCTGTTCAGCAGGGATGGGATTCATCCCAACACACGCGGAAGCCAGATGCTACGTGGAAATTTGCACCACGCCCTGCATACCCAGACCTCTGATTGACTGTTTGCATCCCGTAAACACTCTCACAAGCACACTGACCAGACACACTCTCCCAAAATCAATAATCAGAGATACAGCGCTACACACCCCTCTGTGCTCCCTTCAGAGCAATCACCCATTCATAATCCCATAACCACCGTGTCTGTCCCCCGACTGAGACCGTTTAAACCAAACGCTAACAAAAGAGGTGCTATACTAAACAACCTAATTGGAATTAAAACAACCACTGCAACGATAGAACAGAATAGGAAAATCAAATGTGGACTATTAAATATTAGATCTCTGTCATCGAAAGCATTATTGGTAAACAAATTGATATCAGATAACCACATTGATTTATTCTGCCTCACCGAAACCTGGCTGGGCCATGACGAATATGTTAGTTTAAATGAAGCCACTCCTCCCAGTCATAATAATACCCAAACTCCACGAGGCTCAGGCCGAGGAGGGGGAGTTGCAGACATATTTGACTCGAGCCTGTTAATTAATCCTAAACCTAAACTAAATTATAACTCGTTTGAAAGCCTTGTTCTTAATCTTCATCATCCAACATGGAAAACAGTACAGCCAATTATATTTGTTGTTGTTTACCGAGCAAGTTTTTATCATGTGTAGTCCTTCAATCAGACAAAGTACTTATTGTAGGTGATTTTAATATTCATGTGGACGTTGACAGCAATAGCCTTAGTACTGCTTTCAATTCACTGCTAGATTCAATTGGTTTCAGTCAGAGTGGGCATATGGCCACGCACTGTTTTAACCACACCCTCGACCTTGTGCTAGAATATGGCATCAAAATTGACGATTTAACAGTATTTCCGCAGAATCCTTTATTATCAGACCATTTTTTAATAACTTTCGAATTCCTACTACCAGACTATACGAAATTAAATAAAAGTTTCTATACTAGATGCTTATCTGACAGTGCTATAGCTAAATTTAAGGAAGATATTCCAACAGCATTTAACTCAATGTCATGCTTTAATATAACAGAGGACCCTTATGTTAACTTTAGTCCCTCCCAAATTGATAACTTTGTAGACGCTGCTACGGCCTGCCTACGGACTACTTTAGACTCTGCTGCTCCTATCAAAAAGAAGATGATGAAGCAAAGGAAACTAGCACCTTGGTATAACTCCCAAACTCGCAAATTAAAACAAATCTCATGAAAACTTGAAAGCAAATGGCGTTCCACCAAACTGGAAGAATCCCGTGTAGATTGGCAAGATAGTCTATAAAATTATAGAAGGGCCCTCAGAAATGCCAGATCGGACTATTACTCAATACTAATAGAAGAAAATAAGAACAACCCAAGGTTTCTTTTCAGCACTGTAGCCAGGCTGACAGAGAGTCATAGCTCTGTTGAGCCATCTATTCCTATAGCTCTGAGCAGTGATGACTTCATGACCTTCTTTAATGATAAAATTATAACAATTAGAGAAAAAATTCATCACCTTCTGCCCACAGCTTCTAACGGCTCACCATTGGGCGCAGGAGGGCTAGAGAGAACGATAAGACCTGATACATACTTAGACGGCTTTTATCTTATAGACCTCCAACAATTAATGTTAAGGGTCTCTTCAGCTAAGCCAACAACCTGTCTCTTAGACGCCATTCCAACGAGGCTACTTAAAGAAGAACTACCCGTGGTCAACACCACATTACTAGATAAAATCAATATGTCCTTATTAACAGGTCACGTACCGCAGTCTTTTAAAGTAGCTGTGATAAAACCTATTCTGAAAAAAAAAACACCCTCGATCCTGAGGTCTTAGCCAACTACTGGTGAAAATCACTAACGACCTTCTAACTGCTGCTGACAAAGGACTTGTTTCCATACTTGTTTTATTGGACCTTAGTGCTGCATTCGACACTATTGACAATACCATCCTGTTACAGAGACTGGAACATTTAGTTGGCATTAAAGGAATCGCACTAAGCTGGTTTAAGTCCTTTTCTGAGCGATCCCAATTTGTTAATATTAACGATAAACCATCCAAATACGCTAAAGTTAGCCATGGCGTTCCTCAAGGCTCAGTGCTTGGACCAATTCTATTCTCCTTATATATGCTTCCCCTAGGCAATATTATTAGGAAACACTCAATTAACTTTCACTGTTATGCAGACGACACCCAATTATATCTGTCAATTAAGCCAGACGAAACCAGTCAGTTAGCTAAACTTCAAGCGTGCATTAAAGATATAAAATCATGGCCTACAATTTTCTGATGTTAAACTCAAGCAAAACGGCAGTTATTGTGCTGGGACCCAAGCACCACCGAACTTCATTATCTAAAGATATAGCTACCCTAGATGGTATTGCCCTGGCCTCCAGCACTACTGTCAGAAATCTAGGAGTCATTTTTGACCAGGATCTATCCTTTAACGCCCACATAGATCCTGGTTTTGACCAGGATCTATCCTTTAACGCCCACTTAAAACAAACCTCTAGAACAGAATCTTCGTAACATTGCCAAAATCAGGAACATCCTCTCTCAAAACAATGCTGAAAAACTAGTCCATGCATTCGTTACTTCCTGGCTGGACTACTGTAATTCTTTACTATCAGGCTGCTCAAATAAGTCCCTCAAGACCCTCCAGCTGATCCAGAATGCTGCAGCACCTGTTCTGACAAGAACTAAGAAAAGAGATCATATTTCTCCTGTATTAGCTTCTCTGCATTGGCTTCCTGTAAAATCCAGGATTGAATTTAAAATCCTTCTCCTGACCTACAAAGCACTAAATGGTCAAGCACCATCATACATAGAAGAGCTCTTAGTACCTTATTGTCCCACTAGAGCACTGCGCATCCTCAACCATGTGTGTTGCTTTGAATTCACTCCTGGCCTAGACATTAGGAGAAACCAGGAAGCCTTCCATTCCGTGGGAGCGATGGAACAGTGTGAGGAGCTGGTACTGTGTTGGGCCACACAGATTTGGCACTAACTCCTCTTATTACATTATCTTTGTCTTCTTTTTATTTATTTAATGTGTTTGTTTGAAGCTAGGGGACAGGTAGGAGACAGCTAGGGGACAGGTAGGAGACAACTAGGGGACAGGTAGGAGACAGCTAGGGGACAGGTAGGAGACAGCTAGGGGACAGCTAGGAGACAGCTAGGGGACAGGTAGGAGACATCTAGGGGACATGTAGGAGACCGCTAGGGGACAGGTAGGAGACAGCTAAATGTGGCAGAGGGAAATATGCCACCGCCTTGTGGGGGAAATATCCAGCACTATATTAAGGAAGACTGAGTGAGCAACAGGATCCTAGTCCTCCCACCCAATGCTTTTAGTCTTTGTACAACTGCTAGCCTTGTTGTGTGTGGTGTCTATCGCGTTGCAATGTGTAATGCTCAAGAGTCGGCGAGGTGGGCTTCAGGATTTACTCAATACACGGCAGCCACCTGAAGTGTGTATATGTAGAAAACTCAGGAGTTAAACCTGGTTGACTGCAAAACCCGCCCTCCCCGGATCTAACAGGATAGGTAAGACGCCCCCACTCCTTAGTATAAGTGACTCAAAATTAACATAAACCGTTTTAGCTTAACAAACAAAATAACATTTATTTCTGCTGCATGAATTGAAATGATTCTGTTTTCTTTGTTTTCACAGGAAGTGTAAAACAATTTCAAATGCAGAAAAATCAAAGTGAAATAAAAATGTGGAAAATAATAAAGGGAGAAAATCAACAAATGTGTTTCAGTTGCAATTCAATCTGAACAAAATAACAATCAGTTTCACTTATTTTAAGTAGACTGAAACGTTTCACAGTTCACTTCAGTAAACTCAACCTTTCAAATGAACTTCACTTGATTCACTTAAAGTTCACTTCAATATGGTTCAAAAATTCAAGCTCCGATTCAAAAATCCAGGAAAAAGTTATACTCTGTCCATTTATGAGTTCACGGGCCAAAAAGTTCAGTAATGTGCACAAAAGAAAGTCTATGAATCCCTTTGCAGGAATATTCACTGATCACAGTTCCATCAAAGATAACTGCACGATTTATCAGTTCTGTTCTGATGACTCACTAACAGAAAATGGTACTTTGCTTACCAGTGTTCAGTAGGAAAACAGGAAAACAATTTACATCACCACTCTTGGTTCGTGGATGAGGTGCTGAATTATGACCAACGGATGGCAGGGTACTGTTTCTTCACTCATTGACCCTCAGCGATTGTCCTCGCGATCCTGACGACGGCAGCTTGATTCAACGAGGCCGCAATCCCAGCTGATGGATACGCAATAAGAAGACGAACAACACACGACCCTATCCGACGACTCAGCGAATCTTTTTCTTCACACGACCAGCAGCATTCACGGTTTCAAGTTCGTTTGAACAAATGAAACAAACAAAAAAAAAACAGCTAGGGGACAGGTAGTAGACAGCTAGGGGACAGGTAGGAGACAGCTAGGGGACAGGTAGTAGACAGCTAGGGGACAGGTAGGAGACAGCTAGGGGACAGGTAGTAGACAGCTAGGGGACAGGTAGGAGACATGTAGTAGACAGCTAGGGGACAGGTAGGAGACAGGTAGGAGACAGCTAGGGGACAGGTAGGAGACAGCTAGGGGACAGGAAGGAGACAGGTAGGGGACAGGTAGGAGACAGCTAGGGGACAGGTAGGAGACAGGTAGGAGACAGCTAGGGGACAGGTAGGAGACAGGTAGGGGACAGGTAGTAGACAGCTAGGGGACAGGTAGGAGACAGCTAGGGGACAGGTAGGAGACAGCTAGGGGACAGGTAGGAGACAGCTAGGGGACAGGAAGGAGACAGGTAGGGGACAGGTAGTAGACAGCTAGGGGACAGGTAGGAGACAGCTAGGGGACAGGTAGGAGACAGCTAGGGGACAGGTAGGAGACAGCTAGGGGACAGGAAGGAGACAGGTAGGGGACAGGTAGGAGACAGCTAGGGGACAGGTAGGAGACAGCTAGGGGACAGGTAGGAGACAGCTAGGGGACAGCGCTCCCTGTGGGACACCACGCTCAAAGTTAAATGATTTCAACTGTGACCTCACTGCTGCTGACCTATGGAAGCCAAACCAATGAGATCAGGTGGTAGCCAGGAGCGATGACGTATATGTGCACATGCCTACCTCCCTGTTTTACCGCTGACCATCTGTAGGCACCTACACCTAACTACCTGTAAGAGCTGCAGTTGTAAATATCTTAAAGTCATGTTGTTAGTACCCCAGACTGGAGCTCCATGTGACGGGAGTCCACCTGGAGAGGGGGAGGGAGGCATGGCTCTGTCAGCGTGAGTAATGTTCATGTCGGTGAACACTCAGGGAGCCATGTGACAGTGGCTGCTGTGTTGATGAGCAGTTTGACATGAAGGGGAACAAACGTGAAGAGACTCTCATCTCAAAGCCCGTTAATGATGTGGCAGCGAGGGCCCTGCCTCTCTGAGCTGCACACAGTTACATATAGCACACCTTCTGAGCAAGATTGAGGCAAAATTTAATAAATACCAAATGGCTCGAAAGGATGATATTTTTCCTCTCTTCCTCTCGTCTTTACACTGACAGTTTCTAACAGGTGCTTCGTTTGGCAGGGAGCAACAGAATAAAGGGCTGTAATAGAGACGCTTTGGAAGAATTGATATGCTGACTATTTCTAGATGGAAAAAGGATTCAGAAGGATCTGCTGTCCTTTCAACTGGATATCACTTGAGTTAGAGGAGGACAGAGACAAAAGCATGAGAGAGCGAGAAATCCCAACTCCATGTCAAAGTGAGTGGGCTCAGTGGAACAACAGGGATTAAAGCATCGTGCTGCTGACCAGCTTTGGCTCCTTTTGTGGGAGAAGATCATTTTCAGGGATGTACTGGGACAAAAATCCTGCCCGGGACTTTGGGATGGAGCGGCCTTTTATGAGAGCACGTAGAACATTATTGGGAAGTAATTGTATATACTACTATATATGATACTACATAATGTAATGCAGGTGTAAAACAATAACAACTAATCCAGCCTTTGTGGTATAAGGAGCATCAGATGTTGCTAAAGATCTTAGACGAGCACACCTGCTTTCTCAGATTGCTGACTGCAGAGCTACATCTGCAAGAAAATGACATCAGTAACTTATAAATAAGAAAGACAGTACCGTTCACGTATACAGGCGGCCGCCATCTTGAGAAAACAGTCTCGACCAGTCGAACGACGAACGCCGGTCAACCAGAAACCAGTAACATAGCTCAAGCACGGCGTTTGTCGTTCGATTGGTTGAGACTGTTTTCCAAAGATGGCGCCCGCATGTATCGGTACTGTCTTTATAATAGGGTGACCAGACGTCTGCGGAAATTTCCCCGTTTTTCACTGTGACTGACAGACCTGAAATTGGAATGAAATAGTCGTGCACCCTACACGCACAGGCTCAAGACAGCCAGAGCAAGGCTGAGAGCTCAGAGATGTTCTAGAATGCCCATTTGACGATGCTAAAATCACTGTTTATTTACATGGAGTCTGGTGAGTTTAGTGAACGCAATTTCGCTGACATTTTTATGTTTAAAAAAAGGATCTTACTCTTTAACAGAAAGGTCGACCTCCTTAGAAATCCTTTCCATAATGTTGTCAGACACTTAGAATATTAATCTGAGCCTGTCAGTGGCAAAACGAGCACGAGCAGTTTTATGAACGTTAATACAAGCTGGACAATTGTCCTATTAACTTAGAGTACATTGTAGCTTGTTTCGCCGTTGCTGATCTCGTTTAATACTGGACCAATGTCAAAGGAAAATATTTCCTCAATAGTTTTAATTTTATCCAATACTCAATGAGCTGTTGCAGAAACAAGCCCAGCCTGAAGCAATAAAGCAAAAGCTGTCAGATAAATATAGTGCAGTAAACATTACAACATTTCCCTCTCAGTGTAGTGGAGTACAAGTATGAAGTAGCAGCAGGGGCGATTCTAGGATCAGACCTTTAGGGGGGCTCAGCCCCTAATGAGAATGTGACACAGATATAGTGCATGCAAAAGTGTTAATCTGAGCCATGAAATTACCAACTTCTTCACAACTGCACTCTCCCTCTGACAGATAGAGACTCAGCCAAAGGGCCAAAATTCTAATGTATTCTCATGTAAACTATTTATGTCAGCACAGACATTTTTGTAAATTGCTTACCCAGTGTATCCCACCATAATGGTTATTATATTGCCAGATTCCAGACAATCCCACTTACTTATATATGTATATCCCACTTACAAATATGAATATATATTTCTACTGGTATGCTTCCTAGTGACATTAATGCAAAAATATGAAGAAAAAACTATTCCACCTATGTGTGCATGGTTATAATTCTGAAGTGCATTCTACAGCACAAATACATTTGTTTCCATCCATAGCTAAGAATAATCAAGTCTAACCTCTGAATTTCTTTTCCCCGACGACTAGCATTATAAGCTAATTAGCGGTTTGTGGTAAAACTGGTCCCATTCGATTAGCTTGAAAACACATCCCAGAGAACGGTCGACTGTGATGTGTTCTTAACCCCTTGGTTCATTTCCTATGTCCTTTAAAAGACGTCCATTGCCTCAGCTTCTTGCTGGTGTGTGATACTGTGTAATGCTCCAGCAGAGTGTGTCAGTAACCTTTCCTCATGTACTGCAGGCCGCCTCATGCTGCTGGAGGCTTCGTTTTTCACCTTCCCTCTCTTCCCCCCCTTAATGTGGCAATCCTTCCCCTCCTCCTCCTCCTATCTGGCATGGGGCTGAGTTATAGAGCCATGAATTGCTCTGTTTGCAAGTCTCAGCATTCCTCAGTTGGCCCGCTGACCCTGCTTTATTGCCGTGAACCCCCATCAGTACATTTGATCAGCCATACCCTGACCGCTGATGATTCATCTTTCCCATCTGGCAAAGATCAATCAAAAGGTAGAAGTATTCAGTAATCTATTTTAAAACTGCTTATGTTTCTCTCTGTCTTTCTCTCACTCATTCACATTGAGCCTCTCTCTTGCACATTTTTTACGCTTGATGCTGCAATGCAGTCTGGGAGGTAGGGACGACCAGAGAGGCGAAGAAAAACTTCACTCAAAATAAAGTTGTAACAAGAGTGTGTGTGTGTGTGTGTGTGTGTGTGTGTGTGTTTGTGTGTGTGTGTGTGTGTGTGTGCGTGTGTGTGCTTGAGCTGTTGTCTGCACACTGCACATGATTGCATGTGGCCAGAAGCCAGAGAATTCTGTCCGATCAGTTTTTCTAACAGAATTGAATCCAGAATGACTCTCCCGTCTGTGGACTAGTGTTGTAAATGATAGGAAGAACATACAGTTGATGCTCCCGGCCTCAGAGAAACACATGGTAGCATCACAGATTGGGATGGTGGAGAGCATCAGACTGTCCAGAACCATCACTCTCCATATAAACGTCAAAGTCTGGGCTTTTCATCTGAAACTCTGCTGCAGTTGTCTTCTTGAATAAGGTGACATTGAATTCACACTGCGGTTCAACAAATTTCATCCCAACCACTACAGTCCCCAGCAAGCTCTGCTGTAAAACCAGGAGAGGACTGCTGGAATCTCCAACACAACAAACTGTCTGTGGCGTGCAGTTGTCAGTGTGCTGCAGTGGCAGTGCACATGCTGTCCCCTGGCTGTGTGCACGCTGCCCATCACTGAGGCTTTGAATTAGCCTGCTGAAGACTGAGGCCTGCAGCCGCCATCTTAACACATGGTCATCCATCAAAAAGGCTCCTGTCACACACACACTAGTCTATATCCACGACCTTTCATTTACGGGATTGCTCTGTTGCCGCCGGAAATTCCGCCGATGTCCCCCATTTTCGGCCGGATGTCCCACACCTTCCTCTTTCTTTGTGTTGGCGTTCTAACCTCCTCAGATCTCTGCAGGGTGAATCCTGGAAATGAAACATTGTCGATAAAGACTACGACGCTACAGAGCAGCAGACTGTCAGCAGCACATTGACTGCTGCTGTATAAGAGCATGAAGAACCTCGTGGGGGAGGGGGGGTTTGGCTCCTTAAACACAGAGCTTTCAAGCCGGGGAGCAGAGTTCATGTTCGGGAAGAAGTTCAGGAGTAAACACATGACTTTTACCCAGGAAAAGGGTGTTCGTTCCCAGGGAGAGTTTTAATCCAAACCACCATCTTTTTTCTAATCTTAACTAGTTGTTTTGGTGTCTAAACTTAATTGTCATTGCCGCATGACGGTCACTTTTTCTCAGCTAAACTAATAAATACGTGGAATACGTATACGGATTACAGTGCTGCACTTTTCACAGCTATATGTACGAATGAGAACAGGCTGAAATACTGGGGCTTAACGGGATGATACCTGACTATATAGAAAATGATAAAAACTGCAACTATTCATTTTTTCATTTTCTTATTTAGATTTTGGTATAGAACATTTGATTTACAGTCTTATAGCAAACAATATGCCAGAGGGAGTTCTCTCCTGTGTAATAAGGGATGAAAGCTACTTCTAACCACCTCGTTAGTTAGCTTTCCATCCCATCCATTAGGCCTGTTGTTCAAACAGTGGTCTGAGCATGCACATGGATGTTGGCTGTGTATGCCAAGAATGTAAAATAATGAGCCGTGGTGTCAGCTGCTAATGTTCCTACAGATACACAAGTGATGGATGTTTTGAATGTGTGGGAGAGGGTGAGGATGTTTGCTTCATTCTGGCCTGTCGGACTACCACAACATGTGCCTGCTCAGCCTCTGGACACAAGATAAAGGCTGACATGTGATCAGTGTTACATTTGAAGGGCACTGCCTGGTCTAATCTATCAATCAATACAAAAGAACTTACTGATGACACTGTCCAAAGTCTTCATCTGAAACGGTAGCTTTGGAAGTTTGAAACACAAAATAGTCAGGTGCCCATATGAACATTGACACTTGCTGTATTGGCTGTGTGGTTCTGGCTGTAATCATTCCTTCTGTTCAAACTGGCTGTTAAGAATCCCTTTGCAATGAGCTTTCAATGTGATGGGGGAACCACCCATAGTCCTCACAAGAAACACATTCCACAGCTTATCTGAAGCTAATTTGAGGCTTCAACAGTCTAAATCAGACAAGTAAAGTGGGTATCTTGATACATAAAGGGGGAATGTTATTCCAAAAAGATATCCACTGTATTTGGCTCACAGACTTATGAAGCCTTGTATTATCTTCATAAAGTTTTCAATACATTTTTGCACAGAAGGAGAACTTTTGTCCCCCATCAGTTACATTGAAAGCGTATTGGGAAGGAGCGCTCCATGGCCAGAATGGACAGGAGGAATAATTTCAGCCAGCAAAACCTGTTTAAATGCAAGTAACTATTGAGGTCGCACTTTATTTAAAGATACCCTAATAACGTAATAAGCCATACTGTCTATCAAATTTATGGAATATAGATGTGTTTCTGAGTTTAAAGTCAGAATTTTTTCTCAGAATTCAGATTTTTAACTCAGAACTCAAATACATTTTTCACATGTGGCCCTAACCCTATTCCGTACAAATTAGAGCAAAACAACAGAAATAATGTGGTATTTAATAGACAGCAAACAAACACAGTTACACCCTAATTAGACACCATATATTTCTAAATGATGCTGTGATTGTAAACCGCTTGTAATGCCGCATTAGATCCATAATATACTATACTTGGAAATTAATTATTAAGTATGAAGAATTCACAACTTTGTGCGACTCTTATTTTGAAATTTCGGTTTTCCTCCACCTCATTCACACGCTGCGTGAGTTAATAAGGTTTACACCAATCCTGTTATTTTGTGCATAAATTGCTGATAGTACTGCTATAATGTTCATGCAGTACAATAACTAGATTGTCTGTATTTCATGTTGCTGCAATGTTTAGTCAATGTAAGCGTATTCATTTGTGCCGCTGTAATACTGGTAAAGACTAGTTTCAGTAATAAGCCTGTTTGTAAATTAGCCCTGCTGGGTACTAAGCTAATGTTTACAGTATCTGGCTAGTCTAGCTAGCTTTCTCTGGAATTCTTTTTTTTTGCTGTGAACCCAGAGGGAATGCATTTACAGTCATTAAATGCTTTTATGAATGCTGTAATGCTGTGGCAACTTACAAATATTCATGTATTTGGATTCTTTGTGTTTTATTTCAGAACCTGTAAACTAGGGGTGGAACGGTACACTGAAGTCACAGTTGGGTTCATACCTCGGTTCAGACATTACGGTTCGGTTCGGTACAATGGAGGGAAAAGCATAACAAAAATGCAGAAGGCAATTTTCTTTTATTGTGCATGTCTCAGGCTGTAGCACCTAGTGTCATCCAGTCTGTCCCCTGACCTAGCTGTCTCAGGCTGTACCACCTATTGTTCTACAGTCTGTCCCCTGAGCTAGCTGTCTCAGGCTGTACCACCTAGTGTCATCCAGTCTCTCCCCTGAGCTAGCTGCAACAGCCTTTAGTGTATAAAGTAAGATGTAAACAGTGAACAAAGAGTACCCCACATCATCTCCAGACTCCATCTGGAACTTGGAAACAAAATAAGACAATCAGCTATAAAATTGAAAATACAGCATCTCTGTTCTCTGCAAAGACCAACTAAATCACCTGATTAATGCAACGTTATCACAACGTCTCCCAGCCATTTGTCACCGCAGAAAGCTGCTCCCTGCCTGGCTAAAGCTAATATAGTTAGCCTGAAGAAACAAGGCGTCTGTCCCAACTAATGTTACGGTTCGGAGCCGCGACACTGGAAACGTAACACTAATCTACAACAGCAGTCTGTTTCTGATAGAACGTCAATTACTCTGATTTAAGTGTTCTTGGATACAGTTTGTGTCTTGTTCTCTGGGTGATGGCGTTGGATATGTGTTAGCATGTTAGATGTATTTCCACTCACATACCCAACAACTGCTGAACAACGCCGACACACAGTCCTTGTCTTATCCACCATTCTCTCACCTGTGCTACTGGAACTGATTGGGAAACTCTTAAAGAAAAATCTTAAAGAGGCCGGCGGGTCCTCTAACTCACCACACTAGTCCTTAGTGCTGCTATCTGACTCACTGCTTCAGAGCTAAGGCGGGGCTACAGATTAGGTGTCCCTAAAGAACCCGCGTATCTAACAGTAGTTCCGCATTACATTAGTTCCGCATTACATTCATTAATTTGCACGCAAGTTTTATTTATTTTTATACCGTGTATTCTCCGTGTTAATTCATGCCCTGAACTGTGATGCCTGTACCGCTTCGGTTCAATCCGAATACATGTACCGTTCCACCCCTACTAAAAACACGCTGCAGTCTGTGAAAGACCAGACACAAACTAACTGCACACTAACTGCAACATATCAGTCAATAAATAAATACATTTATTAAATACCACGTGTTTATTTTACCTGTGTACTAATATATGAAAATCTGTGCATCAATTAGCCATTTTCGTTGTAATGCGTCACTAATTACCTTTTAAGAAAGTCTAATAAGATCCCACAAGATCAAACAGAGGGAAATAACCATGGAGCCTACTTTAGATTACAGTACGGTTTTGTTGTAACTTGTTACAATTTACCGTCTAAGAAAGTGGAATAAGTTTTAACAGTGTGAAAAAACAATGGATCTTACTTTAGATTGCAGTACGGTTCTGGTCTAATATACCACAAATTACCCTTTCATAAGAATGTAACTGGGGGAAAAAAGATATCCTGGCAGCTTTCATAGCTATGTTACTGTGATAGTGACATGCATTAAATGTTCTGATGTCGTCAGAATGGAAGTAGAGCATCGATGCAGCATGCATTTAGTATATATATTAGCCTATTAATAAGACCATGCACCACCTACAAACACCACGGGACTCTGCAGAGCATCCAGGCTATGAGGGACTGTGAAGTAGCGACCAGAGGGGACTCGACGTCGTTGACTTACTACGTGACTTACTTAAATTACTTAACGCTAGTTCTCTTCTAACAAGCTACACATGACACAGGGCTATGCTCGATATTTGGTCTCTATTTAGAGTGTAATTTGGTATTACAGTGTCTAAGTATAGTATATTTTGGGTTTTATACAGCATGCAGTTTCTGATTACAGTGTAATTTAGGTGTATGGTGTCTACTGTTTTCTGTCTAATATAGACCACTTTTTTTAGTTGTTTGTTTTTAGGTTGCTGCAGTATAGAAATCTGCTCAAGACATTCTCCATCAACAGTGGTCGCTAAAAACTTTCCTCATACTCACAATGCCTTTCAACACATTCTAGTGGGTGCAACAATTGTTCATAATTGGAAAAAGTATTTTTGGAGGTGGAGGGGTGCGTAATGTGCGACAGGCCCAGGCCCATTGGGCTCTATTATTCATCACTCTGCCCACACCACATCCACTACACAGAGAGGAGAGGGGGAGAGTGCAGGAATAAGAAAAGAAAACAGACATGAAAGGAGATAAAGATAAGATAAAGAAATAGAGACTTTAGAGAAAAGACAGAAAGGTGTAATGCCTTCTGCATGAGCGAGCAATGCTTCCCTCGCCTCACTGATCCCTCCCTGCCTCCATCTCCGCAAACACTGCAGTGTTGGCACACACCGCACACACACACACACACACACACACACACACACACACACACACACACACACACACACACACACACCCATACACAGAGTCTGGGGCTCTGAAGGTAAGCCAAAGCCCTGCTCACTTCACAGTGCAAGCAGCTGACCAGCAGCCTGTGCACACAACACTTACTGTGTTATGTGGGTGTGTATGTGTGTGTTATGTGGGCGTGTATGGGTGTGTTATGTGGGCATGTATGTGGTATGTGGGCATATATGTATTATGTGGGTGTGTTATGTGGGCGTGTAAGCGTGTGTTACGTGGCCGTGTATGGGTGTGTTATGTGGGTGTGTAAGGGTGTGTTACGTGGCCGTGTATGGGTGTGTTATGTGGGTGTGTAAGGGTGTGTTACGTGGGTGTGTAAGGGTGTGTTACGTGGCCGTGTATGGGTGTGTTATGTGGGTGTGTAAGGGTGTGTTACGTGGCCGTGTATGGGTGTGTTATGTGGGTGTGTAAGGGTGTGTTATGTGGGCATGTATGGGTGTGTTATGTTGGCGTGTAAGGGTGTGTTATGTGGGTGTGTAAGGGTGTACGGGTGTGTTATGTGGGTGTGTAAGGGTGTGTTATGTTGGCGTGTAAGGGTGTGTTATGTGGGTGTGTAAGGGTGTACGGGTGTGTTATGTGGGTGTGTAAGGGTGTGTTACGTGGGTGTGTAAGGGTGTGTTACGTGGGTGTGTAAGGGTGTGTTACGTGGGCATGTAAGGGTGTGTTATGTGGGTGTGTAAGGGTGTAAGGGTGTGTTATGTGGGCGTGTAAGGGTGTGTTATGTGGGTGTGTAAGGGTGTGTTATGTGGGTGTGTAAGGGTGTGTTATGTGGGTGTGTAAGGGTGTGTTACGTGGGCGTGTAAGGGTGTGTTATGTGGGCGCGGACGTTACGTGGGCGTGTATGGGTGTGTTACGTGGACGTGTAAGGGTGTGTGGGGGCGTGTAAGGGTGTGTTATGTGGGCGTGTAAGGGTGTGTTATGTGGGCGTGTATGGGTGTGTTACGTGGACGTGTAAGGGTGTGTGGGCGTGTAAGGGTGTGTTATGTGGGCGTGTAAGGGTGTGTTATGTGGGCGTGTAAGGGTGTGTTATGTGGGCGTGTATGGGTGTGTTATGTGGGAGTGTAAGGGTGTGTTATGTGGGCGTGTATGGGTGTGTTACGTTTGTGTGTATGGGTGTGTTATGTGGGTGTGTATGGGTGTGCTATGTGGGCGTGTATGGGTGTGTTATGTGGGTGTGTATGGGTGTGTTATGTGGGTGTGTATGGGTGTGTTATGTGGGCGTGTATGGGTGTGTTATGTGGGCGTGTATGGGTGTGTTACGTGGGCGTGTATGGGTGTGTTACGTGGGTGTGTATGGGTGTGTTATGTGGGCGTGTATGGGTGTGTTATGTGGGCGTGTATGGGTGTGTTATGTGGGTGTGTATGGGTGTGTTACGTGGGCGTGTATGGGTGTGTTACGTGGGTGTGTATGGGTGTGTTATGTGGGTGTTATGTGGGCGTGTATGGGTGTGTTACGTGGGCGTGTATGGGTGTGTTACGTGGGCGTGTATGGGTGTGTTACGTGGGCGTGTATGGGTGTGTTACGTGGGTGTGTATGGGTGTGTTACGTGGGCGTGTATGGGTGTGTTACGTGGGCGTGTATGGGTGTATTACGTGGGCGTGTATGGGTGTGTTACGTGGGTGTGTATGGGTGTGTTATGTGGGTGTGTTATGTGGGCTGGAGAGTGCATGTATGTGTTTTAATGGGCCTCATTTATCATTCCTGCTAATTAATCTACTGTATATTAAATGTGGTTACATGCAGTGGAACATGCTTCAGCAGCATGTTCTTAAAATAACTAGTTGTTGATATTTGTTGATATTTTGTTGGCTGTTTAAGTTGGGTTATTTTTTAAATAAAAAATCAATTCAATCGTAACTGAAGGTATCTCAGGGCCCTTTACATATGGAGTAGGTTTAGACCACACTATCATTTACAGAGATGCTTTGTTAAAGGGGCTGTACTGAAATACTGAGAGAGAGTGGGCTGGGGCGCACACACACACACACACACACACACACACACACACATTTAACGCTTGTTAGCTACTTTATGCAATGGCTAATTCAAACTCCTAAATTGATAATTTTGTAGACAGTGCTACAGCCTCGCTACAGATGACTTTAGACTCTGTTGCTCCCCTTAAAAAGAAGACGATGAAGCAAAGGAAACTAGCACCTTGGTATAACTCCCAAACTCGTAAATTAAAGCAAATCTCGTGCAAACTTGAAAGTAAATGGCGTTCCACCAAACTGGAAGAATCTCGTTTAGATTGGCAAGACAGTCTGAAAACCTATAGGAAGACCCTCAGAAATGCCAGATCAGACTATTAGTCATCACTAATAGAAGAAAATAAGAACAACCCAAGGTTTCTTTTCAGCACTGTAGCCAGACTGACAGAGAGTCAGCATTCTATTGAGCCATCTATTCCTATAGCTCTGAGTAGTGACGACTTCATGAGCTTCTTGAATGATAAAATGATAAAATTAGAGATAAAATTCATCACCTTTTGCCCTCAACTTCTAACAGTTCACCTTTGAATGCAAGACTGCTAGAAAGAACGACAAGACCTGACAAGACTGCTTTTATCCTATAGACCTTCAACAATTAATGTTAAAGGTCTCTTCAGCTAAGCCATCTACCTGTCTCTTAGACCCCATCCCAACGAGGCTACTTAAAGAAGCGGAACCCGTGGTTAAAGGGATATTTCACTGCTGGAAAGATGAATATGTATTAAATTAGGTCATTTATGTAGTAGAAATGTGAATTTTTTTTAGAAGTTGGTGCCTTCTAGACCGAAAAAAGCCGGCATTTCAACGAATGCACGTCTCTCTCTCTCTCTCTCTCTCTCTCTGTCTCTCTCGCTCTCTCTCTGTCTCTGTCTCTCTCTCTCTCTGTCTCTCTCTCTCTGTCTCTCTCGCTCTCTCTCTGTCTCTGTCTCTCTCTCTCTCTCTGTCTCTGTCTCTGTCTCTCTCGCTCTCTCTCTGTCTCTGTCTCTCTCTCTCTGTCTCTCTCTCTCTCTCTCTCTCTCTCTGTCTCTCTCTGTCTTTCTCTCTCTCTGTCTCTCTCCCTCTATAATATATATAATATATAACTTGTATAAATAATTCTTATATATACAAGTTTCTATTTGTTTAGCCTTGTATTGTGGCAGGAGAAGACATATTTAGCTGCTAGCCATGCCGTGCTTTTATCTTCCCCTAATAACAAAGGAAACTTTTTGTCCTCAGTGTAGGTAGTGAAGCCTGGTATATGTTTTTCGAATTTTTGGAAATATTTGGTTCTTAAGTCTTCATATTTGGGACATGTACATAGGAAATGTAATTCTGTTTGGATATCCTGGTGGCAGTGTGTACAGACTCGTTCCTCTCTTGGTCTCCACTCTTTTAAATGTCGACCTCTTTCAATTTACAACTCGTGGTCACTGACTCTGGATTTTGTTAAAATTCGTATTTCTTTTGGATTTTTTGTTTTGAGATATTCGGCCAATTGGATATCTCTGTTCAGGGATTGATAACAGAGGAGTTTGTGTTGTATTTTATTTTCATTTTGCCATTGTTCTGTATACTCGTCTTTTAATTTAGTTTCAAATCTTTTGATTGAAGACAGGATTGTGTCTGTGGCGGCTCTGAGGTTCAGTGTACCTGTCTCTCTCTCTACCTGTCTGTCTACTACTGACTGTGTTTAGCTCAGTGTACCTGTCTCTCTCTCTACCTGTCTGTCTACTACTGACTGTGTTTAGCTCAGTGTACCTGTCTCTCTCTCTACCTGTCTGTCTACTACTGACTGTGTTTAGCTCAGTGTACCTGTCTCTCTCTTTCCCTGTCTGTCTACTACTGACTGTGTTTAGCTCAGTGTACCTGTCTCTCTCTCTACCTGTCTGTCTACTACTGACTGTGTTTAGCTCTGTGTACCTGTCTCTCTCTCTCTACCTGTCTGTCTACCTCTGAGCCAGCTGGTCCAGGGGGTGGACATCTGAACACCGCTGGTTGCTCAGGAGAGCTTTGTATGCAATGGAATTTTTATCAGCTTGATTTAAATGCTGCCAAAATTTTATTGACCTTTTTTGGATTTGAATTTTCAGAGGGAATATACCGAGTTCTGCTCTGCATGCATTGTTTGGGGTGTTTGGGTGAACTTTTAGAATAATTTTACAGAATTGCAGTTTTTCAGTGGGAGTTTTATCCCAGTTTTTAAATTCTGGTTTCGAAATCGGGCCCCAAACTTCGCTTCCGTAAAGCATTATTGGTGTTATCAGAAAATTGTAGATTTTTAGCCAGATTCTTGCGGGGATATTTGTTTTTCCAAATTTGCATTTGAGTGCATACAAAGCTCTCCGAGCTTTATTACATAGTGTGTTTATGGCCAGGTTGAAACTCCCTGATGCACTAATTTCAACCCCTAAGTAATTATATCAACCCTTTAGTTCTAGTCTGGTGTTGCCCAAAGTGAAGTTGTAACTCTGTCTATTTCCCCGAGATCTGGCTCTCCTCTGAAATACCATAACACTGGTCTTTTTCAGATTGACTGTCAGTGCCCATTTCTCTCTCTCTCTGTCTCTCTCTCTCTCTCTCTGACTCTCTCTGTCTCTCTCTCTCTGTCTCTGTCTTTCTCTGTGTCTCTCTCTCTCTGTCTGTCTCTCTGTCTCTGTCTCTCTCTCTCTCTCTCTCTGTCTCTCTCTGTCTCTCTCTCTCTGTCTGTCTGTCTGTCTCTCTCTCTCTCTGTGTCTCTCTCTGTCTCTCTCTGTCTGTCTCTCTCTCTCTCTGTCTCTCTCTCTGTCTGTGTCTCTCTCTGTCTGTCTCTCTCTCTCTGTCTCTCTCTCACTCTCCCTGTCTCTTTCTCTCTCTCTGTCTCTCTTGCTCTGTCTCTCTGTCTCTGTCCCTCTCTCTCTGTGTCTCTCTCTGTCTTTGTCTCTCTCTCTCTGTCTCCCTCTCTATGTCTCTTTCTGTCTCTCTCTCTCTGTCTCTGTCTCTCTCTCGCTCTCTCTGTCTCTCTCTCTGTCTCTCTCTGTTTCTGTCTCCCTCTCTATGTCTCTCTCTCTGTCTCTCTCTCTCTGTTTCTGTCTCCCTCTCTATGTCTCTCTCTCTCTTTCTTCTCTCTCTCTGTCTCTCTCTCTCTCTCTGTCTCCCTCTCTATGTCTCTTTTTGTCTCTCTCTCGCTCTCTCTGTCTCTCTCTCTCTGTTTCTGTCTCCCTCTCTATGTTTCTCTCTCTGTCTCTCTCTCTCTGTCTCTCTCTGTTTCTGTCTCCCTCTCTATGTCTCTCTCTCTGTCTCTCTCTCTCTCTCTCTCTGTCTCTCTGAGAAATTATTTTTAAAAAGCTTTTTGCATATGGCCTTGAGGCATCTGCTTCATCTCTTTTGCACTTTTTATTTACAAAGGTCCTAACTGGCACTCTTTATGTCTGAGCTTAATGTTTAGTGCTTTTTGTTTACATCCATTTTATTTATTGTTTTGGTTGTATGTGGTTTTTAATTTCCATTTTATTTATTGTTTTGATTGTGTTTGGTTTTTATTCCAGTGCAGTTTTTGTTAACAGAGACTGAGAGTCCACGACAATATTATCGTTTATCACAATCATTTCTGGGACAATTTATCGTCCAGCTAAATTTGTTATCGTGACAGACCTACTTGCTTCGCTTCCCTACGAGGCCACTCCCAACCACGCCTACGGTTACAGACATAGACAGTGAAATTGGTTACAGAGAGACAGTAAAGTGTGTTTTATTGTCATTTCAACCATATACACGAAACGTTTCACCGTGGCTCAAGTGGTGTTACACCTTTAAAATACATAAAAACAACATTATATAAAAACGACATACGAAACAGGCTACATTTTGTGCACACACATTATAGGCTCCGTAAAGTTCAGCTAACACATTGGTAGCATTAGTGTTCATCCAATAGGAGATCCAAGGTTACATATTTCCCCTGACTATGATATGATCATTACTGTATATAAGATGTGTCAGAAAACTATGTGAACACAGAGTTAGGCCATGTTGTTCTTGTGGCTGCTTGATCATTGATTCTGTGAGCACTTTAGTTAAACAGGCATTAGGTAAGTGACATATGTTCCAAAAGCAGGAGCAGCGCAGCAACGTCCCACTGCTCCTCTGGTGGCTCTGTGCATTCATTTGAAGCGCTGTTGTCATGCTGTTTGAACTATTTATAACCACAACTTGTTTCCTCTCATTCTTCCTCCATCGTGTTGCCCATCTGTATTGTCTCCCCTGCTGACACAGACTTGAGAGCACATAGCTGTGATTCACCTGCAGACCAGGGGAAACCATGCTTAAACAAGTCCACATAACGGCTGATGCATTCTGTCTCGTCCTTTATGCCTTTATTTGATTTGAACATGTGTCCAAAGTGACAGGAGCAGCTCTTCCTAACGCTGCTAAACACAAGCAGCGAGAACTCGCCTTGGTGTTCGCTGCATTAAACATATAAGAAAGTAACGTTTCTGTCACTCACTGTCACATAATTTTTTACAGTAACAAGTTAAGTAGGCTATGTAGTTAAATGGTTTCTATTCTTTGTCTGTTTTAATTGTGTTTTATTGGTATTATTTCCTTCTTTGTTGTCCTACAGACATATATTGTAGCGTTAAAGTCCAGTTATGAACGACAAGGATCAAAGATGTGTGGCTGTTTTAGTTGTTAAAAATACATTCATCCTCATAATTATTTCATATCTATATTTCACATGCAGTGCCTGTTGCAGGAGGGGAACGCTCACATGTCTTTGAATTTGAAAGACTAAAGAGGGGGAAGTAGCACCTTGCTCTATCTGCTCTATGCAACGCGCCGCCGCTCTATCAGAAAATAGACTAGGCGCATATTTTTAGCGGAGAGAGTGGAGAGCGGCTTCTGAAAGACGCTCTGTAGAAGTGACCATGAGTGAACATGGTCACTTGATTCCTGTCTGTTACGGGCCAACTTTGTGATGGTACCAGGTCTGCTTCGGGCGTTCACTTCCGTCTTGGCTGTTGGACGCCAGCTTTCCTTATGTCTTCTTCTCTTTCGTCTTCCTTCTGGCGTCCAGTGGAGGGGGATGTGATGTCATCCTGTTTGCTTGATGGGTCCAATCCATCTCTAGCACCTCCTCGTGACAATGGGCTTCCTTGTGTGGAATGTTAAGCGTTCGGAGCCCAAAGAAAGAACAATGTTTTAGCTCGGTGACCATGCTGTTCTAAAGCACTCAGTTCAGCATTCTGAAGGCCCAAACACACCAGAAGCGTCTGACGTGTACATTCTGAAGTACATCTATGTTTGATCTAAGATGGCGCCGCAGACGGTCGACTCGGTGTGTCTGTGCACGTTGTTTTGTTTTGTGTTTTAACTTTGTTTTTTGCGATGGTACTCGGATCTCTTTCTCCAGAGAAGAGCTCTTGAACATCAGGGGAACAACGCCAGAGGATTTATTTCCTACTTTTCTTCTCCCTACACTGGAAATTTTGGACATTCTAGTCAAAGGTGTGCTCACCTTTGCTCACGCAGCGAAACGTCGGAGGAGAGGGAAACGGGCTGGTGCACTGGTGCGTCTCCGCCAGCGAGGATTACGCACACCGTTACCGGGCATATTTCATTTTATTTTTACAACTTTTAACTATTACAACTGCTGTTGGGGGGAAACAGGGACTTTTCTTCATCTACTGTTTTGTGCTTCACGGAGACGTGGCTCTGTGGATTAATACTGGACTCTGTTTGGTGCTTCACGGAGACGTGGCTCTGTGGATTAATACCGGACTCTGTTTTGTGCTTCACGGAGACGTGGCTCTGTGGATTAATACCAGACTCTGTTTTGTGCTTCACGGAGACGTGGCTCTGTGGATTAATACCGGACTCTGTTTTGTGCTTCACGGAGACGTGGCTCTGTGGATTAATACCAGACTCTGTTTTGTGCTTCACGGAGACGTGGCTCTGTGGATTAATACCAGACTCTGTTTTGTGCTTCACGGAGATGTGGCTCTGTGGATTAATACCGGACTCTGCGCTGCAGCTGGCAGGATTCTAATTCTACAGAGCGGACAGAGACACGGACCTCTCCGGCAAAACTAAAGGTGGAGGAATCTGTTTCTACATCAACTGCAGTTGGTGCAACGACGTGACAGTGATCCAGCAGCATTGTTCTCCTGACCTGGAATCTTTCATCATAAACTGTAAGCCTTTTTATTCACCCCGTGAGTTCCATTCATTCATTCTGGTCTGTGTTTACATCCTGCCGCAGGCCAACGTGCAGGTCGCACAGCGCATGCTTGCCGACCAGATACTGTGTGTGGAGCGGACCAACCCGGACTCCCTAGTTATTGTCCTTGGAGACTTTAACAAAGGAAACATGAGTGATCATGTACTACCTAAATACAGACAGCATATTAAATGTCCGACCAGAGAGAACATTCTGGATCACTGTTACCCCACAGTCAGGGATGCTTATTACGCCGTCCCCCGTGCTGCACTGGGACACTCTGACCACGTCATGGTTCACCTGATCCTGAGAAACTAAAGCTCTGCAAACCTGTAGTGAGGACATCAAGAAAGTGGACCAGTGAGGCTGTGGAGGATCTCCAGACGTGCTTGGACTGACTGGGATGTGTTCAGGACTGCTACCAACAGTCTGGATGAGTACACAGAGGCTGTGACGTCATACATCAGCTTCTGTGAGGACTGCTGTGTTCCATCAAGCACCAGGGTGAGTTTCAACAATGAAAAACCCTAGTTCACAGCCAAACTCAGAAGGCTAAGGTTGGATAAGGCAGAGGCATTCAAGAGTGGGGACAAAGTCAGACTTAAAGCAAACTTTTTTAGCAAAACAAGGAAACTCCAAAACCAGTTCTCAGCGAACGACTCTGCTTCTGTCTGGAGAGGGCTCAAACAGATCACCAGCTTCAAGCCCAAAGTCTCCCACTCCATCAACGACCGACGCCTAGCCAACGACCTTAACGAGTTCTTCAGTCGCTTTGATGGACAATGGGTCAGTCCTGTAACCATCCCCCTCAACACCTCCCAACAAAGGGTCTTCCCTGATACCATCCCCCACGACACCTCCCAACAGCTCCAGCTACAGTGCATCACCTCCACCTCCACCTCCCCCACCTTAAAGGTCCCCCCCTCCACCTCCCCACCCACCTCAATGACGACTCTCTCCATCAATGAGGAAGACGTCAACAGACTTCCTCATTCCTCAAAGCTGTTGGACCGGATGCTGTCTCCCCATCCAGCTTGAAGCACTGTGCTGACCAGCTGTCTCCAGTGTTCACAGACATTATTAACACCTCACTGGAGACATGTCACGTGCCAGCCTGCTTCAAGTCCTCTACTATCATCCCTGTTCCCAAGAAGCCAAGGACCACAGGGTTTAATGACTTCAGACCCGTCGCCCTGACCTCTGTGGTTATGAAGTCCTTTGAGCGCCTTGTGCTTTCTCACCTCAAAGACATCACTGACCCCCTCCTGGACCCCCTGCAGTTTGCCTACAGAGCCAATAGGTCTATAGACGATGCAGTAAACCTGGCCCTCCACTACATCTCCAGCACCTGGACTCTGCAGGAACCTACGCCAGGATCCTGTTCGTGGACTTCAGCTCTGCCTTCAACACCATCATCCCGGCTCTGCTTCAGGAGAAGCTTTCCCAGCTTGGTGTGCCTGACTCCACCTGCAGGTGGATCACTAACTTCCTGTCTGACAGGAAGCAGCATGTGAAGCTGGGGAAACACGTCTCCGACTCAGACCATCAGCACCGGATCGCCCCAGGGCTGTGTTCTTTCTCCTCTGCTCTTCTCCCTGTACACCAACAGCTGCACCTCCAGTCACCAGTCTGTCAAGCTTCTGAAGTTTGTGGACGACACCTCCCTCATCCGCCTACAGGTGGGAGGCTGACCACCTGGTGACCTGGTGCAATCAAAACAACCTAGAGCTAGAACCTAGAACCCAGCCCCACCTGCCCCCATCACCCTCTGTGACTCCACAATTGACATTGTGGAGTCTTTCCCTTCCTGGGAACTACCATCTCCCAGGACCTCAAGTGGGAGCTGAACATCAGCTCCCTCGTGAAAAAAGCACAACAGAGGATGTACTTCCTGCGGCAGCTGAAGAAATTCAACCTGCCAAAGACAATGATGGTGCACTTCTACACAGCCATCATTGAGTCCATCCTCACATCCTCCATCACCATCTGGTACGCTTCTGCCACTGCCAAGGACAAGGGTAGACTGCAGCGTGTCATTCGGTCAGCTGAGAAGGTGATTGGCTGCAATCTGCCACCGCTCCAGGACCTTTATGCCACCAGGACTCTGAAGCATGCTGGAAAGATTGTGGCTGACCCCTCCCACCCTGCCAACAAACTCTCTGGCAGGAAGCTGAGGTCCATCAGGACCAAAACCTCACGACACAAGGACAGTTTTTTCCCCTCCGCCACTAGCCTTATTAACAAGGCCCGGAAACCACCCTGGCTCTCTCCACACCCCACCTCTGGCTCTACATGCCACTGTACTTAATCAGCTCTTTTTATCTTAATTCTTACTCTCTTATTTTTAATACATTGTGTGTGTATATATATATATACATATATTTATACTTATATTGTTTGTTCTGTTTAACCTGTTTGTTTAACTTATTTTAGAGAATGTGTGACATGCACCTACAACACCAAAACAAATTCCTTGTATGTGTAAAAAACGTACTTGGCAATAAAGCTTTTCTGATTCTGATTCTGAAAAGGCCGAACACACACTAAAAGGGCCCTATTTTAACGATCTAAGCGCAGTGTGAAGCGCCTGGCGTGGGTGCGTTTAGGGCGTGTACGAATCCACTTTTGCTAGTTTAACGGTGGAAAAAAGGGTAGATTCCCATAGCGTTATCCTACTCCAACCTTGTTTGGATTTTGGAGCATCAAATGAGGAGCCAGTGCAACTAAAGCTGTTCTTCTGCAGCAGCACTACCTGTTTGGAGAGAGTTACTGTAATGATGTGAATAGAATACAGGCCAAAACTGCACTCTCGCTGCACTCTGCTCTGTCTCACTCAATGACTTGGGTCATTGCTGATCAATAAAATATCATACTCTAGATTCTCAATGAAGCATATTTCTGGTACACTGCACATGGGAAATAGCAACTATTCATGTAGTTTAGGTGAATCAAGCAAGTATGAATGAAATAATGAAAGCAGAGTAGATTCCAGGCGGAGGAGCTGGAAATACACTCTGCATCTCCTCCTGTATCGTCTGATTGGCTAATAAGCTAATTTATTGAGTTTGAAATGTTTATGCGGGCCGCTCTTCGCTGCATAAGACACTGCTCCCTCATTATCATCAAATATGCTAACAATGATCACAGGAGACTCAGCAAGCTGTGGCCTAGCACAGCTCTGAAAGGAATTTATCTTTTATTTTTAGAGTAGTCACTGAATATTTAGTGAAATAGTACTGCTGTCTCTGAATCTTAACATATGCTGTGTTTTATGGTTTCTGTCTGTCCAGGCTCGGCAGGCAGTCCTTTGAAGATCCCCTAAACATGCTGTTGTTTGTCTAGAAATACGGATGCTAATTTACTGCTCTGCTACTCATGATTATTAAGGACATGCGGTTTTGGCCTCTGCCTGTTTTGTCATATTTAAATCCAGTGTTTATTGATGATTGAATTCATCTAAATAATTACAGGATGCAGTGCTCAGTTCAGATATTAATATTCAGGTCCACACTGAAAACTTAACTCAGGGTGTGAAGTGATCAAATATTTCATTCACTGAAAAATGGCAACCAACAGTGTGTGGCGTTTGAACTAGACCAGCCTTACTGAAGCAAAAGGGGTTTCAACTCAATATTTGCTTCTTATTGAATTCATTTGCATTTAAGATCTCATGAGAACAATATCTCACCGTTTCTCCTACCATTGTTTTTGGGGGCGGGCCGCTCAGGGTTAAACTGGTCAAATCAACGAGGAGAGAGAGAGAGTGTCATCTTAAAGGCTGATTTATGCTTCTGCGTCGAATTGACGGCGTACCACCGCAGACCCCTCTGCGTCGACGCAAACCCCCCTCCGAGCCCTCCGCTGTAGCTCGACGTGCACCTCCAAAAACAAGCGTACCGAGACCTGCTTAAAGAGGTGGTCTCGGTACGCTTTCATTCGAACTCTGGAGCGGTTTGTTTGTGGTGAGAACATGATCTGTACTCGAACTGCACCAACTATATGTACTCCTCCAGTCTGAGCTGATGTTGTCATATAATGATGTGTTATGTGCCGGTTCATTACAATGGGTTTTACGGAAACACAGTGTATGAGTGAGATCTCGCCATAGTCTTGAATGTTATCACGAGTTTTTGGTGAATACACGGAAAAACGGCATGTGTTCAATAAAAGTGGAGCAGTGGCTAAAAGAGTATTAGGCCTCCGGTATTCTCATTCTACATGGTGTCAGAAGTGAACGGAAGGAGCGATGGCCAAATTTAATTCCCCGACAAGCTTCTCCTTTGATAAACCGGGAGAGTGGCCGGATTGGAAGCAGCATTTTGTGAGGTTTAGGACCGCCACCAAGCTCAAAAAGGAAGATGCCGCCGTCCAGGTGAGCAGCCTCATATACGCCATGGGAAACGAGTCGGAAAACATCTACAGATCGTTTGCCTTTGACGAGGAAGGCAGCGGAGATGACTTTGACTTTGTGCTAGCAAAGTTCGCCAAGTTGTGCCAAGACGGAATGTTATTCACGAACGAGCACTGTTCCACCAGCGCATGCAGAGGGCGGGAGAGAAAGCGGAGACTTTCATCAGAGCCCTGTACGAGCTGTCCGACCATTGTGACTTTGGCGCAACGAGAGAAGAGAATATCCGCGACAGGATTGTCGTTGGGATATTGGATAAAGATGTCTCATGTAAGCTGCAGTTAACTAAGGACTTGACGCTCGCGCTGACGGTGGAGACGGTCAGGCAGTCTGAAGAGGTGGCTTCACAAGTCAGCATGCAGGGAGAGGCAGCTGGGATGATAAACGAAATCACGAACAAGCACAACAAATTCACGAAACGCTATGGTAAGCCTATAAGGGGAAATATTGGACAATGTGGGAAATGTGGAAAAGTCAGGCATAGTAAAGATGAAAACTGCCCCGCTAGAAAGTCCACATGCAACACATGCAACAAAGTTGCACATTGGAGCAGAGTGTGTAGGAGTAAAAAAACAGTGAGTGAGGACACAGCAACCAGAAAAGTTGCAACCTTATTTTCTTGGAGCTGTAAGTAAAGCTGATGGCTCAGCTAAGCATTGGACTGTGGAGTTGCAGGTGGGCTCTACGCCGGCCCAGTTGAAAATTGACACCGGGGCCATTGTGAGCATCATCTGTGAGCAGACTTACAACTCACTCATACCCAAAAGTCCACTGGAGCCTGCCAATATGCCACTGGATAGCCCAGGGGGGGGGAGCTGAAGTGCCTTGGACAAATCCAGACCACTGTGACACATAAAGGAAAGAACTACCCACTCCAAGCATATGTCATTCGTGGACGTACAGTAAACAACCTACTCAGCAGGCCACTTTCTGTTGAAATGAAGCTGGTGAGGAGAGTGGACGAAACTGTGAGCAGTCAAGGTCATGCACAAGCTTATGGGGAGCACGGGACATTAAAGACTGAGCCTGAACGAATACAGCTTAAAGACAATGCTCAACCATATGCTGTCCATACTGCACGGCGCGTACCCCTCCCGATGCTGGAGAAGGTAAAAGAGGAGCTACAGAGGATGAGGAGAAATGGCATCATTGAGCAAGTGACACAACCTACGGACTGGTGTGCACCCATGGTGCCAGTCCTGAAGAGGAGCACAGGTAAAGCTCGCATCTGCGTTGATCTCAAGAGGCTGAACGAGGCTGTTAAGAGAGAACAGTACATCTTGCCTACTACAGAGGAGATAACAGCAAAACTAAGCGGAGCCAACATTTTCTTATCACTCGACGCCGCAAGTGGCTTCTTCCAGATACCACTCCACCCGGATAGCTGTAAACTCACTACCTTCATCACGCCATTTGGACGCTTCCACTTCAAGCGGCTACCGTTTTGGTATAACCAGAAATCTTTCAAAGGAAAATGATGGAGACTCTACAAGGATTGGAGGGTGTTGAAGTCTTCATGGACGATATTCTCGTGTATGGTGCCACTGAGGCAGAACATGACAACAGACTGGAGAAGGTGATGCAATGCATCGAGTCAGCTGGTCTAAAGCTCAACAGAGAAAAGTGCTCCATCAAGCAGAGTCAGCTGTGGTTCCTCGGTCACCTCATCGATAGGTCTGGAATCCGGCCTGACCCAGACAAGGTGGAGGCTATCCGCCAGCTGTCACCACCAGCAGATGTGCAGGAGTTGAAGAGGATACTGGGAATGGTTAACTATTTGGGTAGATACATCCCCAATCTCTCAACTGTGGGACAACCGCTGTATGAACTCCTGAAGAACAAAAATACATGGAACTGGAGTCATGCCCAAGAAACAGCATTTGAACACATTAAAGAACTGTTAACAACTGCACCAGTACTTGCCTACTACGACGTGAGTAAACCGACTGCTGTATCGGCTGATGCAAGCAGTTATGGACTAGGGGGTGTGCTACTACAACTCCATGGGGAGCAGTGGAAACCTGTAGCATATTGCTCCAGACGTCTCACCGATGCTGAAACACGCTACGCCCAGATTGAAAAGGAAGCTCTGGTGGGCATTTGGGCGTGCGAAAGGTTTGACAGATACCTAAATGGACTAGAGAGGTTCAAACTTGTAACGGACCACAAGCTGCTCGTACCCCTCATCGATGCAGAAGAGCAGCAAACTGTAGCAGCTTGCATTGTTTCTATCACAGAAATAGACTGAAGTCAAGCTTCCCGTCCGTCACTCGTATCTCCGAGACAGATTGGAGACAGACGCCGGCAGAGCAGAGCGAAGTCTCGGTGACCAGAGCAGATGTAGTAACGTCTCTTGCGAAACAATGTCTGATAATTTTAATGAAATGAGCTGGTTTGACCACTAGACCAGAACACAGGACCTTCTTCCTGTATTTACTTTCTTGCTCCCGCCCCCAGACATATCCGACCAATAAGAGGGCTGGACATTCTTGCCTGATTTGTAATGACGCATTTTGGTACGCTTGGATTTTTCCAGGTGTGAAACCAAACCAAACCAAACCAAACCGACCGAGGTCAAAACGCTCCAAGTTTACTATCTCACCAACTGATTCGGACCAAAGCAAACCAACTACAGGTGTGAAAACGCCCTTAGTCAGAGCAAAATAAAAGCCCAGCAGGAACCTTGGTCAGTCTCCACTCAATCATGGTCCGAGCCTATAGGGCCGTATTCCTTCCTCCTTGTCAGTAACACGACATACAGTAATTAATCAAATCAGCTCCAAGTGAAGTCAATCAAACATTGACAGTCTCATGACTATAAGGCCTGTTTCTTAGAAAACATGTCTTTCTAGAAATAATGTCATAAAGTGAAGTAAATATAATATTAAGTTCAAAATGAGTCTCTTAAGGCTAACGGAGTTCCATGGCAAAGTCCTCTCGTGCCACACCCACTTCAAAAGACTTTATGCAGCACAGGAGGCTCGAGAGGTGTAGTTTCCAGACTCTGCTGGTATATCTCCCAGCATTCTTATTGACCCCTGGCATTAGACGCTCTATGGAGGGCCGATGTTCCAGAGCTGGAGCCTGTGTTTGATTGGAATAAGGTCTAGTCAAACATACTGCTAGCCTCCAGAAATCCTGATCACCAACAAATGCACTACAACTTTATACATCAAGTGTATATGACACCCAGAAAGCTTTCTTTAATGAAAATGATTGCTGACCCTATCTGCACTATGTTCTATAAAGGCTGCAGGCACTTATTTTCATATGTTCTGGGAATGTTCCCCAGTGGCCAGATTCTGGGAGATGGTTGCCTCTAACCTCTGTTGTTCAAGATCAGCGTGGCCTACTCGCCTGTCGTACTTATACTGAATGATCTGTCCAAGCTGGGCTTAAAGAGCGAGCAATATTAGCTGGAATTACTGCAGCGAAAAAATTGGTTGCTAAGCGCTGGAAGCCTCCACACTCCCTCTCTTTTCGAGCGTGGGTTTTAATGTACCTTAATGTACAAACTGGGAACTATATTTTCAGAAGGCGAAGCACTGCTACTTCTGCTACTTGGGCGGAGTGATTTGCTCGCAGCACCTGAGAAGCCCCGTGGTGAGGATCGGAGAGTTGGCCTGGATTTCACTCAGTAGTTACCCTTTAAGTGGGATGTTTTTTCTTTTGTTTGTGCTTTGTTTTTGTTTCTTTTTACTGTTTGTGCATTGCTGTCACTAGGGCTGGGCGATAAAATGATAACGATATGTCTCACGATAGACACGTAATCAATATCAATAAAAAATGCGTTCAATAAAACGTTCGCTAATTTGTTTTTTCTTCGTCGGAAGAAAGGGTTAGTGAAGCAAGTTTGGTTGCATGAACAAAGGCACTCACTCTCTGGTAACCTAGCAACATAGGGAGTGACACGCTAACAGCCAATCATGTAACAGTATCAAGTTTGGTTGCGCCATATCGTTGTCTCGTGCTGGATTCTTCAATAACAGAACCGGCGTAGAGTGAAAGCGAGGAAATTGTTGATAAAAAAGAAAAAGTCAGCTCGCCAGTATGGCAGTTTTTTGGATTTTATAAGTCTGACCATAGTCAGACCAATGTCGTCTGCAAATATTGCAAGACCGTCGTCCCCACCAAGACTGGTAATACCACAAACTGTTTTACCACCTTAGTCACGCTCACCCTTAGGAGCACAGCCGTATTCACCAGCAACGTCCAACAACATCTGCAGCTGCAACACCGCACAAGCAGCAGACCACCATGGAGAGGTACTCTGCATCAGTGCCTTATGACAAAGCATACGGTACAAAGAAATAACGGAGGCAGTGGCATATCATATAGCCAAAGACATGCTTCCGCTGACTACTGTCGAGAAGCCAGGTTATTAAAATCTCATATACGTGCTTGACCCACGCTATTCTTCCTGGCCGAAAGAACTTTTCTAAGACTGCCATTCCCAAGCTGTATCTAATGTGCAAATAATCTGTGTAGCAAGAAATATTGTCAGCCAATTACTTTGTAACAACCTCTGACCTGTGGTCAAGCCGTACTTCTGAGCCATACATTAGCTTGACCATTCACTTCATGGACAATGAACAGGTTTTGAAAACCAGATGCCTTGAGACTGCATATTTCCCCGAAGACCACACAGGAGAAGTGATAGCGGAAGGCTTGAAGGAGGCACTGTTGTCCTGGAGTCTGATTGAAGACAAAATGGTGTGCATCACCACAGACAGCGGGTCAAATGTAGTGAAGGCGACTTCACTGAACAACTGGACACGGCTGCAGTGTTTTGGCCATCGTTTGCACTCTGCTATTGGTGAGTAGCATTGTCATTTTAATGCTCGTCATCCATGTTGGTTCCTATGTTGATTTTATAATTGAGATTATATAATTCTAATTATTATTATTATCTATGAAAGCAGCTTTACACACTGACATGACTGTGTGTGTGTGTGTGTGTGTGTGTGTGTGTCTGTGTGTCTGATCTATTATCAGTTATTTCCGTTGTTTTTCTGCAGGTGCTGCAGGAAAGGATAGAAGAGTGGAAAGGGCTGTAGGTGTGTGCAAGAAAGTGGTCTCTGCCTTTTCTTACTCATGGAAGAAAAAGAGTGCGCTCTGTAAAGCACAGCAAAGTCTCCATCTTCCCACACACCAGCTGGTCACAGAGTCACTAACCATGTGGGGCTCAAGACAAAAGATGATGGCAAGGGTCCTAGAGCAACAAAAGGCCATCACTGAAGTTCTGTCTTCTGATACACGCAGCCTTAACTCCTCTCCTGGAGTTCACAGACTCCCTTTCCTGGGAGTCATATGTGACAGTCTCGTACGTGAAGCCTGTGCTCCACCTTTTCCGCTCCAATTTGCTGAAAGTTAATGAGGTGGACACTCAGCTCACAAAAGACCTGAAGACAAAAATAATGGCATATCTCGACGAGAAATATGCTGGCCCTGACACAGATGATCTCCTTGACATGGCTACCTTTGTGGACCCTAGGTTTAAAGCCCAATACATCAGACCACAGAAGGTAGGGGCCATTCAAATGAGAGCAGTGTCTGAGATCATGGATGAAGACCAAGGCCAGTCACAGACAGGGCCTTCTGAGGGAGCAGCAGAAGGAGGAGCTGCCAGTGGACCACCTCTGCCACTGGGCATGAAGAAGCAACGCAAGTCATCTGGGAGCTTCTTCAAAAAACAGTGTCAAGAAGAGGATACTTTGTTACAATATTGTTACATGCACCAGGGCAGCTTTAGACCCAGAGAAGGTCAACCAGCTGCTGTTCCTAGCACAAAACCTGGAGTGAAAATATACTTGAATAGTTCAAGTATGTTTAGAGTAAGAATAACTTGAAGAGTTACTTTTTTATATTTCTATGCTGTTTTATATTTCAATCAATGTTACTGTACCGTATCAGGTTTGTTTTGTATGTTACAGATGTAAAGTCTCCCTCAGTTTTATTTGAATTTCTCCTATGTTTACAAAACTGCACCTATTTTAAAACACTTGATTCACCAGAAGGTGAACTTCCTAGCACTAAACTTGCAGAAAATAGTTCTTCTCAGGTCTCAGGTTTGTCTAGGTTTATATTTAACACTTTGCACTATTTGATTACACTTTATTAAGCATTTCTTACGTATTCTTTAATTTTGCACCTTAATGTTAAGAGATAATTGTTAAGTGTTCATTGTGATTTTAGACTTATGTTTACATTTGAATTATTTGAGTGTTTTCCATGGTTGTGTTGACATTTCTGCCTTTATAAATGAGGGGATTATAATCAGAGGAAGGTTAAGTTTAAAATAAAAATGTTTAAATTTAATATATTTTTCTCCTGGTCCTTATTTGAAATAGGTCATAAAAAATATCAACAATTATTATTATTATATCGTGATACAGTTTTCAGCCATATCGCCCAGCCCTAGCTGTTACTCACTTTCGAGAATAGCTTTCTTATTTGTTTTTACATGTTGTGGAAACAAATGTCAATCAAATAAAAATTTGATCACAAAAAAGAACACTCTCTCTGTGTTGATTGACAAAGCAAATGATCTGATTGATTGAAGATGCTGTGCTGATAATTCCCACAAAGCCACACTATCTTTGCTTTGTCTGGTAACTGTGGGGAGCTACTCACTCATCTGTCTGGTATTCTGCTCTGTGACAGTAGTTTGACAGACATTGTTCAGACAGCATGCATACACTGGTAGCTGTTGGATAAAAGCCAAAACACCCTTTGTTGGGCTAACAGGGGCTAATATTTAGGCTGTAACATCAATTAGAGGCCAGTACTACACTGTTCTGACAGGTGTAAACATTAACATTACTGCAGGCCGTGCCCGCTGACAGGAAGCTCTTTGAGTATTTCAAGCGAGGCAGAAAAGAGAACTATAATCATCTCCATACAACAATTTACTCATTCACTTTTCCATTCATTTTAGCCAATCATTCATTTATTTTGCAATACACAGTCACAGGGCTGAAGTCACAACAGTTCACACTAGGTGGAAAGCAGTCACTCCAGTCAGATGTAAATTCTGGTCATTTCTCTGAGCTCACACAGTATTTAATTTTTAATTTATTCAATCAGCGTGTTCCCAGATCTCAGCTATAAACTTGGAGAGTAGCGTGGCACTAAAGTACAAACAGGAAAGACATAAGATTAAAAGAAACTGTAGAGGACATTACAAACAATCAATGAGATGTTCCGTGTTTTAGAGTAGGATCCACTAGCTGTGGCCGGGTTGCCCAGTGGGTAGAGCAGGCACACATATACTGAGAGGTTTATGCCTCGACGCAGAAGTCCAGGGTTCGAATCCAACCTGTAACAATTTCCTGCATGTCTTCCCCCCCCCTCTCCCCTTTCTCACCTAGCTGTCCTGTCAAACATTAAAGGTGGAAAAGCCCCCAAAAATAATCCACTAGCTGATTGTGTGTTCTAGTTGTCATCGCTCCAGATGACAAATCCGTGTGTGATGTTGTTATATTATATCAGTGATATCACTGATTATTCAGTAAGTACTTGCACAGGTTCTGTTTTTCCATTCATTGTTTTGGACCTTTTCGCTGGTTCTTTAGGATGTTCTCGCTGTTCCAATCACATCAAAGAGAGGTATATCAGGCGAATTCTAGTGATGCACACAGAATAACAGCATTTGGTGTGAGCTCCTGCATTTTCGTAGCAAAATATCCTGACTTTCACATTGGAATTAGCACAAATTGGCTGACAAAGCACAAGATGGCATCACAGATACGAGCAGTGAGCCGTCTCCACAGCGGTTTCTGCAGCCTGGCTCGCCTACCACAGCTGTTCTTCCTCTCGCCCCCAAGGTTTATTCCCATCCACAGCCCGCAATGATTGTTGGAAGAAATCTTGTAAGCCATTTCTTTTCAAAGCACCAAAACACCAAAGCAAATGCCTTGTATTCGAAAACCTACTTTGCAATAAACTTTTAATGCTTAATTTAACACAAGAAAGTTGAGCTAGAGATAAGTAGCCACCAATCTAAAGTAACATGAAATCCTGGGTTGATTTTCCTTGCGTTATTATGGATCCCACGTAACTTCTAAGCAAGTCCCACCCTACGACGCAGCTCCATTGGTTGGGGTTAGGCATTGACCTCGAGTGGTTAAGGTTAGGATAGCCGATTGGTCAGGGGATAGGACCTGAACAAATGCATGGACGCCTGGCCAATAGTAGTGTGTGAATGCTATTGAAGGGCGGGTCTTGCCTAGAAGTTGCGTGGGTTCCATAATACATGGATTTCTTGGCAACGTCATCACTGCTTGCGCACGCAACCAGGAGGCAGAAAGAAGGCGTGTTTCGTGCGGTTTCGTGTAGCTAGCAGTAGTAGCATAGCGTAAGTCAAAATGCCAAGGAGTTGTTGCGTGGTTAATTGTACAAACAGAGCCAGTGATGGGTGCCTGACGTTTAACATACCTAGGGGGAAGCATGTTTTTGCCAAAAACCAGCAGAGGTTATGGCTTCAAGCCATAAGAAGGGCAGATTGGGGTCATATGCAAGAGTCAGGCTCCCATTGGATCAATCAGAAAAGTTGCAGCTTATTCAGTTGTTCAGCTAAGTGATAGCTACCTGTCAGGGCTGTAGTACTCGAGTCCGGACCATAGACAGTTAAAGGTCTGGACTCGAGATACGTTTAGACTGCTAGCAAAGCTACGTCGATGTTTTAACGTTAGCGCAACAGCGTTAGCCTAGCCGCTAGGTAAATATTACGACTGCCTTCGGAGTTTCTTATATCTGCGTCCACGTTGTCAACATAAGATCTGTGGCGTTAGTGCTCCTTTTGTACCATAATTTTATTGAATGAAATATTAAGCTTCGCTCCTACGAGATGGTGGGTTTTTATTACGTTACACACAAAGCTAACTGGCTATAGTTAGCCTGTACGTATGCTAGCAGACATTAACTTATGTTGCCGAGACAGCGGCAGTAGAGTTTCGGCGAGCTAACCACGACAGTGTTGTCGCCCTCTCACCCACAATCAACCTCTGCTGCTAAAAACAGTCAACCTGCAGTGATGTTTTGAAATGGAGACACATATCGTACCTTTTCCCAGAAATCCTGGCCATTAGTTTAAGGCATAAACCAACCATAGGGGTACACTCAGGGGTAACCCTGCTGCTAACATTGGCTATTACATTAGCCTAAAATGATAATTATAGCCATATATATATATATATATATATATATATCACAGTAACACTACAAAATTAAAGACAGACAAACAGATCCAACTAAAATCACGTTTTATTTATATACAAACAATAAGGAAAGCTTAAGGTTGTTGCAGTAGCGGACCAGCTCACTAATCTGGCTTTCTGCCTCCGGTGTGCGTATGCACCCTGTAATGTTTGGAAACAGGAAACCCGTGTATAAGGCCTCCTTGGCTACTAGCAACTGCGTGGAAGAGCGGGGGCACGGTCACGGAAGGCTTGTATCATGTGGACGTGCCGACAGTGTTGTTGTCATTACTTAGAATTCCTCATGGGGGAGACAGAAACTTCTCACTATAGCTTTAAATAAAAATAAAAAATAAAAAGATTTGGACATTTCAGTTGTCCAACATTGTGAAACACTTTGTTCTCCGGGGTTCATTCAGGGATGCTGTTAGCTCTCTTACCTTGAGTTAATGCTAACAGAAAAGGTCAGTAACACTACTGCATGACCTTCGACCCTTCCTGATGGCAGATACCCAGGTAATTCAGACTCAGTCTCCTCTGGTAAAACAGAAGCATATTGGTCAAATCAATCACCACTTTAGCACATTCACAACCACAGAAATCTAATTATTGATCTCTGGGGCAACGGCAGAAAATGAAATACTGTTTGTAAGCCTGTTACCTGCTCCGTTTTCTAGAAATCTTTTTTTTTTTTCACTCCAGTATGCTGTGTGACATTTCAGGACAGCTACCCAATTGATTTCTAGCCACTGGTATGTCGGTTCTTTCACTGCAGCAGGCATTACTGCTGACATGTTCCACAGGGCTTCATCCAGCACCACTGACGGATAAGGCCATGGTGCATTTTAATGGACAGAAACCATTCTCAACATTTTTGATGACCTCTGCACACTGAATGATCACATTCCTCTCCATGACCAAGGCTATCGGTACAAAGGAAGCACAAATGGTCAAGGTTGTGAGACTGCTGTCAGCTATTCTGTCCTTGGTAGGTATTATAGCTTCTAAGAAGAAAAAACTGGTGAGGAAAGATTACCTGAAATTTAATTATTCCAAGTTAGAATGCAATTTCAGATAAGGAATTTGTGCAATGTCCTTTGGAACACATTAACATCCTAAAGAGATGTGTATTACTACATCGATAAGAAACAGTCAGCTACAATACAAGATGTCAAGTGATAAAACTATCAGAGAATCCCAGTTTTTTCCAAAATCCTTTCTGCTTCTTGCAGTAAACACCAGGCAGCCGTGAGAGAGTAAACAAGCTGGCCATCCCTGCCTCCTCTACCATACCCCCACACCCCCTCACTGCCTCCACCCCTCCCTCTCTTGCTCCCACACCTCCCCCCTCACTCCCCTGTGGTCTGCACACTCCCCCCACCACTACAGCATAGGCCTGTCACGATAACAAATTTAGCTGGACGATAAATTGTCCCAGAAATGATTGTGATAAACGATAATATTGTCGTGGACTCTCAGTCTCTGTTAACAAAAACTGCACAAAACAATAAATAAAATGGATGTAAACAAAAAGCACTAAACATTAGGCTCAGACATAAAGAGTGCCAGTTAGGACCTTTGTAAACAAAGTGCAAAAGTGCAAAAGAGATGAAGCAGATGCCTCAACAGGCCATATGCAAAAAGCTTTTTAAAAATTTTTTCTCCAGCATAAAGCTTTGTTCAAATAAAGCAAAAGTGAATTGCAGTCTATGTCCACAGTAGGGTGTGACATAGAGAGAGAGACATAGACAGAGAGAGACATATAGAGGGAGACAGAGAGAGAGACAGAGAGAGAGAGAGAGACAGAGAGAGAGAGACATAGAGAGGGAGACAGAGACAGAGAGAGACAGAGAGAGAGAGAGACAGAGAGAGAGACATAGAGAGGGAGACAGAAACAGAGAGAGACAGAGAGAGAGAGAGAGAGAGAGACACAGAGAGAGAGACAGAGAGAGAGACAGAGACAGAGAGGAGAGAGAGACACACAGAGAGACAGAGATTTTTTTTAGATTTTTACAAAAACACTATTTACATATTTATCATTTGTGCATGTTCACAATGAAATAAAGTGCTAATGCATTAAAATCTCAGTATTTGATTTAAAAAAAAAAGAATATCATCCGATAAAAACTTGTGCAAAAACCAGCTCGTCATCAACAACAGAACAAACAATGTCATTAAAACACCAACGCTGTTTAAAAGCATCAATGTCTCCAGTGTGTTTATAAAACCTAAAATCTAACCAGAGTCTGGCCCTGATGTTACAGAGCCAGACTGCCCTGGTCTCCTGTCCCTCTCTGTTCTGATGTTACAGAGCCAGACTGTCCTGGTCTCCTGTCTCTCTCTGTTCTGATGTTACAGAGCCAGACTGTCCTGGTCTCCTGTCCCTCTCTGTTCTGATGTTACAGAGCCAGACTGTCCTGGTCTCCTGTCCCTCTCTGTTCTGATGTTACAGAGCCAGACTGCCCTGGTCTCCTGCCCCTCTCTGTTCTGATGTTACAGAGCCAGACTGTCCTGGTCTCCTGCCCCTCTCTGTTCTGATGTTACAGAGCCAGACTGTCCTGGTCTCCTGTCCCTCTCTGTTCTGATGTTACAGAGCCAGACTGTCCTGGTCTCCTGCCCCTCTCTGTTCTGATGTTACAGAGCCAGACTGTCCTGGTCTCCTGTCCCTCTCTGTTCTGATGTTACAGAGCCAGACTGTCCTGGTCTCCTGTCCCTCTCTGTTCTGATGTTACAGAGCCAGACTGTCCTGGTCTCCTGCCCCTCTCTGTTCTGATGTTACAGAGCCAGACTGTCCTGGTCTCCTGCCCCTCTCTGTTCTGATGTTACAGAGCCAGACTGTCCTGGTCTCCTGCCCCTCTCTGTTCTGATGTTACAGAGCCAGACTGTCCTGGTCTCCTGTCCCTCTCTGTTCTGATGTTACAGAGCCAGACTGTCCTGGTCTCCTGTCCCTCTCTGTTCTGATGTTACAGAGCCAGACTGTCCTGGTCTCCTGCCCCTCTCTGTTCTGATGTTACAGAGCCAGACTGTCCTGGTCTCCTGCCCCTCTCTGTTCTGATGTTACAGAGCCAGACTGTCCTGGTCTCCTGTCCCTCTCTGTTCTGATGTTACAGAGCCAGACTGTCCTGGTCTCCTGCCCCTCTCTGTTCTGATGTTACAGAGCCAGACTGTCCTGGTCTCCTGCCCCTCTCTGTTCTGATGTTACAGAGCCAGACTGCCCTGGCCTCCTGCCCCTCTCTGTTCTGATGTTACAGAGCCAGACTGTCCTGGTCTCCTGCCCCTCTCTGTTCTCCACGCTGTTCTTCCTGCTTATATAAATCGCCATTTTAGCTTCACCTGAAAGGTAGTTCAGGAGCTGCCATTTTTCTTTTTGTGCCTTCTTGTAGGCAGCTCCCATAATAAAAACCCTCTCAGTAAAAACTACATTAAAAAGACTAAAAACCAATGTTAAAAGAGAGAAGAACTCTGTGAGTCTCTTACACTCAGTGAACATGTGGTTCACAGTCTCTCGGAGGTTACAGAAAAGGCCCTGGCTAAGAACAGCTGGGTTAAGAACAGAGATAAAAGCATTGGAGGCGACAGCACCATGTAAAATCCTCCACTGGAGGTCAGCGGTCCGTTTTTTGAGGGGAGGCTTGTATAAAACCCTCCACTGGGGACGAGGATGTCCCCCCCCCAACCTGTCATTCCAGACAGTGGGGGGTCTGCCACTCAGTCCTTTGTTGTTTATTGCTTTCACACAGTTCTGGTACAATGTTGCTTTGTCTGCTCCGTGCAGGGTGAGTTTGCCCGGGCTACTGACAGCTAGCAGGGGGCCGGTCTCCTCTCCAAACTCTGGGCTCAGGTGGATCTCTGGGAACGGGTCTGTGGGATCTGGCCTAGCCTCTCCCCGGCTGTACTCCATGAGGAGTCTCCTCTCTCTCCCGCTCAGCTTTCGTGTCCATAAGGCCAGGAGTCTTTGTGTGACCCGGATAGAGGTCATTCCCAGGAGAGAGCCCAGAGCCCCGGCCCCCGATAGTTCAGGCCCTGCTGCCTCCACCAGCTGCTGCAGGCTCAGAGTCCCGGATCGGTTCAGGGCTGCCAGCAGCCCGGGCACCCCGCTGCAGATGTCCAGTCTGCTCCCGTTGATCAAAGGCTCCTTCAACAACCAGTACAGAGAGTTAGACCCATCACTCAACGTACAGTTAAAAAGGGCCCAAGATTTAAAAACGCCCTGATAAAAAGGAGGAAACCCACTTAACTTTAAAAATGTAGGATCAGTTAAAAACAGAGCAGCGTCCAGCCCCAGTTTACTCCCATGTCTGAGGATACAGCTGGTCATGTTCCTCCACACCAAGTCAGGCGGCCCTGTCAGAAACTTTTGAATAAACTGAAGCCTGAAGGTGGCCGTTCTGCTGGCCAGGTGGACAAGGCCCTGTCCCCCCTCCTCTCTTAATAAAAACAGCACCCCCTGTGGCACCCAGTGTAGACCCCCCCCCAAAAAAATCTACCATCTTCCGCTGTATCTGAGCCAGTAGACCTGACGGGGGGTCCACACAAGCTAAACGGTGCCACAAAAGGGATGCAACAAGGTTATTTAAGACTAAAACTCTACCTCTATATGACATCTGAGGGAGTAGCCACTTCCATTTATTCATTTTGTTTTCAATTTTTTCCATGACGGTCTCCCAGTTTCTCATGACCTCATTACCGAGGAATATACCGAGGTATTTCAGGCCGTCTCTTTTCCAGGCCAGATGTTGGGGGAGAACCGGGAGACCGTCATGCCATTCACCAACAGCGAGGGCTTCACTTTTTTTCCAGTTCACCCTCGCTGCGGATAAAATGTTAAAACCAGAAACAGTGTTTTCTAAAACGTCTAACTCATGCTGGCTCTTAATAAAAACAATGACGTCATCAGCATAAGCAGATAAAACCATGTTCTCATTAAAACCAGGTAAAATCAGACCTTCAATGTTGTTGCGTAGTCTGCAGAGGAGGGGTTCTAGGGAGAGTGCGTAGAGCATCCCGGACAGAGCACAGCCCTGCCGGACGCCTCTACACACTCTAAAAGGAGCACACAGACTGCCGTTAAACTTCAGCACACTCTCAACCTCACTGTACAACACCTTGATCTTGGCTATGAAACCAGCGCTGAACCCAAACTCCCCCATTACTTTCCAGAGGAAGCTGTGTTCAACGCGGTCAAAAGCCTTTTCCTGGTCCAGAGAAATCAGACCAGTGTTAAACCCCAACGAGCTGGAGACCTCCAAAACATCACAAATAAGGTGGACATTGTCCACCATGGACCTGCCGGGCACACAGTAGGTCTGGTCCCGATGGATGACCTGCTCCATAGCTCTCCCCAGCCTGGAGGCAAAGACTTTGGACAGAAGCTTGTAATCCACACAGAGCAAAGACACAGGGCGCCAGTTTTTAATGTCCTGCAGGTTGCCTTATTTTGGTAGCAGCGTAACCACCGCCCTGCGGCAGGACATGGGCATGGAGCCAGAGGACAGACTTTCATTAAAAACATCTAAAACATCATGTGCTAAAATGTCCCAGAAGGCTTTAAAAAACTCAACTGTGAGGCCATCGATGCCTGGGGCACGTCTCCCCTGCATATTCTGCAGGGCAGCGTGGACCTCCTGCAACTGTATTGGCGCTTCCAGACAGGAGTTGGTCTCCGCAGAGACCTGAGGTAGCCCACTCAGGAACTCCTCTTGCAGAGCCTCCTGCTCCTCATACTCACTTGAGTAGAGGGAGGAGTAGAACTCTACGGCTCGCCTTCTGATCTGCCTCGGCTCCACGATCTCCTGCCCTGTGTCTGAAAGCAGTGTGTGGATTACCCGCCTCTGTCCATTCTTCCTCTCCAGGCCGAAGAAGAAGCTAGAGGGAGCATCCATCTCCGAGATGGTCTGGAATCGGGACCTGACCAGTGCACCCTGTACTTTGACGTCCAGCAGGTCGGCTAAAGCTAGCTTTTTGATTTTGAGGACTTCAAAATGTCCTCCATCTCCTGTGGACTCACTTAATTTCTCTAGTTCCACTATATCACTCTCCAGGTCCTGCATAGATCTGGTGATGTCACGCGTGACGTTGAGGGTGTGCTGTTGACATAGAAGCTTGATTTCTGTCTTACCATGGTCCCACCACTGCCTAAGACTGCTAAAATCACCCTTTCTCTGTCTAAAAATATCCCAAAAATAAATAAGCACCTCTCTAAATTTTTTGTCAGAAGTTAAAACCGAGTTAAAATGCCAGTAGGCACTTTTCGGCTTCACATCCCTAATAAAAACATGACATAAAACCAAAGAGTGATCAGTAAAAACAGCAGGAACAATATTACACACTTTAAAAATATTAAAATGTTGTTTAAAACAATAAATACGATCTAATCTGGCTGAGGAGATCCTACTCTCTCTGAGGTGGGACCATGTGTACTGTCGGCAGTCTGCATGCATCCTTCTCCATACATCCACCAGGCCATGGGTGGAGACCAGCCGCCCCAGAGCATGCTGGGAAGCTGGATGCGGCTCTGCATGATTATGATCTAAAAAATCATTTGCAGTACAGTTAAAATCCCCACCCAAGAATAAAAAAATCCTCCGATGCACATTCATTTAAAACCCCACCTACCTTTTCTAAAAAGATCTTTCTCTCTGCACCGGTTGTTGGGGCGTACAGGTTAATAAAAACAGCCGTAAAATGATCAACCCGAGCTTTGACTAAAAGCAGCCTCCCCTCGATAAAATGCTTGACCTCCAGTGAGATCGGAGAGAAAGCTGTGGAGAAGAGGAAGCCCACTCCTCCACTCAGAGAAGAGCCATGGCTCAGGATGGCTTCCCCTTCCCACTCTCTCCTCCAGTCGGCCTCGTTGCTGCTGTCAGTATGTGTCTCTTGTAAAAATAAAACATCAATGTGCTTCATTCTTATGGTTTCATAAATACTGGCTCTTTTAGTTACATTTCTGGCTCCATTTACATTTAAACTCCCAACTTTAAAAACATCCATATTAAGTGAGATGTTAAAAGCAAAAATAATAAACAATAAATTAATTAACATTGGAGCATAATCCATCATCAAGACGTATTTGTTTTTTTTGCTTTAAGCACAAGTTTCTCCAGTCTAAAACCCTCTTGGACTGTGATTTCAGACATTTCTTTTTGGCTGTTATGAAATCTGACTGAGGAGCAGAACAGAACCAAGTCTGGAAAAAACTCTTCTATTTTTACACCCTGCTGGTTTTTCGTTTGTTTTAGGAAACTTTTAATTTTATCAGCAGTATAGAGCTGTCTTTGTTGACTGCTGCTGAAGTTGGGAACTTCACTCTCATCCGACACACATTCATCACTCTCACTGCCCTCCGTGCAGACCTTCCTCACACTCTCCTCACTCACTCTGCTTGTCTTAGCTTCACTGGAGCTATCTTTTGTTTTCCTCCTGCGTTTGGCAGCAGTTTTTGATTTAACTGCTGCTTCCACCTCCTCCATCACTTCCTCCTCCACTACGTCCTCCACCTTACACTTTGTTCACCCGTGTCATTTACCGTTTCATTACCCTCATCAGTCTGCACCTCACCTGTCTCCCGTGACTGTCCCTCCTGTGTGTCCCTAATCTCACCTGTCTGTTCCCCAGACACACCTTCACCTGTTTTTTTTCTTTTTCTTTTTCTTCCTCCTCACCCACTACACTTCTCTCATCTTCACTCACATTCTCTCTCACCATTCACACTAACACCCGGTGTATCTACAGTACTCACCCGGTGCGTCTGGTCAGACACGGCATCACCACGCCGCTGTGCAGCACGCGGAGCGGGCATCGGCCGCTCGGAGGCGGCAGCCGGCACCGAGGCAGCAGCCGGCACCGAGGCAGCAGCCGGCACCGAGGCAGCAGCACCCCCGGACGGTGGGGGGTCCGCCGCCTCGGCAGCGGACCGCTGGGCATCCGCCCCCCCCTCGCCTCGGCACCAGCCGCCCCTCCTGGACCGGGAGGATTCGGATCACCTCGTCTCGGGCAGGCCCTCACCTTGTGTCCCACCTCTCCACAACCAAAACATTTCATCCCTGATGAAGTTGCAAAAATCACGTATTCATAATCATCTACCTTGACATGGAAGCGGAGGTTGAGCTCCTCGTTCCGATGGTTCAGTATCATATAGAGCTGTCTGCGGTGAGACACTACGTGTTTCAACAACGGAGATTTAGGTTACTTCCCTGACATCTGGAATCATGGTCTCATCACACCAATATACAAATCTGGAGATACATCTGACCCAAATAATTACCGAGGCATCTGTGTGTAATAAACAGTAATCTGGGGAAGCTCCTTTGTAGCATCATCAACTCCAGACTCATAAACTTCCTTACCAAACACAATGTCTTGAGTAAAAGTCAAATTGGATTTGTACCAAAACACCGAACTTCTGATCATATTTACACCCTACACACCCTGATAGACAAACATGTTCACCAAAACACCGTAATTCAGATCATATTTACACCCTACACACCCTGATAGACAAACATGTTCACCAAAACAACAACAAAATCTTTGCATGCTTCATAGATTTCAAAAAGGCATTTGACTCAATTTGGCACAGTGGTCTATTCTACAAAGTTATTGAATCTGGTGTAGGGGGTAAAACATATGACATCATTAAATCAATGTACACTAACAATAAGTGCAGTATTAAAATTGGCAACAAAAGAACAACATTCTTCTGTCAGAAGCGTGGAGTGAGACAGGGCTGCTGTTTGAGTCCCACTCTATTCAACATCTATATTAACCAGCTGGCCACTGTCCTAGAGACATCAGCAGCACCTGGTCTCACTCTACACCACTCTAAGATCAAGTTCCTGCTCTATGCAGATGACCTTCTGTTGTCCCCTACAGAACAGGGCTTACAGCAGAACCTGGACCTGCTGGAGCAGTACTGCCAGACCTGGGCCCTGGCAGTAAACACTGAAAAGACAAAGATAATGACTTTTCAAAAAAGATCCAGATCTCAGGGACACACATACAGCTTCACATTAGGAACACATACATTAGACCAATGTACACATTACAATGATTTAGGACTGAAAATAAGTTGGAAGTTTTAACCCAGCGATAATGGAGCTGAGAGAGAAAGCCCGCAGGGCATTCTACGCAATAAAAAGTCAAATCTACATTAAAATCCCAATCAGAATCTGGCTCAAACTATTTGAATCTGTAATAGAACCAATCCTCCTCTATGGTAGTGAGGTGTGGGGTCCTATTTCCTACCAGAATCCGGCCCATTTGGACAAAAACCCAGTTGAAATCCTGCATCTAGAGTTCTGTAAAAGCATCCTACAGGTGCACAGAAAAACCACCAACAACGCCTGCAGAGCTGAATTAGGCAATTCCCATTATTCATCAAAATTCAAAAACGTGCAATCAAATATTGGCTACATCTAAAAAACAGTGACCCCCCCACTCCTATCAGCAGAAAGCCCTGCAATACCAAGAGCTGAGCAAAGAGAAGAGTCCCCTTACTCAGCTGGTCCTGATGCTCAGTTCACTTCCTGACCCGGTTCTGCCTCAGGACCAGTCTGGGAATCAACCAATCAGAGTTAACAGTTAACAGAAACTAAACTACATCACCAGTTGGAACACCCAAACAAAAGCACAAAGCAAAATGCAGAGCACACCCCAGTGATTGTGTACTGTCGGGAAGACGGAGACGGCCCATCTGTTGTAGTTTTTTTTTTTTTTATTATGTTTTAGGTGCATATGCATGTTTGTTGTGTTGCCGTGTTTAGTTGCTACTGTTTTACAACAAATGTGACATACCGGCTGGCTCAGGTTAAGCGGTTCACCACGGTCATTCGGTTTGAATCCAAAGTGCTCCCACACTGCAGCTGTCACGTTTGGCTTTGAAACCAATTCCATCTTCTTTTTTTTTTATTCCTCCAACTCTCAACTAGCGTTTTCTCCTCACAGACACCTCTTTTGCTGCACTCTGTGGTAGGCTACGCCAGGAGTCCCGCCTCCCCACACAGACCACACGGCTGACTAGTGACTAGAGGGTTCACTCCTCGTTACGCTAAGGAACCGAGAGTGGTCATCCAGTCTCTTTGGTAGAGAGAGAGAGAGAGACAGAGAGAGAGAGAGATTTTATGATTTTTAAAGGAACTTTATTTAATCAATGTTCCCTCCTGTTATTTACAAAATTATCTCTTTTCAACAGACCAATAAATACATACAGACATAAACACTCAACTACATGGAGCTGGTCTCCTTCAACAGAGCTCAACACATCACCATGGGCCCAGATCACATCCTTCATCTCTTTAGAAGAATTAAAATCAATCTTGATTCTGGCTTTCACCATCCCAGTGAACAGTAGATTTACATCAATATCCACAGAGTCATCCACCTTCCTCTTCCTGCTCACATACACGGCCATCTTTGATTGGCCCAGGATGAAATTTAACAGCTGACATTTATATTTTTTCAACTTTACTATACCTGAACCCCAGGATGAACATGTGTTTGGAGAAGACCTCCCCTACCTTACTGAACACTTTCTCCAACAACAAGAACAATGGAGGCAGACACACACACTCACAATAACAATGAAACACAGTTTCTGTCTCATCACAGTCAGGACATTTGTCACTAACCCCAGGACTAATGACAGACAGAAAGGCGTTGACTGCCACTATCCCGTGTAATACTCTCCACTGGAGGTCAGCTACTCTTTTAGTTAACGGTGGTTTGTATAAACTCCTCCACGCAGGTTGGACATCAACCGCCAAACCCAGATGTCCTCGCCACGGTGTGTCCACCCGTTCATGGCGCTTACTCTTATTTAAACACAGCACCATCATTTTATAAAAACCCTTCCCTTTCGCCTCTTTCATTTCTAAAGTGCAGTGCTTTACATCTAAAAAACGACCAACATAGTGATCCAGACATGGACGGACACATAAACCAGGGAAGGAATCATCAGGCTGAGATGTGGTCAGACCACCAGTATATTACTCCAACATGATGGATTCATGTCGGGACAGTTTGTTCTTCCAGTGGTCCAACAGTTTGGTGATGATCCTGACTGATCTCACCCCCAGAACAGCTGCCAAAGCAGTAGCATTGTTTAGTTTTGGTCCTGTGATGTCCACCACCGTCCCCAGCGTGAGCACCCGTGCTCTGCAGAACGCGTCCGTGATGGCTGAACCAGCCCAGCAGGGGTAATCCAACCGTTCCCCGTACACCACCGGTTCCTGCAGCAGCCAGTGTAAGGAGTCACCTTGCAGCCGTCTCTCCTTAACCAACAGCTTCCACACGGTGAACACGCCTCGATAGAAAGGAGGCAAAGTCTGGACACTCAGCTTCCTCACATCCATCAGGAACAGAGAATCTGTCAATCCAGAACCCTTAAAACTGTTCAGCACCCAGTGGGCCAGAGGTCTCCAGACCAGGTCCTTAGGGCCATAGAGCAGTCTCTGGAGGAACTGCAGCCGGAAAGCAGCGCCCCTGCTGGCCAAGTGAACCAGTCCTTGTCCTCCTTCTTCCTTTGGAAGGAACAGAACAGACTGGGGAATCCAGTGCAGCTTATCCCAGAAAAAATTACCAAAACATGCCGAACTAGAGTCATTCACCTGCCGGGCACACAGTAGGTCTGGTCGACATGAACCACTCATTACCTCCTGAAGCCGAGAAGCGAGAGCTTTGGACAGGATCTTGTAGTCCCCACACAGCAGAGAAACAGGTCTCCAGTTCTTTATTTCCTGTAAGTCTCCTTTCTTCGGGAGCAGGGTGATGACTGCCCTTCTGCAGCTCAGTGGCAGACGTCCTCTGCTCAAGCTGTCCTGGAACACCTCCAGCAGATCTTCTCCAACCACGGGCCAGAAGGTCTTGTAGAAATCTACAGGCAGCCCGTCGATGCCCGGTGCCTTACCGTTCCCCAGACTCATCAGAGCAACATACAGTTCATTCAGGGACAGTAGATCTTCCAGCACCGTGTTGTTGGCAGCACCCACCTGAGGAAGGCCATCATAGAAAGAAGCAGCTGACTCAACGTCTTCCACGTACTCCTCTCTGAACAGGTCTTTGTAGAACGAGGTGGCATATCTCCTGATCTCAGGCGTTCCCGTGATCGTACCTCCATCTGCAGAGCGTAGGGAATGGATGATCTTTCTTTGACCATTCTTTCGCTCCAGACCAAAGAAAAACTGCGAGGGGGCATCCATCTGGGAAGCGGTCATGAAGCGGCAGCGGACCAGAGCCCCCTGTGCTGTGATGCCCAACAGGTTGGCTAAAGCAGCCTTTTTGACTTTAAGAGCTTCAACATGCCCTTGATTTCCTGTGGAATCCACCAAATCCTGTAATTCCACTACTTCAATCTTATTAATCTTATTATTATCAATCTTATTAATGTGCTTGGTGACATTGCGAGTATATTGCTGACAAAAAAGTTTCACTTGAACCTTTCCAATATCCCACCACTGCTGCATGATGGGAAACTGGACTTCAGGCTCTGGTGTATACCCCACACACACTTAAACCCCTCTTTAAAACGAGTTAACATTTAAAAGTCCAGTATTAAAGTGCCAATAAGCACTGTGCAATTTTACATTTTGAATATAGACAGAACACTGGACAAGACAATGGTCCGTAAAACCAACAGGAGTTATTCCACACTGTTTAAACACACCAAAATGGTGTTTAAAACAATAGAAGCAGTCCAGCCTGGCCAAAGACAACATGTTGTCTCTGGAATGACTCCAGGTGTACCGCCTGGTGTTCATGTGAAAACCTCTCCACACATCCTCCAGCTCACAGCTCTCCATCAGACGCCTGAGTCTGGCCGAGGAAGCAGGATGAGGCTCCAGGTGATTACGGTCTAAAGAGGGATTCTCTGTGCAGTTAAAGTCACCTCCCAAAAACTAAAAATCATCAGTACAATCCTGAATGACATCACACAAAAGGTTTAAAAATGTCATTCTTTCAATGGCCAAAACTGGAGCATACACATTTATAAAAATAAGTTTTACATTTTCATACTGAACCTTCATTTTTATAATGTGCCCACACATGATGTCCTCCACACTCAAGGAGCAGGGACGAAAGCCCTGAGAGAAGATCACCCCGACCCCCCCACTGTTGGAGGCCTTATGGCTGAGAATAACCTCCCCAGGCCACTGCTTCCTCCACTCACTCTCATTATCCACATCACTGTGAGTCTCCTGCACAAAGATAACATCTAGATTTTTTAACTCCGTCAGTTTAAAAAGAGAAGCTCTTTTTACATCACTTCTTGCTCCATTAATGTTTAAAGATCCAATGTTTAAATCCGCCATTAAAAAGAAAAGAGCAAAAACAAAAACAAAAACACACACAAGTATGTGGAGAAACATATTAAAACTAGTCATCATCTTCAATGAGTTGAGCTCTGGCTTTAGTCACCAGTTTCTTGAGGCGGTAAACCTCTTGGATAGTGAACCCTTCTGTCTCTTTCCTCAGCCAGGCCACAGACCTGATCAACCCTCTCAGATCAGGGAAGAACTGCTCCGTCTTAACCGCCTTGAACCCTTTAGGGTCCTGCAGGAACTTCTTGATTTTTTCCAGAGGATAAAGAGTTAACTTATCTGCCTGGGATGCTGTCCACTCACAATCCTCCTCCTCATCATCATCATCATCATCATCATCACACAAATCCTCCAGCAGCTTTTTAGCTTTAGCATCATTCTGCTCTTTGTTAGAACTGCTTTTTCTTTTACTGGATCTTATAGTTACATCCATCTCTTCAGACAGATTTTCAGCCAGAGCATCATCAGCCACATTAATAACATTCTGACTGCAGCTTTTTCCTTTAGCACTGCCTTTCTCTTTCCCTGTCTGTTTGTTATTTTCTGCTTTCTCATTAGACTGGGTGTTTCCTTCATTAACAGTTGTATTTCCACACTCATGTTGTACAACATTTTCTCCTTTTCCTGCGTGTCTTTCTCTGTTACCTGCCGAGTCTGATTCAGCCGAAGGTGGCGCAACATCTGAGTCTGAGCCCCCCGGAGGCTCTGAGCCCCCTGGAGGCTCTGCGGCCCGGTTGGCCGGTTCAGCGGGACCGGGAGCCGTCTCGGCCGAAACGCCTGTCCCCTCGGGACCGGGAGCCGGTGTTATAGCCCTACTGGTTTCCACACTAACTGGTTTCCGTATGTTGTGTTTACCTAACAGCTGCCGATGTGGGCCGCCTCTGTCACCAGATTCGTCACACAATCACAAACATATTACTGTCGATTTTCAAATCGTTTCCCAGATCTACTGTCGCGAAAATGTTTGTCTAAGTAAGCACCACATCACAGCCACCTACAAACAAAAAAAGATCTAAAAACAATATAATCATTTTAGTTTGGGTCGAGCTGGTTTCGATCTTGTGGCATAAATATAACAGCTAACACCTGAGTCCGCAGCTCTATGCAGTGAGCTATCAAAGCTCTATATCAAGCTGCTTCCACTCACATATTTATTAACTACGTCAGCAACCAGGTAACACTTTGTTTTGAGCTGATCTAAAACAACTGGTTACCTGGGCTTAGTTGAGGAAATACCCGATGATAGTTTTCACGTTTCTTTCCTCGCATCTACGACTACTACTTTATCACAGCCACCTACTAAGCTACACATTGTGACTGATACATATTTTTTAACAGTAACGATAACTCGTGGTCTAATATTGTCGATATACACAAGTGTTACCACCGAGTCACAGAAAAGTGGTACTACACGGCTCAGTTTGAATGCATGGTCTTGATGATTTACAGTCATTGTCTCTCCTTTTGTGTAGCCTATATGGTAGGCTATGGGATATAGTAATATATACCTCAGAATTTGCAAAACAACGGCTTGTAATACAGTGTTAACCTACTTGAGTTTGGCTGCGAATTAACCGAGCATTGTAATGTGTCTCTAATCAAATCGTTCCATCCAAACTGATGTAAAGTTGTTCTGAAATCTAACTCCGACACAGCAAAGTAGCTATTGATATTTTTTAATGAAGAAGAAGTCCACTCCATCTGGCCTCAAGGACTACCGCCCAGTGGTTCTCACATCCCATGTGATGAAGGTGCTGGAGAGGGTGGTCTTGGCCCACCTGAGGCCGCAGGTGAGATCTTCTCTGGACCCTCTACAGTTTGCCTACCAGCCTCGTCTGGGAGTGGATGACGCTGTCATCTAGCTTCTGCAGCGAGCTCATTTGCACCTGGATGGCGGTGGCGTCACTGTGAGAATGACATTTTGACTTCTCCAGTGCATTCAACACCATCCAGCCACTGCTACTAGGTAAGAAGCTGCAGATGATGGGTGTCGGTGCGTCCACAGTCTCCTGGATCACTGACTACCTGAAAGGATCACTGACTACCTGACAGGGGCAGCTGTGGCTCAGTGGTAGAGCGGTCGCCTGCCAATCGGAAGGTTGGTTGATTGTACGGCAGCCTCGGCCACAGCGTATGTGTGTGAATGGTTCCTGTACTTTGTAAAAGCGCTTTGAGTAGTCGTTGAGACTAGAAAAGCGCTATATAAAAACAGTCCATTTACAGGATCACTGACTACCTGACCACAGTTTGTCCATTTGGAAAGTATTCAATTCAATTTTATTTATAGTATCAAATCATAACAAGAGTTATCTCAGGCCACTTTACAGATAGAGTAGGTCTAGACCACACTCTATAATTTATAAAGACCCAACAATTCCAGTAATTTCCCCAAGAGCAAGCATTTAGACAGTGGTGAGGAAAAACTCAACTTTTTTGCTCTTTACACAGACTGTTACAGAGCACGCTCAAACGTGATTGGTCAGCTACTTGGACTACAAACAGAAACAGGAACGCTTCTGATACTAAAATCTTGTCCCATTCCCTACACATTCTGCATTCATGAGTTAGGTTTTTCACGGGACATGTTTTCTTCCTTCAGTAAATAAAAAGATGAATTTCCGACATAGACCTAAAAGCATTTTCTCAAGTAGAGAAACCCTTTTACTTCTAAATATTCAGCAAGGAAGTTGGATTCATTCTTTAAAGGACCAATCTGGTTCATTAATAATTTGGGTCCAATGTTTGTATAGTTCTATATGATAGCATTACTCATCACACTAATTACTAACATCTGGGATCTCTGTGACATCACATCCAGTCCAACTGGTCAGAAAGCACAGCTTCAGTCAAACAAACTGATGTGGGGTCATATTTAGGGCTGCAGGAAAATGAGGAAAATATGTGATATGCTTGCTTGTTGATTTTAAAACAAATTAAAGGAAATCATTTTTCGATCACACAAATTGAACATTTAATTGAATATAAAAGGTACCACTAGAAAAAGAATGACAGTTCCATTTTGAAGTGCAATTTTCTACTGATATTTTCTTTCAACTAACACATAAAATATCTTACTGTCTTTCATGATGTGTCACAGCCTTTTGCGATGTGTATATTGCGACAGATGATATCGCAATGACGGTAAAAAAACAATACATTGTGCAGCCCTAGTAATATTCCCTTACACCCACTCTTTACACATTTAGTTTTAATAACATATTATATCATAATAATATTAATAACTATTTATTTAGCACCTTAAAAAAGTTTACAAAGTGCTTTGGTGGACAAAACTACGGTGGCCCTGAAGTGCAAATCACAACAGCAATAAGAAAAACGCGACGGCAAATATGAAAACACGACAGCGAATATGAAAACACGACAGCAAATAGGAAAACACGACGGCAAATAGGAAAACACAACGGCAAATATGAAAACACGACAGCAAATAGGAAAACACGACAGCAAATAGGAAAACACGACAGCAAATAGGAAAACAAAACGGCAAATATGAAAACACGACAGCAAATAGGAAAACAAAACGGCAAATATGAAAACACGACAGCAAATAGGAAAACACGACAGCAAATATGAAAACACGACAGCAAATAGGAAAACACGACAGCAAATAGGAAAACAAAACGGCAAATATGAAAACACGACGGCAAATATGAAAACACAACAGCAAATAGGAAAACACGACAGCAAATATGAAAACACGACAGCGAATATGAAAACACAACAGCAAATAGGAAAACACGACAGCAAATAGGAAAACACGACAGCAAATAGGAAAACACGACGGCAAATAGGAAAACACAACGGCAAATATGAAAACACGACAGCAAATATGAAAACACAACAGAAAATATGAAAACATGACAGCAAATAGGAAAACACTTCAATAAATCACAAAACACAACGGCATTAACTTCTACCGGAAAAGGTAGGTCCTATCTAGCAGAGGACGGACCCTCCTGATTGGACAGACGCACTGTCTGTCTTTCGCGCTCCCAAATCACCCACAATCCTATGCGCGCGGCTTTGCCGGCTCGTTAAAAAAACAACAACAATGGCGGACCTAAGTGGGAGTTGGAGCGGCATCGCTGATGGCACAATTAACATTTAAATGTAAGTATATTTAGTGTTTGCCGTACATTTGTTATCACCGTTAATGTGTTACATCAATGTCAAGTGTTATGCATTAATGCTGGTACAAATTGCTATTATAATTAGGTAGATACACCCCGAGCTAACGTTAAGCTAACTGAACCTATCATTTAACATTAGGCTGTTAGCTAGCTAGCTGTGTTGCTGTCTTTTATGCCATTTGTGTTCGTAAAGTTTAATGTCCGGTGGCATTTTCATCTCTTTTTGTAAGCCGTTACTGTATATGCATAATGTTAGCAGAGATTTAGAAATTGGTTTGTTTATCAGTTGTAGCTGCACCTTGTTAACTTCACTAGCAACGTTAAATGAAAGCTAAAATGTATGAGTAGTTTCCCGTTATATTTCATTCCGTTATAGCATTTATAATGGTAAAGATCTTTTTCTTGTGTTTGCTGTCTTTTAACAGGGACTAAGGAACAAATGGAGGCTGCACTACAACGCTGAAGTTGGCATCCGATTCGCAGCTTCCGATTCGGCAGTTAAGGGGAAATTTAAGGGGAACTTAAAACTGTCCGATTCAGCAGGGAAACATAATTTACATTGCTAAGTGACTGATCCTCCGTTTTTTGAACCTCTTACTGTATTGAATGAGTGTTAGTCATTAAGGTAAATTATTAATTATGTCTAAAACACACTTTTAGATTTGTGAAAGCTTTATTGTCTTTATGAGAACACAATAAAGGGAGATTTCACCGTTTTTCTAAACTTGTCAAATCAGGACTAAATTATCCCAGAGAGTCTAAGGAGTCTTAAAAACACAGTTTGAGATTTGTGAAAGCTTTATTCTATTTGTGAAAATGCAATAAAGGGAGATTTTACTGCATTTTTCACATATAGACTACATTGGACCAGGTCCAGATCCAAAACCACAATACTTAAGACTTGTCAAATCAGGACTAAATTATCCCAGAGAGGCTAAATAAACTGTTTTATTTTATTGCCACAGCATGGCCTTTGCTAATTGACATTCAACGTACAAGTCCACGTCTCTCCATGTCATTTCTTATATCCATGAGCAGGTCTTCCTTCTCACTTCAAAAGAAAAGTAGAAAAAGTTATTTTTACCTTTTGGAAATCAATCCAAATATCGTCATAGATTTGCCAGTGGTTTAATTTACTCTTCAAATCCTTCTCCTTCAACATAAGTGTTGTTTTCTCACCTTTCCTCAGAAAAAGAGGCAGGACTGAGTATTTATTAAGATTTTTTTTAATTCATACTTCATAGGCCATTGTCTCAGGTGAGGAGCAACCCCACTTCTGGGGAACGCTGGGTCCCGATCTTCTTTGATGATGAAACCCAGCTGGACAGGATTGTGAAATACCTAGAAAAAACTAGTTAGGTATACAAGCTCTAAAAAGACATTAATGAAACGTGTATCTTTATTATAACATTTATTCAAACATTACTATATACTGTACACAAGTATATTCAACATGAAGCGGCGATCAGACTCAGCTCCCGATGATGGTGTTGCTTCCGGACTGCAGACAGAAGGAGAAAGATTAGGTTAGTCCAGTAGTTATCCAACCTGTCCTGGTAAGATTAGGTTAGTCCAGTAGTTATCCAACCTGCCCTGGTAAGATTAGAATTGTATCACAAGTATATTTAAGCATACTGAAACATGAAGGTACTTCATGTAACTGTGTAGTGGTGTAGTTTCTTCATCATGGTCTTAACTGACAACTGTTGACCATTTAAGACACTTACACCTACCTTTACTGTGTTAGTGGGTGTTTATCAATGGTGTTATGATTTTTCATATGTTGGTTATAGCCTTGTAGCTTGTGTGTTTACAGTACTATTTAACCTTTCTCACTTGCAGTTTACTGCATATCATACTGCCTGGGGTAGCTCATTAGCTGGTAGCGTTTACCTTGTAGTTGCTGATCATATTTTGCACTGCATTTGTCTGAAAGCTAGAAGCTACTGGACAATGAGCTAATGTTGCATACATGCAGTAAACTACAAGCTAATGTAAACGGTTAGCTACTGCAATTCTCCTTACCGGTAAGTGTTATGACTACTACAAACATGAACTCCCACGAGTTTTTAATTTATTGACATGGAATAAATAAGACAAAACGACTATTGCTTACATTAAAGCCTATCGGTGTCGGTAACGTTACCTACCTTTGCACGTTGCGAGCAAAGTTCCTGACAGAATATTCTCCTCCTGCAAGCAGACTGACGCCGATTCACCAACAGTACAGTTCACAGTTCCACATCCATTTCGTCCAGTGTTTTGAAATGAGAAACAGCTAGTCCGTCTGTTAAAAGCATAGACAGTGAGGCACTTTTATTTTTTCACCTCTCCTTCCTGTCAAAAGACAGACAGTGCGTCTGTCCAATCAGGAGGGTCCGTCCTCTACTAGATAGGCCCTACCTTTTCCGGTATAAGTTAATGCCGTTGTGTTTTGTGATTTGTTGAAGTGTTTTCATATTTGCTGTCGTGTTTTCATATTTGCCGTCGTGTTTTCATATTTGCTGTCGTGTTTTCATATTTGCTGTCATGTTTTCATATTTGCCATTGTGTTTTCATATTTGCCGTCGTGTTTTCATATTTGCCGTCGTGTTTTCATATTTGCCGTCATGTTTTCCTATTTGCCGTCGTGTTTTCATATTTGCCGTCGTGTTTTCATATTTGCTGTCGTGTTTTCATATTTGCCATTGTGTTTTCATATTTGCCGTCGTGTTTTCATATTTGCCGTCGTGTTTCCCTATTTGCCGTCGTGTTTTCATATTTGCCATTGTGTTTTCATATTTGCCATTGTGTTTTCATATTTGCCGTCGTGTTTTCATATTTGCCGTCGTGTTTCCCTATTTGCCGTCGTGTTTTCATATTTGCCGTCGTGTTTTCATATTTGCCGTCGTATTTTCCTATTTGCTGTCGTGTTTTCATATTTGCTGTTGTGTTTTCCTATTTGCTGTCGTGTTTTCTTATTTGCCGTTTTGTTTTCATATCTGCTGTCGTGTTTTCATTTTTTCTGTTGTGTTTTCCTATTTGCCGTTGTGTTTTATGATTTGTTGTTGCGTTTCTCTAATTGCTGTGGTGATTTGCACTTCAGGGCCACCGTACAAAGCAGAGTAAAAGCAGGATACCCACAGGTCAATATAACAGAGAACAGTAGCAAATGTTCCACCAAAACAAGGAGCATCCACTGTTTCCTGAGTTTTCAGGTTTAGGATGTGACGTGTCACTAGTTTGAACAGACGACATCACATCACTCCGTCCCATTGGTGCTTTTGCAATCAGGGCCTGAGCGGATAAGGCTGAATCAGCCTTGATGAGCACAATCTGTCAACTCTTCTTAATGCGTTAATAACGAGTTAACGCAAATTCCTTTTAACGCCACTAATGTTTTTAACGTGCAATATACACACAAGATATAAGCATTGTGCTGTACTGTAGATGGGAAATCAGGAAGCAGCAGTTACCGTGGATGTAGGCCGTAACATTGTACATCCATGCGTTGTGGATGGCTAGCAGAAGCCATAAAGTGCTCCGTGATAACATCCAGGGGATCACCAAACAAGCCATCCATCTGGCTCGCCGCGGCCAAGTGAAGAGCATCTCCACTCTGATCTACGAGGAGTGTGCTGAAGCTGTTCCTGGAGAACGGGATCCGTGACGCCGTCAGCTAAGGGGGAGACAGTGAGCGCCATGGATGTGGCGTACGCTCTGAAGAGGCTAAGGGTGTGAATCTTCACTGGTCTCACGATTCGATTACCATTATCCTGTCAACGATGTGTCCGGAGCTGGATGCATCACGATGCGTCACCTCCTCAATATTATTATTAGGGCTGTCAGCGTTAATCGCGATGTGATTAAGGGCCGACGCGATGCGATTCACTTTTTTTAATCGCATTAATCGCATGCCGGCATTTATTAATTTATTTTACACTTCACTGGGCTTTGCGTCGTGCCTAACAGGCTACTATTTTGACCCTTTGCAGCACCGTTACTTATCATCAAGCTGCCACTTCCTCGTATCACATCCTGCTGCTGCAGGCTGCAGGCATGATGGTGAAAGACAGCAGCAATGAAATCCTGAATGGCACTTTTTATTTTCCAAAACTCCCGGACGGCTCGTAGACATGTCGAAAGCCATATGCACATTGTGTAAAGCCGAATTAAAATATCACCGAAGCACGTCAAGCTTCAGCTACCACATACGGAGCTAAGCATAGTAGTACAGTTAATGTGATGCTAGACCACCGGCCCTCGGGGGGCAGGGGAGAGATGAATGTTCAGTACAGGTTAGTTTGACCAGCGGGCAGCAGCGGGGGCGGAGCGGGCAGCAATAGCTGCGGCAGCCGGAGCGAGCAGCTGCCGCGGCCGTAGCGGGCACCAGCCGTAGCGGGCAGCGGATGTAGCGGGCGATCACGGAGGAACATCCTCAGCGGTGAAACGCGAACGGGGGCTGGAGTATAACCTAGCTAGGTGGAAAGCTAACGCTAGCCGGCCACCTGTTCCATCAATCCTGCTTGCAAGTGTCCGCTCATTAGACAAAAACTGGACTACATCCAACTTCAACGAAACTCCCAACGCGAGTTCAGAGACTGCTGTGTTTTTGTTGTTGTGGAAACAACAGTGTACCGGACTATCCAGCCTGTTTCTCTGTCGCCGGGTAAGAGTGGAGATGGGCTGTGTTAACACGGACTTGTGCAGAAATGAGCTGCTCATTAACCGGTGATCACTGGACGTCAGTGAGTAATCAACATTATTTAGGAGTTACTAAACACTATACTGACTCTAGTAAGGATAGGGATTTTCAGTTTTTTAGTTAGGTACTTGGAGGAATTGTGCAATAATGACAGATTCACACATTCTTCTTTTGTTTACAGTAAAGTTCATAAAGTCACTTTCTTTGCATTCATTTGATTCCCAATCAAGATACACTGGTAAAAAATGCTTTCGATTGTTAATATGTACTTAAAAACTGTTATGAAATGCAAAATAATAAAATTTTAATCGTGTGATAAAATATGCGATTAATCACGATTAACTATAGAACTTCAGCGATTAATCGCGATCAAATTAATCGTTTGACAGCCCTAATTATTATGTATTGCTACACAACATATGGTTTTCTTCAACAAATTCAAGCAGTCAGATATACATAAACTCCCCTTTTTTTTGTATCTGCTTCTAAAAAAAGACTTCCTGAATGTAGTGGAGTCTGAACACAGCAGACAGCAGGCAAAAGGCCAAAACACAAAAAGCAGCGACCGGAAAATCAACAAGTGACATCAGTAAGCAATAATCGATTATGGTCTGTCACTGCATCACTGCAGAATCGTCCAGGTCTGCAATGATTCATTTTAACACCCCTAGAAGATGCAGGGCCGCACCCTGTACAGCTTGGGAGGGTAAACCTGATCCTGAATAACAAATAACAGAGCCACACACTTCATCTAAAGAGAGATTCCCCGTTCTGAGTAACAGGCTTTATTACTTACAAATCAGCAGCTCAAGATCCAAAAAAAACAAAGTTCCTTAAGCAGAAATGGATAAAGAAAAGGGTCTTTTGAATGGCAAGTTAAGTTCCAAAGCCCTTCCAGATGGTTCTCTCCACCAGACTAACGTTATCTGCATGTACTGTCCATGTGAACTGAGTTACCACTGGAGTACGGCCGGTCTCAAATACCACTGGAGCTTTAAACACTGGGGAAATATCCCTTTAAAGTACATTAAGAACAGATAAAAAATGTGCGATTAAGTTGTGATGAATCACAAGGTAACAATGGACAATCATGCAATTAATCATGATAAACAATTGCAGTCAACTGACAGCCCTAATATATACTTACAGACACAATAAAATAAGTTATTAAATGAAATAGATTGCATGTAAGTCATCCATGGATCCTATTCAATAGCCATGGGCTACCTCTAATGGCATAGTTTTTTTCTCCAAAGGAGAATGAGTTAATATTACCACATTAAGCCACTGAATCATATGAGTGCATCTTTTTGCGGCCATAATAGCTAGGTTAATAAAACCCTTCATCCTTTGGATGAATCAAAGATTGAGATGAATCAAGTTCCCCAACATTGTAATCACAGGAGATAACCATGTTTTCTGTAATAAGACTTTTTCAAGAATATTCTCAATCTCCACCACCACAGTCTAAGCTTAACACAAGTATGTATGAATATACCAGTCTCTAGTTTGCAGATGAATCAGTTTTAAACGGGAAATGTATTTGTTTACTATGAGGAAATTAAACTCAATGACCAGCATGAGCGACAGCTAGAAAGCCTTTGTGTTTCGGTGGTCATTAGTCACATGGCTAACAGTAGCTTTTTACGTGGGCTGGTATATTAAACTGTGACTGACCACAAATGCCTGATACATTCAACGTTGCCATGTGAATATGTCTCAGCTTTACAAGTTGACACAGGCTGCCTGTTTGCACCATTAAACCATCGACCGACACAAATTGAGGGTTGCGAAGGATACACGGGTTGTGTTCTTAATTTCAGACTAAATAAGGCTGGCGATCTTGGCAGCATTTCTCTGAACCTTTGGAACGCGACTGGCTTCCTTTACCTCTTCTCACATAACTGCAAAACTAGAGGCAGGCCCTGATCCGGGCCACAGCTTTACATCGTTAACTTATGTTTAGCTTTCAGATCAAACTCAAAGATATGGGTCCTAGAAGTCTGGCTGCAGGAGGGCTTTATTGGGTGCCATCTGTGAGCCGAAAGGGGAAAACAAAGAGGGAAGGCAAGAGAGAGAGAGATAGAGTCGGGAAGTGGGAGTATGGCAGAGAGAAGAAAGCTTAATTTAGCAGAATTGCTTCATAAGCATAGCAGTTCCCCACCTCAGCTGAATGGGTGACTAAATATCCTCAGCAAACAGGGATCAATTCACTCTATTTGCTTTTCATTTCCAGAGAAAATGTGTGCTTCATTCCTGATACGTTTCAGCCAGCGGTTGGCTTTATAGCACTCACAAATCATTCAGTGCCGCTGCAGTTCCTGCAGACAGTTCTTAAGCCTATTAATTTAATCTGCAACACCAACCAATTTACATTAATGTCTCCATACAGAATTTATTTGGATGTATTATATTCACATTGTTTTTACAGTGTCTTGCACTGTTGTTGAAGTGTGAAGTGAAGGTTTTATCCCACACCTTAGCTTTCATATAAGCAGTGTGTGTGTGTGTGTGTGTGTGTGTGTGTGTGTGTGTGTGTGTGTGTGTGTGTGTGTGTTGTGTAGTACACTACTGAATACAGCATAAAAGAGTAGGTGTGCACATACAGCACAATTCACACCTAAATTGGTCAAAATCAACCTGGCTCTTAAGCACATGTTCTCCCAACACGTGAACAACTAAACATGATGAGATGCGTATTTAGGACCTGCTGCAACTCAAAACATTAGCCGTCTAACACTCTGTCCTTGTTTCGATGGATCCATCAATCAGCTAGTGGATTCAAAACAACATAAACTCAAGTTATCAGTTAAAAAGTAAACATTGCAGAAGCATACAGCGGGTATGACCCGGTATATTTCATAAGAGTGTCCTGTGTTCCTGTCCAGTGCCTGGGTGGACACTGCTTTGAGACAGCAGACATGGCCTGCAGCTGTGTTGTCAGATTGATCACATACTTTAGATTCCCAGTGTCACATTGAAAACCTCTGCATGAGTCAAGCCTGCACATAGAAACAGGAATAAAGTATAGTGACTGCAGTGACTGCATGTTATTTACAAAAGGCCCGATTGTTGGAATTGAGGTGAATGCAGCATCACATATAGAGACACACACACACACACACACACACACACACACACACACCAGATGACTGAAGTGAATCCCCAGGAGTCTGTCTTTAATGAATGTTTTCTTCTCACAAACTATTCTGTTTCATTTACAACCCAACACCAGCACCGCCCTCAATCACTGCAGCAGCCACATGCATGACTGAACAGCCAGGTGGGCGCAATTAATATTGCAAGACAAATATTTAGGAAATTAATATGAACCTCATTCGTCACAGTGAAAACAAGGAGAACATGTGGTCTCCATTAGAGGAAACTGGAGTCAGAGAGGACGCTTCCTGTCCTCAACACAGTCACACATTTCAAATCTCGAAAGCAATTCAAGGTGTAAACTCAGCTTTAAACAGCATTGTTCAAAAACCCCAGCTGTTTCTCAATCTCAAGAATGCAAGAACGGACTTGTGTTCTTGGTAGTCGTTCTTGGAAGAATGAACTTGCAGGTTCACGAGCACACAGTCTAAGACCATGTGTTCTTGCTGTTATCGCACAATAACCCAGCAAGAGGCTGCTGGCAGTGCTCCAAAAAATACAAGAATACAACTACTTTATAAACTATTTAAACCAGCTCCGGACACAAAAACAAACTCACTCCAGTATTACAATATTACCGAAAATAAAACGTATTGATCTTTTATTTTTTTATTTATGGTTTAGCTCCAACTAGGGCTGGGTGTTCCAACATTTTCGATACTGATACCAATACCGTGACTTTGATACCAGTTCCTGAACAATACTTTTTTCGATACCAATTTTATATAAACTCAGTTTTTCCTGCATGTCTCTACGACGTGTAACGTTAGACGGCCAATCACAAACATTATTAGATCTTGGTGGAAGCATGCTGCATGCTGATTGGCTCACTGACGCTGATGAGATTTACTCCTTAGGTATTGAAATTGGGTATTGAATGACAAGGCATTTTTTGATACGCAATACTATAGAGGCAATTCAGTCAGTGCCTAAAAAGTATCAAATTCGGTACCCACCCCTTATTTACTAAAAATAGTGGAATGCTATCCCTACTAATATTAGTGTATTAGTTTTAGTCAGTTAAATTTTTTTTAAAAAGAATCATGCCTCTGAATGGATATGTACTGGAATGTCCTACAGGTGTCCCTAGTGTTGTGTGGAATTCTCATTTTCATAGTTACAGTGTGCACTGTATACATGCCCACAGACAACAGGAAATTAGCAAAGAAAATTATAAACTTTGGTGTCTTCCCTCACTTCCTAAATAATATATGCCTTATCATGTTACCACTTTATGTACAACTGTTTATTTACTATACAGACTTAAACTCTGCTTCTAAAATATGTATTTATGTAAGAAAAGCAAATACACCAAACAATATGTATGAACTGAAATATTAAATCTAATGCATATACATGTTATAATGCATTTACGAGTCTGTCAAAGAGAGACGGTATCTGTCTGCCCTGTGTCAAACGGTGCTCTCTCCCTCGCCGCTGGCCACTGCTCTGTAACGTTAGCCACGCTCTGTAACGTTAGCCACTCTCTGTAACGTTAGCCACTCTCTGTAACGTTAGCCACTCTCTGTAACGTTAGCCACTCTCTGTAACGTTGGCCGCTGCTCTATAACGTTGGCTGCTGCTCTGTAACGTTAGCCGCTGCTTTGTAACGTTAGCCGCTCTCTGCAACATTAGCCGCTGCTCTGTAACGTTATCTGCTGCTCTGCAACGTTACCGCTGCTCTGTAACGTTAGCCAGCTCTGTAACGTTAGCTGCTCTCTGTAACGTTAACCGCTGCTCTGTAACGTTAGCCGCTGCTCTGTAACGTTAGCCACTCTCTGTAACGTTAGCCACTCTCTGTAACGTTAGCTGCACTCTGTAACGTTAGCTGCTCTCTGTAACGTTAGCTGCTCTCTGTAATGTTAACTGCTCTTAAACGTGACTATCCGACATGAGAGCTCAGCCGCTTGTGGATTTTTTTATCTCCTAAAAAGCAGATAACCACACGTTCTCGTTAATCCTATTGTTGACACTTTTGTTGTATTATTTAAACAATGGTCTGTCAACGAGGAAATATAAGCATCTTGTCTACGAGTCGGTTATCAGCAGGGTCTGTGAGCGGGAACGGCCGAGGGAAGGACTGGACAGCCGGCTAACTAGCGTTTGCAGCCCCAACAGGCACTTGCTGGTTAGGTTTGGCACCAGTTTGTGGAACAAATTGTCAATTCGCCATCGATTCTCTTAAAACTGCCTATATTCGAAGTCTACACAGTTGATTTATCACCTAAAAAGTTCTCAGAAGTGAATTTAGTGATGAATTAAATGACAAATTGTAAAAATTGTCCCATTGTCTATGTACCAGAAACCCAACCTTCAATAAATGCCTAAATGAATGCTGGGATATGCCAAGTTCATACAAGTTACCAACCGATGCATCCTCTGTGAACTGGCCGTGTCAAAAACATGAAAATGTAACTGTTCTTGTGAAATGCAAACATGTGTATTGGGCCACAGAAGATGACGTTTCACAGGGACACAAGAACAGACAAGAATGCAGATAGAGAAAGGTCCATGGCTAGTTCCAGTGGTGTAGTCTTGTGTTTGTAGTGCGTATACTGTGATTTTTCACTCCCAGCTTTATACTCGCCTGTCCCAGAGCGACACGTCCCAGAGAGACAACCCCATACGTTTTTTGTAACGTTCAGCATCTGGCTCATTTGTTTCTGTAACGTTACCGTCTGCTGCAGTGTCACTCAAAGCTGCAGTAGAGCTTCAGGGGCAGGCTTATCAAAACACTGAAAGAGTGTAGTTTAAATTCACTTTCGTTTCGCTGGTTAGTTCTGACATTTAGAAAAAAATACTTTTGAAATATTGTCATTTAAGTAAATGTTTAATCTTAGAGCAATAACAACAAGGCCTGAAGTTGCTTTTAGAAACAGCCACTGGCTTGTATGGATTGCAAAGATGCTCCCCAAAGTTGTGCTTTGAGTGATAAAGAGAGATCAGTAGCGTTTTTTGGCACAGGTGAAGCAGGCAGCAGCCCGGGGCGGCATTTTTTCATGACACATGGGGGGCGGCACGAGCACTTAAAAAAAAAAATCTACTGTATTATCTATCATTTCACCGTGTGGGGAATTGGCAAATTGGTGCCCCTGCTTGCTGAGAAGGTACCATGCACAGAAAAGCTGTGTGAGAAGGGGAAAGGGGAGGGGGGAGTGGGGGACAGTTCACCTCTGGGTCGAACGGGTTGCTGGGCATAGGCGCCGATACCGTTGGTGCTCCGCTAATACTGAGCACCCACTAAGCTGATCACGGTTATGTGTCAGTTAAACTTTTCATCTCCAATCCTATCCTGAGTTGAAAGATAGCCTACTTTACAGCTTTATTATCGAGTTGATAGGCGTGTGTGTTCGTGTCGGCCGTCTGAAATGCAAACATTTTTTGACTACTTTTTTTTTAAAGGGCGTGCGCCTGTGAGCACCCGCGGAGGAAAACAAATCGGCACTTATGTTGCTTGGTCTCCCAAATGGAACGGTCCGGACAAGGTGGGGAACAGGGCACCATGAGCCTCAAGCAGAGAGGAGCTTTTCAAAACTAAAGTTGATCAAGTCATACCTGAGGTCAACCATGTCCCAGGAACGGCTCACTGGCGAAAGGCCCGTCAGTAGCAATCATTGCAAACACGTGACCACGACGCCATGATGGACGGCAAAATCACCGGCAATAACAAGCTTAACAGTAGTAGACGAGCGGAAAGTTTAATAGTTTCAATCAGTTTGAAATACATAACACTATATAAACTGTATTTATGGCTTCTTCTATTGAACAACAAGTTGTCGTGCCGTTATCGGTCGAGGTATGGCATCTGGTAAGTGCTCACAAAGAGCAGTATTTGGAGAAGTTGGAGATAGCAGGATTGGATACCGACCCTTAATTCTTGCTCCCTCCATTTTCACGGACCTCATTAAATCGCTGAGTCTGCCCGACTTCAGTCCACACGATCTCTACCACTATGTGGTAAACGGGGTATCCCCATACACTGGTGCTGATCTCTACCACTATGTGGTAAACGGGGTATCCCCATATACTGGTGCTGTTCTCAAGCTTTTAAAAGTCTGGATGCTAACCAGTTCTTTGTAGCTGGCTGGGTTACAGGTACGATGCTACGCTTAACGGCGGGGGGAGGTACCTCATAATGGCAAAGATAAGACATCAATCTAGGGTTTATTTTGTATTAACATCTATTCTTTACTTAAGTAAAGATTTATATAACACGTAGCCCATGTTTTTAGAGGACATGGTCGGTCGTGGCTACCCACATACCGTTGTTCACTGGGTGTGCCAATGCAACCTTCTAATGGATGCCTGAACGCATCCCAGCTCTGGGAAGTGCAGTCATTAATTGTCTATCACACGTTAATCCATGCAGTAAATCACAGAGTGTCTATGATCAGTAGTAACCACACATAATTGTAACATCTAGCCATCTTCTTATCTTAGCTGTAGCCTATGTTTAGATTTGACCGGTGGATATTACGATGCGATGGGCTGCAGCTAGCCCGTCAGCTAGCAGGGGTAGGAGCTCCGCAGACCCGCAATTAACTCGTTTTTTTGGGCCTTTCTGAAGCTAGTTTCCATGCCATGTCATCTCTAATATAACCGATATTCTTTTGTATGTGTTAAGTTAAATGATCAAGGGAACGGGTTTCTTTTTTGGATTATTTTTTTTTATCCATTACCTATTTAGCCTAATTGGGTGGGGAGAAAGCTATGCCATAATCAGAATTATTGTAAATATATATATAGGCTATATAAAAGTAACAAATGTGTACAAAATTTAGGCTGCAGTTACAAAATGCAGCACTTCATGCGCGGGGTCTCCTCCTCTCGCACGCATCACACCAGGCCTGCTGTGCTGTATTGTGTATCTTAAGTGCAACATGGAGCTTGAGGATATAAAGAAAAAAAGAAAAACAGGGGAATTACCTTTGAGCAAGTGTGGAGGAAAGTCGGAGGAATGGAAGCAGTTTAAACAAGTCATGGGCAGTGACAACAATATGTTTTTCATCAGTTTCTTTTTTTTTTACGTTTCTTCATTCGGATCCATTTGCGATCCGTTCCATTCTGAATAAACAAACAGCAGTTTGCTTCGTCCTTGTTGCATTATTCTAAACAGATTTCTGCAGTTCAAACAACTCGGAATTGTAGTTGAGAACGTCAGTTATAACGGCCCACATGTTAAAAAATTGTCGGGTTTAAATCGGTCTCGGGCTCATAATTACAGTTAATGTGTCGGGCCTGGCCAGGCTCGGACGCAACGTGCTCGGGCTCGGGTAGGTTCGGGCTTGATTTTTTGGGCCGATCTAAGCTCTATAGCACGGCAGCTAGCTAGCTGGTTGAGGATAATTTTATTTATCACTCATTTAAAACAGAAAGGCCATACATACACATGCTTGTGTTGGTGAGGTTTACTCTGCAGATTGTGAATGTGAGAACACAAACACGAACGGAAATGTACGCATTTAGCTTGCCATCCGTCTACAGAATAGCTCTTCCGCCGTCCGTCATGGCGTTGGCGCGAGTGGAGCGTGACGTCACGTGCAAAGGGTCTATAGGGGAGCAGATTTCATACGATAACATCACTGATGATTTTGCATCAAGGAAGGCCAGAAAGGTCAGATTTTAGTTTTAGTTTGTGTTTTCTGTTCTTAGTGCTATAGTGTAATAATTATATTCTCTTTAGTGCATTTTCACATTTGTGTGATGAAGGATTTGTGCTATTTAGAATATTTATTCTATATTTTATTTGCATATTATTCTTAATATTTTATATTATTGTTGCTCTCTGCTCTTGTTACAACTTTTATATATATAATTGTATATATTTTTGGTACATTTATATATATATATTATTATATATTATTAACAACATAAGTGAAAGAGAAAATTATATTTCTCAATTGCACAAATCCTTCATTAGAACATTTGAAAAACACACTTAAGAGAATTCAGTTATATAACTATTGCAATTAAAACAGGAAACACACTTTTTAAGGTGCACAATCTCCACCGCCAACATTTTCAGGGGGTCTCGCCCTGGGTGTAATTCAATGTAGAACCGCCACTGAGAGAGATGGTTTGGGTTGTATGGATGGATGGAGTGTGGGCAGGGAGCGAGAGAGGGGTGGGGGTGAGGGGAAGAGAGACGACGGTGTCACCGTGATTTTTGTCAGCTGGAAGAAGAGGCGCTCAGTAAGGGAAAGTTCCCCCTGCTGCTGCACTCAGCTAATTCAAACTCAGCCTTTACACACACACACACACACACACACACACACACACACACACACACACACACACACTCACTCACCCACACACATGCACGTCACACAACAACACAAACTAACGAAGCGATGGAGGCAGCGGTAGAGCAGCAACTCCCATCGTGTTCTGTGAGGTAAAATGACATCCTGAAGGGCTGTCTGACAGCCTATAAGAACCACTGATGGAAGTTGAACATTGAAACGTGTCATAGCAACAGGTAGCTTATTGTGCTCTTTGAAGCAGTGATTCCCAACCAGGAGTAATTGTACTTCTGCAGTTGCCAGGGGTTAAATGGAAACTTTGTGGAACAAATGAAATTTTGATTTCATTAAATTAATATTAGCTGTAACACCTGGACACTACATATTGCAGTTATGTAAGAGTGCTTGAAAACTAGTTAGCAAGGGTGTTCAGAAGTTTAAACAGAAATGAATAAATGGTAGAAATAATTAGCTAAAAGTAATGGCTAAAGGTGGAAACATTTAGCAATCTAAACATTGACAGTTCAACAAGTTTTGACAAATTAACAATATCCACTTTTATATAAGGGAATGTTCGTTATTTAAGTAAGGGGCCACCGGAGGAGTTTTGTGGCCTCTAACCTAAAAAGACGTGACCCTCCCCTCATCAGTAATAATTTTCCTATGACCCTCCAAAACGATTTGAAAAAAGGAATGACCCTCTCCTCGCGTGCAAGTTTGCACTTAACAACGAAGTACAGATACCACTTGATTTTTACAGCCATGACATACAGTAGTTAACCTCTGCATTCTCATCTTACACATCACACTCCTCTGTTATGGTGTGGTGGCCATTTCAGTAGATTTACTCACTAACATTGTTATGATGTGGTGGCCATTTCAGTAGATTTACTCACTAACATTGTTGTGGAAACACAATAAGCATGGAAACTAAATGCACACTTCATGCATTACTGCATTACTTCAAATACTAACGTACTCCTCTAGTAAACTAGTATTCATATGAAATAAAACAATAAAACATTAAGACCATTCAGCAAAGGACGCTGGGATATAACCAATTCAACACTGGTTGCTATGGACTTGTCACTAGGCTTCGTCATTGTATATTTTAGCACGTAGGGAAAGCTGCCGAAGCTGAACATTATATTCCAAAACACATATGTTTATTTTTAAAGTTTTTAAGTTACATTTTAACAATTTAACAATTCGCCCTTATGAAATCCAATCGCGGCACGGCTGTTTTGGAACGCAATAGACAGATGCTTAAATTCAACTAAAATGTGAACAATCAGTGTTGGACCTACAGTCTGTTGAGATGCCTCTCCAAACGCAGAAACCAAGAGCAGTCACACCATAAAACATTAAGACACGTTGAGAAAAAAGATCCGTATTTTGCCGTAATCCAATGACAAAATAAAGTAATCCACAGCAATCAGTAGATCCACAAACAGAGTCACGGTGTATCCAGCAAGGCCGATACGAGCGTCACATTCACCAGCCAGCTCCGAACAGGTGAACGAGGCCTCTCCACTTCGCTGTTTAAACAAAGTGGAATAAACGTGTACAAGTCCAAATCTACACAAAACCCGCAATCAATTAGTAAGCTGACATCACATTTATATACAGGGCATTTAGGAAACCTTTATTGCAAGGTTGGCATGGCAAGATGTCCAGACTAGTGCAACAGTAAGTTTCGTTTTTTTGCGTCCTGCTGCCCCCATCGTCAGCCAGGTAATATTTTTTTACTAAAGCAGTATATGAACTCTGATGTATTACCTATCACCATTTAGTTGTTTTGTGTTATTTAAGATATTTATTTAATATCTGGTCATGCCAGATGTAATTATTGTACTATTTTTTTAAACAATGCAATTACCTGTTTGAGCCACCAGGGGGGCAGTGGAATTCTTTTGTAAATTGTTACATTTACTTCAACAATGTAACGAGGTAATTCCAGTCAGTCCCACTGCACCAGAGTGTAGGCAGAAGGCTCAGAGACGTCTGAGATATCTCTAACCTGGACAAATAGAACAAAAACTAGCTGCAGGGCAACATACCACGCCAAGTAAGGCTGCATTCACCTAGACTGCGGCAGTCCTCAGACGGTCCAGCGAAAACACAGGTCTTTCCATTTATTTTGAAGGGGGGTAGTGGGGGGGAGACCAACTCAACTTTTGGAGAAACTCAACCCTGTTTTGACGCTGCGGTGGCCAGTCATGTAACCGGAGATCAGACTAGTTGGTGTGTTTTGAGGCGGTGTGAGAGTCCCAAACAGGAAACAGGAAACATCACTGCCTCTATCTCTACCACAAGACAGTTTTAAAACACCAAACACAAGCACTGAACTGCCCGGGAGTTTGGGGATCAGCTGACTGTTTCTGCAGTCCCTCCGTCTCTTTTCTTTCTCTCTTTCTGAAGCTGCCTTCAAGTGTGCTCGGAAATGTCCAGATCAATAAACCATCTGACAGAAAACAGTAACTTCGAAATATAAAGTCTACTTGTGCTACATTGGGGGATTAAAGAACACAATAGGACGTCACACACATATCAGTGACACTCCCACGGCCGCACAACCCTGTGGAGAATCACCGGATCACTTTTTCTAGTGTGAATGGACCCTAAGTGAGAAATGTTTTTTGTAATTTGGGTGAAACAACCCTTTAACATCTATATATTCATGTGAGTGTGCTCTGCTCTGAGTGAGTGAGTGACGGGCCAGCACGCAGTGAGACCTGAGGTGAATCTAGACTGATCCAAAGCAGAGATGGCATGTGCATCAGAGAGACAGAGACACTCTGGTCCCTCATCCCACAGAACAACAACTAATCCAGCTACCTACCTATCTGAGTGTCTAAGTCACCTATAAGACACACACAGCAGAGGCTGCCAGAGCCCTGCAGGATGTCTAACCTCTGGCACTGGACTCTTGTGTCATCTCCACAGGCCTGCCGCTGCTCAGCTCCTCTATATATAGAGACGCGAGACAGATACAGCAGAACTGGTTGTGTGTTCAGCTCGGTGCACTGCACACCAGGTGAAATGGGTTGATCTGTGAGGAGATCTGTGATATTTCTCTGTTCTGTAAGGAGACAGATCAGAGGGAGGAGTTGGAGGGAATTTGGACTTGTTTCCTCATCGTCCCATTGGCACGTAAATCCTGCCATAGTCATTCATTCTCCCACAATTCCCTTGGATCAGGCTAGTTTAGCTGTTTTCAGCATGAATTATGGATAAAAAAAATTCTCCTGTTAAAAGGCTGAGCCGAGGACACTGTGTTACCTTCACTTCCAGGTGACAGAAACAGGCAGTTGGATGATATCAGCTTTCAGCACAGCATGGCTTGGTGTGAACTTCACTTAGCAGTCAGCCTAAACATGCTGTACTTAATAAATGTATGTGTGTGTGTGTGTGTGTGTGTGTGTGTGTGTGTGTGTGTTTAGTAGAAAAGACAACTGCTTCCATTAAGAACTCAAGTGTCATTGTGGCTCCATCAAATTTATTCAGCTGCATTTCATCAGCGGCAAAGAGAGTTTTCAGCTGCAGAGCGAAGGCGGCAGCGCCATGAGGTAGAATATGCTGCTTTACCACGGCCTGTCGCACCGCGCTCCCATAATGCAACTAATGAAAGCTCCCATCACCCCATGGACAACTGGACTAATGGTAATGTAATGTCACACACCACACACACACACACACATGATGAAGTGTGGTAAACTTTATAGGGCTGTAAGAAAAATATCCCTTGATATATAAAGACAATTCTAAAAATATGGACTGTATGTATGCATATGATGTACTGACATATGAGACTGCAGGCAATATGTGTCATTTGGTGAGTCCTGGAAAAACTGACTTTGACTGCAGAAAGAAATGCTGAACAACCAGCATCTTGAAAACTAATCATCTGTAGGGACCCATGTAAAGTGACTGTGGGGCCTTTGCACAAAGCCCCTACACAACAATGACATCACTATCATGTGTCTATGATAAAACACTGATGGGAACCATTATCAGGTGACAGTGACCTTTGTATCAGTTTATGGTTAGGTTATTTTCATATTCCTTCAACACTGCCATTGGACACAGCTCTTCAACACTTTAACAATGACCTCAGTGCTAGCATTAACAGCAGGGATCTACAGTATGAGCATGCCAGTAATGCAATGTTACATTCCATTTTACACATTCCCATGTAACAGAAACTGTCGGATGGGCTACTACACTTCTTTTCCAAATGTTGTCATTTGCCAACAATACTACAATACACGCACGCACGCACGCACACACGCACACGCACACACACACACACACACACACACACACACACACACACATATAAAATCAGTGATCACTCCGCAGCGGGAACGACCAACGAACTTACCCAGGAACAGTGTGAGGAGAGGAGCAGCAGGCATTCCGGCATCTAGCACGATAGATCTAACAGGACAGAGTGTGTGTGTGAGAGAGAGAGAGAGAGAGAGAGAGAGAGATAGGGTGTGTGTGTGTTTGTCTCTGCTGGACTTCAGTCTTAACGGCAGTGTGAGCAGTGAGAATACCGCTTGTCTCTTGCATACAGCGGCAGCGTGCTCATTGATAGAAGCGCAGCCGCTTCTCCTGCCCGTATGTCCGGTCCTGCCGTAGCCTCTCTGTCCGCGTGTCCCTGCTGTATCCTCTCTGTCCGTGTGTCCCTGCTGTATTTTCTGCTGTATCCTCTCTGTCCACTGCGTGGAAACCCAAAGAGGAGATGCAGTAAGGTGTGCCCGCCTGCCTGCTGCAGCAGTCGGTAAAATGGGGACCTCTACAGTTGATATGGGCGTACACCTCTGTTCCATGCGTCCTCCTAAAGGACAAACGGGACATTGTAGCCTTTGTTTTTTATTATTATTATTACCATACAAACAATCCAGTAGTCGGTACCAATACCACCTAAAGTACGCTAGCGTGTGTTTGCGTGTGTGTGTGTGAATACTTAAAACATTAATTCCTTTATTTATACATTTGAATATTAAAATTTAAAATTCGGGATGAATAAAGTATCTATCTATTGTTTACACTTGGCTCTAGGGGTAATTACTGGAATTGTTGGGTCTTTGTAAATTATAGTGTGGTCTACAAACAGGTTTCCCAGACATCAAGCAAGTTTAGTTACATCTGTTTCTCTCTGCCTCTGTTGTTTTTTTCACATAGGCTAGGATAGCTGCTTAAAGTTAACTTAACTGGCATTAGGTTATAGAGATCCACTAAAGCAAGCGTTAAAGTTAGCTAATGTCAGCTGTAACGTTTTGACAGACAATGGCAGGGAATCAGAAATCAGAATGGGATTTATTTGCATTATTATTATCATTACACAATGAATTTACCTTGGTTGTTGGTGCATACATAAACATATTAAACCTTAATATGAAATAAACAAACAATAAATACAGAAACAAAAATGTTCCAACAGTTTGTGTCCAGGATGATAGGGATTGGCTACAATCTTTCCTGCCTGCCTCATTGTCCTGGGGGCATACAGGTCCTGGAGAGACGGCAGATTGCAGCCAATCATCTCAGCAGAGCGGGTGACATGTTGCAGCCTGCCCTTGTCCTTAGCAGTGGCTGCAGCGTACCAGATGGTGATGGAGCAGGTGAGGATGGACTCAGTGATGGCAGTGTAGAAGTGCACCGTCATTAGCTAAGTTTCCCTCCAATTGTCAATCGAATTATCTAAAGTTTGGTAAAAAAAACTCATGCGAATAAAGCTGGTGAAAGTGTGTTTCCATCCAACGGCTTTAAAGCGAATAAAAACCTGTGCGTAATAACGTCACATGCTGTTTTGCGGTGAAATTGGAATTGATTTTAGACATTTTAAGGAGTTTCCATTCATTTTCGCACTGAATCAACAACATTCAAGCTAACGTTTGCGAACAAAGTTTTGCTAGACAAAATGGATCGCGCCATCTACCAACAAATGATCAATACTGCACAAGTTGTAATAGTGCTTATGTGCCAGCTGATAGCGACATATGCATGATGCACGCAATACCCGATGACAACGGAGGCGGCCTGTGGTGTGGGAACGACAGCATTATATTTAGCTCGTAAATAAATTCAAAAAGTCTCTCGTCTCCTCGTTGGTCCAATTCCATCTGTCTTTGTTGACACCTGCCATGTTTGCAAACAGAGTGGAAATACTGGGCGGAAATGAACTACAATTTCTTCTTCGTTTTGTGGTGGGTTGCAACAACAAAATGACCTAGAACTTAATCGCAATTCATTATTTATTCGGCAAATAACGTTTCCATCAGCGTTTATCGCATAAGCTGTATATCGAGCAAGATAAAATCCAATGAGACCGAACGTATTTCCTTTGAGTCGATATTTATGAAATTCAATTGAATTTTACTGTTTCCATAAGGCATTTTTCATTCGATATCACTTAATTCAGATAAAAACATGTGGATGGAAACATAGCTACTGTCTTTGGCAGGTTGAATTTCTTCAGCTGCCGCAGGAAGTACATCCTCTGTTGGGCTTTTTTGATGAGGAAGCTGATGTTCAGCTCCCACTAGAGGTCCTGGGAGATGATGGAGCCCAGGAACCGGATGGACTCCACAATGACGTGGAGTCACCCAGGGTGATGGAGACAGGAGGGCTGTGTCCTTCCTAAAGTCCACAACCACCGCCACTGTCTTCAGAGCATTAAGCTCCTAGTTGTTCTGCAGAGGATTGCCCATTGAGGAAAAAGTTGAACAGCACTGCACTCATCTCTAACCTAACTCAGATGGTGAAAAAGTCAACAAGAGTTTATTGTAATTTTGCTGGGCAAACATCTAACACCTGTATTGACCACATATTTCCAAATAATAGTGAGTTATGTTCCAAAGCGGTATCTGTCCTTGTGGGGTTTGTAAGAAAAACTCAAATTCCCAAAGTTGGGCCTAAAGTACTCCAGAAGAGATCATACAGAATGTTTTGTGAAGACAATTTTATTAGAGATATCGAGAATGCTGAGTGGAACTAAGTACTGGCTTTAAATGAGGTTGAAAAAGCCCTCAAGCTATTCACAGAATTATTTCTCTCTGTGGCAGCATGTCCCATTAGGAACATTTACAGTAAGATCAGATAAAGCTTAATGGATCAATGAAGAATTGAGGCAGTGTATGCATAAAAGAGATGAGCTGAAAAGAACTGCAACTGACTCCAAGGGAACTGAACCAATTGGCAGGCGACCGCTCTACCACTGAGCCACAGCCGCCCCAAAAGACACTGCGAACCACTTCAGCAATCATTTTGCAGACAAGGTTAAAGGTAAGGAACACAATGGGCTCCCCTAGTGGGGGTGATATGTCATCTCAAATGATAACCAATTTGATCCTGAAAAATGTGTTTTTGAGTTTCAACCTATTGAAGTTGAAAAGAAAAAACAACACAGGACTTTCACCCAGGAGACCGGGGATCGTGTCCTGCATGTGCAACCCGGTCTCACACCAGTTCGTAAATAGTCATGTTATTTTTATTTATTGATTCGTGTACAGGTCACGATTTTCTCGTTTATTTCATGTACAGGTCATGATTTTCGAACGTTACCATTTCACGAACTGCCACGACACTGGGCTGCTCTGGGGGACGCAACAACCGGGAAATTAAACGCCACACGCCGGCGACAACAACAGGACGGACCGCCACACGTGGCCACAACGGGGAAATTAAATGCCACACGCCGGCGACTACAACGGGATGGACTGCCACACGGGGACGCGATCCCCCGGCGCAGGGACACGATCCGCGGTCTCTGTGGCACGCAACAATGGGGACATGAAACGCCATAACAACGGGATGGTTGAGGTTAGGAAAAGAAAAACTGGGAAAGGAACCGTAACACGCAGGACACGCCGACAACAACGGGACGGTTGTGGTTAGGAAGAGAATAACGCGGAAAGGAAATGCAACCCGCCGGACAATATCCCCGCTCTCCCGGGTGAAAGTCCTGTATTGTTTGACCCATCCACCACCCCGACCAACCTCCCTACGCGGATTTTCTGCTTTTCATACTACTCCCTACCGTTGTCGTGTTGTGATCACAAAATATGCTTCCCATTTAAATACATTACATTAAAATTTGTAAAAACGACATAATCGTGTCCTGTTCACGAATCAATAGATTCAATTACGTAAACATTTCACGAACTGCCATGAGACTGGGCTGGCATGTGACGTTAACTTTCCCCGTTATTCTTTTCCTAAACACAACTGTCCCGTTGTTGTCCCGCGTCCCCCACAGACCGCGGATCGTGTCCTGGCGTTTGACATTAACTTTCCCCGTTGTTCTTTTCCTAAACCCAACCTCCATATAGATGCTTCCCATTACGTGCTGACCGCCATTAAATAAATGAGATAAACGTGTCCGTGTACACAAATCAATAGATAAAAAATAATGTGACCATTTCACGAACTGCCGTGAGACCGTGTTGGACAGACAAATGGCTAACTTGTATTGATAATACATTTATGGTTGGAGCTGTGCTGCTTGATTTTAGCTCAGCATTTGATATTGTTGACCATCAGTTATTATTAAATAAGTTTACTACTTATGGGTTCAGTCCAACAGCAATCAACTGGATTAATAGTTATTTATCAAATAGGATGCAGTGTGTGTGTTTTTTAATGGTGTTTTTTTCCTTACCTAAACATTTACAGTGTGGAGTGCCCCAGGGTAGTTGCCTTGGGCCATAACTCTTCTCGATATTTACTAATGACTTGCCTTATGTCTTCAATAACTGTATTGCCACTCTTTTCGCTGATGATTGAAACTATTCATTTTGCATCAACTAGTATAAATGAATTAAGGAACACACTTCAATCTGAACTACAGCTACTAGAGGACTGGATTTGTGAAAATAGACTGGTCTTGAATGTAGCAAAAACCCAAAGTATTTTGTTCAGGGCCAGATGTAGTGATTAACAGCTTTGCCTATCAATCAATGGCTCACTTATTGAACAGGTTCAAGAGGCAAATTTCCTTGGGGTGACACTCGATGGGCAGCTAACATGGGTTAAACATATTGATACAATTGTTAAGAAAATGGGTAATGGAAAAAAAAAATTGTGGAAAAAATATGGAATATTTGAGTTACATAAAAGCTTGCATTAAAAGATGTTCCCCTTTTCTTACCCCTGCCATTAGAGTGTTGGTGACACAGGCACTAGTTTTATCTCACCTTGATTACTGCTCACCAGTCTGGTTGAGTGCAGCAAAAAAAGATCTGTCTTAAGCCTGGTTCACACGGGACGATTTTAAAATTGTCGGCCGATTTTCCAATCCTGAGAGACCCCACACACGGCGATAAGAAATCACGGGTTTAACAGTTTTGGTCGTACAGTGTGTGGTGCGCAGCACACAGCAAAATCAACACATCACACACGAACCGATTTGACTCCCGAGCATTCCCAGGTCAGACGGGAAATCTCGCAAAATCCCTCGAAGATCAAACGTGACTTCAGAGTAAACAATCATGGTGGACAAAGAGGATGCAGTGGCGATAGTTTGTAGTTTGTTTTTAACCGAAAAAAAACGTTATCAAAAGAAAAGGCGATGGTCAAAGAAGTGGAGACAACGCGAGCATGGACTATACTTGCTACATCATGATATGGAGGTGAGTTGTTGTTTTTTCTCATAAAAATGTCGTTACGTACTACACTGATTAATTACCGTTGAAATAAACGTTCATATATTCGTTTCCATGTACTCTGGTGGACTGCAGTTGTGGATGTAGTTATGCCCATCAACTTTATTTGTATTGTTATACTTTACAGGTTTGCTTTCCTCGCCGCCTCGTCACCTCGCTTTCTGATTGGCTACACACCACAGTCCACAGGCTGCGTGCTCGTTTGTCCCCGGGGGACACCACACACGAGGAGAAATCGGGCCAAAAAAAACCAACATGTTGGATATCCCCGATTTGAGATCGCAGCGGTCCCAACGTCCTTCCGAGCAGACGAGAGCAGTCTTAACACACCTCACACGGCAGGAATATCCGATCAGATTATTTTACATTTTACATTTAGTCGGAGCATCCTTAAGATTGTCTGAAGGGGTGAATCGGGGCTAAAATCGGCCTAATTATTCTGCCGTGTGAACCAGGCTTAAGCTCCAAACAGCTCAAAATAAAGCAGCAGAACTCACACTGGCCTGTCCATCAGGTGCCAGGCTGAGTACAGAGTGTGTGCATACCAGTCTCATGGCTCAGAGTAGACAAGAGGTTGGCATGCAACCTTATGAATTTTTTTTTTTTTTTGGAATATCTGTTTTAGTAAACAGCCAATTTGTCTGTACTCCAAAATAAATGATGCGAGAGACCAACACAGTTATAGTACACGGCAGGCTGCTAGGGGTTATCTAGTCAAGGAAAAAGCCTGGACTGATGCAGTGTGCAGGTCTGTAATGTTTAAAGTCATCACAATGTGGAATGCCACATTGTTAGCAGCTAATGGGGATCCGAAAAAGAGATAAAGATAAAGACTGCACCAGGTCACCAGGTGGTGTATCTCCCACCTGTAGGCAGACTCATCTCCACCAGAGATGAGTCCGATGAGGGAGGTGTCGTCTGCAAACTTCAGGAGCTTGACAGACTGGTGACTGGAGGTGCAGCTGTTGGTGTACAGGGAGAAGAGCAGAGGAGAAAGAACACAGCCCTGGGGCGATCCGGTGCTAATGGTCTGTGAGTCGGAGACGTGTTTCCCCAGCTTCACATGCTGCTTCCTGTCAGACAGGAAGTTAGTGATCCACCTGCAGGTGGAGTCAGACACACCAAGCTGGGAAAGCTTCTCCTGAAGCAGAGCCGGGATGATGGTGTTGAAGGCAGAGCTGAAGTCCACGAACAGGATCCTGGCGTAGGTTCCTGCAGAGTCCAGGTGCTGGAGGATGTAGTGGAGGGCCAGGTTTACTGCATCATCTATAGACCTATTGGCTCTGTTGGTGTACAGGGAGAAGAGCAGAGGGGAAAGAACGCTGCTTTGAGGGAAACTTGTGCTGATGGTCAGAGAGGCAGAGACGTGTTTCACCTGCTACCTTTCCAAAGCAAAAGCATTATTTAACACATTTTCCCATTGTCCACCAACTCTTTGAACTCCTGTCTTCAGGAAGATGCTACAGCTCCATCAGAATACCAACCACCACACTAATGAAGACACATAATGACTGCAACCCATATTTCTCATTTTATTGCATTTACCTGTGCAATATATTTATTATCACAACCTACCTGCCCTTGTTTTATGATGAATGTTGGCTGTTGAATGCATGTTGTTTCAAAGTCAAAGTAAACTGTATTTTCCCGCAAGGGTAAATTCATGTGGTCTTACACATCTCCTTAAAAGAAAAAAACAACAATTTAAAATGGGGTCAGTACGCACAATACAATATAGACACTAAAACAATAAGCAATTCATAACCTCAAGAAACCAACAATAAAAATAGTATGAAAAGTGCAATATTCACAGCAATAAACAGTTAAAGTGCCAGAGAGTTGCATGAGGGTAGGGGGGGGGCAGAACTGGGCCTTCATTCAATTATGGAATAGTAAAAAAAAAAATTAAAATAGGCCTATTTGTGGAAAAAATATGTAATATTTGAGTAAAAAAAAAAAAAAAGAAGCTTTTTATTTGTTTTCTTCCTAATTGTCCTTGAAATAGCGGTCAAGAACCCCCCCACCCCCAACACAAAAATGGTTTGGCCACTGATCAAAATTTGATGTTGTCATTTGATTTGAAGTTCAGTACGCTCAAAATGTCCGGTCAGCGCGAGTCCGGTGCTCAGAAAAGGAAAAAAAGAGAAGAAGAGAAGAAGAAAATAGAGGCCTTAGAGATTTTCTAGACAAATATTTTAAAAAAAGGTGGTGACGGTGAAGCTGAAACTAGTAAAGTCAAGGTAGAGCAAGGTAAGAAACAGCCCAGCCAACGTTTACGAGCCTTCTAACGTAACCTAACAGGCTGGCTGTAATGGTAACGTCTATTAGCCTGACACAACACATTATCTTTGACAGAAAAAGTTGAGTTTGGTAGCTCCGTCAGAGAGGAGAGAGATCCAGCTGCAGTCAGGTGACAGAGAGAGTGATGCGGGAGGGGCCCACTGCCCCGCAACGGAGGGGAGTCAGGCTACGGGTGAGAGAGAAGAGAGAGAGAGAGAGAGTCACAGTGATGCCCCGTCGGAGAGTCTGAGCAGGATGGATCAGAGACTGATCACACACTTAAGAGAGAGGTTAAGATTATCTCGTCCCGGGCCCAGGCAAGACTGTCAGCTGGCCTGGGTATGAGTATCTACAGGTACTTAGATGATCACAGCGGTCTGCTGTTTGCCTTGTCATTGCCACAGAGACATACACATGAATAATGGTTGCTAATAATGTAATTTATCCACTCATATTGCTGTTGTTTTATTTTGAACAGTTAGACCACACATGGAGTGATTGTTTTGGGGGTGCAACTACAGATTGTACCTTTCAAGCAGCATTCTGGAAAAAATGTTAATGTTGTACTAGTGTCTATCATGTAGCTCATTAGGATATGATATATGCTCTGCAGAAACACACACTTGAAGTCCCAATTGAAACCATGGAAGCCAAATACAAATGTAGAGATGATAATATGCTTTCCACCATGCAGTCTGAGTAGATCCTCAGTCATGTTACTGCTGGGCCAGTGTCTGAAACTCTGCACTCACTGCTCCATAACATGACCAAAAGAACAGCAGCATGTAATGGATTGATGTGGCACTAGGAGTGCTATTCAGAAATGTGACTTTACTCTCCTCAGGCACTGTACCTCTCAGAATTCTGTCAAGCACAGTGGTATAAAAAAGTGCAGTTATGGCTACTCTGCTGTTTGAACACCAGAGGATAAAAACCGTGAGACTGCTGCTGAGTTTGAGATTGTGAACATACCACAAGAAAGTGTGCTCAGTGGAACCACAGCAGAAGCTTTAGGTCTGATAGCCAGGCTTGACTCCCTGCAAAAGGCTAATGAAACACACAAAAACATGGAAATGTGTCATTAAAAGAGAGCACTACCCCATGCACACAGTTGCCAGGTGCCAAAGTATTTTCTGTCCTGGATGCCAAATCTGGATTTCTCCAGATATAACTAGATGATGACTCATCACTCCTTACCACGTTCAACACACCGGTTGGCAGATCCAGGTGGCTCAGGCTACCATTTGAACTTAAATAGACCTCCGAATCAAAATGACTTCATCCAGACATTGGAATGCGTTAGTGCAGGCTGTCATGATTTTTTAAACCAGGAAGTCATTTTAATGGCAGATAATAATATTGATGTTTTAAATACAGAAGGGCCATTATACAATGGCTTTTGTGACTTTCTGAAAATGCATGGTCTAACTCAATTAATTAGTGTTCCAACCAGAATAACTGAGCATAGCCAAATTGCTATTGACCACATTATTGTATCTGACACAAGCAAAATTCTACAAAGTGGTGTCATGGTCTATGGAATTAGTGACCATTTTTTAACCTACTGTACTAGGAAAGTTAAGAGGGCTCAGATTAAATGTCACAAATCTGTGAAGAGCAGAAGTTTAAAAGGGTATAATGTTAAACATTTTCAGGTCATACTAAATAGTATCAACTGGATGGAAATTACCAACATATGTGATGTTGATACAGCATGGGATTGCTTTCAATCTATTTTCTTGGAAATTCTTGACAAGATAGCCCCATTAAAAGAGACCAGGATTAAACAAAGATCACAGCCTTGGATAAATAATGATATCTTGGACACCATTTACTTGAGGGATAAAATTTTAAGTGAGTTTAAAAGAACCAAACTGCCTGTTTTTATTTAAGGAATATAAAGTAATTAGAAATAAGGTTCAGCGAATGGTGGATGAGGCGAAAAAGGATTTTTTTATGTCTAAAATTGAGGAGCATAAAAGGGATCCCAAGAAATTGTGGGCAACTCTTAGGCCTTTGGGGACAAAAGAGAACCCTAAGCAAAAACAAGGTAAAATAGGCCTGGATATAAATGGGTCCATATTGTATGATAAAAAAGTGGTGGCAGATACTTTTAATAGTTTCTTCACAACAATTGCAAGTAATCTGGTGCAGAAGCTTTCATCTGCGTCAGGTATTTTTAGTGATCCACAGAGGGTGCAAAAGTTTTATGAAGAAAAGGGAGTTCAGTCAAACACTTTTTATTTTAAACAAGTAACAGAGGAGCTGGTATTAAAAAAACTCAAAGGCCTAAATCCTTCCAAGGCTACTGGTTTTGACAACATCCCTGCCAGATTTCTTAAGGATGCTGCAGAAATACTCACTCCTGTCATAACCTATCTTATTAATTTATCTATTGAAAAAAACATTTTCCCAGTAAATTTAAGGTGGCAAGAGTGATACCTTTATTTAAAAAGGGGCACAAATCTGATCCTGGAAATTTTCGCCCTGTATCTATCTTGTGTTCAATATCAAAAATTGTGGAAAGTATAATTTATGAGCAAATAGACAGTTATTTAGCAGAACATAATCTTTTATTTGACTTCCAATCAGGTTTTAGAAAGGCCCATTCCACTGATACCTGCCTGCTTTATCTTACAGACTTTATTAGGAAAGAGGTAGAGAAGGGGAATTATTGTGGCATGGTGTTAATAGACCTTCAAAAGGCCTTTGATACGGTTCAGTATGATATCCTTTTGAACAAACTAAAAGCCCTAGGATTTTCCCCAGCATCTCTTCAGTGGGTGAGGTCATACCTGATGGGTAGAGAACAGGTGGTAGATGTGGAAGGGACCTTGTCATCACCACTTAAATTAACTTGTGGAGTTCCCCAGGGGAGTATTTTGGGTCCTCTCTTTTTTTTATTATATGTTAATGATATGTCGTCAGCTATAGACGGTAATTTGTTTTTATTTGCAGATGACTCAGCTATTCTAGTCTCTCATAAAGACAAATCAGAGGTGGAAAGGCTGCTTAGTTCAGAACTCCTTAACCTTAGTGTTTGGCTAACAGACAACAAGCTGTCTCTCCACCTTGGTAAAACAGAGTCAATTCTTTTTGGGTCCAGAGATAAACTTAAAAAGGCTATGGGGTTTAGGGTAGTCATGGGTAATGTTGAAATTACAGCCAAGGAATCAGTTACTTACTTGGGCTGTATATTAGATAACAAATTATCAGGGGAGCTTATGGCTCGAAAAATTATCTCAAAGGTAAGCCAAAGGACTAAATTCCTAGCAAGAATATCCAGCCTTTTAGATAGTAAAACCTTAAAAATCCTGGCAGATGCGCTTGTTCAATGTCATCTTGACTATGCCTGTACATCTTGGTACACAGGCATTACTAAAGGTCTTAAAGACAAGCTACAGATCTGTCAAAATAAACTAACCAGAGTGATTCTTAAATTACATCCTAGAACTCATCTTCTTGCGTACCATTTCTCCAGTCTTGGGTGGCTCAGAGTGGAGGAGAGGGTTTCTCAACTTAAACTGTGTTTAGTTTATAAAATAAGAAATAATCTGGCACCCAAGTATTTATGTGATTACTTTTCAAAAATTAGTGATACACACAATTACTGTACCCGGGGGAGTTCCACAGATTATAGGCCCTGCCGCTTTAGGAGCTGTATGGGAAAGTATTCTTTCCTATACTCTGCAGCTGTCTTGTGGAATAGTTTGCCTTTAAACATTAAACTGTTGAGCTCTTCATATTATCATTTTAAATCTTCAATAAAAAACTGGTTATTAAACTTATAAAGGAAAAAAGAAGAAAGGAAATAGAAATAGAAATCCTTGAAGTAGTAGGAATACTGTATTATTTGCTTGTGTGTCTGTTTGTCTATCTGGGAATTTAGTCCTGGATATATCTGTTTTATTGTGATTTTTTATTTTTATTTTATTTGATTTATTGGTATGCTTTCCTTTCTCTTTGTTTTCAATGTTGTTAGTCTATGTACTGTTACTTGTCTTCCATCATAAGGACCACAATGGAAACAAGCCTTTGGGCTTTTTTGTGTTTTTTCTATCCTTTTGAACACGTTTGTGTTGATTGTTGTTATTGTTCAAATGTGCCCCCGAGATTTTTCAGCGCATCATGGATGGCATGCTGGAAGGCATATCAGGTGCCACAGCCATCATGGATGACATTCTGATTGCAGCACCTGATGTGAAAACACATGATGAAATTCTGCACAAAGTCACTGAAAGAGCCACAAGCTTCAAAAAGTGTCACATTTGGCAGAGCGAGGTGCCATATGTGGGACACATACTGACAGCAGATGGTCTGAAGCCAGACCCGGCTAAGGTTGAAGCGGTCAGGTGCATGGCTCCACCCACCGACAAAGAAGGAGTCTGCCACCTCCTTGGGTTTGTCACATATCTGTCAAAGTACATTACCAACCTCAATGAAGAAGACGCACCCCTACGTCAGCTTCTCAAAAGTAATGTGGAGTTTTCATGGCAGCCGGCTCAGGAAAAAGCTTTTGACGAGGCTGAAAGACTTGTGCTCATATCCACAAGTACTGAAGAACTATTTTCCAGCTGAGCCTGTAGTGATATTTTGTGATGCAAGCATCAGCGGATTAGGAGCTGTGCTCCTGCAGGACGACCGTCCTGACACCTTTTCCTCCAGGTCGCTGACAGACGCTGAAACACGCTACTCTCAAATAGAGAAGGAAATGCTCTCTATTGTCCATGCATGCACCAAGTTTTCATTTTTACATCTTTGGCAAGCAGATTACAGTCTATAATGACCACAAACCTCTCAAGGACATCTTCAAGAAATCACTGCTCTCAACTCCCATGCGCATACAGAGGATTTGTCTACGCTTGATTTAGATTTGAAGTACAGGAGAGGAAAGGATATGGAGCTGCCTGACACCCTCTCAAGAGCTTAACTAACCTGCAACATGCCAGAGTTGGCCGATTAGAGTGTGTGTCTATGCTAAACTATGTAGCAGTGAGTGAGGAAAAGTACAATGAGCTGCAAGAATGCACAAGGAAAGAGCTAAACGTGCTACAGCACATAATCCAGCATGGATGGCCAGAACGCAGGAGAGAAGATCCTGTTGCTATTCAGCAGTGTTGGGAGTAAATAGTCTCAGGAAGGAACTTGTTTTGGTGGAACATGTGTACATTCAAAGGTGGTTTTAGTCGTGCAACAGAGAACTCAGATTGGACAGATAGTCTAGCTAGCTGTCTGGATTTACCCTGCAGAGATCTGAGGAGCAGTTAACCATAGTCCTCACAAATCCACCAGAGTTTAAAATTTCAACACAAAAAAGCAGAAGGAAACAAACATCGGCCGAAAAGAGGTGCGTCCGGCGGAATTTCCGGCGGCACCTAAGCAATCCCGAAAGTGAAACGTTGTGGATATAGACTAAGGTTATAGCAACAAGTTAAGTTAGGCACTTTCTTTGCACTGTTTATGTGCCAATATAGTATTTTAAGTGGTGGCCTAATTTAGGGTTGTGAGTTCACATAAGCTAATGTTAGCCTTGTAATGTCAGTAATTGCAATATGTCCTTCTCTGAAGAGGGGGAGATGTAATGTATTGATGTGGCGCTAGGAGCGCTATTCAGAAATGTGACTTCACTCATAATGTCTCTCCTCAGCAACCGTACCTCTCTGAGTTGTATCGTTAATTGTCTCGCTGGAGATGATCCAGGTCTGTGAAGAATCGATCAACAGCGATCGCCGCCCGTTGCATGCCGGTTAGATTTGTGTCCGACTTGATCCCGACTTGCTCTGACGTCATGCACGCGTGGGCAACAATAACCTCACAAGATCAAGGCGGCTGCAGGTTTGAGACACAGGCAGCGCAGCTGCTTATTCTGTTTACAGAACACATGTAATGTGGCTGATAGTTACATTTAGAAGTCAGAGAGACTAAATCCGTTCTGATTACGAATCATCTACAGTCTGTTGTTCATCAACAACAGACAGATCACATGTAGAGCATTTTAACAGCTACTGTGTCATAATAAAAACAACTGGAGACTGTGTACAAGCTGATATATGGGTGTGATAACATTTTATTAAATCGTAATCGGACCTAACATGTGAGTGTTTCTGTAACTTCCTGTTCAGCCTGAAGGACACTGTCTGACTTTACTGCAGATTTTTGTCACTGCCCCCGGCTGCTGCCGCCTGCTCTTGGCCATTTTACAGGTGAGGCACAGCTCATCTCCAACGAGCCTATTGACTTGACCCATATGGAAAAGACATAGATACATTTTACTAAATGTTTATATCTTTTATCTGAAACTTGTAAGTAATATATATAGTCAAACGAGATACAATATATTTAGTAAATTTGTATAATATGAAACATATATAATTTGGGAACTTATAAGTACTATATATGACAGTAAATCCACATACAATATCCTTAGTAGATATGTGTAATATCAAACTTGATGAGTTGGGCAACCATTTGTGAAACTGAAATATTTCAAGTATTGTATAAAAACCTTACAAAACATACGTAAGATGTCACATATATGAGACATTCAAAAACAAAAAATCTTAAAATAAAATTACATGAAAAAGCACATGATGAGATGACCAAATAGAGTTTAGGGTATTTTTAAGATTTTATGACATATCAGAATGTTAAAGTTTTGCTAAGGTTAGCATTTTCTCATGTTTTAGCCTCCTCTCTCAACTAGTGAATTTACTAAAATGATTAAATGGGAAATATTTGTTACAAGTTTTAATTTACATTTGAAATTTTGAAATGTTTACATGACCCAACTGACCCAAGTTCATTAAAGGTCCAGTGTGTAACGTGTTTAGTTGTTCATTATCAAAATCTGTGTTGCACGTTCACAAACTTGTCCTTTTTCATGAATATTTACCACCACCATCAATTCCAAGTATTCCTATTGGCTTGAAATGTTATATTTGCATTTGCATGAACTGGGGTAGACGCTCCATATTCATGCTCCATCTTGAAATACGTTAGCCGGTAAGGGACATACAGGACATACTGCTCCGCCTTTCGTGTTTTCGCTGTCACATGATAAACTCACAGCTGCTGCTAATGCTGCTAATGGGTATCATAGCTTCCCGGCCCCGGTAAGTTTGAAGAAGGAAACATGGAGGACCACTCATATTCAAAATCCAAATTTCAGGAACAGGAGTCTTCTTCTTCTTCGCCCAGAAAAAGAAAGTGGATATTGAAAAGAGCAAGAGACCAGCTTTTTGAAGCGTGAAGGCTACCGTAGCTGTAATACGTACTAGGGATGAGCGAGTACAGCATCATCTGTATCTGTATCTGTACTCGGACTGGGCGGGGCCTAACCCGGAAGTGGATGGGATTTAACCCGGAAGTGGGTCAGGTTGTCTTGAAATGGGCGGGGCTTTAATTAAATTCAATTCAATTCAATTTTATTTATAGTATCAAATCATAACAAGAGTTATCTCAAGACACTTTACAGATAGAGTAGGTCTAGACCACACTCTATAATTTACAAAGCCCCAACAATTCCAATAGTTCCCCCAAGAGCAAGCATTAGCAGTGGCTATTGCAACAGTGGCGAGGAAAAACTCCCTTTTTAGGAAGAAACCTCGGCAGACCCAGACTCTTGGTGGGCGGTGTCTGACGGTTGGGGTTATGACGGTACGGGATGTAGCGTGGCACAGCAGAGCATGGGTGGATGCGGTGGACGCGGCAGGACATTGCAGGGAATCGCAGAGCGTAGCAGGGTGTAGCCGGTCCACACCGACAGCTGCACCCAAGACCCAGATCTTGGTGTCACCGTAATCTGAGGCGATGTTCTGGGCGAAGAGTAAACTCTTCGCCCAGAACATCGTTCTTACACAGTTCGTTCGTTCTTACACAGCTAGGTTAGTAAGAAGCACTTCTGGGACAGGATGTGCATGAAAGGAAACAAAAGAAAAGAGCGAAGAGAGAGCAGCTCATTATGTCACAAGAAGGAAGGAACTTCCTCGGCAGTCTAGAATTATAATAGCATAACTAGGAGAGGCACTATATTATTGATTATACGATAGGTAAATCTGATGACTATAAAGAGAAGCAGAGAAAGCAGGGTGCTGTGTCTGTAGCTATATACAATGCCCCGCCGGTCTAGGCGTTCACTGCAACTCCTCACTCCCTAACTATAAGCTTTATCAAAGAGGAGAGTTTTCAGTTTAGTCTTAAATGTAGCGACGGTGTCTGCCCCCCGAATCCAGATTGGGAGCTGGTTCCACAGGAGAGGAGCCTGATAGCTGAAAGCTCTGGCTCCCGTTCTACTTTTAGAGACTCTTGGAACCACAAGTAACTCTGCATTCTGGGAGCGCAGCGCTCTAGTGGGACAATAAGGTACTAAGAGGTCCTCAAGATATGAAGGAGCTTGACCATTTAGAGCTTTGTAGGTCAGAAGAAGGATTTTTAATTCAATCCTGGATTTTACAGGAAGCCAATGGAGAGAAGCTAATACAGGAGAAATATGATCTTTTTTCTTAGTTCTTGTCAGAACACGTGCTGCAGCATTCTGGATCAGCTGGAGAGTCCTAAGGGTTTTATTTGAGCATCCTGATAGTAAGGAATTACAGTAGTCCAGCCTGGAAGTAACGAATGCATGGACTAGTTTTTCAGCATCGTTTTGAGACAGGATGTTCCTAATTTTAGCAATGTTACGAAGGTGAAAAAAGGCTGTTCTAGAGGTTTGTTTTAGATGGGCATTGAAGGATATATCCTGATCAAAAATAACTCCTAGATTTCTGACAGTAGTGCTGGATACCAGGGCAATACCATCCAGAGTAATTATATCTTCGGCTAATGAGGTTCGTAGGTGTTTCGGGCCCAGTACAATAACCTCGGTTTTGTTTGAGTTTAACATCAGGAAATTGTAGGCCATCCATGATTTTATATCTTTAATGCATGTTTGAAGTTTAGCTAGCAGACTGATTTCATCTGGCTTGATTGACAAGTATAATTGGGCGTCATCCGCATAACAGTGAAAGCTAATTGAGTGTTTCCTAATAATATTGCCTAGAGGAAGCATATATAAGGAAAAAAGAATTGGTCCAAGCACTGAGCCTTGAGGAACGCCATGGTTAATTTTAGCGTAATTGGAGGGTTTATTAACATTAACAAATTGCGATCGATCAGAGAAGTAGGACTTAAACCAACTTAGTGTGATTCCTTTAATGCCAACTAAATGTTCCAATCTCTGTAACAGGATGGTATGGTCAATAGTATCGAATGCAGCACTAAGATCTAATAAGACAAGTACGGAGACAAGTCCTTTGTCTGAAGCACTTAGAAGGTCGTTAGTAATTTTCACCAGTGCCGTCTCCGTGCTATGATGCTTTCTAAATCCTGACTGAAAGTCCTCAAATATGCTATTGCTATGTAGAAAATCACATAACTGACTGGCAACTACCTTCTCAAGGATCTTTGAGAGAAAGGGAAGGTTAGATATAGGTCTATAGTTGGCTAAGACCTCAGGATCGAGGGTGGGTTTTTTCAGAAGAGGTTTTATCACAGCTACTTTAAATGACTGCGGTACATAACCTGTCAATAAAGACATATTTATCATATCTAGCAATGAAGTGTTAACCACGGGTAACGCTTCTTTAAGTAGCCTCGTTGGGATGGGGTCTAAGAGACAGGTAGATGGCTTTGCTGAAGAGACCTTTAACATTAATTGTTGAGGGTTTATAGGATAAAAGCAGTCTAAGTATATGTCAGGTCTAGTCGTTCTTTCTAGCAGTCTGTCAGTTAAAGGTGACCCGTTAGAGGTTGAGGGCAAGAGGTGATGAATAGTATCTCTAATTGTTATAATTTTATCGTTAAAGAAACTCATGAAGTCATCACTACTAAGAGCTATAGGAATAGATGGCTCAATAGAGCTGTGGCTATCTGTCAGCCTGGCTACAGTGCTGAAAAGAAACCTTGGGTTGTTCTTATTTTCTTCTATTAGTGATGACTAATAGTCTGATCTGGCCTTTCTTAAGGTCTTCCTATAGGTTTTCAGACTGTCTTGCCAATCTAAATGAGATTCTTCCAGTTTGGTGGAACGCCATTTACTTTCAAGTTTTCGCGAGATTTGCTTTAATTTACGAGTTTGGGAGTTATACCAAGGTGCTAGTTTCCTTTGCTTCATCGTCTTCTTTTTAAGGGGAGCAACAGAGTCTAAAGTAGTCCGTAGGCAGGCCGTAGTACCGTCTACAAAATTATCAATTTGAGAGGGACTAAAGTTTACATAAAGATCCTCTGTTATATTAAAGCACGGTAATGAGTTTAGTGCTGTTGGAATATCTTCCTTAAATTTAGCTATAGCACTGTCAGATAGGCTTCTAGTGTAGAAGCTTTTATCTAATTTCGTATAGTCGGGTAGTAAGAATTCGAAAATTATTAAGAAGTGGTCTGATAATAAAGGATTTTGCAGGAATACTATTACATCTTCAATTTCGATGCCATATGCCAGCACAAGGTCGAGGGTGTGGTTAAAACAGTGTGTGGCCTCATGCACACTCTGAATGAAACCAATTGAATCTAGTAGTGAGTTGAAAGCAGTACTAAGGCTATTGCTGTCAACGTCCACATGGATATTAAAATCACCTACAATAAGTACTTTGTCTGATTTTAGGACTACACATGATAAAAACTCTGAGAATTCCGATAAAAATTCAGAATATGGACCTGGTGCTCGGTAGACAACAACAAATATAATAGGCTGTACTGTTTTCCATGTTGGATGCTGAAGATTAAGAACGAGACTTTCAAAAGAGTTATAATTTAGTTTAGGTTTAGGATTAATTAACAGGTTTGAGTCAAATATGGCTGCAACTCCTCCTCCTCGGCCTGAGCCTCGAGGAATTTGAGTATTAATATGAGTGGGAGGAGTGGCTTCATTTAGACTGACATACTCTTCATGGCCCAGCCATGTTTCAGTTAGACAGAATAGATCGATCAATTTGATTATCGGATATCAATTTGTTTACTAGAATTGCTTTAGAAGACAGAGATCTGATATTTAGTAGATCGCATCTAATTTTCCTATCCTGTTCTATCATTGCAGTGGTAGTTGTAATTCCAATTAGGTTGTTAAGTATTGCCCCTCTTTTGGTTACCTGTGATTTAACTGATCTGAGTCGAGTTACAGACACTGTCTCGTTTTTTGGGGCAGGTTGTGGCTGACGTGAACTGGATGCTAAATTGACTATGTTGTTGATTATAGCTGGAATAGCAGTAGTACTACATGTTACCCTGTAGAAAACATTTTCAGATTCATTCACTTGTAAAGTGCCATTAGGATCAATACCTGGGGGGCATGAATCTGTGATATTTTCAACAGAATGTCAATACTTAACTTTCAGTGTGGTCGTTATGTTGTCAGATAGCAGCCTGGCTCCATGTCGGTTTGGGTGGAGACCATCATGTTTCAGCAGGCTGGGCCTTTCCCAGAAACAGTCAAAGTTGTCGACATAGGGAATGCCCAGGGAAGCGCAGTGGGGTTTCAGCCAGGTGTGGAGCCAGAACAGTCTGGACCATCTTTCAGCACCCTTTCTGTAGGTAGGTAGAGGCCCAGAGATGACGATCCGTTTTCCTGTGCCCATCAGGGTGGTGATGAGAGTGGTGAAGTCTTTCTGGAGTGCTGTCGACCGTCTCTCTCTGATGTCGTGTGTGCCCACATGCACGATGATGTTGTCGACCTTAGCGTGGCAGGCGAGGATGCTGGGGAGTTTGTGCTGGATGTCATGGACCTTGGCACCAGGGAAGCAGTAGACCTTGGACGGACCGCTAGGTGTAGGGGGAATGTAGAGGTCCCTGACCATGGAGCTTCCGATGACCAGCGTGGAAGTTGTTGGGTCCCAAAGGGGGCGCGCCGACTGTGTGGATGGGCCAGGATGAGCGCCGTGGGGACGTGGCAGAGAAGGGTTTCCACAGAGCAGAGGGAACTCCTCATCGTTCATCAAAATGGTGTAGCGATTTTCTAGTCGTAGAGGTTGGGCTGGCCCTGAGCGTTGTCCTGACCACCTGTTGTGGTGCTTGCTTATACGCCATGGCTCAGGCTGGTGTGGAGTGGAGGCAAACATCCGGGGGGTCCGCGTCACCTTCAAATCGACAATTATGAAGTAAAATGTAATGAACAAGAGTTTTCATACTCAACATAACTTACTTTATGATCAGTGTGATTTTTTTTTTTTTTGGTTCTTTTTTTTTATTTTTTGATTTCCACACCAAGTATGTGTGTGTGTGTGTGTGTGTGTGTGTGAGTGTGTGTGTAGCTTAATTTGTAATATTATTTATACCACAACTACCTACTATATATACTACCTTTTTTTTTTATGAAATACAGCAAGAAAGTGTCAGACACTCAGTGTGTGAAGTAAAAAAAACTGGTTAGAGCCAGCTGATGGTTTAAAAAAGAAAAAAAAATCTCCGACAGGCAGAGACGCAACGCGAGTCGCATTCTACCAAGCACCACGTCTGAACAAACCCCACGTTTACCAGAACTCTACTGGTTAATAAGTAAGTACTACAAACCGAAGTAAAAAACAAACCTGAAGCTGAAAAAACCCTAAACGTTAACAGAAAAGACCGGCGAACCTGAGAGACTGAGGGAGAGACAGAGAGAGAGAGAGCTGTTCTCTTCTCAGTGTTCTGTGTGTGAGTGAGCAGAGCGGGACACAGCAACACAATACATCTGTATGTGTGTTGGGGAGGGGCGCTGTGACGACTAGCCACAGAACAGACAGACACACTCAGCTACCCAATGAGGATTTTTATTCAATCCGAGCACAGATATTGACTCGTATTACTCGTATAATACTCGTACTCGGCAAAAGTGCTTTATCCGTACCAGATACTCGTTTCAGCCGAGTATCCGGCTCAACTCTAATACGTACTTTGAACTGCGTGGTGAGAGAGTTGATTGCGCAATGTGTTTACTTTGCGATATGATCTCAACGCTAGATGGGAGAAATTCCTACACATTAGACCTTTAAGATGCAACTTTTAGAATAATTTTGCTACTATACCTTGTACTTGTGTCCTTTTGGATGTTACATTCATTTACAGTAATATGTCTTCAGTAGCCGGCATACAGTTGAGCTGGACTGACATTAAATATACATACATGGTCTTACTACCTGAGCAGTGTTTATGGCTTTGTGAAAGTCTGTGGGTAAGTGGACAGATGACATGTAGCTCAGTGAAGTTCTGATAAGAGAACCTCTGGCTAACTTCTGCACAGTGCAATTACCATAGTTTCCTATGGCGTATAAACACTGATCTCCCATGTCAATAAAGTGGGAGACTCTAAAAATACCCCCATCTTTTAAAAGCACAATAGAATGGTTTCTTTGTTTTGTTTTGCTGTAGGTATGACCATGAACAACTTTTCCATTTACAGCAATTCTCTTGTAGTAATTTACCACAGAGTTTGTGGGAACCTCTCTCACTGTGTGGAGGGCAGCTTGATCACGAACAGATATTAATCTTACATTTGGTGGACCAAGGGCAGTCACCTCAGTGAACTTTGCAAACTTCTTGACATGATGCTTTTCGGATCTCATTTTATTACAGAAATCTGTAACTTCTGCAGGTGCATTTGTTAGGAATTGCTTTGCTAAACGTGGAAAAGCACGGGATAACAGCACTCGTTTGCATATTTGTTGTGGTACAGCTTGACTACTTTTTACTTGTTTCAGGAGGTATTCATTGAAATCTTCAAACATAAAGGCTGAGTGGGCCCACAAAGGACCCCACTGCACAACACTTTTGCTTAAATGCAGAAGGGAATGAACATTAAATGTCATGTGCTCCTTCCCATACAGCGACTGCACACCTCCAACAAAGTACACTAATGCCTCATGGGCGTGATTTATCTGTTCTGTATTTAACTCTGACCCCAACAGAATGCTTATGCCCTCAATCAGTAATGCCCAATGAGAGTGATACTTCTGAGGAAGTATGCCTTTAAGAACTGGCAAGCTATAGTACAGAAGCCAGTGTTGCCACTCGTGGGCTTTCCAGAGTCTGCGTTCATTTAGAGATCGTTGAACTCAAGCAACAATACCTGGAGGTTTTATAGACAAGAGATGTCTGTCCATGATTGCAGTTTGTGTGCCAATGTACCATGGCTCAGAATAGCTTTTAGAATCCATCCATACTGTCACCATTTGTTTGCACACGCCATGCAACACACAGTGCATGTAGTCAGGGACCGTCCCATTGATTAGATCAAACTTTGGTAAATCTACAATGGCAGATGGGCCCTTTATGCCCAATATAGTCGTCTCTTCTCTTACAGCAATTTGTCCTATCTCTACTGTGGTTTTATGAGTTCTGTCACTTGGTTTTTCATCTACACATGTGTAAACCCTGGTGTTTCCTTTTCCTTTGCTCATTCGCACCCCAGGATGAAGGCAGACTCCACAGCCATATTCACCATTAAATTGTTTAAAATTCTGTAGTAATGGCCTAGCTACTGCATCACACACAGCACAATGGGTGCACTTTCACGTGTCTCCTTGTCTGATCATTAGGATGCTGCCACTCAAAACCAGCTTGTGAAAGGTCAATACATTCCTCCACAAATGGATGGAAGTAGCAGGTCATGTCAGGCTTTTTGGATCCAAACCACAAAGCACATAAAAGTACATGCTTATCTCTACTCTCATGGGGTATCTCATTAACACAACACAGTATTGGCCAAATACTGAATTTAGAAGACTGAAAGACTGGTACACCATCACAATTAAATGTAAGTGAGAGGAAATCCTCTTCACTGTTTGATTTCAAGGTCTGATATAAAGTGCCATCACATATATCATTTATTACATGTCTACTCAGTAGTAGACATGTAACTCAGTAGTAGACATGTAATAAGTACGAAAACAGAGATCATGCATTCCTTGATTCTCAAGAATATCCTTCAGTTGATCCTTTAATGGAATACTGATAAAAAAATCTCCGTAAGCTGGCTTTTACCGTTATGGATGAGGAACATGACACACATGTAAGTTTTTCTTCTTGTGATTGTGAAGTCCCAAGGTACTTAGTACATACTCTACAGTAATGATGGTGTTTTAATTTATCTCCAAAAAATACTTGCTTGCTGGAACTGCACTTGTCCCAGCAGAATGTAACTTTAGAAGTTTCAGCAGGTCTTTCGTCAATACACCTGTAGTGTTGTGTCTCACTGCAAAGGAGAGAATCGACATGCAACTTTGCCCTTCCGTTAGTCCATGAGAGTGGACATCATTATCTATTTCTTGAGGAACGTTGTCCTAAAATTATAGAAAAAGAAGCACAGTATTAACACTTAGCAGGTTCCATTTGCTTTTACTTTTCCATTACATAACCTTGTTTTGGTCTACTGTACTTAGTACAAAAAATGTAATGGAAGCCAGAGCACACGTAAGAAACAAACAAAAAGAGGAAGGACAGACAGTGGTCTGTACACTTCCATGAACTGCAGAGATTAATCTGTGCATTTTGTCATTGCATTGTTTGTCTTTTAATAATTTAATGTCATACCAACTATGTAATTAACATAATGTGTATGTAGTTTTGTCTCACCTGTGCCAATATGAAAGGTTCTGCTCTCTGCTCTTCTCTTTGGCTGGGATCTTCATTGTTTTCCTAAGAAGGATACAAATCAACAAACCCGTAAAAAGAAAGATTGATACAGAGAGAGAGAGAGAGAGAGAGAGAGAGAGAGAGAGAGAGAGAGAGAGATACTATCATAGTTTTGTCTCACCTGTGCTAATGTGAAAGGTTCTGCTCTCTGCTCTTCTCTTTGGCTAGGATCTTCATCAACACAAACCCTTCCTGGAGAACACAAGTCCATTATTCATTACAAAATAAGAGAAAGAGGAGGAGAGATGGGGTAGAGACAGAGACAGAGAGATAATAGATTACAATATTGTAACTTTAGTGTGAGCGATTGAGAGGGACTTACTAGGCTACTGGCTATTTAACTGTAACAGTGGTTACTGTAAATGTTGTACTAGTATTTCTGATTGTACGGAGCCTGGAAAGGGACATCAAGGGGGGAAAATTGAAGGTTGAAAAAAAGTCATATTTGGATTTGAAACAAACAAACAGCCAACGGATTCTGCTACGATGCAGTCTGGCGAATCTAGAGGTAGCGTTACGTTAAGTAAATTAACTTACATTTGACATGTAGCTATTTAAATGTAACAATTGAGTTTCTGTCTGTCTAAAGTTAAGTTAACTTGTTTAACGTTATACTTAGTGTCCATTTAGCTAGTTAACGTGAGCTAATTTAGTTAACGGTCACTTTTAGCTAGCTAACTAGCTATCATTAGTTATCCAAGGTGGGTAATGTTAGTCTTAAATCTAGCTAATATGCCTAGCTAAACCTGTAGATACCATGTATAGTAGAAGTGGGTTTTGTCAGAAAACTGATGTTTAAGGTTAGCTAGCTGTTAACAATTTCTGCCTTGCAGTCATTTATTGAATGCCAAGCCAAGCAGTGATTTTATTTATTTGATCACTTCAGAACACTTGGAGAGGAAGTTTGCTGTGGTGCGGTGGAGTGAAGGGGAGGATTTTGGGAAGCTCAGCGACATAAAAACTGATGCCATAAGGGTGATTCCAAGATGGACCAGGATGGGAATCCCATTTCCACCTACTCAGCCGTTATTGAATGGCGCCATAGGAGGAAACAACGAGGAGGGTGGCCTCACTACAGAGGCACTGTCATTTTCGTTAGTGGTGAGTTAACGTTACTATGGCTTCAAGTGCCGATTCCCCTCTTTAATTTACTAATGTGTTAGTGTCCATAGTTTGTAATGTTCTTTGTGGAATGTGTTCAATGCAATACAACTGTTAAAGTAGTAAGATGACTCCCATTTAAACAAGTCAACTCTTGATTTAAACTGTAACTCGTATAAACAGAGCTCATACTTTTGTTGTAACAGTTTTGTCACAATTTCGTCCTTTATATTGCACTACAAATGCTGGAAAGTTAGCTGGGAGTGAAACGATGTTATTTCAGAAACATGTACCCATCTACACAAGTTAACTTGACTAAAAGTTAATGCATTAAGACAAGACACCCTTAATCCCTTAGTCATACCCATTGTACTCTATCAAACACAAGTGCTAGGTCGTTTTGGTGCTTAAAGCGTCATAATCAGTTTGTCAAGTGACATTTGTCAGCCTCTAAAAGTGACATAATAACACTTTGCTTTGTGAAAGATATTACTATCTTGTCACTAATTCATTCAAACTTTATCTTTAAAAACACAATCTTCTTTAAGATAATGGTTTACAGCTGTTGGCACTGTAATCCCAGTGTGTCACTGTTAATAAAGACTATTAATAAAATAATAATAATAATAAATATAATGCACTTTTCATCAAAGATCTCAAAGTGCTACAGGTTAGAAACATAAAAAATAAGCAGTTTAAAATACAACAAAGAAAAGAAACAAAAAAGAAAAAATTCTAAAATTCTAAAGGGGACCAAAAGCTTTGCTAAAAAGAAATGTCTTTCGGCCTTTTTTAAAACAGTCCTATCTCCCATTGTCCTGAGTCTGGTTCTGGGTAAGTGGAGGAGGTTTGAGTGAGTGGAGCGGAGGGAGCGTGTTGTGTTTTGTGGGTTGATAAGTTCTTTGAAGTAGGGGGGGGGCATGTCCATGGATGCATTGATGTGTGAGGAGGGAAACCTTGTACTCAATCCTGGTGGAGACGGGAAGCCAGTGGAGTGAGTGGATCCTAGCTGCAGAGTTTTGGATGTACTGAAGCCTCTGCAGACTCTTTCTAGGAATCCCAATGAGTAGTGCGTTACAGTAGTCCAGTCTGGAGGAGACAAAGGCATGAACCAGCTTTTTGGCATCTGAGAGGGAGAGAATGGGGCGGAGTTTTGAGATGTTACGGAGGTGGTAGAAAGAGGTCTTGCATAGGTGATTTATATGGGCTTCAAAAGTGAGTTGGGAGTCCATTTTTACACCAAGATTTGTGACTGTTGATGAGAGGGGGATGTTGGAGCCAGAAAAGGTGATGCTGGTTATGGATGATGATTTGGTCTGGTGAGGAGTGCCAACCAGGATGGCTTCGGTTTTGGAGCTGTTGAGTTGAGTTGTGCTCCATCCATACCTTTATCTCCTCCAGACAGGTGGTGAGTTTTGATGGGGATGACTGTGAGGGTGGGGTTTCAGCTGTGGCATTTACATAGAGCTGTGTGTCATCGGCATAGCAGTGGAATGAAATGTTGTGACGGTTGATGATTTGGCCAAGGGGGGTGAGGTAGAGGATGAAGAGGATGGGGCCAAGGACTGACCCCTGGGGGACACCGCAGGTAACTGTGTGTTGATTTGATTTGGAGTGGCCCAGGGAGATGTATTCTGTCCAGTTTGTGAGGTATGATTTGAACCAACTGAGGGCAGTGTCATTGAGTCCAGTGGTGAGGTGGAGCCGGTTTAAAAGAATGCCATGGTCGACAGTATCAAATGCAGCAGAAAGGTCCAGGAGGATGAGGAGGGAGGGAGAGCCAGCATCAGATGATATGAGGAGGTCGTTTGTGACTCTGACGAGGGCAGTCTCTGTGCTGTGGGCAGAGCGGAAACCTGACTGGAATTTTTCAAAGAGGTTATTTTGTTTGAGGTGGTCCTGAAGGTGGGTGGCAACTGCTTTCTCAAGTACTTTTGATATTAAAGGGAGATTGGAGATGGGCCTATAGTTGGATAGGACTTTTTGAGGTTTTTTGAGCAGTGGTCTGATAATGGCATTTTTTAAGACAGGGGGAACGTGACCAGTTTGGAGGGAATGATTTACAGCAGCGGTGATCAGGGGACTTAGGACAGTGATATGGGTTTTTACCAGGGAGGTTGGGAGAGGGTCCAGGGGACAGGTGGAGGATTTCATGTTCCTGACGATGTTCTGCACCTCTTCTGATGAAACCTCAGGAAAGCAGTTTAGGGGTTGGGAGACGATATATGTTGGGGGAACAGTTTGGGTTGGAGGACCAGAAAGGGCAGAGCGAATATGTGCAATTTTTGATGTGAAGAAATCAATGAATTTATTGCACTGCTCTTCTGTAGTGGCAGTAAGTGGGGGGGATTGTGGTTTGAGAAGGTGGTTTACAGTGGAGAAAAGCTGCTTGGAATTTCCTGGGCTGTTTCTGATGGCATCGGAGTAAAACTGTGACCTTGCCTCTTTGAGGGACTGTGCATAGTTTTGTTGTTGCTCCTGGTAAATTTGTTTGTGGACAGTGAGGCCAGAGGCTCTGAAGCGCCGCTCAAGGACCCGCCCTGCTGCCTTCATCTTACGAAGCCCATCTGTGAACCAGGGTGCTGAGTGGGTGAAGGTGACTGCTCTTGTTTTAACAGGGGCATGGAGGTCCAGGAGGCTTCTCAGATGGCTGTTATAGTAGTCCACTGCTTCGTCGGCTGATGAAAAGTGTGTGGAAAGATGCTGAAAGTCTGCTGCCAAGAGTTCGGGGTTTATGTTTTTTAGGTTTCTGAAACAGATATTCCGCTTAGGCTTGGAGAGGCTGGATGGGGATGGCAAATCCATAGAAATGGCCTTGTGATCAGACACACCTAGGTCATACACCTGCAGGTTGGTGAGAGGGGCAGAGTTTGTAATGACCAGGTCCAAGGTATGCCCCCATTTATGTTACTGTGTGGTAGAAATGAGTTGTTCTGGGCACTGACCAAACCATACCATGCCAGTTTAACCTCAAATTTGATCACATTTCAAATAGTATCAGTATGGACAAATTAAGTAATGTTGTTATAATATGCGATTCATATGTTTTTTGACTATTGAATATTATGAGTTAGTATAATTTCATACATAAAAAGTATAATTAATTAAATTAATTAAATAATTTTTTTATACTGCTGGCTGCTTTATATGCTGGCTGACATATAACAATCTTACTAAAAAACATAATGAAAGCATAGTTTACCATGACAAAATACACTTCACATACAAAAAAAACTATATAGAATGGTATATATTCCTATATAAGAAGTATATGATTTGGTATGGATTTTTGATATGGTAATTTTCATTGGCTTACATATCACAACGATATAAAGAAATTATAGTTTCTGTTTAAATTAGATATACTTTACACACAAAATCGTATGTATTTACATATAAAAAGCATATGTCTTTATAACTGAGACATGTTTTAATATATAATTAAAAACCACAAATATTATATGGAACATATGCGGAAAACATAATTTGCCATGCACTTTCCTTATAAACTACATACATAATGTTTGCTTGATTCATACATACTTTATTCTTATAATTGTTGTATGAGAAAAATGCAAAAGTGGCCACTTTCATGAGTAAATATATAAATATGAGACATATAACTCTCATAAGACATACAATACATATAAAACATAAACATTTACTATTGGCGGCAATAGGAAATTCTTATATGTTTTTTCTGTTTCTTTTCCATATGGGGAGTTACAGAGCAGCAGAATAAAGTAACACAGTGTGCGGTTCACGTCTCAGTCACTGAGTCATGGTATATTATAACAATAACTGGGCTGGTTACTTCTATGGTTATGTAGCGGACTCAGGACACACCACAAAATCACCACGACACCACAGCTCTCTTTGGATCTTTGTTTTACTGAGTGAGTCTGTAATGACACAACATGTGACAGGGACTGCATCAATTCCACACACCCTCTTCTCAGACTACTGTCTCTCTCAGTTTCCAAAACAGACTGAGCATAACAAAACATTTACACAGTCTAAAGATAACAAAACATTTACACAGTTTAGTAAAACGAAATGATCGTATAGTGGTTATTTTCTTTGACAATCATACCTGTAATGACACAACATGTGACAGGGACTGCATCAATTCCACACACCCTCTTCTCAGACTACTGTGAGGGATACATAAAATAATAAAGTAAAACAAATGCAAAATAAAGTAAACATGCCCTGCCTCATGTGTAATAGATCACAGGTAAACACAGAACCTCATATGTGCACACACACTAGAACAGTACAAATACACATCACATTCATTCTATACAAATCCCACAGGGAAACTACATTTCCCATAATGTCGCGCGTCGTGAGGCGCGAATGAGCATGCAGCGGCAAAGCAGCGGCACTTCAAAAGGGTCACAGTGCAATACAAACTTTCGCAATAACTTTGAAACACATTACAATACAGACTCCAGCCCTACACACCACATCTGTCCCTCATCACTCCTCCAGAACATAGTCATGGCATAGTGCATCAACATTGGAATTACATTTATAAGTGGAATACTCTGTCAACGTACCTGTCTCTCTCAGTTTCCAAAACAGACTGAGAGAGAGACGCTCATGCGCATGTACCACAATACACAGGTGATTCGCTGATCACAATTATCAACATATCTAAACGAAAATAAATGTACATGAAACATTACTGCTTTCTTTTGGGCTGAAAACAATTCAACAACAGTGACAAGGCTAATCTAACACAATCACTGCATTTTAAATGACATTATAAGAAGGTAGTAAAATCCATACTTCTGTCATTGTCGACAAATGGAACATCCTGTTTCCCCTTTTGAGACAGTACCACTTAAGAAAATAAAGTTAGCTGGAATATACACAAAACACACTATTACATTCACCCCTCCTTAATTACAGCAAACTTTTAGACCAGGTGAGAACTCTTTTCTTTATAGGGGGTAACCTTGACCACAGTCGTCCAATAGGACAGCAAAACACTTTGCCAGGTAGAAATATGCCCTTATACATATAACCAAGAACCCTCTGATAAAGTACCTACATTCTGAATTGTCTGGGTCCTGTACATTTAACTGAAAGGCCCTATTAATGGACTACACCTCTATAAGAGTCAAAAGGGCTTTAAACAAGGCAGCCAGAGGTTCCTTACTTGCAGGCTCTCCCATAACCATACTCATTGACTCAAGCAGTCTTCTAACAGGTTTTACTACTCTTCCTGCTCTGGTTGTCGTTGAACCCTCAGGCCTGAAGAAAGTCCCTGACAGTTCTGCTCCTCGACTCCTTCCTTGAGTCCTAGATAAGTTCCCTCTTGGTGGCATGTAGTCACGTTCTGGAGTAATGCATGTAGAACAGCTGGCCGAGCCAGTTACACTACTGATTCCACTTGGAGTCGTCACTGACATGGAATAGTCACTCCTACTGTCCCCGGGTTCATGCAATGTCTCTTGTTCACTTGTGCCATCCCCAGTATCACCCTCAGACTCGCTTCTGTAATTTTCAGAGACATTACCCCCACTCACAATACTCTGATTGCTGTTCCCACTGGAGCTGCTGTCATCTAAAGAAGTCATATTCTCCTCTTCAACTGGTGTAGTCTGATGACCCTCAACATCAGGCCTAGTCGCAACAGTAACCTCCACTAGGTTTTCCTCAGGAGTGTCTGGAGCCTCCCTGAAACTGGACTTCTCAGGACGGTGGCCATTCAGTATCCAGGCAGCTGTTCTACTGTCTCCGAACTCCCTCTCTGTGCCAAATAAGGGTTCATTACCCAGAGTTTCCACTTCATCATCCACCCCCTCTGAGGCTGTGGAGAGAATTGTTGACACTTCCTCTGGTTCTACCACAGGCAGGAAGTTGACTGGAAGAATGAAATTCCGATGGACAACCTTACTTTTCTTAGTAGTAGGATTTTCAACTCTGTAGATGTGCACAGACAAATCCCTCCATGTGATAACATGTACTGATGAGTCCCACAGATCAGCCAATTTACCTTTTCCTCTGTCTTTTCTGTTTGCCAACAGAACATGATCACCAATTTCTAGTGGGACACCCTTGATCCTTTTATTATACTCTCTTGCTTGCTTCTGCTGTGCTTCTGTGGTGTTGCTCTGGGCAATCTTCACAGCTTCCCTCTGAAAAGATTCAACGTAGGTGTCATGAGCAACCACATCCTCATTCTTCAGCGTGTTGCCGAACATGATGTCCACAGGCAATCTGGGTACCCTACCATACATTAGATAGAATGGGGCAAAGCCCGTTGTCTCATGTGTGGTACAGTTGTATGAGAATGTGAGTGTCTGTATCATCTGTGGCCATCGCTCTTTTGCTCTTGCCGGAAGGGAGCGGATCATGTTTCCGAGTGTACGGTTGAATCTTTCTGTCTGCCCATTCCCCATGGGGTGATATGGGGTGGTATGGGACTTTTTGATTCCTGACACCTGTAACAGTTCTGCAATCAATTGGCTCTCAAAATTAGCTCCTCTGTCTGAGTGGATCCGAAGTGGAAAGCCATAGGTACAGAAGAACTGATTCCATAACTTCGGTGCCACCACTTTGGCTGTCTGGTTCGGACAGGGGAATGCAAGGGCCAACTTCGTGAAGTGATCTGTTATAACAAGTACATCAACATTTTCTCCATTCTTCCCTTCAGCTGACCAAAAATCTATGCAAACCAGCTCGAGTGGTGCACTTGTCTTGATTGATTCTAATGGCGCCCTAGCCTCAGGCTCGAGCGTCTTGCTAACCACACATCGTTTGCAGTGGGAGACATACTCCTTAACTTCTCCATCCATCCCTGACCAAAAGAATCTTTGGCGCACCAGATGAAGCGTCCGGCCCTGTCCTTGATGACCTGCATCATCATGGGTTCCTTTAAGAGCAACAGCCTTGAGTGAAGCAGGCAGCACCAGCTGATACCTTTTCCTACCAGCTCTATCCTTTGATCTCCGGTAGAGGATATCATTTGACATCTCAAGCTTTTCCCAATGTTTTAACATCCTCATAACTTGAGCAGTCTCATGGTTTCTCTCCCTACGTGAGGGTCTCCTCCTCCTCTCAACAAAGAACCTCACACGAGCTATAGCACAGTCTTCCTTTTGGCTCCTTTTGACATCTTCTGCAGAGAAGGCAGGGAGAGCAGGCACACCGCCCTGCAATAGACTACCAGAGCACTGGGCGAACTCAACATCACGTACTGGCCGGCTGTTCTCCCACTCCGAACACGATTCCAAGAGTGCTTTGACTCCCTCTCCAGTCACTCCAACTTGGTCTCCATCTTGATTTTGTGACAGGTAACTGGCATTGGTCTGGATGTTAACTGACAATCTAAATGCTTCCTGTATACACTCTGAAGTTAGACAATGTGCTCCCTTCTCTAGGGCTTCACTAGCCTCTAAGACTTTTGCAAATGGACGTCTGCTCAGAAGGTCAGCAGGTATGTTCTGTGTTCCAGGTATGTACTTCAAGTCAAAGTCAAAGGGTGCAATCTTTGACACCCATCGTTGTTCACAGGCGTCTAGTTTAGGCTTGGTCATGATATATGTCAGGGGGTTATTGTCAGTCAGGACTGTGAACTGGTTCCCCTTTAGCCAATGTGCAAATTTATCACATACAGCCCTTTTGAGAGCAAAGAACTCTAATCTATGAGCTGGGTAGCAAGACTGTGACTTGGACAGCGTCTTATTTGCGAAGGCTACAGGTCTTGGTCTCTTTTCACCTTCAGGTATTTGGCTAAGGACTGCCCCCAACCCGTCCATTGAAGCATCAATAAAGAGGACAAATGGTTTCTTGAAGTCTGGGTGGGCCAGGATAGCAGTTTGAGTAACCGCTCTCTTGATTTTCTCAACTGCCAGCTCACAGTCAATAGTCCAGTCTTCAGGCTTTAGACGTCTTGGCTTACTAGCCTGTGGCTTTCCATTTTTCCTCTTGGTCTTCTGCCCTGCAATTAAACCGAACAATGGTTTTGCCATGCCTGACAGCCCTTCAATGAAATGTGAGTAGTAGTTAGCCATGCCAAGAAAGGATCTTATTTTGGTTGGTGAAGGGGTTTCCCCATCACCCTCCATCAAGTCCACTGCCGTCACCTGGTTGATTGCAGACACCTTTTCTGGGTCAGTGGCAATACCTTCTGCAGTTACAATGTGACCTAAAAACTTGACTGACTCTCTGAGGAAATAGCACTTTTTCTGTGCCAGCTTCAGGTTATGCTCCTTAAGGCGGGAGAAGACCATCGCTAGGCGATCCAATGCCTCCTCTTCACTTTTTCCAAATACAAGGAGATCATCCAGATAACACAGAAGGGAGAGATAATTCTGATCTCCAAAGATTGACGTCATCATCCTAGCAAATGTTGCTGGGCTGTTGCATAGCCCCTGAGCCATTCGGTTATATTCATAGAGCCCAGCAGGGGTAGAGCATGCTGTATATTTGCGGTCATCTTCATGTATTGGGATGTTATAAAATCCTGACGTTAAATCCATAGTGCTAAAGAAACAATTCCCACCCAGTGAAGCAAGGGCATCAGCCTGGTGAGGCAATGGGTATGCATCTTTTACTGTCCTCTGGTTTAACCATCTGAAATCAGTACATATTCTGAGTTCTCCTGATGGTTTCCAAACTAACACTAGAGGAGAGGCCCACTCGCTGTTGGATTTACGAATAATGCCCTTCTCCTCCATTGCATCCAGTGTCTGCTTCAGTTTCTGGTAGTCAGATGGCGGGACCCTTCTACATGGCAATCGGAAGGGCTGCTCATCCTTCAGTCGAATTCTGTGGACAATGTCCTTTGCTTCTCCACAATCAAGCTTGTCACGGGAGAAGATTCCCTCATACTGAGAAATCAGGTCAACGAGTTTTGCTTTCCAGACATCAGACACTTCGCAGGACTGTACATCTATCTCTGCTAAACCTAGTTCCTGCAGCTTTAGCATGTAGTCTTCCTGCATTATCTGGGGGCACTCTGAACCTGGTGTTTCTGCCTGGGTGAGATTTTGCACAGCTGTATTTTCCTTGCAAGGACTCCCTTCACTGACGGTGTTAAGCTGTAATTCTTCAAGGGCCAGGCATGGGTGTAGCTGAGCCAGCTTGGTGTTACGGCGGAGGACAATGGGACGATCAAGAGGATTGATTACCTTCATGGGGATCCATCTATCCCCCCACAAAGGGCAGACAGTGCGTGCTACCAACACATTTCTTGGTGCAGAACGAGATACACTGGGCTCAACCATAACAGTGCTTCCAACAGACACCTGCACTTCCTCTTTAAGCTTTCCCCAAAGTAAATGCTCGTGCCGCGGCTCCAGAGTCACACACTGCTTAAGCACAACAGTCCCCACTCGTTTTGGTATCCTGTTGCCATGCCAACGATCCACATTGGACAGTAGATCGAGTAGGGGTTCATGAGAGTCTTCTCTGGCTGGTTGGGAAACATTATCCCAAAACCAGTCACTCTTTTTCACTTGTCTCATTATATGTCTCATTACATTTGATCCCACTATCATATCATCTACTTGCCCTGGGACAACTAGGAAAGAGGCTGTCATCTTGCAACCAAGTAGATCGATGTTCAACTCATATGTATATTTAGGTTTTGTCTCATTTCCCCCACAACCTATCAGGACTTTCTCTGTTGGCTGACTTGACTGCCCATCAATAATGTTGCTACTCCGGAGGGTGCGTTCAGCAGACTCACTCAATGTGCAGGTTGTGGATCCACTGTCTACAAGAGCTAAGAGTTCTACTTTTCCTTCAATTACTGCTGAGGTATAGAAAAGATCATCCTCATCATCTATTTTCTTGTAACCAGTCCCCTGCGCAAGACCGTCTGGGGTCGCTGTTCCGGGTGTGGTTCCACGCTTGTGCATCACTTGCTGCTTTGAATAAAACTCATTTTCAGTGGTGTTAACATCAGCAGGACTCTTTGGGGTTGTTTCATGTTCTGCGCCCACACTGTTCCCCTTTAAGTGTGGGCCCTTTAGTTTAAAGCTGAGTCTGGAACATGGGATGTGACTACATTTGTTGTATTCACTTGTTTCCTTCCTGGACATTCAAAGCCTCTATGTCCTGTTTTAAAACACTTGAAGCATAGGCCTTCTCTAAAGCAGTGTGCTTTGGTTGAGTGGTCTGGGGCCCTACAGATTTTACATGAGCTTAGGGTTGCAGTGGGCTCATTTGCTGGCACTTTAGCTTGGGTTTGATTTAGGCTTTGCTCCTGCATGGCAAGAATCTTTTCCATGAGGGTGATCATTTTACTCAAAGAGGCTGGCTCAGCGTTAGTAGATTGATTAGCACTAACCACAGGATGTTGTGCCATACAGCAAGTATTGGGGGTCATCTCTTCATTAACTCTTACTATATTTTGTGGCTTGCACGCCCTGGCCAATTGCCTGTCCCTGTGGTGGCTGTCAATCATTTCCTGAACCTCTCCAGCTGTCCATTTCTCAAGAGGTCTGCCTCTAAGGGCAGTGTATAGACTGGGATCAGGACAATGTTTAAGAAACATCATGGTCACTTCATGACCTGGATCCTCCACTCTTCTCCCCTGTCTTCGCAGGCACTCATCAGCAAGGTCAATGGCTTTATTGAGTCTTATCCAGTAATCTAAACCGCTCTCTGAGTGCTTTGGGACGGTTTCATAGAAGTCCTGTAACGGGGTGGTTGATGAAATTGCATCCCCAAAGTGCTCTCTGAGGATAGTGAAAATAACATCAGGATCTCTGGTAATATTTAAGAGACGGTTGTTGCGAATGCAAATTTTAACAACGTCTCTAGCTCGACCCATTAATCTGTCCATAATTTCATGGCCTTGCTCAGACAAACTACAGCCCTTCCTTGTCAGGTATGCTTGCATCATTTCTTGCCACTCAGTTACAGTGAATCGATCTGAGTTATCACCCCTGAAGTGAGGTGGCTCTTTAATGTCAGACTTGAGGATTAGGTTCATCTTTGACCAGTCCGGGTTTTGAGCTGTGTTTGGGAGAGTGTTTGAATTGACATTAGCACCAGCCTGGCCTGCTTGGGACAAACTAGCTGAGATCTGACTCCCTATTTCACTGCCTAGCTGCTTGATTAAATCTGTAAGACCTTGCAGCTGATTTAGTGGATCACCACCGGCGGGGTTCTGACCCAACTGACTACGGTCACCTATTGGAGTCTGAACAGGTGAGGCTCTGGCACTCTGTGCTATCAAATCAGCCAATTGAGCTCCGCGCCCAACCCCAGGGATTCCCCCTTGTCTGTTCAAAACATTGCCTTGAGTGCGGGCAGGAGTCATATTTACAGAGTTAAAGTCCCTATCTGACACAAGTTCATCTAATTGTGGCACACTGACACGTTGTGAAGGGGATACACCCGAAGCCCCTTGGGGGTCATCACTGTTCACAGAAGACATACTGTACAGAGTTCTTCTTCCCCAGTTATTGTGCACCTGTGATGTCGAGGAAACGTAGGAATGCTCCCCGGCGACCGGCAGCAGCTGATCTGTTGATCCGGGTCACGGCACCAATTTGTAGCGGACTCAGGACACACCACAAAATCACCACGACACCACAGCTCTCTTTGGATCTTTGTTTTACTGAGTGAGTCTGTAATGACACAACATGTGACAGGGACTGCATCAATTCCACACACCCTCTTCTCAGACTACTGTCTCTCTCAGTTTCCAAAACAGACTGAGCATAACAAAACATTTACACAGTCTAAAGATAACAAAACATTTACACAGTTTAGTAAAACGAAATGATCGTATAGTGGTTATTTTCTTTGACAATCATACCTGTAATGACACAACATGTGACAGGGACTGCATCAATTCCACACACCCTCTTCTCAGACTACTGTGAGGGATACATAAAATAATAAAGTAAAACAAATGCAAAATAAAGTAAACATGCCCTGCCTCATGTGTAATAGATCACAGGTAAACACAGAACCTCATATGTGCACACACACTAGAACAGTACAAATACACATCACATTCATTCTATACAAATCCCACAGGGAAACTACATTTCCCATAATGTCGCGCGTCGTGAGGCGCGAATGAGCATGCAGCGGCAAAGCAGCGGCACTTCAAAAGGGTCACAGTGCAATACAAACTTTCGCAATAACTTTGAAACACATTACAATACAGACTCCAGCCCTACACACCACAACTGTCCCTCATCACTCCTCCAGAACATAGTCATGGCATAGTGCATCAACATTGGAATTACATTTATAAGTGGAATACTCTGTCAACGTACCTGTCTCTCTCAGTTTCCAAAACAGACTGATCTGTGTGTACCTGATCTACCATCAGTCCCGGAAGTGACAGATATTAAAGTGCTCATATTATGCTCATTTTCAGGTTCATAATTGTAATTTGAGATTGTACCAGAATAGGTTTACATGGTTTAATTTTCAAAAAACACCATCTTTTTGTTGTACTGCACATTGCTGCAGCTCCTCTTTTCACTCTGTGTTCAGGTCTCTGTTTTAGCTACAGAGTGAGACCTCTCACTGCTGTAACATCTTTGTTGGCAGTCGTACATGCTCAGTAGCTAGGTAAGGACTACATGAGCTAGCTAGCTGTTTCTCCAACTTCAGTAGTACAAGGCAGGATTAGCCAGGAGACTTCTTCTAAACGAGGGCACACTTCCAATTCTGCATGGAATACCTGCAGAACAAGGACATGGAAGTAGTTCTATACAATTTATTTTGTAGATTAGGGTGAATTTGTGTGTGTTGTTTTGCCCCCTCGTCTCGGCTAGTGACGTAGAAAGCCGTGCAGATTTTGAACAGCTCACCTGGAGACTGAAGGCAGGATACATTCAGAAACCGTATCTCACTCAAAACAGCATGGATGTTTTTTTTTCAAAGTTTGTATGTGTGTGGAAGCACCAGAGACACAAAATAACACCCCAAATCCCAGAAAAAGAGATTTCTTTCATAATATGGGCACTTTAACGTCAGTGGAAACGTCAACACTGACTCTTTTCTCGCAGCAAATAACAAAGACAAAGGCATGTACAGTGTACATGATCAAATGTGTGTTGACTGAAAATTTTCCTGAAATAGCAGGGAGCCAAACAAAGACAGGCTCATTAAAAATGTATCAAGGGTAAAGCAGCCCCTGTGTTTCTCCTTGTTCAGGGATTCTTCATGGCTCAATAAAGGCTGAGGACATTATCTTCACTTCATTTCCTTTTTATTTGTCTTAGCTTCTTTATATGCCAGATGTAACAGAGTTAAAATATATTGTATTGTTATATATGATTTTCTCCAAAATGAAACAGCCTTGGTTAATAGTTGTGAATGACACCTAGCCAACGACCTGAACGAGTTCTACTGTCGATTTGAAAGACAAAAGGACAGTCCTGACACCATCCCCCACGACACCTCCCTACAGCTACAGCCACTGTGCATCACCTCCACCTCGCCCACCTCAGCAGGGTCCTGGGCCCCCCCACCAGTGCCCTCCTTAAAGGTCCCCTCCACCTCCACTCCACCTCCCACCTCAGTGACGACTCTCTCCATTCACGAGAGGGACGTCAACAGACTCTTTAGGAGACAGAATCCCAGGAAAGCTGCTGGACCGGATGCTGTCTCCCCATCCAGCTTGAAGCACTGCGCTGACCAGCTGTCTCCAGTGTTCACAGACATTATTAACACCTCACTGGAGACATGTCATGTGCCAGCCTGCTTCAAGACCTCAACCATAATCCCTGTCCCCAAGAAGCCAAGGACCACAGGACTTAATAACTTCCAGTGTTGGGAGTAACGCGTTACAAAAGTAACGCAATTACAGTAATGTATTCCTTTTTGCTGTAACGCAGTAATATAACGCATTACTAATTAAATTTCGGTAATATTATACTCGTTACAGTCTCAGTAACGCGAGTTACAACGCATTTTAACGCAACATTTAGTGGTGCATTGTTTTTTTTAAGAATTCACCAACACCGCGACACATTTCTTCACAGGAAAAAACAAAGCTGTATTATTTTCCTGTCGCTGTATTCGATGGTTGAGATGACTGCAGAGACAGATACATTTGCGAGATGGATATTATTTTCAGGAGTTATTACGCTGTGTTGAAGTGAGCTGTCCTGTTTCTGTTCCCGTGGTCAGAGCCAGAACCAGAGACGGTACGGACAGCATGTATGTCCCAACAGGTGACGGTACGTCAGCGGCTGACAGATATAAACATGTCAGGAATTAATGATGAGGCTTGCTACATGTAAATATCATTGCATTTTATCAGCCGTGGAGAGTAACTCTGCCTGTAGTGGAATGGCTTCGAATGACGACCAAAAGCGCTTGTCTTTTACTGTAACCATTTACTGTTCAATATGTTGCAGTTTTACAAACAAGAAAGTGAACAACTTGAGCCTGACGGACATGTTGCTTCTCAGTAAGCTAGCAAGAGTAGGCTACACAACAGACAACTCCTGTAGCTTACTTCAAAATAAAAAGCACTTCCTGTGACGGTTCGCAGTAAAACTAAATTACTGTTAAATAAGGTTGTGTAGGCTACCTTTTCACAAATCAGCTGTAAATCAAGTACTGTAAATAATGTAAATAGTAAGTTTTAATCACACTATAATTGAACATTTCCTTTAGAGTGTTTTAAACTAAACAACATGAATTTCTTATTCAAGTGCTATAAACAAACATTTTACAATAATACCGTACTTTGAATTGAGTATTTTCATTTTCTCCTAATTGCTATCTATTTTTTATAGCTTTAGTTACTTTGCATATTTATATATTATACAAAATATGAATAATCTATGATGTATTAAAGTGGATTCACAAGCTAGCTGCCAAATCAAACATCCCCTGTTATTTTGGTAAAAGTAACTCAAAAGTAATGCAAAAGTAGTGTAACGCATTACAATTCAGAGACAGTAATATTGTAATATAACTAATTACTCTCAAATGACAGTAACTAGTAATCTATAATGTATTACATTTTGGAAGTAACTTGCCCAACACTGATGACTTTAGACCCGTCGCCCTGACCTCTGTGGTTATGAAGTCCTTTGAGCGCCTTGTGCTTTCACACCTCAAAGCCATCACCGACCCCCTCCTGGACCCCCTGCAGTTTGCCTACAGAGCCAATAGGTCTGTAGATGATGCAGTCAGTTTGGCCCTCCACTACATCCTCCGGACCTGGACTCCGCAGGAACCTACGCCAGGATCCTGTTTGTGGATACCATCATCCCGGCTCTGCTTCAGGAGAAACTCTCCCAGCTAGGCGTGCCTGACTCCACCTGCAGGTGGATCACTGACTTCCTGTCTGACAGGAAGCAGCATGTGAAGCTGGGGAAACACGTCTCTCACAGACCATCAGCACCGGATCGCCCCGGGGCTGCGTTCTTTCTCCTCTGCTCTTCTCCCTGTACACCAACAGCTGCACCTCCGGTCACCAGTCTGTCAAGCTTCTGAAGTTTGCGGACGACACCTCCCTCATCGGATTCATCTCTGATAGAGATGAGTCCGCCTACAGGTGGGAGGCTGACCACCTGGTGACCTGGTGCAAGCAAAACAACCTAGAGCTCAATGCTCGGATCCCGTGGATGATTTGTAGGCTATTAAGTGAACAAGGTGTACCCGGTCCACCAAACACTGGGCCGTCTTGACTGTCTTAATTCTGCACATATTTCTGTTACTGTAGCCCTATTTACTATTTCATTATTTCATCCATGCGTGGCACAGCGGATCCGTGCGCACTGTCACCTGCCATGGAGACGCTGGCCTCACTAACCTCTCCTCCTCTGAGTCGGGTCTCCCTCGCGCTGGACTCAGTTTCACTGAGCGTACTAACACCTTGAAAATAAATGGCATTACATCAGTGAGTTCAAACTGCTTATTGTGCGTAATTTGGACTGACACTGAGATGCATGTTGTTCTGTAACTGGTGTGGCGCTGCCACTATGCTCTTGATTTCCACTTCGACATTTTTTTGAGTGAAAGAGACATTACATTTAGCACATATCATCACAGGTAACAAGCTAACCATTGCAAAGTGTTGTGCTAATGCTGGGAACATGCAAATTGTATCTTTATAGTTGTATCCATATGATGTGACATGTAAAAATATGTCAAGATATTGTAGCATTTTAGTTAGAGATATCCCTCCAAGCATCTGTCTTCCCACCAATGGATTAATGTATTGACCAGTTGGATTTTATACTTTTAAATTGACTGAGCTGTTACCATAAATGTTGACTGTGCTGTGTGTGATATACATGTACTTTCAACACTACACAAGTTTTTTTTTTTTTTTTTGGTTGTCACTGTTGCCATATGATTTTTATTGATCAGTTAGTCCTGACCATAACAAAATTACTTTCTCTCAAAAAGTCCACCTTTTAACTTAAACTTTTATATGTGGCTTCTGTACTGAGTTTATTTTACACATTTTTACATTTAAGGTCAGAGGATATGGGTTTCACTCTCAACTTCATACTTGTGTTTTGTCATTTCAGCAAAGCTGACTTCATTCCTTCAACTTCAAAACAAAAGATGAGCATTTCTAGGTTTGTACGCTTCTATAGTCTCCTTCAACAGTGAATAACCTAAGGCTCTCAAACTTTTAGGGCCAAGTACCTCATATCATGTCAAAGAATCCAGGGATCACCTGTAAACTATGACCCTACAGAAGCAACAAAAAAGTAAATTACACAAATATGCAAATACTCACACACAATAGAGAAAGAATAAGTCACGTACATACACCACAGTCTGACAACCTCTAACCTAAAGGAATTAAACAGACAATATATGCTTTCCAGAATCACACTGCCTAACAGGCATTTATTTCTTCCCCAGCCTTGATGATGTCCTGCAGGCCATATCTGCTGCTGTTAACAACGAGGAAGAATTTCCTCTCACTGTATCAAGATCCCATGTGGTGGAGCGGGGCCTTGCTCAATGGAAGCGACAAAAGAAGGCATTGCCTACCAGTCGGTTAAAAATCAGGTTCATAGGGGAGGCGGGCCTTGATACAGGGTCGCTACGGAAGGAGTTCCTCACAGGTACACATATATTTGAACTAGAAAAGCACTCGGAAAGCACAGACCTCCGCCAAGCAGCTCGGATTTCCCGGCATTGTATTATTTTATCCACTTTTCTTCAACCGATCACCAAAAAAATTTAATCATCTGTTCCTTTTCCCATTATCAACATTTCCTGAAAGTTTCGTTGAAATCCGTTAATAACTCTGAGTTATTTTGCTAACAAACAGACAAACAAACTCCATCAAAACCATAACCTCCTTGGCGGAGATAAATATGATTTAAAGCAGCCATATTATGCTCATTTTCAGGTTCATAATTGTATTTTAAGGTTGTACCAGAATAGGTTTACATGGTTTAATTTTCAAAAAACACCATATTTTTGTTGTACTGCACCACTCTCTCTCACTGCTGCAGCTCCTCTTTTCAGCTGGTCTCTGTTTTAGCTACAGAGTGAGACCTCTTTTCTTCTTCTTCTGTACTATCTTTGATTGCACTGCACATGCCCAGTAGCTCAGATGTAGATCATGTCAGCTAGCTAGCTCCATAGACAGTAAAAGAAAGGCTGTTTCTACAACTTTGGTCAGTTACAAGGCAGGATTAGCTGGGAGACTTCTAAATGAGGGCGCACATGTAAGTAGTTCTTTTGTAGATTATGGTGAACTTGCGTGTTGTAGCAGTGCTTTGCTATTGAGAACGAGGTAGCATGCTAGCGTTAGCATTAGTGTTAGCATGCTAACGCTAACGCTACGAGCTAATGGTTGCGGTTAGCCTGCTCGTTTCGGCTTGTGACGTCACAAGCCGTGCCGATTTTGAACAGCTCACCCGGAGACTGAAGGCAGGACACATTCAGAAACTGTATCTCACTCTAAACACCATGGATGGATTTTTTTCAAAGTTTGTATGTGTGTGGAAGCACCAGAGACACAACATAACACCCCAAATCCCAGAAAAAGTGATTTTTTCATAATATGGGCACTTTAAATTACATTTAAAAAAAAATTGCAATTAAAAGAAGTGACCGTTACATGAATGGAGTGATTCTTTGTGTTCAAAGAGATGGTTGCAGGGATTGAGCAGAAGCTGTTTGAAGGTGACCAGACTGGAAAATGTCCCAAATATTCCATGTTGGATCTTGATCATGCAAATTTCAGGTAAGCCATGCTTGCATACAGTGGGGTCCATAAGTCTGAGTCCTCAAACAATATTTTGTTTACATGTTACAGGGCTGAAAGAACTCAGGCATGGTGCCTGGATTCAGGCTTGAGCCAGGCCATATGTGACAAGAAAAAAAGGAATTGTGTTTGATGACTTTGAAAATATTTGATAATTTCAGGCACTGACAGTGTAGTTGCTTTCAGTCCTACATTTTTAATGGCAGTGATTTTTATGTTCATGTAGTACTTGCATACAAAGTTTATCTGTTACTATGACGTCACCAGGTGTGGGCTCTGATTGGCCCACATGGTCCATTGAGTCTATTTAAATTGCTTCCTCTGTTCACACACCATAAAATAACCTGATGAAGGTCCCAGTGACCGAAACATTGTTCTCTGATTAAACTTTATATGCAAGTTAAGACACGTGTGCGGGAGTTTCCTCTGTTTCAGTCTGTTGCCCTTCTGGTCCTCTCCTACGCACCTGTCTGCCTCTGTAGGTGTGCATACTTTTTTATTGTTTTATGTTCAGTACGCTAAATATTGTGGCTTGTGATCTTAACACAGTATTATGCACGTATGTCCTCAGGACATTACTATGTTTCTACTAATTTATACGGTTTTCTTTCAGAAGTGCTGGTGAAATCTGGGCTGCAAGTCTGGCTCAAAGCGGACCACCACCCTGCTGCCTCAAACTTTGGTGCTACAAGTACTTGTGTGATGGGGAGATACAGATTCAGCACATTTCCAAAGAGGATGTCTCTGATGCTGAGTATACATCACTTCTCTCCCAGGTAAGAGGTCTTAAGGGTTTTAGTGCTGTAAAATGTTTGGCAACACATATTATTCAGTGTTTTTTTCTGTGTGTGTGTGTGTGTGTGTGTGTGTGTGTGTGTGTGTGTGTGTGTGTGTGTGTGTGTGTGTGTGTGTGTCTTTAAGGTTGAGTCAGCCACAGAGGCTACAATGACTGAACTGATTGAGGACATTTTGAGCTGTGGCTATAATGGACCTGTTAATGTTGAAAAGAGGGAAGAAATTCTTCGGTATAATTGTTTTTTTCACTATGCTAATCCTGGTCAAGGATGTTAATCATGTTTTGCTTTTTTTACATTTCACTTCATATTGATATTTTTTCTTTCTATATTTTAGTGCTGTTGTTCTTCATGCCATACTTCGGCTGCTGCCCCTTCTCTCCCAGCTAGGTGAAGGTCTGAAACTTTATGGTCTCGCTGATCTAATGAACCAATACCCAAACATCTGCCAACCACTCTTTGTCCCTGGGATAGAGGTGAAGGTGAGTTAATAAATGTAGGCTTTAATAGGGATGTACTGATACCACTTTTAACTAACAACAGTGATTCCAAGTCCTAAACTCAGCTTCTGTACAAGTACAAGTACATACCCTTTACTTTAACTTTTTTGTATAGACTCAGAGCATTTGTGGGGTCACTGGACAATAATAATGAAGATATTAAAGTTAAAGGTCCACGATGCAGAATTTTCCTAAAAAACAATGTATAGTGTCATACAAAAGTAATCCTCCTCAATCATCACGTATGACCTTTGGGCAGTGGGTGTGTAGCCCACAGCCAGCATGTGTGAGGTTGGGACTCATAGCAAGCAGGTAACATAATTGTGTTTTTATGTGCTGCTTCTCCTTCTCTCTCCTCTGCTGTGTGCTGCTCATCTGCTGTCAGTGTGTCTGTTTTCTCATTCATTTGTTCTCACCAGCACTGCTTGCTCTATTCATTAACTCTCTAGCTCACTCGGCCACCACTGCTCTCTCTTTCTGGATAAACTCATAACGATACATTGTTTCTCTCACCAGGCTGATGCTGACTTTGTCTTTGCGGCTTGCCAACCTGAGTTCAGCGAGAAGGGCTCCAACAAAGAACAGGTGTAAGTGAGCGTTATGAACCATCTACAGGACATCTACTGGAAGCATGTAATTGCTCATTAGTTTTCTTCTTGTAAACTGTTTACTTAGTTTCTCTGTCTTACACATTTCATGAAGTTTCCATGTAGATTACATTATCATTGTAAGTACACTTATGTAAGATATTAGATTTACAAATTCTACCTCTGTGCTGGTACAGGTAAACCAAATATTTAATTTACATGATTGTTTGCTTTCTGTCTCCGAAAAGGTGAACATCCAGAGGTGGGTGACACAGTAGACTATCCAGGTCACCTGTCCCCCAGTACGTTTCTCCAGTGGCTCACAGGACAGGGCCACATTCCTGTCTTACCAGAAGAGAAGAGAAACTTCAGAGTCTTTGTGCAGTTCAATCACACCTGTGACATCCAGTATGGTTCACATACAGTTTGCTACCCAACAGTCGCTGCATGTATCCACCTTCCTGTTAAGCATATGCAAACTTCTACTGAGTTCAAACAAGTGATGACAGAGGCCTTCCATCTCGGGCAGGCATTTCATCAGGTTTAAGTGAAATGTTGCAGTTTCAAATATGCAGTGCTAATTAGACTACTGAATGTTTTTCTTTCATGGTTCAAGTACAACGCATATACATTCAGACTCAAATAGTAATAGATAAGATATTTGTGCAGTCTTTTATTTCGTTTTTTGTAAAATCCAGTTTGTATCTGTTAACCCAATTCATTGTTCATGGGTGTATTAAATGACCCAGTGTGCATGGCTAATTGATTTGATATTTTAGAAAGTATAAATCATTGTTAGCCACATTGAATGTTACACTTCAAACAGCATTTCCATATAGGCATCGCCCCATTACAATGTTTGTCAGTCCTCTGATTGGCACAGACATGACTGTCAATGATGGTGAAGTAGGTACAATGCATGTGCGAGTGTGGTCAAATAAATGTCTCTTCCAAAACTATTTGAATGAGAAAGGGGATCAATGGCAAGGCGTAGAGTTTCAATGTCCTCGGTCTTCAATGGACATTCCATTTCTGGCACGTTAACACCTGTGTTGGCAGAGTTATGAGAGAGCCCTGAGCTCTCCCAATCAATATCCTCAATTTGGATTCCCTAAAACCAACAGAAGATAGTATTATCAGTATATAGATTGAAAAACACATTTTCCTCTAACGTCTCTGGCTCGCGGATGGGGTGCTGCAGCATCCCAAGCTCCCACAGCTGGTTTGGGGTAAGGATGCCCTCTGTCCTGATAGGATGATTGTTCCATCCAGCAGAAAACTTGGCCAAATCATTCTTGAGTCTTGGGAGGAAGGTGTACTGAGCACAGAAGAGATGGAGATTATCCGAGATGTCGAGGGATCCATCTTCCTCCAGGCTGTGTAATACGTCATAGTAAATGTGAGTAACTCCTGTCCAAACGTCCCTCCACAGACGTTCGATTCTACAATTCGTACATAGAAAAGTTCCCCATGGGTCAATCAAACTATCTAAAAGAATAGCCAAACAGCAATTCAACTGGAGTAAATATCACACTGAAGGGCACACCAACAATAACAAGACATGTCATGTACCTACTTGGATCTTGAGGTAATTTGATAATCATTGCAAAAGGAATAATTCACCTCTGGTTGTGCACGCTTTTTCCACTTATAAAGCTTCCATATCCTGTGCCTCTCACAGTGAACATCATCTGGGCAATGCTGACATTTTCAACACCCTGGTCACCTCTTACCCTTAACACATCAGATTTTGAAATTAGTATCCATACAACTGAATCCACAAAACTTTACTAAAAATACTGGATCATTTCCTCACACATAATTTCATGTTTCATAAACGGCTGACAAATCATTCATATTGCTTAAACGATACTACGAGAACCATCATTCTAAATAAATTTACTGCAGCATTACTCACTTGTAAGGCCATCCAAATCTCCTCACTCCATCCAGAAAAAACTGAAGCGCAGTACTCAATGTGTTGTTGGACCCAGCATTGAGGTACATGATCTAAAGGGTGGAAAACGGACATGAGTAATACTAATAATAGTTATGGGATGGTTGTCATAACATGGACACCCTATGAAAAAAATGATGGATTATACCAGCAATATTTTCATGAGTATGTACTTTGTTACAGTAGGAAACTTACCTTCCTCGATTAGCCATCGATGCCACCGAATATCACCATGTTATATCTGGTGAAAAAAAGGACATGGTTTAATTATAAAGAAAGAAGCAGAGGATAATTACCCACACAAAATAATGCCAATGATAACTATTTTAACCCTTGTGTTGTCTTCCTGTCAACCTTGAACCTTTTCCGACGTTTTTAATGCCTTTTTTTCAGTTTGTTTTTGCATTTTCCAACGTTTTAAATTGTTAAATTTTTCTTCTACACATTTTCAGCGCTTATTTCTACGTCCCATATTTTCTGATATAAAACAAAAATTTAAAACAGGTCAATTTGACCTGTAGTCAACACAAGGGTTAAGTCCTGCTATATTTAAATGTAATAAACACACCTAATGAGTTTATGATTGGTGTCTATGTGCTGCAGAAAATGTGGGCCTTGAACACAGTATTTTCGCCGAACAACACAGCCCATACTTGTCATTCTTGACAAGATGCCCTCTGTATCAACTCTATGCATAGAGGCCTTGAGTCTGGTCCATTGTACATGGTGGCCCTCTGCTTCAAGACACCCCTTGACAATCTGGTATCCAGCATGAGGTAGTCTAGATTTGATGGCTCTCACTTCATTATCCAGAGCATCATCAGTCATGGTAGAATACAGGCTCCTAACTGACATGTTGTACTCCTACATCCTCCTGTATATGGTTCTTCTTGAGACTCCAAGAATGTCTGCTACACATGTGGCAGGTAGACCTAGATGAAGAAGACTTTGGAGGTGGTCCTCTGTGACCTGTAGTCTAAAACGTCCACGGGGACCTATATTCCTCACCACAGATATTGAGGGGGGAGGTTTATTCTGCAGGTCTAACAAACTGCTCAGTTGATGGATGGCTTCACAGATATCATTAGGCAGAGCTACATTCTCCATTGCATTTATGAAGGTCCTCTCTTGGGTCACTATGTATTCCAAATAATCAAGATCAGGAGGGTTGTTGTTGAGGGCACACTGCAGTCTTTCCCTCAGTCTGGCTAAGCACTCCTAAGCACTCCAGAACAATGTTCTGCAAAAGCAATGTAATGAATTGTTAACATACACCATCTAGTAATGCAACCCATTTCATCAGCTGGAGCTATTCTTTTCTGATATCGCTGAGAATGACTGACATACTATGTATTAGATGACATTAATTAAAACATACATTAATAGTAGGGTTACTATTAATATTATTTATTGTGGTACTAATAATATTCCAAATAGGAGATGTGAGCTACAGAGAGGTAGCTGGTAACATAATAATCTAGAAGTAGTAAAGGTTGAAAGTAGTAGGAACTTTTCATTGCAAAGAAATGTAATTGCTTTATCATAAACAGATTCAATTATCACTGATTGCTATGGATTTCATGTCAAGTTGATATCAAGTGTGATGGAGGCGATGGATGAGGAACCACCAAAATTAAGGAATAGTAGCAAACCAGTTGTATTTGTTATGTGACTACAAGCCAACTAGTTATGAATGTTACAATATTGCCAGATATGTTTACTGTACCATGGTAACAGTAAAAACTAATTTGTAACTGGTTGGATCCCATAATGGTGCCCATAATCACTATAACGTTAAGTTTCACCTTGCTAAACTTTGTGCAGATCACAGCATAAGTTGGTCAAAAATGAATCTCCAAAAGAACAGCTGGGTTGTTTTAAGTCACAGGTGGGACTGGCAAGTTAGCTAGCACGATGCCTTCTATTTCTAGATCTTCTGACTAAGTTTACCGGTACTTATCTGAGCTAACGACATGATCACTGTCACTAGATATAAAGAAATCATTGACTTTCACTCGAAGTGTCGTTATTGTACGCACTGCTATTTGTAGACTAGCTCCAGCGCTCCTTGCTGCGTTGCTAAAATAATAGCTGAAACAATGCTAACGTGCTAGTCATAGATATAGAACAATGGTGCTAGCTAGTCGTCTAATGTAATTGTAAACATGATTTGTGTATGCTCGCGGACTAAACGAAACGTTTCTACAAAATAGCTATAACATTAACAACAGTTAAACAAAAGATCGTTAGATCGTAGATATATGTTAAATTGTCATTACCGTATTTGTCCCAGCCGAATCCATGGTGGTCACGCCAGTCTGGGCGGTCTGGGTCAAGGCCGGCCACCGGCAAGGCAAGCACTTCTTCCTTGTTTCATGGCGGGTATGTACTATGCGCTCCAAAACGTAGGTGCTGATTGGCCCAAGAGGAGTCCTGTGCGCAAATGAACGCTATCTATCGATCTGCGCTCGATTGCTCTTCCTTCATCCTCCAACTACCCGGATGTCTGTCTCAGTAACTTGAAATTGAATTTGAGAACTGAATCTGAATTGTGAGAAGTGAATGTGAAGATATATAGAGAGTTTAATTTTCAGTGAGGATCAAATTTTATTGGACTTCAGTTCCAAACGAATAAATTCAATTTCAAATTATACAATTCAGATTCAGTTTTTGAATAAATTCAATTTCAAATGATACAATTCAGATTCAGTTTTTCAATGCAATGATTCAAATTAAACAATACAATTTCAGATTATGTGATTCAAATTCAGTTTTTCAATGCAATTATTCAAGTTTAGCAATTCAAATTCAAATATAAATGATTGAAATTCAGTTTCTGGTGGCACATATTTCAGCCAATATTTTAGGTCGTCGAAGACTCTTGAGTCATCGAGAACTGGTGGGTCGTCGAGGGCTTGTGAGCTCTCAAGTGGTCTGCGAGCTTGCAATGTTTCTGGCTCTGAGTCTGCGGGTCGGGAAGTTCCTATAACCTGTCTCGGACTGTCTCTCTGCTCACTCAGGCGTTTGAGTTGACTTGTGGAGTTGTGGTTGCCAACGAAATTGTAAGTTATAAAGCTTTTGTCAGCTAAGATGGCTAGGACTAGTAGTAACTAATGTTGCAAGAGGTTTGTGTGTGGCGCTGTTATCATTTTAGATTGAATTGTAGTAGGACTCAACTGATCCGAGTTAATGATACTAGAGACTCGCGATTCAGGAGCTAATTTAAAGACTCGGGTGAAAGATCCGAGTGAGTCACGACTCAAACAGGTTTAGTTCAAACTGACACAATGGTGTTTGATTAATTCTGACCCAAATTGCTTCTGGCTGTTGTTGTATATGGTGATATTTTTGCAAATGTTTCTTAAAAAATGAATGATCTCTGTCCACTGGAACTCTATGGCTTTTCATTTAAAACAGTTTATTTAAAACAAGTCTACTTATCAAACAGACGGAATTAGAAATAAAGGCCTGCCTCTAACAAAAGCCTGCTTCAAATAAAAGCCTGGTACCTTCTGCAGTTCAGGTAAATAAAGGTCCCGGTTTTTATTTGAGGAATTACGGTAGATTATGTTTTGATGTATTTCTATTTGATACTGGATAATAATACTCTGTGGATTGTTATTGGGATGATTATCACAGAAGCCTGGCTGAATACACTCACCGGAGGGCAGCTAGCAGCTAACAGCTTACTGCACTACTGTTTTTTTTAAGGGCGGAATAAATTTCAAGACGTGACATGACCCGTCCTCTGAAGGACATAGCCACATCACCGCCGCTGCGTGGATTGTTATTGGGATGATTATCACAGAAGCCTGTCTGAATACACTCACCGGAGGGCAGCTAGCAGCTAATGGCTAACGGCTATCAGCTAGCAGGGCAAGCTAGCTACCGGCAGGATCGAGACAGGGACCAGGGTAGGTGAATTTAAACAATGTCTGAGTTGAAAACGCATCTTGTTGACACATAAGGGCCCTGTTCATGTGGCACAGACATATTAATTGCATTTTGTGTCTGTTAAGAGGCACAAAGGCACTCTAAAACTTGCCCTGACAACTGCCGTTTTAGCTCAGGGGACGCTTGTAGTACGTAGCTGCAGCTTCTCCGTGTTACCTGCACTGATTCAGGTCGGGGTTTTTTCTATCGAAAGTACTCGCATAGCTATAGCGATCAAGATTAACATAAAAATTGGCCGGAATTCTCCTTTAACAACCTAATTGGAATTAAAACTAACACTGCAATGATAGAACAGAATAGGAAAATTAGATGTGGACTATTAAATATTAGATCTCTGTCTTCTAAAGCAGTACTACTAAACGATATGATATCAGATTATCAAATTGATGGATCATCAAGACTATTGGTGTCATGAATCCAGCATCTTGAGCCTGTTTTGCCAGTGTTTTGTTTTTGCTCTAACCTGAAATTCGTTTTTCCTGAGTTTTCCTGAACACATCCCGGCTGATTCTCCAACCACTTATACCTGCTGCTATCTGCACACCCGGTCCTGATTACCATTCCCTGCACCATATAAGCCGTGACCAGACATCCATTCCCTGCCGGATCGTTAGCGTAACCAGTATGTTTAGCTCTCGTATCAAGCTTCTAGTGTTGGAAAGTCTTTTGCTGTTTTTGTCTCTTTGCCTGTCGCTAATTTGCCGCCTGTTCCTCTGTCTACAGTTACTCACCTGGATTGTCACTCTCACCTGCCTGGCTTACTACTTCACTGCAGCTCATTTGGATCAGCACAGAAACCTCCAGCCTTCCAGCCTCACTCCCTGCCGACCAAACTGGACCTAATCGTTTCCACATTCAATTCCCAAATAAATACTCACCTTGTATTTTCTACTTACCTTGTCCTGGTCTGCTTTTGGGTTCCTGCGCTAGACAAATCGTGACAATTGGTCCTCCTAGTTGTCAATCATTCTGGTGATATGTTTACGTAAGGCCGTCGTACGTGCTCGTCCCTAGGTAGTTTTCGCTTTCTGCGCATGCGCACTTTCAGGTGTATATGTGTGGTGAGCTACGGTTTCAGCCATTCATTGAAGCTCGCCGTTCTCACCGTGTTTTTTCCAACCTGATCTCACAGAATTACGTGAAATGATCACAAACTCTTAACACCGCATTACGTGGTAGAGGCACAGAATGTGTGAAAATTACGTGTGGGCACCACGGAAAACAATGCCAATGTAAACCAACGAGGATTCTTTTCCGTGGTGGACACACGGATTCGCTGGTTTAATAACGTCATGCAATGGGCGGTAGTTTTCAAGTTTTAAAACTTCTTTGTGTAAGTTGTAGAAAATGTAAAAACTTTTTTTTATTTCATATAGTAATATTTATAGTATATATAAAGCAGTATTATTAAAAAAACAATGATTCAGAAGACGCTTAAGACATTGCAACGTCACAGCACGGGACGCTTTACCGCATTAATTTTGTTAAAAACTTTGTTGTGTGAAATGTAAAAAGTATTTTTTTTATTTTATATAGTAACATATAAAGTATGTATTGAATGTCTGTTATTTATAATATCAATGATTCAGAAGAAGATTATGTCGTTACCACGGCAACTTTACGTCGCTGACTGACGCTGCTGCAATGCGCATCCATTCATTTCACTTTCCACCCGACTACAGTAAGTACTTCAACTCAAGGGCTGTTCATTAGTTGAATACACAAGCCAATATTGCGGCCATGTATCCCGTGTGGCCCGATCTCTATAGCGTTTTATCACTGAAGTGTTAGTGTGTTGCTGCATTAACTATTTTATACGTCTAACGTTACCCGCCAAGTAATTCCGCCAGCTGTAACATCCATTGCTGGATTGTGGCACTGACAGCTACCAAAACCAGTTTAAATGCACGTATTTGCACATGTTTCTTATTAAACCATTAACAAAGAGTTGTTGGAGTGGTTAAAGTGCACTATAGATGTAAGAAGTATAAATATTAAAAAAAATATACCGCCATCGGGGATGGACTGGAAGAAAAAAGTGGCCCTGGACTTTTCCAGAGGATTTGACTGACCCAATGAAGCGCTTACGTAGCGAACTGGCTAGAAAAGACCTAAACGAATAAAATAGAAGCCTTTTCCTGCCATTCTTGTACAGAATGCCACTAAATGAGCGTTTCCTGATCAGTGCATTAAAAAAAGTTAACAACACAGGTTCTACAATAATAATTAAAATGATAAATCCATTTTGATTTTGCTCTAGTTTTGGTGTATTTTTTCCACTAAAATAAATTGCTCCATACGAATGTAACCTAACCAATATACTATAATGTACAATAGAATATGTGTAATTATTTAAATATTGCACCGGGATACATTTAATTATTGCTGAAAGCAGATAGCAGTATTCTGTAACACAGAACAAGACTTTATGCCGGTGTTTCCATTTTCTGTACGCCAACATATACATTATATTTATGTAGGTATTTCCTTGTGTCAAGTAAATGTGGTGTGATAATTGTAGCCTTGAGATTGATTTGTATTGTACGTATTGGTTGTGATTATGTACGATTAAGATTTAAATAATACTTAAAATATTTAGATCATAGCAATTGAGAAATGCTAATTTCCTTTAATGCTATTCTAATATTTTTTCTTTTTCCTGCTTTACAGCTTTGCAACACATTGACACCCACAACATACACATATCCACACACACCACACATTTAACCAATGGCACTTTTCAGAGCCCCAACCAACGGCACTTTTCAGAGCCCCTCTCTGCACTCTTGTCTCCTTTACTCTCTCTCACTGGCCCTCTTTCAATCACTCTCTTTCCTACTCTCTTTTCAATGTGTGTATTGTTTGTATTTTTGGTCTGTATATGTGTGCCATGTCCCTCAATTCGGACGTGAGGGTCTTTGATGACCCAATTGAGGCCAGGGTCCATATGGCAGCATTAATGAGCTATGCTCATTTAAATGAGGCCAAGGTAAGGATTTTTGTGATAATCAAATACCAAGGTCTATAATAGAATTACAACTTTTGCTGTTTATTGATATAATGTAAAACTTTGTTGTGTTACTTGTTATGTTTGATCTCAATCTCTGCAAACGTATAGGCTGCCATGGCCATGGAAACCCCTGCCTTTCCTCAAAGGAAAAAGAGGACAAGCTGGAAGAGATTTCTCAGCCATCTAGTGGTCAAAAGCAGACGTGAGAAACGTCGGGAAACACTGTGCCCTCAATCAGTTTTTTACTATACCGCGAAAAATACCACTTTGAAAAGGTTGTGGCAATGTTTGTGAAACTTTTTCAAACTAAACTATTAAATTCAAACTACTAAAAAGAGCTTGTGACTGATAATACTTGCTTGTATTGTTTTTTATGTGTACTTAGCTTTGGATAGTGTGCCAAATGTAAATTGTAATTGTAATTTTTGCTTAGTTTCATTGCCTGCAGTCCTCACAGAACATTTTCATATTAAAATGAGTGTAATTTTAGATTGATTAATGGGTTAAGCAAAAATTACTGTTTCTGCAGTTTCACAAGCCAGAAGAAGGGATCCTGTGCATGAGGAAGGCCTTCAGATGGAAGGTCACAAGGTGTCAAGTCTTGGTTAGTGTATTGATTGTTACAGCAGTTGATGTTCACTATAATTGTTTCCATTTCTTCCTTTTATTTACACATCTGTTTCATCATAATTTAGCAGATTTTGTAAATCTCACCACAAACACAGTAAAACATAAAACATAACTATACTGGATGCAGTCATTAAAATGTTAATTGAATATTGCTCTGGATGCAAATATGGAGTTATAGCATGTTGTCATTACTCATCAGCATATTTTTTTCGACTCAAAGGTTGTTCAATATGGTTCTTCCTTAAAGTCCATAATGATTTGAGTTTTAGGGAGGCTTACCAGCTGTTTCATTTTTTAGAAACCCATCTTCGAGAGTTAAGAGACACTCTTACTGCAGTCCACGTTCCGGAGGCAACAGACACAACAGTTTCTGCTTGGGCACAAAGGCAGCTTCTCACAGATGTGAGAATGAAAACGGCTAGGCCAATGCTTTTTGATGCCAAACTCTCATCTGAGAGAATAATAATCCAAAAGTGCCACAGATGCGTTGCTATAGAAGCTGTCATTAGGTGCCTGGACTGTGTACCACTGGACATGGAGTTCCTCTGTGCAGCCTGTGACATGGAGGCCCATAAGAAGAACATCTTCCATGATAGAGAGGCTATGTTTCATGGGTTTCTTGAGCCCATTCCCCCGACAACTGCTGTGGTGCTGGATGAAAATGGCCAACCTCAATTTTGTGAACAAAGTAATGTATATGTTAAGACTAATAACACATTACAACGTCCTTACTGTAATTCCCCAAACATTGTGTGAGGACCATGTTTGTATTTTACATTTTTTCTCAATGGCTTCTAAAACGCTAACCTCATTCTCAAAGCTAAACTGACAAAAATATGGTTGTCATCTATGTATTGAGTCTAAGTGTTTTGGGCAACATGTATTTTTTTTTTTGAAAACGTAACAATAACAGCTGGAATAGAGTTGGAATAGGGGCCAGTTGTGTTATTACTGTTATGTTTTGAGGCATACATCTTTCAGACTGAGGTTAGCGCTTTGGGAAATGCATCAAAAAGATTGAGGAAAAACTAAATACACCCCATTCCTACAGCCAATACAGTCTGTGGATGCTCTCATGACCTCTCAGTCACTCCGGGGAAGAATATTTCCGTGGTTACATTTAATGGTATGTTGTTTTGACTATACAGTATAAACGCAAATGTCTTTATGAAATATAATATGATCAGGCAAACTGTCAATATAATAACTGATAACTGAAATATATTTAGCTTTTACTATGTCCACAGGACAATATGATGTCTGCTTGCCTCGGAAATCCTGTCCATCCTGCTCTGCAGAATGGACTCCAAGTGTTAAAGACTTGCTAAAGTATCGGTACTGGCCAGCCACCACCAGCTGCCAGACCCTTTACAAATTTGATGTGTTCACCTCATTTGAACAAATAAAGGTGACCGCACCAGCCATGTCCAGACATGCCTTCCTGAAAATGCTGGAGCACAGATCTGTCCAAGCTGGAAGGGTAAATCTTCTTGAATCACACTGAATCATATAAGTGTATACCTAATATTTAAATGTGGGCACAGTTTTCAATGAAATCCTAACCAAAGATTTTTAATATACAGGCTGGAAGTATCTGTGCGGATACATTTCAGCGCAGCTATTTTGAATTTTCTTACTGTCGCTTCAAAGAAGAGGATATGTGCCAGGTCCAACATTTTGACTGTCCAGCATGCTCTCCAGACATGTTGGCTGTCTGTTCTGATGGAAACAGAAAGCATTACCGTTTCTGCAAGTCAAAAGGGTAGGTATACAAATATTTGGTTGTCTCAGAAAATGGTAAAGAAAAGAAAGTGAATACAAATAGTAGCCCTTTGAGGGCTACTATTGTCTTTGAGGTGTCATACCAGACATTTTTTTTCAATAAATAGTAAATGTAGTACTTGGTGATTTTTATTATTATTGACTTGCATGTTAACTTATGGACAGGACTGAGGAGCCGCCCATCTACGAGGGCTTGTTTCTGGCAAAGGACGAGGAGGTTGCTACATTTGTGGACCGTATCAGAAGCAACATGAGAAATGTAAAAAAAAAAAAAATTTTGTTTATAATGATAGTTGTACAATATATGTTGTTTTGTTTTAACATATGGCTAAACGTGTGTAATAAATGATTTTATATAATGACAGTGCTCTTTGTGGTACTGCCAAATTCACAGCTGGCAGAGAGATGTCAAGAAAGTCTGGCTCTCAGATAGATGAGGAGGGCATTCAGGTTGCAGTTTGCCGGTATGTATTTGTATTTGTGTGTGTGTGTGTGTATGTGTGTGTGTGTGTGTGTGTGTGTGTGTGTGTGTGTGTGTGTGTGTGTGTGTGTGTGTGTGTGTGGTCCGTGAGGGCGGTTTCATTCAGGTTCGAAGAGAGTGTTATAGAGGATTACTAGTAGTGTGAGTCTTACTAAGATTTGAAAGCTTTTAGCACTCATGATTGGTGCGTGGTATTTATCCAACCTTTGTAGCAGCCAAGTGTTATATTTGTTGTAGGGACCCAGATACAGATGTGTGCTTAAGCCAGGCCTTGGTGGGTCAGTTTATAATTAACCACTAGATTTTCTTCTGATTAAACAGACATGGGTTTCTCTTACGAGGACTTAACCATTACCGGGGAGAAATATTTGTCTACCCGATGTTTCTACAAAAAGAAATGTCCAAGAAGGCAAATGTTACATTCTTTTGCATGGATGTTACTTGCAGGTAATTCTCAATGTCATATTGCAATTATATCACTATGTTTAAAATGGCCTGTGCATCAGCTTTACAGTCACGTTAGTCATTTCCGAATAATGTTGTCATGTCAATTAATGATGGATCTCTTTAACACTAACAAAATGCTGCACCTGCTTTTTAGGTACTGGCCATACCTTAACAAACTAGCAGAGGGGTTACCTCTGCCCTTGACGGACATGAGACCATTTCTTAGCGTCATGCACGCTAAAGCCCATACAGCAAAATGCGAGGTACATGCAATTACTTCAATTCTGGTGTGACAGTGGCTACAGGGAATTAGAGAGCAGGCTAACAGAATGTGCTGTGTGTTAACCTTCACCAACTGCTCAGCTGCTAGTGCAAATTTGTAGAACAGGGATTTAGTTTTCACATGGAAAAAAAGCTTAAGTTATGACTATTTATAATGTTATTTATCAAAAGCGTTAATGTAGATATGAACTGCATTCTATTATCTAAAGGATTTTTAACATTTTGTGCATATCATACCTGATTGTATTATGTTATATCAAAGATCCTACTATATATGTACAGGTATGCTACATAACCCTTCTCACGCTGTGTTGCAGGTGAGATGGGGTGGCAGAAGCCAGGATGGAGCAGGAAACACAGTGGGAGAGGAAGTGGAGCAGGTACTATATATCATTTATGTCAATGTTTTATGGATGCAAAGACTCATTTAAGAGACCAAAACACTAAAGAACACCAGTAAGTGGCAAGCTTGGTTTGAGAAATTAAGAACATCCTTTATGTCTGAGTTGTAATAAAAGATTATATTTTCACAATGCATTCATATTGTAGGCATGTGTTCCAATTTAATTCCAGGGTTAAGCCAGGATATGTTTTCTCTTAAACTATCCAGTTCAAGATATTGTGTGAAACTAATATTTAAAAGGAGACAACATTCTCTTTATAGGTGAACAGCTTTCTTTCCAGGGCAGCTCTTGTCACAAAATATATGACAAAAGCAGGTTGGTATTGCACCTACACAACACAGTGTGATAAGGAAGAGGAAAAAAAAGTTCAGTTCAACAGACTTTTAACTATTGTGTTTAGTCATGTCTATCTGTTTTCTGTATTGCCTTTTTGATGTGATTTGTTACTTTTTGGCTTGATGCATTTTTGTTTTAATTAGGAAGAGTCAACATGCTAACCCAACAGGCCATGGGTTGGAACCGAAGAAAGAGGGATAACCTTCATGAAGCGTTAGCCCACAGATACATCAAAGTAAGGGCTAATAACAATTGTCTTCTTATCACACTAGGACAAAATATTATTTATGACAAATGCCTTTCTAGATTCTAATCTCACAGCTACAGTATATTGATTTGTTTCTCTTATCTACACCTCCTTCAGGATATCTATAAAGATTATGTAATTTATTGTTTCACCTGTTCTGATGAAGGTCTCTTATCGAACGTTTAACTTAAACTGATGGTTTTTACATTTTGGAATTTCATTTTTTCTCTTCAAAAGATCACAGATAGGGCAGAGGTGGAAGCTGTCAACCTCAGGAGCATCAAGGAGCAGCACAACCTGGATCAGGAGACCACAGAGCAGTAGTAGTTATATACTGTGGCAAACATGACGGACGGAAGTGGGCGTGTCTATGAAACCGGAAGCCAGACAATCGTCATATCCGGAAAATGTAAATATTGACTGGAAGAGGTGTGTCTATGAAGCTGGAAACAGGGGTATGGTTAAAAACTAGTTAAACCAGTCCTTTTCAAACTCTGTGACTGCTTTGTTTCAAGGAGCCAACTTTTTATTTCTTTTCATTTATTTTTTGTTTTAACTTTTTAAAGTATATAAGTACTACATGTAGAATATGTAACAATGAGGTAGAATTGATTATAAAGAATACCAGATATAAAACTATATAAGTATGGAATCAAAATCTTGGAGAGAATGTGCACACAATTATGTTATATCCTAATAATGGTGTTTCAGGTAGCTTTAGACTTTACCAAATACTTAAAAGGTCCGTCCTCAGACATTTATTTTGTTTTTCTGACTCTGGGAAAAATGGGTTGTTGTTATAAGTAGTGTAATACTGGGTGTAAAAAAGTTGTTGAGAGTCCTAGCATTAGTTGAGACCAAACTGTTTTTTATTTTTAATTTAACCATCTAGTCATCCTGTTCATTTTATAAAAAGAGTTTACCAAAATACTATAGCCTCTGTGCTATCTCTTCATACATTTAGGCAATTCAATAAGATATAATACACCTAACTATATGTTAGGCTCCAAATAAGTTTTTGGAAGTCCTAGCATTAGTTTTCAACCATCTGAGCTATTATAGCCTAATAATAATATTGTTTGATGTAACTTTAGACCAAAGACATAAAAAGGTCTATCCTCAGACATTTTTTAGTTTCTGACTCTGGGAAAAATGGGGAGAAACAGTACTGTAGGAGTCAAAAAGTAGTTTTTGTTTATATTTTAAGAACAATAGTTATTATTTTAAGACTTACCTTATTTTGATTATAGTTCTGATCCACTGATTTTGATTGACAGCTAGGGAAATGATTAACAAATAGGCTGCACCATAGTAATTGTAAATGTGATATAATTAATGTAATAAAGGGAAGTTGGAAACATTAGTGCAAAGTTTTGGGGGTCCTAACATTAGTTGAGACCAAACAGTTTACTTAACTTATTTTGATTATAGTTCTGATCCACTGATATTTTACCTATACAGCTAGGCCACTGATTGAAAAAATAGGCTGCACCATAGTAATTATAAATGTGATATAATTAATGTAATAAAGGGTAGTTGGAAACATGAGTGCATAGTTTTGGGGGGTCCTAGCTTTAGTTGAAACCAAACAGTTTTTTAACCATCTAGTCATCCTGTTCATCTTATTTGACTTGAACTCCTTCACTTGGGGTAAGGACTCATTCCCTACCTGGAGAAGGCACTCCATCGGTTTCCTGCTGAGAACCATGGCCTCCGATTTAGAGGTGCTGATCCTCATCCCAGCCGCTTCACACTCGGCTGCGAACCGATCCAGTGAGTGCTGAAGGTCACAGGCCGATGATGCCATCAGGACCACATCATCTGCAAAAAGCAGCAATGAGATCCCCAGCCCACCGAACTGCAACCCCTCTCCACCCCGACTACGCCTCGATATCCTGTCCATAAATACTACAAACAGGATTGGTGACAAAGCGCAGCCCTGGCGGAGGCCAACTCTCACCTGAAACGAGTCCGACTTACTGCCGAGAACCCAGACACAGCTCTCGCTTTGGTTGTACAGAGATTGGATGGCCCTGAGAAGGGACCCCCTCACCCCATACTCCCGCAGCACCTCCCACAGTATCTCCCGGGGGACCCGGTCATACGCCTTCTCCAGATCCACAAAGCACATGTTGGGCATACTCCCAGGCTCCCTCCAGGATCCTTGCGAGAGTAAAGATCTGGTCCGTTGTTCCACGACCAGGACGGAATCCGCATTGTTCCTCTTCAACCTGAGGTTCGACTATCGACCGAACCCTCCTTTCCAGCACCTTGGAGTAGACTTTACCAGGGAGGCTGAGAAGTGTGATACCCCTATAATTGGCACACACCCTCTGGTCCCCCTTTTTGAAAAGGGGAACCACCACCCCGGTCTGCCACTCCTTAGGCACCGTCCCAGACTTCCACGCAATGTTGAAGAGGTTTATTGTTTATAGTTCTGATCCACTGATATTGATTGACAGCTAGGGCACTGATTGACAAATAGGCTGCACCATAGTAATTGTGATTGTAATATAATTAAATGTGCTAGAGGGGGAAGTTGGAAACATTAGTGCAAAGTTTTGGGTGTCCTAGCTTTAGTTGAGACCAAACAGTTTTTAACCATCTAGTCATCCTGTTCATCTTATTTGGTTTTTACCAAAAATACTGTAATCTCTGATCTATCTATACATTTTAAGCTATTCAATAAGATCTTTTTCACTTCCATTCACTGGGCCTCCCCTGAAACAGTTTCAGTTTCCCTGGGGAGCCCCGCCTGTGTCTTGATTTGAAGGGTGTAAAAAACTAGTTAAACGTGTTAAACCATCCTACAGGGGGTGTCTTGATTTGAAGGGTATAAGGGTCCGTGTTCTGACAGTCTTTGTGTCTGCTTTGTTTCAAGGGGCCAACTTTTATTTCATTTCTTCATTTCTTTTTTGTTTTAACTTTTTAAAGTACATAAGTACTACGTGTACAGTATGTAGCAATGAGGTAGAAATGATTATAAAGAATACCAGATATAAAACTACATAAGGATGGAATCAAACTCTTAAGTAGTATTTGTAATAACTCCGACAACAACAGATCTTGTCACGTATTTGCTTCTTTTTTTGGTCTCCCTAAAGGTGCAATAGAGATCAGTGTAACACAAGGCATTTGGATAAGAAGTTATATTTGTGTTTTTTTTAATTTGCATTACAGCTAGAGAGTAAAACACCATACAGACAGATCTGATATAAGGAAAATAAATGACAGATATTCAGATAGGGTGTATATTTCACATGCTTTAGATGTTATAATTAAAAAAGTTATTCGTTATTGAGAGATGTGATGAAAGGTCACAGTAACAACCAACCCATGAGCTGAACCTATGATAAGCACATCAAGTCTCACAGGGATGCCAACTTAGCCACTTGAATCACTTTTATTCAAAGACTGTCACTATTTCTGTAATTACATTTAGTTGAGAACTGCTTAAGATTTTGATTCCATCCTTATGTAGTTTTATATCTGGTATTCTTTATAATCATTTATATCTCATGCTACATATTGTACACGTAGTACTTATGTACTTTAAAAAGTTAAAAAAGAAATGAAGAAATGAAATAAAAGTTGGCCCCTTGAAAGACACAAAGACTGTCAGAACACGGACCCTTATACCCTTCAAATCAAGACACCCCCTGTAGGATGGTTTAACACATTTAACTAGTTTTTTATACCCTTCAAATCAAGACACAGGCGGGGCTCCCCAAGGAAACTGAAACTGTTTCAGGGGAGGCCCAGTGAATGGAAGTGAAAAAGATCTTATTGAATAGCCTAAAATGTATAGATAGATCAGAGATTACAGTATTTTTGGTAAAAATCAAATAAGATGAACAGGATGACTAGATGGTTAAAAACTGTTTGGTCTCAACTAAAGCTAGGACCCCCAAAACTATGCACTCATGTTTCCAACTACCCTTTATTACATTAATTATATCACATTTATAATTACTATGGTGCAGCCTATTTGTCAATCAGTGCCCTAGCTGTCAATCAATATCAGTGGATCAGAACTATAAACAATAAACCTCTTCAACATTGCGTGGAAGTCTGGGACGGTGCCTAAGGAGTGGCAGACCGGGGTGGTGGTTCCCCTTTTCAAAAAGGGGGACCAGAGGGTGTGTGCCAATTATAGGGGTATCACACTTCTCAGCCTCCCTGGTAAAGTCTACTCCAAGGTGCTGGAAAGGAGGGTTCGGTCGATAGTCGAACCTCAGGTTGAAGAGGAACAATGCGGATTCCGTCCTGGTCGTGGAACAACGGACCAGATCTTTACTCTTGCAAGGATCTTGGAGGGAGCCTGGGGGTATGCCTACATGTGCTTTGTGGATCTGGAGAAGGCGTATGACCGGGTCCCCCGGGAGATACTGTGGGAGGTGCTGCGGGAGTATGGGGTGAGGGGGTCCCTTCTCAGGGCCATCCAATCTCTGTACAACCAAAGCGAGAGCTGTGTCTGGGTTCTCGGCAGTAAGTCGGACTCGTTTCAGGTGAGAGTTGGCCTCCGCCAGGGCTGCGCTTTGTCACCAATCCTGTTTGTAGTATTTATGGACAGGATATCGAGGCGTAGTCGGGGTGGAGAGGGGTTGCAGTTCGGTGGGCTGGGGATCTCATTGCTGCTTTTTGCAGATGATGTGGTCCTGATGGCATCATCGGCCTGTGACCTTCAGCACTCACTGGATCGGTTCGCAGCCGAGTGTGAAGCGGCTGGGATGAGGATCAGCACCTCTAAATCGGAGGCCATGGTTCTCAGCAGGAAACCGATGGAGTGCCTTCTCCAGGTAGGGAATGAGTCCTTACCCCAAGTGAAGGAGTTCAAGTCAAATAAGATGAACAGGATGACTAGATGGTTAAAAAACTGTTTGGTTTCAACTAAAGCTAGGACCCCCAAAACTATGCACTCATGTTTCCAACTACCCTTTATTACATTAATTATATCACATTTATAATTACTATGGTGCAGCCTATTTTTTCAATCAGTGGCCTAGCTGTATAGGTAAAATATCAGTGGATCAGAACTATAATCAAAATAAGTTAAGTAAACTGTTTGGTCTCAACTAATGTTAGGACCCCCAAAACTTTGCACTAATGTTTCCAACTTCCCTTTATTACATTAATTATATCACATTTACAATTACTATGGTGCAGCCTATTTGTTAATCATTTCCCTAGCTGTCAATCAAAATCAGTGGATCAGAACTATAATCAAAATAAGGTAAGTCTTAAAATAATAACTATTGTTCTTAAAATATAAACAAAAACTACTTTTTGACTCCTACAGTACTGTTTCTCCCCATTTTTCCCAGAGTCAGAAACTAAAAAATGTCTGAGGATAGACCTTTTTATGTCTTTGGTCTAAAGTTACATCAAACAATATTATTATTAGGCTATAATAGCTCAGATGGTTGAAAACTAATGCTAGGACTTCCAAAAACTTATTTGGAGCCTAACATATAGTTAGGTGTATTATATCTTATTGAATTGCCTAAATGTATGAAGAGATAGCACAGAGGCTATAGTATTTTGGTAAACTCTTTTTATAAAATGAACAGGATGACTAGATGGTTAAATTAAAAATAAAAAACAGTTTGGTCTCAACTAATGCTAGGACTCTCAACAACTTTTTTACACCCAGTATTACACTACTTATAACAACAACCCATTTTTCCCAGAGTCAGAAAAACAAAATAAATGTCTGAGGACGGACCTTTTAAGTATTTGGTAAAGTCTAAAGCTACCTGAAACACCATTATTAGGATATAACATAATTGTGTGCACATTCTCTCCAAGATTTTGATTCCATACTTATATAGTTTTATATCTGGTATTCTTTATAATCAATTCTACCTCATTGTTACATATTCTACATGTAGTACTTATATACTTTAAAAAGTTAAAACAAAAAATAAATGAAAAGAAATAAAAAGTTGGCTCCTTGAAACAAAGCAGTCACAGAGTTTGAAAAGGACTGGTTTAACTAGTTTTTAACCATACCCCTGTTTCCAGCTTCATAGACACACCTCTTCCAGTCAATATTTACATTTTCCGGATATGACGATTGTCTGGCTTCCGGTTTCATAGACACGCCCACTTCCGTCCGTCATGTTTGCCACAGTATATAACTACTACTGCTCTGTGGTCTCCTGATCCAGGTTGTGCTGCTCCTTGATGCTCCTGAGGTTGACAGCTTCCACCTCTGCCCTATCTGTGATCTTTTGAAGAGAAAAAATGAAATTCCAAAATGTAAAAACCATCAGTTTAAGTTAAACGTTCGATAAGAGACCTTCATCAGAACAGGTGAAACAATAAATTACATAATCTTTATAGATATCCTGAAGGAGGTGTAGATAAGAGAAACAAATCAATATACTGTAGCTGTGAGATTAGAATCTAGAAAGGCATTTGTCATAAATAATATTTTGTCCTAGTGTGATAAGAAGACAATTGTTATTAGCCCTTACTTTGATGTATCTGTGGGCTAACGCTTCATGAAGGTTATCCCTCTTTCTTCGGTTCCAACCCATGGCCTGTTGGGTTAGCATGTTGACTCTTCCTAATTAAAACAAAAATGCATCAAGCCAAAAAGTAACAAATCACATCAAAAAGGCAATACAGAAAACAGATAGACATGACTAAACACAATAGTTAAAAGTCTGTTGAACTGAACTTTTTTTTCCTCTTCCTTATCACACTGTGTTGTGTAGGTGCAATACCAACCTGCTTTTGTCATATATTTTGTGACAAGAGCTGCCCTGGAAAGATCAATCAATTCTACCTCATTGTTACATATTCTACATGTAGTACTTATATACTTTAAAAAGTTAAAACAAAAAATAAATGAAAAGAAATAAAAAGTTGGCTCCTTGAAACAAAGCAGTCACAGAGTTTGAAAAGGACTGGTTTAACTAGTTTTTAACCATACCCCTGTTTCCGGCTTCATAGACACACCTCTTCCAGTCAATATTTACATTTTCCGGATATGACGATTGTCTGGCTTCCGGTTTCATAGACACGCCCACTTCCGTCCGTCATGTTTGCCACAGTATATAACTACTAGCAGTGGGTGTGTGATGTCAGGCAGTGGGCGTTAACAGGTACTTTGATGTCCTTTCATACATCTCTTAATGACTGTACCACAGAAGGTGGCTATATTTGTTGAAAATGAGACTGTCATTGAGTATATATTTTCTCCAATTGTTTCAACTATTTAGACAGAGTCTACACTCCAGGGTGCACTGAAGACCTCAGGGCTGAAATTGAAAACTTAACAGTAACCCTTTTGCGCAAGAAGCAAGACCTGTATTGTCAGCATGGTTTGTTTTCTAAGTGATTTAAATAACATTTTAAAAAAAAGTTATAAAACAACAAAAACATTCTGGTACTATGATAGTTTCCTTTTGGTTTCACTTCTGCAGATAGCAACCAGACAAGACAGAGAAAAAGAGACAATGACACAGCTGAAGATGAAGCCTCGTGAGCTGGTCTCACAGTACAACACCACCGTGGAAACAGATCAGATTGACGAGGAGTTGGCGTGCAGTCTGACAGAGGGCTACATCCTGCCATGGGAGACACATGAAGATGGTATGATAATTGCTAGTTTGGTTTTTTCTTTTCTCAAAAAATATTTTTGTAATTATATAATATATGTAATATTATTATAACTATGTCTTGTTCACTACTTTATTTCTTTCCTCAACCTAAAAGGCGCTACCTTCAGGTTGAAGAGGTCAGCCGAGTCAGAGGAAGAAGAAACGTAAAGGCCACTGCCTCTCTCCCTTTACGCTACTGTCCTCTCCAACTCGGCGTAATCACTATGTATTGTATTTCTTGTGTATGCCCCTGTAAAGCACAATGGCTGTGAAAAGTGTTGAAAAAGACATCTTATTTAATTAGTTACTTGTTACTGTATGTAAAATCAATCAAAATACCTTCAGTGTAGGGTGGCCTTGACATAAAAAAGCCTTTATGTAAATTCTTTGTACATAGGATACTAATAGCGTAATAATTGTTGGCATTACTTTTTAAATACTGTTTTAACATTCCTATAGGCCAGTAAGCCTTTTGTCAGGGGATTTATATTTGCTAATAATAGCCTATGTTGGATAAAAAATTTTGATTTTCAAAAAAATTTCAAAAATTAACAAAAATTTGGAGGCATTGACTCTGAGGACCATCTAGGGGTCCCGTACCCCCTGTTAAAGATCTGTGACCTAGACTGAGGTTGCTGATCTGCTAGGGAGCTTTAAGGGAACCCATTGAGAGAAAAAAGGAAACCTGTTTCTGATATTCTGATGTTTGAAAGTTCTTAATTTTAATTTAAATAAAGATGTATTGTCCCAGAGGGATATTTGTTTTAACAGCCTGTACAGATATCAACATATAGACTTACATCCCTATACTTTTGTTGTCACTATGTTCTATGAAGAGAATATAGCCGTTGTTTAAATGATTAAAATAAATAAAAGTATAAAGATATATGCCTATACATTGTTTAATATGTGCTTAGAGTCCCTTGACATAAAAATGTGCCAGGGCTACCTGGACCTGGTTTACTTGTAAACTGTGTATTATTAAAAACATTGAAGTCATGCTGTCTCCTTGACTTTCTACATTTAGGCCTAATCCCTGTTACTGCAACATGACAGGTAACAGTTAGAAGGGCAGCCCTTATGAAAATATAGCTCAACAATACGAGGGGTTAATGTAATATATTTTTATTGTTCCTTAAAAACACTTTTTTGGCAGTTTCCAACAGTGAAAGGCTACATTACCCATAATCCTCAGCCGCTGTTGCTACGCTTCCTACCGAACGGTATGTTATTTCTAACTGAATTTTGTATGCATCTTAACTTTTTCATAATATATATATATACAGGACATGCAGTGTAATTACTAGTTCGGCTGTACTAGACACTATATATAATCACTGGATATATCTTTTTACGACCCTAGCTACAACGCTCTTTATAAACAGGAAGAGCCAGCGACCCAAAACTAAATTTTTAGATAACGTAATATCTGTTTTCTTTACATAGATTGTCTTGATGCAGTATAATTACTAGTTCGGCTGCACTATTCATTTTATATATTTAACAGATATATATTTTTACGACCCTATTTCTTTGCATACCGGAAGAACTACAACTGTGTTGCAGATTTGGATCAGGTGGTTTGCGCATGTCACGGGAAATGTAGTTCTCACAATTTATTATTGTTTTTCTTACAATTGGAAGTTGTAAATAATTAATTGAGAGTAAACTGGGTAGTTTAATAGGATGATAAACAGATGGGTTTACTCAGAATAAAAAAATGTAATTGTTAAATGGGTAGTGTGTGTATTTTTACCACATTTTATCCAAATTTGACAATCCCCCCAGTTGCTGACTATACCTACATGATAGCTAAGGTCAAGAGCTCTCTACAACAGCTGATCCATATCTGTAGTCCCTTTTATTGCTCAGTTATAAGGTTTCAAACATGCACCAAGGTCAAGGCTCAAAGGTCATTATTTCAAAGCAGGAGTCATGTAGACTCTTCATATTGACATGATGTTTCTCATCAGGTCGATACCTTTCAAATGGTGTATTTGGTTAAGCTCTATGACAGGGTTTTAATTTTTACATTTTATATACCTATTGCATATGCCATATCAGTCATTGTTTTCAGAGAGCACTTTGAAGGCCAGTTTTTCTTGTCGCTTTTTTAGTTTAAAAAAAGTAACCAAAATGAATCACCTTTAGAGATTGCTATTCTACCAGATTTGTATGATTCGTTTTTGCAAACTTACAAAGAACTTGTTTTGGCATTTGCTCCTTTTATCATTAAACTTTAACGGGACAGCCTCTACCTCATCCAGTAAGAGCGTTCGCCCCTTGTTGGCTGAGTCCTGCAGCGGCGCGGGTTAGAATCCAACCTGCTGCCCTTTGCTGCGTGTCATCCCCATCTCTCTCTCTCTCTCCGCCTTTCATGCCTATCCACTGTCTCTATGTAATAAAGGGAAAAGCCCCAAAAAATAATCTTTCAAAAAAAAAAAAATCATTAAACTTTAACATGAGATGGATTTACTTCAAACCTACCTAGCCTTGAAAATAGTGGCAGATATGAAGTGGCTCAGGGAAAATTATCTTCCTGTTGTATATGACAGGTTATTTTATGTAGGCCTATATGCGTGTCTAGAACCAGCATATCTTCACATAAATGGGTGAATTAAGTCTTTATTTCAACCAAACAAGAGTAGTGATTGTTGGAACAGTGAAAGGACGAAGCAAGACAGCTATTGAAAGTTTCATTAAACAAAAAGGAGATAGAGCCTACTGTATGTATCTCTGCATCGCAAAGATTAGATGCAGCCTCACCTAAGGACCTGTAACACCTGCTAAGATTAGCAGCCCTATGTAGGCACGCAGGTCAATTGCATCCATCCTTTTCCAGCCGTCAGGTTGAAAGTTGAGGCAATGTCCTGCATGGGCATGGGTGAGGCATATGGTGATGAGGACCATATTATTTAGCTGTTCTTTGACAAAAAACTCTCTTTTAGCTTGAGGCATTTATTCTTTATCTGAAGATGATACATTGTTCTCTGGTTTGGATTCCTCCCTATCTTCTTCAAAAAGATTTTGTGACTGAAATGGTTCGAACTTGAGACATGTATGTGGTCGACGAAAGGTGATGCTGTAGCACACAAACTCGTGTTTGTATGTGGGGTTCAAAACGAACTTTTTCGTCCACCAGCCAAATAGCTAGTCAATTATCATATTATACCAGCCACTAAATGGAGCTCAGTGAAAATTCTGACAGGAAGACTTCTAACTAATCATGTTCTCTCTCTTCTAAACTGAACAGATGTTAGAGACACCCACTTTAGCTAACCAATCAGAAGAGGCCCTGAAATTCTCAAGCTAATCACAGCACAACTCCGCTGTTTTAAACCTGTCTCTCTCTCTGCTGTTCAGTTGTCATTTCAGGCTAAGAACAACCCTCCTCCTCCCCTTGCTCCTCCGGCCTTCATCCCACACGGCTCCTGGTTCCTCCTCCGACCAGACGGCATCGGCTCATCGGTTCGACATTCGGGTTCCTCACACCGCCATCAGTGTCTAGACTCCATCGGGGGATCAGCTTTTGGCCTTCTAACCCCCTAATTATTATCATTTAATAATGATGGAGTCTAATCTCCAAAGACTGTACATGTCATATCATGCTTGCATACAATAAATATTTGCATATCTGCAACGAAGTCTCTCCTGATTGAAATAGATTAGCATTGTATTTTTGGTTGGTTAGTGAACCAAAACACCCCTTGCATATTTTACCAGCATTTGGCTATTAGTAATTTTGAACCGTGTGTGTGTGTGTGTGTGTGTGTGTGTGTGTGTGTGTGTGAAACGGCCTGAAGACAATCTTTGTAACCTGGTGGTGTACAGCTTACATGGAAATATGACTAAAAGTAATGTTTCACTTTTTCTAAAGTTCGGGTCATTCTAGGAAGTCATCAAATTTCAAGTTCAAAATTTTTTATTTAGGGACTTTTATCTGCTGTTAAACACAGTGGCGGGTCATTTTTGACCCAAAGACAACACAAGGGTTAATGTAAGTCATCAATGGGGGAAGTTTTATGATGATTTTTGTTGGTTAAAACAATAAGTTTAAATATTTTTTGATACTTTCCACCACTGAGATTTCTTAGTACTTTTGTATGTTAAAGAGGAGACTTTTATGAGACTAGATCAGTTGTTGTCTCATTGTTTTCTGTCTTTATAAGCTAATGCATTGAGCTTACCTGTGAATGAAACTGGCTAAAGCCTACCAATGACATTGACTTTAGGCTCTCTCTCTCTCTCTCTCATGCACAGGCATACATTAATGATTTTAACTAACCTGGTAATTGCGATGCCTCCAACGGGGGCAGTTGTTATTCTCATTGTAGTAGTGGAGTATCAACAACTTTCAGTTCTTAATAGCAGTTATACTGTATATATATCATTATATAATGATAATGTTATTGAGCATAAAACAATAACAACAAACTAATTAATAATAGACAAATAGCAAAAGAAATTAATTAGTAAGCATGCTTTTTAAGTGTGCAATGTATGCTGGATGTTTGCAGGGTGACTGCATGGGAAGGTAGTCAGGCTGGCTGCCAGGATGGAGACCACGTCTTTCCACTGAGAAAAGAAAATCATAAAGGGGGAGAAAGACAAAGTATTAGTGAGCGGTAAAACACACTGAATTAATATTCATTACTGTAGAATTTACTAAATACTGTTTTAGAATAGTCTGGAGACTAGGTTTTGTAACTGCAACAGCTCAGTAACACAGAGTGTTTCTGTTGTTATTCTTATCACTATTCTTATTAATATTAATGACTTACTTTAGATATGACAGTGCATGGACAGTACAGCATATCTGTAACCAGACAATTGTAAACAGCACTCAACATTTTGATATTAACACTTTTCTTTAAAAAAAATTAATGTACCATAGAGTGCAGGGCTGCCAGTCATAAAGGTGTTCCGTCCTCCCCTGTGGCAGACATTGTACAATCAGTTCAGTTTATTTTATAAAAGGGAAAAAATAAAAATTAGAACTAAGGACAATTAAAGCTGTATTAAACTAGGAGCAAACAATAAGTAAAATTCATATATGTTGACTTTACAAACTAACAGAATAAATGTATTATAAATAGTGTTAGTGCTGACATGTATATGTATTGACCATCCATTGTTTTAGCTGCAAAGTAAAAGACATGTTTAACTGTCTGATGTGGTTCGGGATTGCATTCCACTCTCTTGACCCTCTGATGGACCAGGCTGACTGACTAAAAGAACTTTTCCTCTTGAGGATCCCCTTGTGACTCGAACAGTATCCGATCTTCTGTTGATATAGGCATCAAGTGGCAGTGGAGCTAGGTTGTGAGTGACTTTATATACCAAGCATACGTTTACAACTGCAACTACAACTGCTATAAAATCATTGCTTTTATACACAGTTATAGTTGTTTTTAACTTAAATTCAACTTAGTTTTCTTTTTTAACTGACAATTCTAATATAGCATTCGCTGTAATTTTCTAGCCGTGGTGACCAACTATCACTTAGTACACACACATTAGTTACCACAGTAACTAATGGAGAGGAAACACTGTCATCCAGTTAGTCATTAGCATAGTCTTACCTTTCTGATCCTTGTCGTTATTATTTAAGTGACTGGGAACATGTCAAGCTGGTTGTGAGGGCAATCTGTAATTTAAGGAATATTTTATTTTCACAAATTTGCAGAACGTGTAGTGATTTATGTATAGGGGTTAATTCAGAATGCAGAATTGTCCACTGTGTTACATTAGCACATTAAGCCTTTCCTAGTGAGACTTGAGAGAATTAAAGAAGTATGACAGTCTGCACATTCATTGCAACAGTCTTTGTTGTAACTCCACAATTTGAATAACAGAGGGGCATGTATGAAGCATGAATGAACATGAATATAACTTTGATGCATAACGTTTAATTCTAATCTGAATCAGGTCCATAAAAAAAATATATGATGCTTAAAATGTCTACAAAAATTAGAACTATTACAGTAATCACAAATAGACTTTGTGCATAGACTAAACACACCTTTATTTTTTTTTGGCTCTTTTTTGTCGCTGTCGACCCTGCTGTGGTGGTTCCTGAATGGAAGGAGCCTGGTATGGTGGTGGTGTGTGGATGGAAGGAGCCTGGTATGGTGGTGGTGTGTGGATGGAAGGAGCCTGGTATGGTGGTGGTGTGTGGATGGCAGGAGCCTGGTGTTGTGGTGGTGTGTGGATGGCAGGAGCCTGGTGTTATGGTGGTGTGTGGATGGAAGGAGCCTGGTGTTGTGGTGGTGTGTGGATGGCAGGAGCCTGGTGTTATGGTGGTGTGTGGATGGCAGGAGCCTGGTATGGCGGTGGTGTGTGGATGGCAGGAGCCTGGTGTTGTGGTGGTGGATCTGGTGTTTCCTGTTGTTGTGGCTTATGGGGGATGGGCGATGGGTCACATGGCACCAAATGCAAGATAAGACTCTTCTTGAGGTAGTTGCTTAGGTGTGTCTTCGAGTGGTGGCACTGTGTGGGGGTCCTCAAGTTCATCTGGGAGTCTTGTCCAACCTTTGGAACACCCACAAATACAATATATAGTTATGCCAAAGTGCCTATACTAACCTAACCTATACTAATATTCATATAATAATAATAATAATAATAATAAAACATGGTTTTCCCACATGAACTGTAAAAACAATCCTCTCATTAAGAAATTCTGGATCTGTCCCTGCACCCTGCCCACCACCTGAAACATTGGAGAGATTCCGTCATACAAAAGCCTGAAGTTAGCTATGCAGGCAGTGTAGTGCTGGGCGTGTTTTAGGAGTGTTTTAATCCAAATTACGATCTTTTCCCTAAACTTAACTAGTTGTTTTGGTACCTAAACTTGACTGGCCTAGCCGCATGATAGAGATGCTCACAAGTCTCTGAGTTAAAGTCAAGTCTCTTGTGGTTATAATGAATGTTGTATCACCTGCTGTGTTCCATCCAGGCTGCTTAAAACACAATTCATAGCTAAATATGAGGAATTCAAAGCATTGCAGCCAGTAAATGATAACGTAAATCTAATACCACAAACACTCATCATCTTTTCATAACATATAGCTAACAACAATCAAAGTTAACCTCCTGTAGGTCGTAGCTAAAGCTTAAACATTAGCTGGCCAATGCTGAGCTAAACATGTTTGCTAACCTATCAGGGTGCGTTTTCAGGTGCCTGATAGAATGAGATGTGGTTGAGCCAGAATCATTTTCTAATATAAATTTTATGGCATTTTAGGCTTTTATTTCTGACAGGACAGTTTTAGACACGAAAAGGGAGAGAAAGAAATGGAATGAAAGGGCAGCAAAGGGCTGCAGGTCGCAAAAGAAACTGGGGCCGCTGCATCAAGGACTGAGCCTCTGTATATGGCCGTGCAATACCAGGGGAGCTACCCAGGCACTCAGAATCCTTTATCTTGATACCACATAATTTGCATTCAGTCATTCTTTTGTTTGGGCATTGTTGTCTGAAGTTTTTAAAGCCAAAGCCTCTGGTTAATGGCACAGCAGCTCCCAGTGTGCTCAACACATTTGTCGTCCTCTCTCATGTTTGGTCTCATGCCGGTGGCTGCAGGCAGTACATACATTACGTGTTACATGTAACCTATAACCTACCTGGTTATAGGTTACACAGGGAGGGGAATAACATTCATCAGACGTTTCCTTCAAATAAATATTGTTCATGAGTCCAGCATCTTGAGTCCGAGTTGAGTCTGAAGTAATTTGAGGATGGGTCTCAAGTTAAGTCTGAAGACACTGTGTGTGTGACTTAAGTTTGACTCCAGTTTGACTCCAACATGAGTCCCCCTTTTCTGCCGCATGACGCTCACTTTTTGACAGCTAAACTCAACTGCCACGGCCACTTAACTGTCATCTTGCGGTGCACGTGACTGGCCAGCAGCCACCTAATTTCGTAGGGTATTATAAAAATTGGTGTAAATACATTTTCGTACAATATATTGTTTGTTCATGTATTCCACAATACCAGCTCTTTAAAATGAATATAGGTTGCAGCTAGGACAGACATTTCTGGTATTTGCTGTTGGAAATGTAAAGGACAAATCAACACCAAAAATTGTACAACAGATCAATATGTATGCATATTTCATGGATATTAAATTAATGCAATCCCACCTCCAACCATCAATTTGTAGATGGCATCCACGTTTTCTAGACAAGTCTTAGCGGATGTGCTAAGGTGGGCATGCACTGGTATCATAACCTTTGTTTTGTATGTTGTCCCTGGCGTCTTCGGAGGATGTGCAATCAGCAGCAGGGGCTTCAGCCAAGGGCATACAACTTCTCAAGCTAGAAAAACTATTTTTAAAAGGCAGACAGATCAATTAGATAAAACTCTAGTTAGCTGAATTTAGCCTTATGTTAAAATTTGTAACTCCCTAAACACAATATTTTATTCTTTAAAAAAAAAAAAAAAAAAGTCATACAAATTAGATTCTCATGAACGATAACATAAATGGAATATTGTGGCAAAATATAAAACCAGTTTATTATTAGCCTATGTCAAAGTAATACAATTAACTTCATACATTTAGTGAATGAGACAATTCTGTAAATAACATACCAGAATGGCGGCGTCATCAAGAACATGGGACTTCAGATTGTTTTTATTCATGGGCGACAGCCACTGCTTTTGCTGTGTTTTAAAGCGATCTATTTTTTTTTTGGAGTCTGACGTGTTGGTGTTGTGGATGGCTACAAAAATTACAAATTTTCAATCCACAGTATATTTTCTCCCTGCAGTTTGGGCAGGGTTTTTTTTGGGAACCTCCTGCCATGAAATGGCCAAAAATACAAACAATACACAAATTGAAAAGAGAGTAGGAAAGAGAGTGATTGAAAGAAGGCCAGTGAGAGAGAGAGTAAAGGAGACAAGAGTGCAGAGAGAGGCTCTGAAAAGTGCCATTGGTTAAATGTGTGGTGTGTGTGGATATGTGTGTGTTGTGGGTGTCAATGTGTTGCAAAGCTGTAAAGCAGGAAAAAGAAAAAATATTAGAATAGCATTAAAGGAAATTAGCATTTCTCAATTGCTATGATCTAAATATTGTAAGTATTATTTAAATCTTAATCTTACATAATCACAACCAATACGTACAATACAAATCAATCTCAAGGCTACAATTATCACACCACATTTACTTGACACAAGGAAATACCTACATAAATATAATGTATATGTTGGCGTACAGAAAATGGAAACACCGGCATAAAGTCTTGTTCTGTGTTACAGAATACTGCTATCTGCTTTCAGCAATAATTAAATGTATCCCGGTGCAATATTTAAATAATTACATGTATTCTATTGTACATTATAGTATATTGGTTAGGTTACATTCATATGGAGCAATTTATTTTAGTGGAAAAAATACACCAAATCTATCTCATTTAGTGGCATTCTGTACAAGAATGGCAGGAAAAGGCTTCTATTTTATTCGTTTAGGTCTTTTCTAGCCAGTTCGCTACGTAAGCGCTTCATTGGGTCAGTCAAATCCTCTGGAAAAGTCCAGGGCCACTTTTTTCTTCCAGTCCATCCCCGATGGCGGTATATTTTTTTTAATATTTATACTTCTTACATCTATAGTGTACTTTAACCACTCCAACAACTCTTTGTTAATGGTTTAATAAGAAACATGTGCAAATACGTGCATTTAAACTGGTTTTGGTAGCTGTCAGTGCCACAATCCAGCAATGGATGTTACAGCTGGTGGAATTACTTGGCGGGTAACGTTAGACGTATAAAATAGTTAATGCAGCAACACACTAACACTTCAGTGATAAAACGCTATAGAGATCGGGCCACACAGGATACATGGCCGCAATATTGGCTTGTGTATTCAACTAATGAACAGCCCTTGAGTTGAAGTACTTACTGTAGTCGGGTGGAAAGTGAAATGAATGGATGCGCATTGCAGCAGCGTCAGTCAGCGACGTAAAGTTGCCGTGGTAACGACATAATCTTCTTCTGAATCATTGATATTATAAATAAAAGACATTCAATACATACTTTAAATAAAAAAATACTTACTTTTTTTTTTACATTTCACACAATGAAGTTTTCAACTAAATTAATGCGGTAAAGCGTCCGGTGCTGTGACGTTGCCGTGGCAACGTCTTAAGTGTCTTCTGAATCATTGTTTTTTTTAAAAATACTGCTTTATATAAACTATAAATATTACTATATGAAATGTTTTTACATTTTCTAGAAGAAGTTTCTACTCGACAGGTAAAGTTTGGCATGCTATTTGGAGAAATCCATTTAAAATCCCTGCTAGTAAAAGTTGATGTAAGCTATGATTAGCGATGCTAGTCCTGGCACAAGTCACGCACCGCGCAGACACAGTAAACATTACAGTAATCAATTTGTCTAAAGTAGCCTTATGATCAAATGGTAAAAGGTATCACGCTGAAATGTTCTAAAACCTTGTGTGTTCATTTTTGATAATTCCAATGTGTTCACCATAGTATTTATTACACAAATGCAACAAGCTCCTTCTCCATTGCAGATCATGTCTTGAGTCCTCACTCAATCGATCAGAATAATAATTAAATAAAACACAGAAGGGCATTTGACATTTTGTCTTGCATGAATGTTTTTGAGTTTGCAACATGATTGTGCCACCAAACGTGACTAGCCAAACTTGGATGCCCTTCCAAACAATCTACTTTGAAGCATATCTGTGCATTAAAATATAAAAGATGTTTTATGCTTGTACTTTGTTAGAACAAACAACTAACATGTGTATAATTCAATATTTGTTACAGCTATGATAAAATGACATCCACTCCGCTGACACACACTCAATGGGCCAGACCCCAGCCACCAGCTGTGTCCACAATTCAGGAGTCACTGTCTGATCGGTAAGTTATTGTCATATTTATCATCAAGCTAAATACTTCACAGTAGAAACTATGTATTGTATTTGTGGCTGTACCAACAAGGATTTGCAACAGATTCTATCTTCTATATGTGTGTAATTTATAGAGAAGCCTATTTCTCTGTGAGGGAGTTGAGAAAATGGCCAGCAGTAGTAGCAGTGAGGAAGAAAGAAGAACTGTTCCACAAGAGGAAGCAAGGTAATTATAATTCTAGATTTCTGTGCAGATACCTGTTATTTTGAACTTTAGTTGTTTTTGCTTTATATTTGGTAATTTACTGAATATTTTTTCTAGGGCCTCAACTAGTGTAAATATAGTTGACATTGATAAAGATGCCTTCAACAATCTACAAAATCCAATGTAAGTATTACTGTTTTAGGGGCTTTATTTGGGATGGTACTGAAAGGGGCACTAAAATTACTTCATTCAAAAGGATTGACTGGGATGATGACACATGGGATGAAAGTTGGACTCCAAATACAGAGACACAATCACAGTCATCCTCAGAAGAAGATGAGACCGAGGAGGTTGAACTCTCAGAAGAACACGAGACCTGTGAAACCCCCGCTGACGTGGATGAAGCAGAAGACCTGGATCCTCCAATTTGCATTAGGTATGTGTATTATTATTATTTTATCATTTTGTAATGGAAAATATTTTGATGCTTGCAAGTTTTGTTTAATATGTTGTATAATTTTCATAGGGGTAAACCTTACTGTTGCATTTCCAAAAGACCTTCTTCCTGCAATTAGTCTCCGAAAGCAATACAGATGCAAAAATCACGCAACTGCTAGGGCTATCACCTATATATAAAAACCCTTTGTAGGTGTTGGTGTTGGAAAGGTCTTTCTGACATTCCGGGCGGTGTCTCCAACACATGGAAATTTAATGTCTCTGTCTCCAACATCCTATTGAATTGTAATAGCTCTGTATTGTTCTAGGTCATCCCATGCTGAGCCATTGTAATGCGTGGAAAGCTGCCAGACTAATGTTAGTTAGCACCTGAGTGGCTGGCAGAAGCTTTTGTTTGAGGTGATGTGTGAAATATCTTTTTCTTTACATTTGCAGGTCTGGTGTTGCTCTCCCAAATGGAATGTCGTTAGAGGATTATCCTGTGATTGTCCTTGATGAGACTGTGCACGATGACCCGGAAGATAATGAAGATGAAAGCCAGGAAGTTGCCACTCCACCAGACGCACCTATGGTCCTCACAGAGGAAGACGTCATCGGTCGGCCTGCATCCATAGTCTATCATGACATTATAAAGCAGATGCTGGACTTCCTTATTCTTCCAATTGAAAAATGCACAGTGAAGGATTCCATCACAAAGGCACCCTGTAATGCAGCTAAGCCATTTGAGGTTTCTGTAAAATCAAGGTGCTCTGCTGTCATTGCGGAATGGGTATCACATGTTTAAATTTGCAGCTGACAAACAATCATTTCAATAGTGGCATTTTCTTCAGTGTTTCTCAACACTTGCACTCTTACAGATATGTCCAAATGGTCACACTGTTTGGAAGTGGAGTTCACAGCGATATTAAGTAATAAATATAAGTATGGAATGCTCGCTGGGGATTTTATGTTTGGTGTAAACATCCTCCTGTCTGGAAACAACTTCCGGAAAATAGCTCTGCTCTTCAAGTTTATGAACTTGGGGATGATACACCCAAATACATTCTACAAAATCCAAAACAAATTTTGTCTGCCGAATATTGAAGATTTGAGGAAGAGGGAGAGTAGCAATGTCATCCGCCAGTTGAGTTCAAAGGACTCTGTTGTGCTCCTTGGTTAGTGTATTACATCACTGCAATTTACAATATTATTATAATTATCTGTCGTCATTCTGTTATACATTTTCAAAACATTTAATCCATTTATATTTGTCATTATAAGGTGATGCTAGGATGGACAGTCCTGGGTTCTGTGCCAAATTCTGCACATACACTACAATGGAGAATGACACAAAAAGAATTGTGTCGATTGTCAACATGGACAAACGACAGGTCGGAGGGAACTCTGTGGCTATGGAGAAGGCGACACTCATGGAGACCATGGACACACTGTGTCCAAAGTTGGGGAATGTGACGGAATTTTGCACTGATGCCAATATACAAATATCAGCACTTTTTAGTAAGTGGCTTTTTGCAATTATTAGTTACATAAAAACAAGTTTGATGTTCAGTGAATAATAACTACTTTTATGTTTTACAGACAGTGGCCAATACAAAGACTGTGGTGTGAAACACAGCCTGGATATCTGGCATGGTGCAAAGAACCTTAGTAAAAAGATTCTGGCTGTATGTATACTGTTATTGATACGTGTTTGTCCTCTGGTAAGAAACCAATTATTTTATTCCAATACAATTTTTTAGGCCGGACATGAGAAGGACTGTGCCCTGCTTCTGAGTTGGAACAGAGACATTTGCAACCACTTTTGGTACAGCTGTAAGGAAGCAGAAACGTTTGAAGCTTTCAACGTAAGTTTTTATTTACTGTAAATATTTGTAAGCAATTAGAGTATATTAATGTGTAAAGGGTGTTTGTCAAATGTTTTTTGTAGTACACATGATTTACTATGCATAAAAATTTGATTACAGGATCTGTGGACAGGAGTTCTGCATCATGTGACTGGCGTACATGAGTACTTTGGGGCCTGTCGACATGGGCCTTTGGAGGAAGACAGAAATAAAGAACGGATTCCAAAGGGCTCTGCAGCACACGGAAGACTCCAAAAGATCGTTTATGATGCACGCTGGTTGAAAAACATACCCATGTATCTCTCTTTCAGGTAGACATTTTAGGAATGCAATTACATTCCAAACCACCAAAATGCTGCTTTATCAAATTTTGGTAAATGCCGGTTTCACATATTGTCTTATTTGCTTCTTTATTTTTGTTTTATAGATCGACCTCAGACTTGGAGTCCTTCCATAACCATATTCTTATGTATGCCTCAAAACGCTTCTGCTTCAAACCACCAGTGTACTATGCTCGGACCCTGTTGGCAGGGCTGGATTATAACTACCACCTAAACCGAGGAGCACGAACAAATGCAGATGGCTCACATCAGTAAGTTTCTTATAACCGTTTACCTACACTCCATAATTTATTCTATGCACACAATGGCAATATTGACATGTTTTTGTTTACTCCTCCAAGGTATGGCAGAATTTTTAACAAAAGATCTAAGATGTGGCGGCTGTACACCATCAAGAATCCAAAAACCTACAAGTACATCCCAGATCTACAGAACGCCATTCTCCATTCAAGACTGTTGGCTCCTAGGGGGACGACAGGAAAGCAGCCTCTTGCACTTGATGATCCACAAAGGCTGGGGCTGTTGTCTGGTGGGCCTGCCCCAACAGTACAAGAATTGAAGGAAAAGAAAGCCCGCCGAGGGCTAGGTGAGTTGTATTCAAGTCAAGTGCCTTATTTTGTTGAATTAAATCCTCTACAGTGTACACTGCTGTTACATAGGATAGAATTCATTTAAAAAGGTATATCTTTTTATACCTAAAAAGTCCTGATAATATGTAAACCTATGTTTTTTTTTTTGTTTTTTTACAGGTCAACCATCTCACACATGACCTGTCAGTAGATGTGGTGCTTGAAGAGAATGTGACTTTGGAAGTTTAGCTACATATAAAGGGGGCCATATCTATGCTTTTTTCATTTCCCCTGTACATAATGTGCCATATCAAACATTTTCTGGTAAATGTATGCCATGTATAAAAGAACAGTATATAATTTATACATTAGAGCAAATAAAATACAAAATGTGCAAAACATTTATTCGTAATTGTGGTTTTCTAAGGGGTAAATTGTATTTATATTTGTACATGTAAGTTCTAAACAGTTATCACATACAAGCCTACATAAACTATTGTCCTTTGTGAACTTTCTAAAGCCACTTACAAATATTTTATAGAAGTATGGGAAACTCATTTGAAGTACATGAATATATAATATGTTTGGAAGAGACTTTATTATCAACATATCAAAAAAAGTAAATGGTACAAAATTGTAGTGTCAAATACACACATGTATTGATCCAGCTTATTTTAGTGTGCAAGTGTAGCTCCTGAGGTATCTTAGAATAAAGCCCAATAAAGAAGATTTATTGTGAATACACAATAGGTTTACACTCTGGCCGGAATGAAGCCTACGTAATTGCCATTAGGATCCGGGAAACGATCTCTAATTTTCCACACACAGCATGAAGCTATAACAATTCTATATCCTGGTCCCAGAACACCATATTGCCATACAACAAAGTTCCTATATGCAGCATAGCGGAACTGTCTGTGACTTTCTCCCATATCCTGGATGTCCACCTCTGCCCTAAGGCCATTCCAGATTCGCCTGGCCAGTCTCAGCACACCTTCCTGCAAGATGTATAGCTCCATGTGTGGCAACAGTGATGTGCAGTTTTGTGGTTGTTGTTGACAGCATTTCTGTTCCAGCAGTGTTGGCATATTTCTGCAGTTTCTACAGACACACCAGCTGGGTCCCTGTGGATGAGGAGGTCCTGGTGGGGGGGGGGGGGGGGGAGACTCATGAGATCAAAGATGAGACAAGGTTCACGAGTGAGGCATCTTTGTAGAAGCTGTTGGCACTCATCTAATGTCAGCCTCTTTATCCTATCCTATAAAAACAAAATCACACTTCTTATTAGCAAATGTTACAATAACAATAGTAGTGCTTGTACTAAAAGAGTTTGTAAGTTAGCGTTAGACGTATTGTGCAACAAAAATGACAAGTTAGTGGTCATGTATGTACACATACCTCCTTAATTGCCATCCTCTGTTTATGAAGTTCCTCAACCCTTTTGAAGTCCTCCCGTGACAGGTCAGCGAGCAGAGATGCTTGTCGTAAATAGATTTTCACTTACCGGTGGCGAGTCTGACATAGTGGACAAAGTGCAAATCTTCTTTTGGAAAGTAGGCTTGTATGAGCCATGCCGACAGCAACTTGTAAACAGAGCGTGCACGAGGAGAACTAGGCTTGTGCATGCTCTCTCGTGCACACGTTTAATAGGCGTTCCCTCTCGGGAGCAGGTAGAGTGTTGCGCATGTGCATTTTTTCAAAAAGTGGAGAGGGCGGTTCTTTTCTAAAATTCGGGAAAATCCTCCATTATACCTTTAATACTCAAATTCCACGAGGCTCAGGCCGAGGAGGGGGAGTTGCAGCCATCTTTGATTCAAGCCTGTTAATTAATCCTAAACCTAAACTAAATTATAACTCGTTTGAAAGCCTTGTTCTTAATCTTCATCATCCAACATGGAAAATATTACAGTCAATTATATTTGTTGTTGTTTACCGAGCTCCAGGTCCGTATTCTGAATTTTTATCTGAATTCTCAGTTTTTATCATGTGTAGTCCTTAAATCAGACAAAGTACTTATTGTAGGTGATTTAAATTTCCATGTGGACGTTGACAACGATAGCCTTAGTACTGCTTTCAACTCACTATCTATCTATCTATCTATTTGGCTCCTGCGATGGGTATGGGGGTATCCCATCCCTGTGCGTTGAGCCGACCAGATGAACCAGTTGATTCCAGAGCTGACGGTCTTGTGCCAGCTGCTCCGCATCTCCCACCGCAACTCCAAGTTGTTGGAGGTCGTCCGCAAGAACGTCTAGCCATCGGGTGCGGGGTTTACCCCGTGGTCGTCTCCAGCCTGCGGCCCTCGGCTCAAATTGGAGAATGGCTCTCGTCGGATGGTCGGAAGGAAGGCGGAGAACATGGCCGAACCAGCGGGTACGATGTTGTGCAGCCAGGCAGGATGCTCTGGGCTGGCATGTGCGGGCTCTAAGCACTTGATTGGAAACCCGCTGGGGCCACCTGATGTTCTCAAGAGTTCTGAGAGCCCTGCTATGAAAGCCATCTAATCTTGCAGCCAGTGTCTTATTTAGGGGCCATGTCTCCGAACCATAAAGCAGGATGGAGAGTACTGCTGAGTTGTAAATCCGGAGCTTCGTCTTGCGTGAGATGGTCTGGTGTCGCCAGAGTGGTTTCAACTCACTACTAGATTCAATTGGTTTCAGTCAGTGTGCATAAGGTCACTCTGTTTTAACCACACCCTCGACCTTGGCATCAAAATTGAAGATTTAATATTATTTCCGCACAATCCTTTATTATCAGACCATTATTTAATAACTTTCGAATTCTTACTACCCGACTATACGAAATTAGATAAAAGCTTCTACACTAGATGCCTATCTGACAGTGTTATAGCTAAATTTAAGGAAGATATTCCAACAGCATTTAATTCAATGCCGTTTCCTTAATATAACAGAGGCCTCTTATGTTAACTTAGTCCCTCCTAAATTGATAATTTATTAGACGGTGTTACGGCCTCGCTACAGATGACTTTAGACTCTGTTGCTCCTCTCAAAAAGAAGATGATGAAGCAAAGGAAACTAGCACCTTGGTATAACTCCCAAACTCGCAAATTAAAACAAATCTCGCGAAAACTTGAAAGTAAATGGCGTTTCACCAAACTGGAAGAATCTCATTTAGGGCGTTTTCACACCTGTAGTTGGTTTGCTTTGGTCCGAATCAGTTGGTGAGTTAGTAAACTTGGAGCAATTTGCCCTCGGTCAGTTTGGTTTGGTTTGACTTGACACCTGGAAAAATCCAAGCGTACCAAAATGCGTCATTACAAATCAGGCAAGAACGTTCAGCCTTCTTATTGGTCGGATATGTCTGGGGGCGGGAGCAAGAAAGTAAATACAGGAAGAAGGTCCCGTGTTCTGGTGTAGTGGTCAAACCAGCTCATTTCATTAAAATTATCAGACATTGTTTCGCAAGAGACGTTACTACATCTGCTCTGGTCACCGAGACTTCGCTCTGCTCTGCCTGTCTGTCTCCAATTTTAGCGCCAGCTGGTTTGACCTCGGAGATACGAGTGACGGACGGGAAGCTTGACTTCAGTCTATTTCTGTGATAGAAACAATGCAAGCTGCTACAGTTTGCTGCTCTGCTGCATCGCAGATTGCTAAACACACCTGACTACAGGAGACATCAGCTCAGACTGCTGAACACACCTGACTACAGAGACATTAGCTCAGAATTGCGGCGTACATATAGTTGGTGCGGTTTGAGTATGGATCACATTCCACTACAAACGAACCGCTCCAGAGTATTGGATTGAAAGCGTACCGAGACCACCTCTTCAAGCAGGTCTCGGTACGCTTGTTTGGTCTGCTTTTGGTGCACACCAGAGTTCGAATGCCGCGTTCTCACCTGCCCAAACGAACCGCACCAGCAGGGCAAACACTCTAGTTCGATTCAACCAAACTAAAGGCTGTCGGTGTGAAAACGCCCTTAGATTGGCAAGACAGTCTGAAAACCTATAGGAAGGCCCTCAGAAATGCCAGATCAGACTATTAGTCATTACTAATAGAAGAAAATAAGAACAACCCAAGGTTTCTTTTCAGCACTGTAGCCAGGCTGACAGATAGTCACAGCTCTATTGAGCCATCTATTCCTATAGCTCTGAGTAGTGACGACTTCATGAGCTTCTTTAATGATAAAATTATAACAATTAGAGATAAAATTCACGGTTCACCTTTAAATGCAGGACTGCTAGAAAGAACGACAAGACCTGACAAGACTGCTTTTATCCTATAGACCTTCAACAATTAATGTTAAAGGTCTCTTCAGCAAAGCCATCTACCTGTCTCTTAGACCCCATCCCAACGAGGCTACTTAAAGAAGCGTTACCCGTGGTTAACACTTCATTGCTAGATATGATCAATATGTCTTTATTAACAGGTTATGTACCGCAGTCATTTAAAGTAGCTGTGATAAAACCTCTTCTGAAAAAACCCACCCTCGATCCTGAAGTCTTAGCCAACTATAGACCTATATCTAACCTTCCCGTTCTCTCCAAGATCCTTGAGAAAGTAGTCGCTAATCAGTTATGTGATTTTCTACATAGCAATAGTTTATTTGAGGACTTTCAGTCAGGATTTAGAATACATCATAGCACAGAGACGGTACTGGTGAAGATTACTAACGACCTTCTAACTGCTTCAGACAAAGGACTTGTCTCCATACTTGTCATATTAGATCTTAGTCCTGCATTCAACACTATTGACCATATGGTCAATAGTGTCCTTGGCATGGGGTACTTTCCATAAGATCATCTCTCAATGCAAATCAAACCAGCTATTAGGCTAACTGAAATAAAACCATGCCAATCTCTAGTTATGGTGAAGGGTATGTAATGATGTGGGGCTATTTTAATTACAAAGGCCAAGGGAACTTTATCAGGATGCATAGTATCCTGGATCCATAAAATAACTGGCCTTGAAAAATTAAACTCTGCCTGCCTTTATGGGAATTTAACATAACTTATGCCCCCTGTATTTTAAGGAAGAACATTTATTTATTTACGATACATTATTCATTCACAAAGAAAATTGCTGTTCTCAAAGGTTTTTCCTAATTTTTTCAATTAAGGCATTAAGATCAATTTCCAAAAGATTATTTTTTTATTCCTCTTTTTAGTCAACTATAGCAGGGGTTCCAATACTCATGAGCAGCACTGTAGTTGATTTCTCGCATAAAAAAGTCTCAGAAGTGAATTTAATAACGAAATAGCAGACAAACAATGTGTAACATTGCACTGTCTCGTCTCCAATGTATGTGTATGTGGTTCGCTCAACCAATCACCGCGCAGCTCATCTAAATATTCATGAGCATACCATATTTGGAAGAAAAGCTCTTGTTACAAATAGGGCCATATTCACAGGTTAGTTAAGGGCCCATAAAATAGCAACCGGGCCATTTTCAGCCCAACCAATGTTACATACCGTATAAGGAGACCTTAAGGAACAGTGTGAAATACCCTATATAATCATTTTATCACCACTTTAACGATAAATCCTCCAGGTACGCTAAAGTTAGCCATGGCGTTCCACAAGGCTCACCAATTCTATTCTCCTTATATATGCTTCCTCTAGGCAATATTATTAGGAAACACTCAATTAACTTTCAATGTTATGCAGATGACACCCAATGATACTTATCAATCAAGCCAGACAACACCAGTCAGTTAGCTAAACTTCAAGCAGGCATTAAAGATATAAAATCATGGATGACCTACAATTTCCTGATGTTAAACTCAAACAAAACTGAAGTTACTGTGCTGGGCCCCAAACCCCTCCAAACTTCATTATCCAAATATTTAGCTACTCTAGATGGCATTGCCCTGGCCTCCAGCACTACTGTCAGAAATCTAGGAGTTATTTTTGATGAGGATATATCCTTTAACGCCCACTTAAAACAAACCTCAAGAACAGCCTTTTTTCACCTTCGTAACATTGCCAAAATTAGGAACATCCTATCTCAAAACGATGCTGAAAAACTAGTCCATGCATTTGTTACTTCCAGGCTGGACTATTGTAATTCCTATTACAATAGTAATCAGTTGCTCACATAAGTCCCTTAAGACTCTCCAGCTGATTAAGAATGCTGCAGCGCGTGTACTGACAAGAACTAAGAAAAGAGATCATATTTCTCCTGTATTAGCTTCTCTGCATTGGCTTCCTGTAAAATCCGGGATTGAATTTAAAAGCCTTCCCCTGATCTACAAAGCTCTAAATGGTCTAGCACCATCATATCTTGAAGAGCTCATAGGACCGTATTGTCCCACTAGAGCACTGCGCTCCCAGAATGCAGAGTTACTTGTGGTTCCTAGAGTCTCTAAAAGTAGAATGGGAGCCAGAGCTTTCAGCTATCAGGCTCCTCTCCTGTGGAACCAGCTCCCAGTCTGGGTTCGGGAGGCAGACACCGTCACCACATTTAAGAGTAAACTTAAAACTCTCCTTTTTGATAAAGCTTATAGTTAGGGAGTGAGGAGTTGCAGCGTCCGCCTAGCCCGGCCCACCTGCTTCTCTTGATAGTGGTCAGATTCATCTACCAACCCTTATGGAACTGGCTCAGGTTTGCCTTGCACCAGCTGTTAATTATGCTGTTATAGTTTTAGACTGCCGGGGGACTTCCTTCCTTGACACAGTGAGGTTCTCTCTCCTCTTTCTTTCCATCTGTGTGTATCCATGTCCCAGAAATGCTTGTTACTAACCTAGCTCTGGGGAGCTTTTTCCCTGGAGTCCTTATGTTTTTTTTCACCCAGAAGTTTTCCTTGGATTAGGGTGGCAGCTGTTGCCGTGGCCCTGGTCCGCGCCCTGCTATGCCCTGCTACACCCTGCTACGCTCTACAATGCTCTGCAACGCCCTGCTAGGTCCTGCTATGACCTGCTATGTCCTGCAGTACCCTGCTACTCCCTGCCACATCCTGCTATGCACTGCAGTGCCCTGCTACGTCCAGCTACGCCCTGCTACATCCTGCTATGCCCTGCAATGCCCTGCTACATCCTGCTTTGCCCTGCAGTGCCCTGCTACACCCTGTAACGCCCTGCAGTGCCCTGCTACGCCATGAACTACAACTACTAAACTTAGCACAAAAAGTAAGGAAATTTGTGTTTGGTAGATTATTTCTCTGTGGTAACAATGCTTTTTGGCAATAAATGTTATACCGTTGGGAAGCCTGTTTAGTTCCCTTTCAAATGGTGCCCAATTTGTAAGGAACATGCATTTGTGGGATGAGCAGCAGCGCTGAGTATGTGGGTTGCGCCCATGAAAAATTTGCCAAATCTTCTCTGCCAATGCCAAACAGCTTATTCTGCCATTGACTTGTTTGGTGGATTGGATGATTCTGCCTACGGCAGATGGATGTAAGGTCAAACTGTGGCAAAGATGCAGAGAACGCTATGCTGATTGCTGCACCGATAGAGTAACACCTTTTGGTGGAGGCAGTGTGATGGTGTGGGGCGGCATCTCCCTCACTGGAAAAACGAGGCTTCTCATCATTGGAGGCAATCTCAATGCAGAGATATATATAGATAAGATTCTGCAACCAGTGGCAATCCCATATCTCCACAGTCTGGGACCGAACTCTATCCTCCAAGATGACAACGCTCGCCCCCACAGGGTGGGGTTTATCAGAGACTACCTCCAGAATGTGGGAGTGGAGAGGATGGAATGGCCTGCCAGCAGTCCTGACCTCAACCCCATTGAACACTTGTGGGATCAGCTTGGGTGTGCTGTTCGTGCCAGAGTGACCAACACAACCATGTTGGCTGACTTGCGACAAATGCTAGTTGTAGAATGGGATGCCATCCCACAGCAGTGTGTGACCAGGCTGGTGACCAGAATGAGGAGGAGGTGCCAGGCTGTTGTGGCTGTGTATGGTTCTTCCACATGCTACTGAGGCTCCTGTTTGTGAAATGAATAAATTGTTAAATTGCCTATATGTCTTGTGTCTTGTTCATCCAATCCACCAAACACCAAACGAGTCAATGGCAGAATAAGCTGTTTGGCATTGGCAGAGATTTGGCAAATTTTTCATGGGCACAACCCACATACTCAGCGCTGCTGCTCATCCTACAAATGCATGTTCCTTACAAATGGGGCACCATCTGAAAACATGAAATGTGGAACTGAAAACAAATATAAAAGTGAAAAATGAAAATTAATAATTTATTCAAAATAATTCCAGAATTTAATCTAAATTTTATTCAAACTGAAAAAAATTGGTACACTTATTTTTAGTTTGAATACATGGTTTTATTTTTTAAAGTTTTAGACCAAAACTTAAATTTTCAATTTCAAGCTTTAGTTTTTCAACTATATATTTTTTTCAAATTAACAAAACATTTGGCCCTGATTTAGCTCCATAGACCTACTCTATCTATAAAGTGTCCTGAGATAACTCTTATGATTTGATACTGTAAATAAAATTGAATTGAATTGAATTGAATTGAAATCCTTCAAGATGGTCTATTAACTATCACACTTAACACAAACCCCTGACATGAAGTCATATAACTGGAATACAGTACCTACATATTTAGTAGCAATGTTAATGTAAGCAAAGTGTAAAATGCAAAATGAATAAATAAATCTTCCTCCTTTTTTCTTATGCCTGGTCCTTATACTCAGTAGTATTGAGCATCATCAGCAGGTCATAGTTGAAGCAGAAAAAGATAAGTTATCAATGAAAAGTTTGCCTTTGCTTTCACTTTCAGTCAGAACTTTTTTTCTTACGAAATACTGGATCTGTTTTACGGAGCCCCGGAAGGGTCACGGCGATATTTTTTCAGGGGACTACTTTTGCATTACCTCACAATAACTTTTGCGTTCTCTCGCAAAACTTTTCTTTTCATACTTATTTCTATGGTTGTATCAAATTAGACCAATAAATATGTTCTTTATCAGACAGTATGTACAGAGATAACCTATTTAGACACCACCTAAATTAGAAACCGCTAATATGCCGCAATAGACCCAAAAAGTAGGCTAGTAGACATTATAAACTTAAAACCAAATATCCTAATACTTAATTATTATAAGTAGAGATGCACCGATTGACCGGCCGGTGACCGGAATTGGCCGATTTTGACGTCATCAGCCATGACCGGCGAGCTACCGGTCAGTCTGACATATTCCGATTTTATGCTGGTCAAATTCACTCGGGCGCCGCATGACTTACATCGCACAACATCAGCACCACACATGCACACGCAGGGTTTCCGCTATATGCATGTAGCAGCGGCGCACTGCTGCTCAATCAGCTGTTTATGAAATTTCATAAAGTCGTAATTATACACGGCTAGGCAGAGCCGTCTGCTCTACTGATCTCAGGCGAACAGTCAGCTGCTCTCTCTCCCCCTTTGAGGCTGAAAAACTGGAACATGAAAACCACACTCACGCGGGTCCCGTGAAATATGACAGCTACAGTTTATCAGAAAATAGTGTTGGGCACACTGACTTTGATGAATTTACTGTTTATCAGACCCCAGATGAGACAAGAAGCTAACGTTAGCAAACGCTGTGGTGACGGTCCCTCTGCCTCTGCCGCCCCGCTGGCCGCTGTAGGAGACGCTGTATTAAACAAAAAACAAAAAACAAAAGAGACGCTGTGTTCCTCCGACACGCTGTATTAACGTTACTGTTTAAAACACTTTCCAGGTTAGTGGGGATACATACCGCTCAAAAACCAACATTAAAAACGTAGTAATCTTCCCTCAGCATTTAGTTTTGTTGCTAAACTGTGTGTAAAATGAACGGTGACGTTAAATCATCTGTTTCAGGTAACGGCACGCTAGGGTACCGTCTATTTGCTGGATTGTTCCGAGGTAACCGCCAGTAGCTAACGTTAGCAGACAAGCCTGTTGACAGCAACGGTAGTGTTAATATTTATGCACAATGACAAATAAAGCAAACTTGCTAAAAAAGGAACTACACACTGTTTTCAGGTAACGTTACTGTTGATGTTCAAACAGGCCTGTGTGTGTTTTGAGAAATATCTTTATACTGCATTAAGGCTATATTTATTTTATTTTTATTTGTATATAATCTTTATATATATATATATATATATATATCTATATATATATATATATAAATAATATTTATATATTATTTTATTGCCATTACCAGTGTTTTTCCTGTTTTCATACATACAGAAGTTTAGTTTGCTAAATATGTCACGTTTTTTTAGTTGGATATTGGATGTGAAAAGAAGGAAATGGTTCTTCCATAACATTGCACTTTAGATGTGTGTTAATTTCCCACAACAGGAGTAATTTATATAGTTCTATTTTATATCGATCGATTATCTATTCAAAAAATGTTCTATGTTCTGTGCAAAATGTAAAATTTTCTATTAAAGAAAAGATAGAAAATAAATATTTGTGTGTGCTGTAAAGTGGTTAGAAAAAATAAAATCGGTATCGGCTGGTCAAACTCAATGAAAAATTGGAAATCGGAATCGGCCTAGAAAATTGTAATCGGTGCATCTCTAATTATAAGACACCATTTTATGTAATTTTAAATCAAATACAATGCTATTAGATCCCAAATGTGTTACAGTAGATGCCATGCTACCAAATTGTAGACTTAGACACTTTTACCAACCTGGTCATATAGCTTAATTAAACAGCAGGCTGTTATTATAAGAATGTAATGCCATATCGGGCATAGCCCTTAGTCAGACAAAACCCTGAGAGCTCAGAAGACAATACATTTATTTGGCCTTTATTTAAGTTTCACTTTCTTATGGCTCATTTGTGGCTGATTAGAAGAAAAGTGCTCTAAACTAAGTCAAACCACATCAGGTCACATCTGGTCGCTACTTCACACGTCCCTTACAGCTCATATGCAGACACCAGACCGTGATGTAATTGCTGATGTAAATCTGATGTAATTAAACGGATTTGTCCCACACAGTACAGGAATATAGACCATTACAGGTAGAAAATGAACATATAGGCACTGGAAGGGTTATAGCCATAGTTGATTGTACTGTGGGCTGTATTTTCACATTTTTGTCCCTGAACTAACATTCTCTCTTTGTAACACTACTAGGGAGCTGCAGATAGATAATGGGAACGCAAAACTTATTGAGTGGGAATGCAAAACATATTGCGAGGGAGCGCAAAAATAGTCCCCTGAAAAAGTCTTGCCAGTGAGGAGGGGCTGCAGTAGACCGGGTTTGAATTAAGTTGTCACAAACCCAGAATGTTGGTAATTACTTGTTCATATAATCTTGTTTATGTATCTGTCCTCTCACATCCCCCATGTACACTCCATGTAAAGGTGTGTCTAGCAGTCAACATATCCTGGTAGATAAAATATTATCAATGGAATCTTTATTAGTTAGGCAGGTTTAGCTTCCTGTGGAAAGATAAACACAATAGAATTTAGACTGCAAGAACCCTGGTTATGCTTCAAGTGGAAAAGAATGAAAAACAAGGAACATATTCTCTCTGTCCCTCTGTGTATGTCTGTCAATGACTCCATATGACAAATGTCCATACACAGTGCATCATGAAAGCACACATGACATGAATCATTCTAGGTTGTTTTTTCACAGCTGACTGGCACAGGTTGTTATTCAGGCACAGAGAAAACACATTTGTTACAGTCAGCGAGTTTGTCTTCATAAGAAATCCCGTCTTCAGACATCCAATGTTTTATTACTAAAGACAACCATACTCGTTCTACTCGCCCAGGGACTTTCTTTCCTCCTCAGCTTAGATTATTTTCTCTGTGTTATGAAATGGATAACTTCAAACGCCTTGCTGCTTCGGCCTGTGCACCCCCCACCTCTCCCCACCAATTATTCATGAAGGTCTTCTTGTGATAAAAAGAGGAACACACAGAGGGAGTTTGCAACTTATTATCATGACCTGATTACAACTAAGTAGAGAATGGCAGCAGTGCAGCACTGCCAGTCCATTGTCAAAGTTAACAGCCACAATGAACAGGAAAGAAAAGAAAAGAAAATGTAATGTGGCCAAGCCAACCATCAGAGTTTGGAAATTGTGAAGAAGCAGACGATGTAGGCTGACATAAACTTACACTGTTGACACCTAACTGCATATGAAAATTCCAAACAGTAACAATGAACAATAATTCCTTTAGATGTTCACTAGTCTATATCCTTAACGTTCCACTTCTGGGATTGCTCCGGTGCCGCAGGAAATTCTGCCGGATGCATGTATTTTCGCCAATGTCCATTACCTTCCTCTTTCTTTGTGTTGGCGTTCTAACCTCCGGTGGATTTGTGAGGACTATGGTTAACTGCTCCTCAGATCTCTGCAGGGTAAATCCAGACAGCTAGCTATACTATCTGTCCAATCTGAGTTTTCTCTCGCACGGCTAAAACAATACTTTGAACGTACACATGTTCCACCAAAACAAGTTCCTTCCGAGGCTATTTTGCAGAGGCACTGTGCGGAGCTTAGGGTTAGGCCATGACGATTGTGATTGGTTTAAAGAAGATAAGTTAACAAGGCATACAGGTAAAACTTAATTAATGTACATAATGTATTTGTCAGCAATTATAACCTCTCCTAAGTAGACATTTTATATTAATTCAATTAAATTCAATGTTATTTATAGTATCAAATCATAACAAGAATTATCTCAGGATACTTTACAGAAAGAGTAGGTCTAGACAACACTCTATAATTTACAAAGACCCAACAATTCCAGTAATTCCCCCAAGAGCAAGCATTTAGTGCAACAGTGGCGAGGAAAAACTCCCTTTGAGGAAGAAACCTGGGACAAACCCAGGCTCTTGGTAGGCGGTGTCTGACGGTGCCGGTTGGGGGTGTGATGAACAGTGGCAATAATAGTCACAATAAAGATAATAATAAGCTTTATCAAAGAGGAGTGTTTTCAGTTTATTCTTAAATATGGTGACGGTGTCTGCCCCCCATACCCAGACTGGGAGCTGGTTCCACAGGAGAGGAGCCTGATAGCTGAAGGCTCTGGCTCCCATTCTACTTTTAGAGACTCTAGGAACCACAAGTAGCTCTGCATTCTGGGAGTGCAGTGCTCTAGTGGGACAATAAGGTCCTATGAGCTCTTCAGGATATGATGGTTCCTGACCATTTAGAGCTTTGTAGGTCAGGGGAAGGCTTTTAAATTCAATCCTGGATTTTTTAGGAAGCCAATGCAGAGAAGCTAATACAGGAAAGATATGATCTCTTTTCTTAGTTCTTGTCAGAACACGCGCTGCAGCATTCTGGATCAGCTGGAGAGTCTTAAGGGACTTATTTGAGCAACCTGATAGTAAGGAATTACAATAGTCCAGCCTGGAAGTAACAAATGCATGGACTAGTTTTTCAGCATTGTTTTGAGACAGGACGTGCATAATTTTGGCAATGTTACGAAGATGAAAAAAGGCTGTTCTTGAGGTTTGTTTTATGTGGTCGTTGAAGGAATCAAAAATAACTCCTAGGTTTCTGACAGTAGTGCTGGAGGCCAGGGCAATACCATCTAGAGTAACTATATCTTTAGATAATGAGGTTTGGAGGTGTTTAGGGCCCAGCACAATAACTTGAGTTTTGTCTGAGTTTAACATCAGAAAATTGTAGGTCATCCATGATTTTATGTCCTCAAATTAGTTAGTTAGTTAGTTAGTAAGTTAGTTGTTTGTAACTTGAGTGTTCATTGTCCAATTTGCCCTAATTTTTTATGCTCAATTAGAGAACAGGCCTGAGAGCATGTACAAGTCAATAATGAGTTATAGTCATAGTTATATGGTAATTTGACACCTAGCCACGCCCACACCTTTGGATGCAAGTGCAAAAGCTTCGCAATTTAGCTTTAGCAAGGCCTTTAGATTGTACTGACCAGGAGTTTTGGGAGACTAAAAGGACGATGGAGGTGTCTCCTAAAAAGAAATGACTGCAAGCTGGAGCTGAGCTAGAAAATGACGCTCACCTACTGTGTGCTTCAGAACATCACCGGCTGTGAAGTTGGGCATTACCTCATTGGCGACCCAGCCTACCCCATGCAGAAATGGCTCTGAAAGCCCTTTTTGGACACTGGCAGACTGACCCGTGAACAATAAACCTACAATTACTGGCTGAGCAGTGCACAGTCGGTAAAAAAACAATTGAGGTGTCTCATAAAAAGAGAAATGACTGCAAGCTGGAGCTGAGCAAGAAAATGACGCTCACCTGCTGTGTGCTTCACAACATTTGTGAGGAACATGGGGACAATTTTACATCCCATGGGCCCACCAACTGTGGGAGGAACCGCTGGGGTCGGGTGCACTGCCACATGGGTGGCGGTGAAGGTCAGGGGCCTCGACGGACCAGACCCGGGCAGCAGACGCTGGCTCTGGGGATGTGGAATGTCACCTCTCTGTGGAGGAAGGAGCCGGAACTTGTGCGGGAGGTGGAGCGCTACCGATTAGATCTGGTGGGGCTTACCTCTACGCACAGTCTCGGTTCTGGAACCATACTCCTGGATAGGGGTTGGACTCTTTTCTTCTCCGGAGTTGCCCAGGGTGTGAGGCACCGGGCGGGTGTGGGGATACTCACAAGCCCCCGGCTGAGCGCCGCTACGTTGGAGTTTACCCCAGTGGACGAGAGGGTCGCCTCCCTATGCCTGCGGGTTGTGGGGGGGGAAAACTCTGACTGTTGTTTGTGCATATGCACCAAACAAGAGTTCAGAGTATTCGGCCTTCTTGGAGACCTTGAGTGGAGTTCTGTATGGGGCTCCAGTGGGGGACTCCATAGTTCTGCTGGGGGACTTCAATGCGCACGTGGGCAATGATGGAGACACATGGAGAGGTGTGATTGGGAGGAACGGCCTCCCTGATCTAAACCAGAGTGGTTGTTTGTTGTTGGACTTCTGTGCTAGTCATGGATTGTCTATAACGAACACCATGTTCGAACATAGGGATGCTCATAAGTGTACCTGGTACCAGAGCACAATAGGCCAAAGGTCAATGATCGATTTTATAATCGTTTCATCTGATCTGAGGCCGTATGTTTTGGACACTCGGGTGAAGAGAGGGGCGGAGCTGTCAACCGATCACCATCTGGTGGTGAGTTGGGTCAGGGGCTGGGGGAAGTCTCTGGACAGACCTGGTAAGCCCAAACGGGTAGTGCGGGTAAATTGGGAACGTCTGGAGGAGGCCCCTGTCCGACAGACTTTCAACTCACACCTCCGGCGGAGCTTTTCGTGCGTGTTTCCATTGCTGAAGCTGCGGCGAGGAGCTGTGGTATAGGGTCTTAGGTGCCTCAAGGGGCGGTAACCCACGAACACCGTGGTGGACACCGGTGGTCAGGGAAGCCGTCCGACTGAAGAAAGAGTTTTTCCGGGATATGTTATCCCAGAGGACTCCGGATGCAGTTGCAAGGTACCGAAGGACCCGAAGGGCTGCAGCCTCTGCCATGAAAGAGGCAAAGCAGCGGGTGTGGGAAAAGTTCGGAGAAGACATGGAGAAGGACTTTCGGTCGGTACCAAGGTGCTTCTGGAAAACCGTTCGCCACCTCAGGAGGGGGAAGCGGGGAACCATCCAAGCTGTGTAGAGTAAGGATGGGACGCTGTTGACCTCAACTGAGGAGGTAATAGGGCGGTGGAAGGAGCACTTTGAGGAACTCCTAAATCCAACTAATACGCCCTCTATGGTAGAGGCAGAGCTGGAGGATGATGGGGGATTGTCGTCAATTTCCCTGGTGGAAGTTGCTGAGGTAGTTAAACAACTCCACAGTGACAAAGCCCCAGGGATTGATGAGATCCGTCCAGAAATGCTTAAAGCTCTGGGTGTGGAGGGGTTGTCTTGGTTGACACGCCTCTTCAACATTGCGTGGAAGTCTGGGATGGTGTCTAAGGAGTGGCAGGGGGTGGTGGTTCCCCTTTTCAAAAAGGGGGACCAGAGGGTCACACTTCTCAGCCTCCCCGGTAAAGTCTACTCCAAGGTGCTGAAGAGGAGGGTTCGGTCGATAGTCGAACCTCAGGTTGAAGAGGAACAATGCGGATTCCGTCCTGGTCGTGGAACAACAGACCAGATCTTTACTCTCTCAAGGATCCTGGAGGGAGCCTGGGAGTATGCCCAACATGTGCTTTGTGGATCTGGAGAAGGCCTATGACCGGGTCCCCTGGGAGATACTGTGGGAGGTGCTGCGGGAGTATGGGGTGAGGGGGTCCCTTCTCAGGGCCATCCAATCTCTGTACGATCAAAGCGAGAGCTGTGTCCGGGTTCACGGCAGTAAGTCGGACAGGTCATTTCAGGTGAGAGTTGGCCTCCGCCAGGGCTGCGCTTTATCACCAATCCTGTTTGTAGTATTTATGGACAGGATATCGAGGCGCAGTCGGGGTGGAGAGGGGTTGCAGTTCGGTGGGCTGGGGATCTCATCGCTGCTTTTTGCAGATGATGTGGTCCTGATGGCATCATCGGCCTGTGACCTTCAGCACTCACTGGATCGGTTCGCAGCCGAGTGTGAAGCGGCTGGGATGAGGATCAGCACCTCTAAATCGGAGGCCATGGTTCTCAGCAGGAAACCGATGGAGTGCCTTCTCCAGGTAGGGAATGAGTCCTTACCCCAAGTGAAGGAGTTCAAGTACCTTGGGGTCTTGTTCGCGAGTGAGCGGACAATGGAGCGGGAGATTGGTCGGAGAATCGGCGCAGCGGGTGCGGTATTACATTCAATTTATCGCACCGTTGTGACGAAAAGAGAGCTGAGCCAGAAGGCAAAGCTGTCAATCTACCGGTCAGTTTTCGTTCCTATCCTCAACTATGGTCATGAAGGCTGGGTCATGACTGAAAGAACAAGATCCAGGGTACAAGCGGCCGAAATGGGTTTCCTCAGGAGAGTGGCTTGCGTCTCCCTTAGAGATAGGGTGAGAAGCTCAGTCATCCGTGAGGAGCTCGGAGTAGAGCCACTGCTCCTTCGCGTCGAAAGGAGCCAGTTGAGGTGGTTCGGGCATCTGGTAAGGATGCCCCCTGGGCGCCTCCCTAGGGAGGTGTTCCAGGCACGTCCAGCTGGGAGGAGGCCTCGTGGGAGATCCAGGACTAGGTGGAGGGATTATATCTCCAACCTGGCCTGGGAATGCCTTGGGATACCCCAGTTGGAGCTGGTTAATGTGGCTCGGGAAAGGGAAGTTTGGGGTCCCCTGCTGGAACTGCTACCCCCGCGACCCGATACTGGATAAGCGGACGAAGATGGATGGATGGGGACAATTTTGCAGAGGAGCACCCATACAGTCATATAAACATTCTGCCTCGTGTCCAGGTAATACCTGAGCATTTTAATCAAGAAGGGGCTGACATTAGAGCTGCATTAATTCAGTACTTTTGCCGAGGGGATTTCTTTTTCCTACAGCACCACTGCCAAACATTTGTAATTCTACCTGTTCTGTTTTTGTTCAAGGATTATACTGTCATTACACCAGATTGTACATTTTTATGTTTACTTGCTGAGTTAATAGCTCTCTTTCTTTCTGGTTTCCATAAAAGCAGCTGTGTATAATGTGCACAAGTTTAAATAACCTTCTTTTTTTCAAACTTGCACTACTTGTGCTTCTTGATTACCATGCATATCAGCAGCAGTGATGTTGGTGTTCTCTGTTGGTGTCTGGTCAGATGAGCCCGGGTTCCGTATGGCACTCTGCTGGGCTGTTGATCTTATGCAGGATATTTCCACGAGGATGAAGGCTGATAATAATGGTATATTTTTACATAGAAGGTTAGCCGGGTGCAGCTATAACGGTCTTTGCAAACAATAGGGCCAGCTTGCATAAACAAACTGATTTTTTCCATCGCTGTATTAATCAGTGTCAGCTGTCTCCTTATTACGTAAACCTCGGCTGAAGAGCTGCAGCTTCAAATGTCTGTACACCCAGACGCACTGTCCCTTCCTGTTAGGCTTTTGTCATGTGCAGTGTCTGACCTTGTGAGTGTGTCAGTGCTGAGCCTGAGCTGTAAGGCCTATACTGTGCGTCACTCTCTTCCTTAACTTTGAGAAGAGCAATGACAGCTAGTGAAGGAAGTGAGCCGGAGGCAGCATCTTCACAAAGCTTTTAAATGATTCATGGCATATCCTGGAATCATGATGTCACTGGAGAGGAAAACAGGATAGATCTTCATACCAAATAAAGTGCCACACAGTAGGCTCCAAACATGACAAGAGTTGAAATGCACGTTAATGTTTGCCACGAAAATAAAAGCTAGACACATTTGCTTAGGACGAGGGTAGAGGATGTATTCAAGCGGGCGTCACATAGCAGATTAGATTCTGATTGGCCAATACTAATGCCACAGAAACTACTCCTATATAGTGTCAGTAGCTCAGACTGTAGGGACTTGACTAGGGAACCGGAGGGTCACTAGTTCAGGTCCTGGTACGGACTGTGGACTGGTAGCTGGAGAGGTGCCAGTTCACCTCCTGGGCACTGCCGAAGTGCTCTTGAGCAAGGCACCAAACCACCAACTGCTTGGCCTGTCAATGGGCAGCCCCTTCACTCTGACATCTCTCCATTAGTCCATGTATAAGTCCTGGGTGTAATTCAGGCTTGTGTGTAACAACAGACTGTAAAGTGTAATTTTTATTTTAATAATGTATGTCTTCTTCTATTGATTGGATCTAAGAGAATGACTACAATTGTAGTCATTCTCTCTTCTCTCGCCCAGCAAGATGTTTGCTGTATGGTGGTAGATATAGAGACTTAACCATAGCTTAGGTTTAAATGAACTGGAATCCCTCTTCATAAGGTAAGCAGATGCCTCAACCTGTCTGTTAAAGAAGAAGAAAAACAAAGCTAACTAAGATTTGACTGGCAGTTTGACTGCATGTCAGGGGTCAGGAAGCAGCCACAGAGTTCTCACACAACAGTCCATCTCCACATCCTCTACCTCACACACAAGAGGCTTTACGCCTTCCCTTTCAGGACCTGCCTTGTCAGATTTACTCAAATCTGGGAGACTGGGAGGGCTGTCACATGTTCCCAGTGTGCGGGAATGTGTTTGTGTGAAAAGCTCAAGTTGTATGTTACCCCATCGATTATTATTATAGTATTTGTGGTGAGTCACCAATAACAATTACAATTCCATGTACACATACACACACACACACACACACACACACACACACACACACACACACACACACACACACACTAAATATATGAGATACTGTCAGACAGAATGGGTTTTTGTGAACTTCAAAGTGGAATGTAAAATTAGCAGAGGTGGAAGAAGTACTTAGTAAAAGTAGAAATAGTCTACTACAGTGTAAAAGTCCTGCATTTTAAAATCTTACTAAAGCAACAGTATCAAAATAAACTTAAAGTACCAAAAGTAAAATTATTCATGATGCAGAATGGCAGAATATTATATATATTAAATCATAATTAAAGGTGCATTCATGTGTTGATCACTTCAATGTTGCAGCTGGTAAAGGTGGAGCTCATTTTAATGCCTTTTTATACTGCTGGCTGGCTTAACCTGTAATATGATTACACTTAGTAACTAGTCAAACTAAAGCTTTAAAATAAATGTAGTGGAGTAAAAGCTTTTGCCTCTGAGATGTAGTGGAGTAAAAGTATGAAGTAGTAAGTAAAGTACAATAACTCAAAAATGTACTATAATACAGTACTTCAGTAAATTTACTTACTAAAGTTACATTCCCCCACTGAAAATCAGAGTTTTAGTGCTGCTGCTCCAGTCCTCACTGAGACCAAGAGAGTGGATCACATCACTCCAGTTGTGCTTCCTGTCTCTCAGAGAATTGATTTTAAAATACTACTCTTAGTGTATAAAGCGCTGAACGGTTTATTCTGATCTGCTGCTACATTCTGAACCATCCAGACCTCTCAGGTGGTCTGGGTCAGCTCTGCTTTCTGTCCCAGAGGGAGGGGGTGTGCAGAGACACACTACACACCCTCCCCCGCCAGTCACCGTTTTTATGCTCCACATATCTGGAACAAAGTCCTAGAAACAAAGTCCTAGAAAACATTCCATGATTCTGTATGTAAAATATATAAAAACAAAACAGCTTTAAAGAATCTTGAGGAACATTATGGACAACATTGCTAGATGATTATTTAGTTTAAGAGTTCAAGAGTGCATGGTTAAAGGGACAATTCGCCACCTTTAATATGGATGTCCAATCAGTACTGATGAAATGTAGTCTATTAAAGAAATACATTTCCCAGCACTTGGTATATTGACTGAGAAAGTGAGTTCTCCTGCTGGTGGCTATGCCTACATGTACCAGGATGCAATGTGGCTGTACTGGGGAAGCTTCCAGCTGTGAATGGAATCAGAGGCCATCTCTTAGTGAAACTCCCCCGAACAAATAAAAGTGAAAAAAGAACATGACATGATGTGGCTGGTAAGCGGAAGGGGTTCCTTCCTGTGATGGTTGAACCAGAGGCCGAAGATGTGCCAGGACCAGCCTCTCCAGGGACTGATGGGGGGTAGGGACCAGGCAGCACAGGTCCCTCTCCCTTTTAGCGACTTCTGGAGCTAATGCTTGCTACTTTTATTGGAAAAGAGTTGGCAACACTGCCAGCAAGATCATCAGAGATCAACAATTGCATATCCAGAACTTCTACAACCGGTCCATAACCACAAAAGTAACACAGGTGTATAATAACCCCCCACACACACACACACTCATCATTCCAGCTGTTGCCATGTGGCAGGAGGCTGTGCCCTGTGCTGTGCCATCCTAAACACAGACACACTGCTGCTGTTGGAGTTTAGCTCTCGATGTTCTCAGCTGCCTGATAACGGTCATTGTCCTCTTCAATTTGTCATCACACCATAAGCGGAGTTTGACATTCGAGCCAGGGGGGGCAAAAAAAAAAAAAAAAAACTCATTGTAAAAGCTGAGACCTGGCCTACCACTTGGGGAACACAGCACGAGCACATATGGACAAAACAAACATGCTAAATAAACATATGTTTATTTTTAAAGAAGATTTTAAATTACATTGTAACAATTTAACAACTCGCCCTTATGAAATCCAATCGCAGCACGGCTGATTTGGAATGCAATAGACAGACGGTGGCAAACTGCTCCGACACTTAAATTCAACTAAAATGTAACAGTGAACAATCAGTGTTGGACCTCCAGTCTGTTGAGATGCCTCTCCAAACGCAGAAACCAAGCACAGTCCCACCATAAAAGGTTAAGACACATTAAGAAAAAAGATCCGTATTTTGCTGTAATCCAATGACACGAAAAAAAAAAGTAATCCACAGCGATCAGGGGATCCACTTCGCCGTTTAAACAATGTGGAATAAAAACGTATAAAAGTCAAAATCTACACAAAACACGCAATCAATTAGGAAGTTGACAGCAAATTTATATACATGGCATTTAGGAAACCTTTATTACAACGTTGGCACGGTAAGATGTCCAGACTAGTGCAACAGTAATTTTAGTTTTTTGCGTCCTGCATATGTGTCGACAGGTCTCAGGTGAGAGCCAGAGCCCTGAAAAAATGTATTATTTTTTACTAAAGCAGTAGGCCTAGCCTATATGAAATCAGATGTATTACCTACCACCATTTAGTTGTTTTGTGTTATTTAAAATATTTATAAAATATCTGGTCATGCCATGAAACAATGCAATTACCCGCTTCCCCCTGCCCCCCCGCAAACTCCGCGTATGCATCACACCACAGAATCTTGTTTCTCACATTTTGAGAGTCCTTTTGGGAATGTTTTACAAACTCCAAGCAGGCTTGCATGTGTCTTTCCCTGAGAGGCCACTGTGCCATGAAGCCCAAGGTTTGGAAACATCTGACCAAGAGAAATGGAGGCGCCTGAGGTAGATTTAAAGTGTCATAGCAAAGCTTCTCAATATCAAACATTTCTAAAATCCTGTTTCTGCTTTGTCAATATGGGGTATTAAGTGTAGATTGATGAGGGCAAAACAAATTGAAATGATTTTAGCATAAACGCCAAACCATGTTAACCTGGGAACACAGTAATGTTTAACTAATGCCCGGCATTGAATAGTGCAGGGTGCATCATCAATTCCTGCTGCTCACCATTAACATATTGACATTATCTAGTCACTATGACTTGTGATTAGTTCACAATAAACAGATCATCAATTAAGGGGTGTTACATATTACATACATGCCTTGATATGCGACCAAATGAACAGTCCCTATTCTCACAGAAATATGTGGCTATTGTTTTCTTCAGATAAACATTTACAAGTTGCTGCACCAAAGCAAAATAATCTAGTAGGTGCCAACTGACAAATTAGAGTGGAATGGAATTGAGAAAGAAGAGCTTGATATTTCTGTGAGAATAGTTGCTGTTCTGCTCTCATGGATACACCGGTCTGAAACTTCTTTTATGTAACTGGAATCAGCTGATTTGGCTGCATACAGTAACTGATGATGCTTAGTGTGAACTATCACATAAATTCATGCAATACATCATCATGAGCCATGCATTAGTTAAACATTACATAATAACTAGATGCTTATAGTATTTTGTATTGCTACCTCACTGTAAAACCCAATCTACTGTTGTGTTTTCCAGGAGCCCACTGCCATCTAGTGTTTCTATGACTCCAATGCTGTGTCCCAACAGCACTAACTCCATGCACTATTTCCAATCTGGTTTCTACCGATTTGGCAAATAGTAAAAAAAAAATAAAGAAAGTAATGTATTGCACCATGTTGTAATAACAGTAAGTGACAAGCTTTTGTACAGAACTTGGAGACTTATTAGGACTGTTTGTTATTTATATAAAGTGCCACCGGAGGAGTTTTGGGATCTTTAGTAAAATTAGACTTGAGCCTCCCTTCGCTAGTAAAAAAAAATTCTATGACTCTCCAAAATGATTGTGAAAAGAGGCATGACCTTCCCCATCAATTTATGGATGCCTTTTGTACTGGTTAGCACTTGGCAAAGATGTGAAGACGCCCTCTATTTTTTACAGCCATGACTTACATGACTTAACCTCTGCCTTCTCATCTTATACATCCCACTCTGTTATGATGTGGGGGCCATTTCAGTAGATTTACTCACTAACATTGTTGTGGAAACACAGTAAGCATGGAAACTAAATGCACACTTCTGCATTACTGCATTACTTCAAATACTAAGTTACTCACCTAGTAAACTAGTATTCAAATGAAATAAAACAATAAAACATTGAGACCATTCAGCAAAGCACACTGGGTAATTAATTCACCATACAAACTGGTTGCTATGGACTCGTCACTAGGCTCCTCAGTCATTGTATAGCTGCACATTATCCAAAACATTATCCAAAACATATATGTTTATTTTTAAAGCAGATTTTAAATTACATTGTAACAATTTAACAATTCGCCCTTATCAAATCCAATTGCGGCATGGCTGTCTTGGAACGCAATAGACGGTGGCGGAATGCCCCGACACTTAAATTCAACTAAAATGTAACAGTGACCAATCAGTGTTGGACTTCCAGTCTGTTGAGATGCCTCTCCAAACGCAGAAACCAAGCGCAGTCACACCATAAAACGTTAAGACACGTTGAGAAAAAAGATCTGTATTTTGCCGTAATCCAATGACACAAAAAAAAGTAATCCACAGCAATCAGTAGATCCACAAACAGAGTCACAGTGTATCCAGCAAGGCCGATACGAGCGTCACTAACCACTTTGCTGTTTAAACAAAGTGGAATAAACGTATAAACAAACACAAAACCCGCAATTAGTAAGCTGACATCACATTTATATACATGGCATTTAGGAAACCTTTATTGCAATGTTGGTACAGCAAGATGTCCAGACTAGTGCAACAGTAACTTTTGTTTTTTGCGTCCTGCTGCTCCCATCATCAGCCAGGTAATATTTTTTTTACTAAAGCAGTATATGAAAATTAGATGCATTACCTATCACCATTTAGTTTTTTTGTGTTATTTAAGATATTTATAAAATATCTGGTCATGCCAGACGTAATTATTCCACTCATTTTTTAAACAATGCAATTACCTGTTTGAGCTACCAGGGGGGCAGTGCTCCTCCTGCCCCCCCAGCAAACTCATGGGTCAGACCCATCTGGTAGTGAAGGAGGGCCGAGACTGAGAGCTACATGGAAAAATATGCACCAATTTTGCTGTTTTCATGAATACAAAAGTTGGGTGACGCCCCCCCCCCCAGACTAAAAAATGTTGGGTGTCCCTCCCCTCAACAAAGAATAAAAAGACATGACCCTCCTCTATTTTCCTCCGGTGGTCCATTCCATAAATACTGAACGGTCCCTTAATAGAGGACGTGTTTTTGAAACATTTGGGTTGGTTGGTCACCAGAGGGCTATTTCACAAAAACCTAGATAGCGGATTAAGCCGGGAGATTTCCCAGTTATCCTGGCTCAATTTAGCCTTGACTTGGTTTCACAAAAGCAGAGGCACCTAAGTTACCAAGGAGATTTATTCTGTGCAGCTAGCCTGCTCCTGACCAGGCTAACAGCCAGGATTTATTAATCCTGGAGCCTTTTCTGTTCACTCAGCAGTGCTTTTACCTTATTATTATCAGCCTGCATTAAAATACAACAGGTGCATTTTGCTGTTCAGTTAAGTACTGTTATTTGAAGTTGTGAACATTATTTTTTAGAATTATTCATGTGACATGTTACTGTTATATTGCTGTATGAAGACTGCTGTTCATTGTTGTTAGAAGTTTAATGAATATATTACTACAGTTGTTGAGATAATTAGAAAAGGCTGATACAGTTGCAAATGTGTTAAATGAAGTCTGTTATTAAAGGCAATATATAAAGTGCTGTACGTGTGTTTCTATAGTGGACCAATGCACCTTAAATTATTTTAGTAGATTCATTTTTTTGTATTCTTTAACAGTAAATGATCATGTTTGTTTCTCCAGTAAACTGGGACTATAATTTGGGAGGATTGTAAAATTTTAAGAACATATCCTAATTGTCCAATCCTCCCAAATTATAGTCATAGTTCACTGGACCAGTAACTATATAGTGTAGACTACATGTAACAACAGGGAGATGACACCCCAATGGTTTTTGACCTTATATTTAGGGTGGGGGTAAAAACTGATGAATACTCTGTTAGTTATGTTTACAATGTGCATTGAGTTTATCACTTAATTATCTTTATAGTTTCTAGATTTCAGAGTCCAATTTCTTCAGTGTCTTTTTTTTCTATGTCCATATATACAAGGGAGCAAGGCATATAATATGTAGAGAAGGAAACTCAGCCTCTGTTAAAAAAAAAAGTGAGAAAAGCGTGGCAGATAATGGCGCACCGACTGAATGATAGTCTAAAAATATACATTTATGAACTACTGCTCTTAACTGAAACCATTCAATGAGTCATTGTCATTTGCAAAAACCAACAGCTGTACACTTTGCATTAAAAGTGAGCAGTGGAAGATGACTTAGGTCATTTATATTTTAGCCCATGAGAGAGAGGGAGGAGCAGAGTGAAAGAGATACTGTATTTATACATCATATTCTAGCGTTGTAGAAAATTGATCTTCATGGTAAATTTCCTGAGCAACATTATCTTCTGCTTACTTTTAAGGCAGAGTACAATGGTTAATATGTGCAAATGATTAGTAGCCTAATCCTTGAATGGAATGATTATCGGTTTCACTTCAGAGCAGTGGTCAGTTAATGTAGATTTAGGCTACTTACACATTCAGTTGGTCCGTGATCGTCTGCCTCGCTTTCTCTCGCTGTTTCATTACAGCGGCCGGGTTTCTTTTTTTTTTTTTTTTTTTACAAATAATGTTTCACGTTGTCATACTTCCACAAGAAGCTGCGGCTCACTCTGTATGAAGTAGAGTTGAGCCGGATACTCGGCTGAAACGAGTATCCGGTACGGATAAAGCACTTTTGCCGAGTACGAGTATTATACGAGTAATACGAGTCAATATCTGTACTCGGATTGAATAAAAATCCTCATTGGATAGTTGACTGTGTCTGCGTTCTGTGATAGGCTAGTCGTCACAGCACCCCTCCCCTACACACATACAGATGTATTGTGTTGTTGTGTCCCGCTCTGCTCACTCACTCACACACAGAACATCTCTCTCTCTGTCTCTCCCTCAGTCTCTCAGGTTCGCCGGTCTTTTCTGTTAACGTTTAGGGTTTCTTCAGCTTCAGGTTTGTTTTTTACTTTGGTTTGTAGTACTTACTTATTAACCAGTAGAGTTCTGGTAAACGTGGGGTTTGTTCAGACGTGGTGCTTGGTAGAATGCGACTCGCGTTGCGTCTCTGCCTGTCGGAGATTTTTTTTCTTTTTTAAACCGTCAGCTGGCTCTAAACAGATCTGAAAAACAGCGTCGGACTATTTGATCCGTAGAACACAGTCCCCCCCGCCCCCCCCTCTCTCTTTCTCTTTCTTTCTCTCTCTGTCTCTCTCTTACTCTCTCACACACACACACACACACACCTGGTGTGGAAATAAAAAATAAAAAAATCACACTGATCATAAAAAAATGAAAAAAAAGTTAAAAAAAGAAAGTTATGTTGAGTATGAAAACTCTTGTTCATTACATTTTACTTCATAATTGCAACCGCATGTGTTGTATTCATTGTTCTTGTTCTGTATATAGTTTATCGTGATCAAAACCATTGATCTGAAGCTCAATGCTGATGCTGTCATGTAAATAGTTTTCTAATCAGCAATAAATATAACAATTTCTGATCAACCCATATCAATTGCATGCTTAAAATAACATACCGGTTAAAGCCCCGCCCATTTCAAGGCAAACCGACCAACTTCTGGGTTAAATCCCACCCACTTCCGGGTTAGGCCCCGCCCAGTCCGAGTACAGATACAGATACAGATAATTCATATGGTTAACAGATACAGATACAGATAATGCTGTACTCGCTCATCCCTAGTATGAAGTATGAACAATGCATATTCTCATCAGTAATTCTGTGATCGACCTCGTGGCCTGCTAAGGAAAGCCGTGAACACGCATCTATCTGAATTATTTCATCCTGACCCGACCTAGTCTCTCCTCCTCGGTCTGACTAGACCTAGTCTCTCCTCCTCGGTCTGACTCGACCTCGTCTCTCCTCCTCGGTCTGACTCGACCTCGTCTCTCCTCCTCGGTCTGACTAGACCTAGTCTCTCCTCCTCGGTCTGACTCCACCTAGTCTCTCCTCCTCGGTCTGACTAGACCTAGTCTCTCCTCCTCGGTCTGACTCCACCTAGTCTCTCCTCCTCGGTCTGACTCGACCTAGTCTCTCCTCCTCGGCCTGACTCGACCTCGTCTCTCCTCCTCGGCCTGACTCGACCTCGTCTCTCCTCCTCGGTCTGACTAGACCTAGTCTCTCCTCCTCGGCCTGACTCCACCTAGTCTCTCCTCCTCGGCCTGACTCGACCTAGTCTCTCCTCCTCGGCCTGACTAGACCTAGTCTCTCCTCCTCGGCCTGACTCCACCTAGTCTCTCCTCCTCGGTCTGACTCCACCTAGTCTCTCCTCCTCGGCCTGACTCGACCTAGTCTCTCCTCCTCGGCCTGACTAGACCTAGTCTCTCCTCCTCGGCCTGGCTCCACCTAGTCTCTCCTCCTCGCCCTGTCTCGACCTAGTCTCTCCTCCTCGGCCTGACTAGACCTAGTCTCTCCTCCTCGGCCTGACTCCACCTAGTCTCTCCTCCTCGGCCTGACTCGACCTAGTCTCTCCTCCTCGGCCTGACTAGACCTAGTCTCTCCTCCTCGGCCTGGCTCCACCTAGTCTCTCCTCCTCGCCCTGTCTCGACCTAGTCTCTCCTCCTCGGCCTGACTCGACCTAGTCTCTCCTCCTCGGTCTGACTCCACCTAGTCTCTCCTCCTCGGCCTGACTCGACCTAGTCTCTCCTCCTCAGCCTGACTCGACCTCGTCTCTCCTCCTCGGTCTGACTAGACCTAGTCTCTCCTCCTCGGCCTGACTCCACCTAGTCTCTCCTCCTCGGCCTGACTCGACCTAGTCTCTCCTCCTCAGCCTGACTAGACCTAGTCTCTCCTCCTCGGCCTGACTCGACCTAGTCTCTCCTCCTCGGCCTGACTCCACCTTTGTGAAACACACCAAGCCGTACAGATTAGACTGGTCAAGCCTCGCTTTATAAATTCTGCTTTTGTGAAAGCAAAACATTTCATTTAGCACATATACAATTTCTGTGTATTTTTTGTGTAAATCCGTCATGTTTTCCTGCGTGAATGTACCACATGTCTGATAAAGGAGACACAGGTGGGATGGTCTGTTTCCTCAGGGATCACAGTTTAATTGGTTTCATTTGAAAAACAAGGGAAAATAAAGTCAATCCCAGACTAAAGATAAATAAATACAAAACTGCAAGGTTACCTTTCAATGTTTCTCTTAAACTCTTTTGAATAAACTGTTGTGTCCCTTTGATGAAACCTCTACATTGAACAATACTGAAACAAAGGACCATTGGACAGCCAAATATCAACTCAAACTAAAATCAATGAGACAATCACATGCACCACTCCATAGTCCCACTCATGTGCTAACTATTGTTGCTGCCTCCGTTCTCTACGATCTTGCGCTTCTTCTCCTCTGTTGAGGCTTTGAAGACATTGGCTCTGTAGTACTGCAGCTCTTTGATGCTCTCCTGGATGTCATCCAACGCTCTGAAGGACAACACACACTTTATTATGCATAGTCCTCTCAACCTGCTGGAAACTAAGCTCTCTCTCTCATAATCATAATTGACAGCAACAAAGGTCAAAGCTAGACAAGTAAAATCCAACATCCATCCTTTACATGATTATGATAATGTGTTTACCTGTGGGCTGCTTTCTTGTTGGGCACCATCTTGTATTCCTCTGGAAACCACCGCCTGAAATCGTTTAGAGAACAAAAACAAAGCCACTTTTACCTAATAATAACATTCTATCTCTCACTTGTACTGATGTATTGTTAAGTGGAGACACTATCAGTAAGATAGAAAACCTACTCAGCACTGCAATATTAAAACATGCAAACTGATGAAAGGCAGAGAAGATCATTAGTGGGGCCTGAGTAAATAAAGCCCTAATGAGCAGACCCAGCAGAGTGCCCACTGGGCCAGGTACAGACACTAGGAAAACAAAGTAGAGGACAGGTGAGAGATAATGTGCAACACTGGCCTGCAGAGCTCCTTGATGGTGCTGACGTCAATGATCCTGTAGTGCAGGTGGTACATAAACTGGGGCATGTACTTGTCCAGGAACCTCTTGTCTGCATGCACAGAGTTCCCTGCAGGAAGAGGGATCAAAGCACATGACTGTAGGAGCCAGAGGACCCAGAACTGCAGCTGATATTAAACAGGAACTCACCAGCAAGGGGACACTGTCCCGGCGGGGTGTGCTGTCTGACGAAGGACAGGAACTCGTACTCTGCTTGTTCCAGGCTGATTTTACTGTCCTGTACAGCCTGCGTCAGTCCTGACTGAGACACAAATGTAACCGTCACTAAACATCTCTCACACACCACTTGATACTTTCACATTTTGGAAAATATACTTCTTGGCTTTCTTGCCAGTGATGATATGAGAAGATGGACACCAATTGCTTTTTCAGTCCACTAGATGGTGCAGTTGAGTTTTTGTTTTTCTGGTGAGGTCAGCAGAGGTGACCATCTGCGTGAAAGATACAAAGGTTTCCTTTGGGGACATCATTTCAAGTTGGAAAAAAGGTAATCAATTGCAAGAGTTCTAAAATCGCATCAATATCGTAGACCAGTGGAATAGTGTCAAACACCATTGGTAGGAAATAGCACTGAGTAACCAATTCAAATCAAGATTCATCACAACACACACACACACACACACACACACACACACACACACACACACAAACACTGGCGCACACACCAGCCACTACCTTCTGTTTACTGATAGCTAGCATTTAACTCAGATTAATTAATTAGCTAGTAAGTGGCGATTTTTAGCAGCCAGCCTTCCAAAGAAAGCACAATGGTTGCACAGGTTGTCAGCTGTGTGTCTGTCTGGTATACTCTCGGACGGCCGATTAAACTCACTGGTCCTCATCGATATAGTTCCATGTGTCACGTAGCTCTCCACAAGCAGAAAAAAGAGGAGCGCAACTTGCTGGTCTAAAGTTAGGACTAAAATGTTCATTAGCAGTTAAGAAATAGATTGTATAGCGTATTTACATTTTTATCATGCAAAAGAAGTTTTTTAAAACTTCATACAAAAAAATAAAAAAACGTAGTGGCCGTCGTCGAATCACAAAAAAAAATGTATTTATCGTTTTCGAGGTAAAATGTGCAATTAATCGTGATTTTGATTTTAGGTCATATAGTGCAAGCTAGCCCTAGCTAAGACCCAGCCACACAGCTAGCATACAGCCACACAGCTAGAACACAGTCACACAGCTAGAACAAAGCTAGCACACAGCTAGAACACAGTCACACAGCTAGCACATAGCTACACAGCTAGAACAGAGCCACACAGCTAGCACATAGCCACACAGCTAGAACAGAGCTAGCACACAGCTAGAACACAGCCACACAGCTAGCACATAGCCACACAGCTAGAACAGAGCTAGCACACAGCTAGAACACAGTCACACAGCTAGCACATAGCCACACAGCTAGAACAGAGCTAGCACACAGCTGGAGCACAGCTAGAACACAGCCACACAGCTAGAACCCAGCTAGCACACAGCCACACAGCTAATAAGAGCTAGCACACAGCTGGAGCACAGCCACCACACAGCACACAGCTAGACACAGCTAGAACACAGCCACACAGCTAGAACACAGCCACAACACAGCCAGATAGCTAGAACACAGCCAGACAGCTAGAACACAGCCACACAGCTAGAACACAGCTAGAACACAGCCACACAGCTAGAACACAGCCACACAGCTAGAACATAGCCACACAGCTAGAACACAGCTACACAGCTAGACACAGCCAGAACACAGCCACACAGCTAGAACATAGCCACACAGCTAGAACACAGCCACACAGCTAGCACATAGCCACACAGCTAGAACAGAGCTAGCACACAGCTAGAACACAGCCACACAGCTAGAACACAGCCACACAGCTAGAACACAGCTACACAGCTAGACACAGCCAGAACACAGCCACACAGCTAGAACATAGCCACACAGCTAGAACACAGCCACACAGCTAGCACACAGCCACACAGCTAGCACACAGCTAGAACACAGCCAGACAGCTAGAACACAGCCACACAGCTAGAACACAGCTAGCACACAGCCACACAGCTAGAACACAGCTAGCACACAGCCACACAGCTAGCACACAGTCACACAGCTAGCACACAGCCATACAGCTAGCACACAGCCACACAGCTAGAACACAGCCACACAGCTAGCACACAGCCACACAGCTAGCACACAGCCACACAGCTAGCACACAGCCACACAGCTAGCACACAGCTAGCACACAGCCACACAGCTAGCACACAGCCACACAGCTAGCATACAGCCACACAGCTAGTATACAGCCACACAGCTAGAACACAGCCACACAGCTAGCACACAGCCACACAGCTAGAACACAGCTAGACAGCTAGAACACAGCCACACAGCTAGAACACAGCCACACAGCTAGCACATAGCCACACAGCTAGAACAGAGCTAGCACAGCTAGAACACAGCCACACAGCTAGAACACAGCTAGCACACAGCCGCACAGCTAGAACAGAGCCACACAGCTAGAACACAGCTAGCACACAGCCACACAGCTAGAACACAGCTAGCACACAGCGAGAACACAGCTAGCACACAGCCACACAGCTAGCACACAGCTAGAACACAGATAGAACACAGCTACACAGCTAGAACACAGCCACACAGCTAGCACACAGCCACACAGCTAGCACACAGCCACACAGCTAGCACACAGCCACACAGCCACACAGCTAGCATACAGCCACACAGCTAGTATACAGCCACACAGCTAGAACACAGGCACACAGCTAGACACAGCTAGCACACAGCCATACAGCTAGCACACAGCCACACAGCTAGAACAGAGCTAGCACACAGCCACACAGCTAGAACAGAGCTAGCACAGCTAGCACACAGTCACACAGCTAGCACACAGCTAGAACACAGCTAGCACACAGCCACACAGCTAGCACACATCACACAGCTAGAACACAGCCACACAGCTAGCACACAGCCACACAGCTGGAACACAGCTAGAACACAGCTAGCACACAGCGACACAGCTAGAACAGAGCTAGCACACAGCTGGAGCACAGCCACCACACAGCCCACAGCTAGACCACAGCCACACAGCTAGAACACAGGCACACAGCTAGAACACAGGCACACAGCTAGAACAGAGCTGGAACACAGCCAGACAGCTAGAACACAGCTAGAACACAGTCACACAGCTAGAACACAGTCACACAGCTAGCACACAGTCACACAGCTAGCACACAGCCACACAGCTAGTATACAGCCATACAGCTAGTATACAGCCACACAAACAGCATACAGCCACACAGCTAGAACACAGCCACACAGCTAGCATACAGCCAGACAGCTAGAACACAGCCACACAGCTAGCACACAGCCATACAGATAGTATACAGCCATACAGCTAGTATACAGCCACACAAATAGCATACAGCCACACAGCTAGCACACAGCCATACAGCTAGTATACAGTAGGGCTGAACGATTAATTGCATTTGCGATAATATCGCGATATGTTAAAACACAATTTCCTAATCGCAAAGGCTGCGATTTGGTCACATGAGTCGCGAGAGCAAATCAGTCTGCACTCCGCAGAGAAAGCATCAACTAGCATGCTAACGCTACACTGTACCTTGAGCTGATTTCTGTCATTCAAACTAGAGGTCGACCGATTCATCGGTTTTGCCGATTAATCGGCACCGATAGTTGATTGGTGGAACTATCGTTATCGGCAAAAATCCATACCGATGGTTGCTGTAGAGGCGCGCGCTGTCATTCATTACACAGTACGCGAGAGCTGAGAAGGGTCTGCTGGCATCATGCATTACAATAGCGGCCTCTAGAGGCGAAATAAAAACTATCACTGATGCCTGGTGTTGTTTATTTTCAACACGTGTTACTGCGCGCTGCACGGAGAGCACATGCTGTGCGGAGAAGGCTGACATCAGATGCTCGTTTAAAGCATCGACAGCAAAAAGGTATGTATACAGTACATATTAATTTGTTGAATAGATGCTGCATTAGTAGAGAAAGAACAGCACAACAGTATATTTGTTTGCTTTCGAGGCTGAGATGACGCTAAACATTAGTAGTAGGCTAACTTACCTCAAGCGGTTAAAGTGCCCATATTATGAAAAAATCACTTTTTCTGGGATTTGGGGTGTTATGTTGTGTCTCTGGTGCTTCCACACACATACAAACTTTGAAAAAAATCCATCCATGGTGTTTAGAGTGAGATACAGTTTCTGAATGTGTCCTGCCTTCAGTCTCTGGGTGAGCTGTTCAAAATCGGCACGGCTTGTGACGTCACAAGCCGAAACGAGCAGGCTAACCGCAACCATTAGCTCGTAGCGTTAGCATGCTAACGCTAATGCTAACATGCTAACGCTAGCATGCTACCTCGTTCTCAGTAGCAAAGCACTGCTACAACACACACAAGTTCACCATAATCTACAAAAGAACTACTTACATGTGCGCCCTCATTTAGAAGTCTCCCAGCTAATCCTGCCTTGTAACTGACCGAAGTCAGCCTTTCTTTTACTGTCTATGGAGCTAGCTAGCTGACATGATCTACATCTGAGCTACTGGGCATGTGCAGTGCAATCAAAGATAGTACAGAAGAAGAAGAAGAAAAGAGGTCTCACTCTGTAGCTAAAACAGAGACCAGCTGAAAAGAGGAGCTGCAGCAGTGAGAGAGAGTGGTGCAGTACAACAAAAATATGGTGTTTTTTGAAAATTAAACCATGTAAACCTATTCTGGTACAACCTTAAAATACAATTATGAACCTGAAAATGAGCATAATATGGCTGCTTTAAAACACTGACAAAAATAAACGCAAGTCCGACTCAAATGTCAGAATCAGAACCCTAAAGGCTCGTACACGATCCCAAACAGCACCTCTGATTCATATTTAGATCATTTAATAACAGTTAAAAGTAGAGACTTACTGATTGCTGCAGCTAAAAGCTAACGAGTTAGCCGTCACGGGGGTGTCTTTGGTGTCTTTCTAGCCTTTACAGGTGATTTTCTATCCAGCCTGGAACTTGTGCCTTTTTTCGGGGTTGTTGAGCATTAAATCCAAACTGTTACATCCAAGATTTATCCACTTGATGTCCATAATTCATCACGTTTTCGGTCATTTCTGCCGCTAACTCCGTGCTACCCATAGACAGTAGGTGCTACCGACAAGGGGCTCTCCCATGATGCCTCTGTTTATGTTTTCAACCAATGGGAAGGCAGGTCGGTCACACATTACGCCTTATATGGGCATCCAAGCGAGAACAAATATATATATATATAGTATAAAGTGGGAAAGATAGATCCCTCCAGGTCAGAGATCGTCTGTTACCGTTCTAAACCGTTCTACAGAGAAGAATGGCGTCACTGTTTTGAGATTGTTTGTCCTTTATATGAATTATAATGCTCATTATGTTTATTTTTGCACTGGATGACTCCAAATATGTAGGAGAACTGTTTTAGACAACACACATGCTTGTGTAGCATTGCTGTGGGTGTAATATCAATAAATATGACATTATTATTTTGATTATTGGCAAAAGCGTCTGGACTTTTTTTGAAACAATGTATGTATTTTGTCAACTGTATAAGTTATAAATACTATCGGTCGATTAATCGGTTATCGGCAAATACGGCCCAACCTAGCTATCGGTATCGGTAAAATCCACTATCGGTCGACCTCTAATTCAAACAACTCTGAGTTGTAGTTTAAAACTTTTACAGCCATTTTAATAAAATGAAGGGTTTTATTCTGGTTCAGTCCATACGTGCAGTTAATGGATACAGACACGCAGAACTGAAGGCTCGGTTGGCAACTATTAGCTAGCTCTGATTAGTGGTTAGCTCCGGTTAGCGGTTAGCTCCGTTATAAAGATATGGAGTGGAGGAGCTGCCACTGAGAGGGGTAACAACCAGACTCTGATAAATGACGTTCGGGGAGCTTTCACAGCAGCGTGGCCGCGGTGTTTCAACAGCTTTATTAGTACAGTTAATCCCACGGCAAGAACACCAGCAACTAGCTAACGCAACGATAGCCTTTCTGCAATCGGCAGCACGCAACTTCACGAGGGGGAGGGGCTGGAGGCAGCTCCTCTCTGTGCACTGTAAAAAAATACACTGTTGTGTGTGTGTGTGTGTGTATATACTATATTTTTACTTTTTTAACTGTCTAGTGTGTAATTGTGTGTTGTTCATACTATAAAATTATTTATTTTTTGTCTTTGTTGAATAATACAGAAGACAAAGAGCTTAAAAAATAATCGAATCGCAATCGCAATATTTGGGGAAAAAAATCGCAATTAGATTATTTTCAAAAATCGTTCAGCCCTAGTATACAGCCACACAGATAGCACACTGCCACACAAATAGCACACATTATGCTGGTCAGAGGTTCACTGGAACAAGCGCTAACCGGAGCTAATATCAGCTATTGTGTCTAACGTTAGTCTCTATGTGAAGAACAAGGTCAGAGAGAAACAGAGTTACGTTAAAGCCAGTAAATCCATACAGAGGGACCTGCTGGCAAAAACTTTTGTAAGCTGCACAATTTGCAGACCTGCCAACCTTGAAGACATTTTATGAGTACAACCGTTTGGCTCATCACTACCTCCTAGATTACAATAAATTATTATTACTGTGTAGAAGAATGGAGTGGATGAATGGCCGTAGGTGTACTGAAACTAAATGTTTTCTTATATCCTGTCCAATTTTGTGCCCATATATTTGTTAGTCTAACCAATAGGAGACGGAGTGAGCTAATAAATAGGCCTAAGTACTTCTGTGTTAAAGATGAGAGTCAGACCAGGTTAAAACATAGTCTTCTTCTGATTACTAAAGTAGTCTAAGTAATGATTTACTCATGAAGCAACTTTAAATAGGCCTAATGCAACTATTAAAAAAGCACAAGATTGAAGCCTGGCAGACACGATTATAGGCTAATAAATAACATGAGTCAGATATTTTCAGATAGGCTTTTCAAAGATTGACATGGGTGACATTGCATTATGTCACCGTGGATTTCCACAGGATGCGGAACGTCTGCGGACCGGCTCCGCTGCAGAACGGCTGCGTGCTCCGCCGTCCGTCAATACCCACCAGGTCCGGATTTGTTGCGCAACGGCTGCGGCCAGCCGACCACGAGATCTCGCGAATTCACGTATGTTCGTGCGATATAACAGGATGTAGTTTCTACAAACAGTAGAGCTGGGGGTAAACGATTATTTATTAAACGATTAATCGGGCGATTATTTTATCGATTAGTCGACTAATCTAACGACTAATTGGACGATTAATATAACGATTATTTTTCTGTTGCTCGATTAATAAAAACCATAATGCATCTCAAATAAATACCAAAAAATTCTTAATAATATATTTTATTAAACAATTTTGCACAGCAAAAAATCTTCTGCTTTACACAAAATAAAATAATTATTTTACTGTTATACAAAATGAAAGGCCAGCCTGTTTACTCTTTTACAGTACCAACATAACTCTCTTGTTCAAAAAAATCAAGTTGTAGTGCAAAAAAGAAAAACACTGTGCAGTGCACAGTACAGACATTCCTTGGATTGTTTAACACAACATAACAGTCCCAACATAAAACCTGATGCATAATCAAACTGACTCTCTTAACTGCTATTCTGTAGGTTTACATGCTAATGCAGCTGTGCACTTTGGTGGTGCTACGCTAACCAACGCATCTTAGCTCTCTGTGCAGTTTGTTCGTGCTAGGTTAGTAGCTAACGTTCACGTTAGCTAACGTTAGCTACTATAGATAGCTGTGTTCTGCAGCTGTAAGCTAGCTACCATTCAAGCCAACATTAGATGATAACCAACGTTAGCTAAACACAGCTGCCTAGGCGCCAGTAGCTAGCTAACGTTAACGTTAGCTACTAACCTAGCACGAACAAACTGCACGGAGAGCTAAGATAGTTAGCTAGCACCACCTAAGTGCGCAGGCTACACAACACACTACACAAACATGAAATTAATTTAGCTAACGTTAGTACTTGGGACTATATTTTAAGTATTTCCATACCCTCGATGATTAAGGGCGAGCTGTTTTTTTAGGACTTCTTCTTTTCATGGGGCTTTTTGCAGGGCTTTGTTGGGAATTCTGTGAGGAGGTTGCTGTTTCCTGCAATGTTTTGGTCTCCCACATGTGTGTGTGGTGAAGCGTCGACGCAAAAATACGACGTCGACGTAATTTTGACGTAATCGACGCGTCGCTGCAGGCCTAACAAACAGAACCACAAAACCAACAACAGTTTGTTTCCATCCAGAGGAATAGAGGGGAAACAACTCTGTGCTGTGTTTTCAAGGTGTAGTGCAGGGAAATATGAGCTGCCGTGAGCACGGTGTATTTTATTTTGAAAAGTATCCGGATGTTTTATTTTGTTTCTGTGCTCGACTTCCTGTCCTGCACAATCCGAATTGTGCTGAATTGCTGCAGAGCTCTCCGTCGTCCGTCAAAAATAGAAGCTCTGCGTATCTGCTCCGGAGGGCTGCGGACTGACGGAACTGGGACGGAGTCGGGACGCAGACGTTCTGCTGTCAGTGGAAATACACACATTGACTTTAATGGAAACCTAATGACTCCGTCGACGTTCCGCAGACGTTCCGCATCCAGTGGAAATTGCCGGTCAGTTGCCATCACATTGGCCTAGCAAATAGCCCTACTGTATGCTATGCATCATTAACTGAGCACGTAACAGCTGGACTCCCAGTTATGATGTCAAGGTCATTATTTATGTTCATAAATTCAAGTAGGCTAAAAATAGCCTGTTACCTTTACGTTAATCAGCATCTGGCCTGTCTAAAACCTTCTAGTTTTCTAGCCATTCCACCACTTTTCTAACTGCCCCCAACTAATGGGGAGGATGGCGGGTGTGACAGGCTAGCCTATTGACACTATGAACGTTTTGTTTCTTATCATCCTTTTATTTTTAATATCATTATGTTTCAGGGGGGTGGGTGGGGAGTATTTGCAAGAGTGTATCGCTGCAGCCTGGAGACCTCCTGTCTCATTCCTGGGCATGTCCAACGCTAAACTCAGATGTTCGGAATACGACGGTAAATTCAGATGTTCAGAATAGCCTACGAAATCGTGAATTATTTTCTAAATGAAGTCACGGTTAAGTTAGCGGGCATGAGAGGCATGAGACGGGAGGTCTCCAGGCTGCAGCCATACCCGACTCGTTTAACCATACCCAACTCGTATTAACCTTACCCGAGTATTTGCGTGTGGGACTGTGTTCGTTACCTGTTGTCCCTTCGTGACTGATATTGATGTATGTCTTGCACACTGTGCAGAACGCGTGATGAGGTAGCCTGGACATGTGGATTCAAGGCCATCTCGCCCGATAGCTGTCAAGTTTCCGTAGTTGGTTTCCGAACCTTTTTTGAGGCGGTTCAGCCATGGCATACAAGCCTACAGTTATCCGGCCAGCCTAGCTTGCTTGAGGCACTGAATTGAATTAAACGTGCGAAGCATTTGGCTAGGAAGGGCAGGTGGGCGGAGGGTTAAAATGCAGCACTCCCGATTGGCCAAAAGTTACTTATACGCTGTGGCTGAGCGGCAGAATCAACGTCATATAGATTGCATAGAAACTGAAACCGGCGAAATGAAAGATGCAACAAAATCATACATCCATGAACAAAATGCGTACCTAGAGAGCAGGGAATCGTACAAGCGTACTTAAGGGTTAAAATACGAAAAATGCATACATGTTGGCAGGTCTGAATTTGTCAAAATCAGGGGTGGAAAGTAACTAACTACACTTACATTAGTAGCTACTGTACTTAGGTACAGTTTGAGGTACTTGTACAATGCTTGAGTATTTCCATGTTTTATTCCACTACATGTCAGAAGTAAATATTGAACTTTTTACTCCACTGCTTTTTTATTTTACATAAAAAAACTTAATGCAGCAGTATCCTACTATACTACTATTCTACCTAGTACGATACAATGTATATGACTCCACACTGAAAAACTGCAACATTAAAATGCTCTTACAGTACATGTTTTTGTTAGTGATAAAAACATGATAATAAAATATTCTATGAAGAAATACTTCTGTACTTTTACTTCAGTAACATTTTGAATTCAGGACTTTTATAACGAAGTGTGTATGTGTGTTGATTTCCTGCCTACATCAGTGGTCTTCAACGTTTATGGGCCAAGGACCCGTTAGCTGAAAGAGAGACAGAGTAGGGAACCCCTACTATATGTACTGTATAAAATAAAGTTGCATTAAACTGGGCCGGATGGATACAAATGAATGCCGGTGACTCCTTAAGATCAACTGCATGGGTACCATATTGGCTACCTTACCTATAGTAAGCCTATCTTCAATGTGTACATTAACACACTAACTCTGAGGACCCCCTAGGGGTCACGGAACCCCTGTTGAATATCTCTGGCCTACATCGTGGTCTTCCTGTGCTCCTCCTCTCTGCCCTAGTGGTAACAGTGTATCTTCTCTGGTTTCTTCATTTCATTTACATTTAGTTTAGACAGAAATAGGATAAAAATAAATATTGTTTTCATGTCTGAGACATTTTACAGATAAGCTACAGACATTGGAACTATAGTGAAAGGTGACAGTTATATAATGTTGCTGCATGATGTCAGTATGACTATCAACAGATCATTTTCACTGTATTTTGCTGAGAACCGTGCGCCTCACATAGAGACAATAAGTGGGACGCACTGCTGCAGCTCTAACCTGTTAACATGGCTGCCGAAAGGAAAAGGAAACACTGCACAGGGAGGTGGTGCGGCCCGGTCTCTCTTGCACAGAGAGCACCTAGTTTTAAGTTATTTCACATCTTGCAACTCAGAGGGCTGTGCAAACATCATTTTCTGCCCTATATGTAAGCTGTGTATTTTTCTTCCAAGCCCCTGACCACAAAGACAGCTTACCTTCCCATGATGCTCTTTACACCAGTCGGACATCCCTTCCAGCAGCTCGGTTGGCTGCTTAATTATCAAGTTGGGCCCCTGCCGACAGAGAACACGTGAGTTGATTTAACAAGACAGACAAAAGAGAAGTGGCAGTCCAATTTGGTTGATGTTCATATTACCTCAGCCAAAATGTTCAGGTCAGAGTCTGTTATAATGCATGCCATTTCAATGATCTGGTCCTTCTCAATGTCCAGACCCGTCATCTAAAAAGCACACACTTTGACTTAGTTCTCACAGATAGATCCCTAACATGTGTCTGCATCACTGTACTTACAGTACATTTCATTGGTAAAAATATGGTTAAAATGTTCAACTAATCCACAGTACACATGCATGCAGAACAGTTACAATACAATATATATTTAACATCACTGACAATGTATTGATCAATAGAATGTATTTCAAAATAGCAAACATTACACTTCATAATATTTTGTATTCATAACACGATTGTATTATTGTACAAATTAGCTACATCAGTAGTAGCAGTTACCTTATGTAAGTCACTCCTACATTTTTCAACTTAGGAGAAAAATGTGCTCCTTAGGAAAAAAAATTACCGTAAAGCCCTGTTTATTTTCATTAAACAAACAGACTATGTGAAAGCCCCCTTAATGCATTATATTCCAATATATTTTGAATTGTGAACCTGCTTTCACCATAAATGTTTGCCTAAAAATGTATCAGAACGCAGGTAATAAGTCACCCCCCAAAGGCCCATTCTGAGCTAATAATACATAAATAACACTCAAAATGCATTAGAGCTGAGGAAAGTTATTTAGTTAGGTTTGATGCTCACAGTGATTTTACATTTATTGGGCCTGGGTACTGCGCATAAGCATAAGCCCTGAGAATAATTGTAAATGAAATGCATAAATAGCTGGGAGGAGGCCTCGGGGAAGACCCAGGACTAGGTGGAGTAGATTATATCTCCAACCTGACCTGGGAACACCTCGGGATCCCCCAGTCGGAGCTGGTTAATGTGGCTCGGGAAAGGGAAGTTTGGGGTCCCCTGCTGGAGCTGCTACCCCCGCGACCCGTTACCGGATAAGCAGAAGAAGATGGATGGATGGATGAAATACATAAATAGTATTTTGTAGCAGTATGCCTGCGTCTATCATTTTGCATGGAGGAAGCATATAATAATCCAGTAACCATCAACTGTGCCATTCAGACAATCTCTGGAGCAGGCACACATTAAAGGGTCACATAAATGATGTTGACTTTGGATGTTGATTGTAAGGGGTTGGAGAGACATAAATGTGGATGACATGGATGGACCACATGTGTGATGGCTACAAGTATGGAAAACAAGGCTACTAGAATTCTGCAGGCTTGTTCACATAAGTTTTCAGTAGTATGTTATGAACTGGAGTCATTGTGTACAGATGTATTTATAAGCAGATGTTACACATTTTTAAGAGGCCTGCAACACTGATGATAGGTGTTATTTTGTACTCGCCTTGCATCATAACTACAGTGAACTGAACGCAAAGCGTTATGCAGCTGTTCTCAAGTCAGGCACCAAGCTCAGCATTTGTCAGGTCCAACTCTGGCAAACACGTAACCTTAATAGCCCCCCCCAATACGTTAACTGCTAACGTTAGGTGTTTAGCGTATACCATTAAGTCTCTCTGGCCTGCAAAAGTACCTAACTTCAGAGTTACGTTTAGGGGTTTTCCCTCATTAGCTAATGTTACACCAAACCGTTAACGTTACAGTCCTCAGGTAACGTTACTTACTTACGTTACTTAGGATTTTAGTTACACAAAGCGACGTTAACTTACACTAACAATCATCAGCATGCTTTCGGCTAACGTAACCTCTGGTTAGCTTGTTGCAGTATCAGCTAGCTAATGTTAGCAAAGTTAAAAACAGTAACGTTAGCCCTTTTAGCCACTTCAGTTAACTAACGTTGACGTTAACACAGATATAAGCAGATGTTAGCCCTGTGACTTGCCTCCAGGTCCACCCAAACCATTCTCTGAGACATCCCGATGGACGACATGCTTATTGTTCTGGACACCTGGACGTGAAAAGTTGAACCGAATCTGGAAGTGAATGGGTTTATAACACGGCCTAACCACGGTACGTTTTTCTGCACACTGCTGCAGTGTGAATGAGACGCTGCCTGGCTGCGGCGGAGGACGGGCTGTCTCCTCCTGCAAACAAACTGCAAGCTAACGGGGAGAGCCCATGCCGAAGATCGCGAAAAACACACTTGCATCCTGGGCAACATGATTCTTCTTTATGGTTTGTTGGCAAACCAACTTATAGGTGCATTGCCGCCACCAAGTGGACTGGAGTGTGAACGAGAGCAACAATAACAATTTATGTTATTAAATTAATAATGTTGTAATATGCCTTGCCTACTGTTTTTCCCAAAAGCCCTGACAGTGAAAAGTTGTGTCTGAAAAAGGTGCTCTCTCTGGTACTGTAGTCCTTGCAATGTATTAGTATGTGTTCGACAGTTTCAGTCTGGTTACAGTGTGTGTATTTTCCAGTTGGATGTTTGCCTATTTTATGTAACTAGAAAATGCATTTCCTGCAGAAAATGCGTGTGATGCTAAATAGCTAAATTGCTAAACTGGATTAATAGCTTAAATCCGTAGTGAGAGAGTGAGAATAGTTGGAAAAGTGGGAATTGTTTTAATAAGTATGAATTTCATTGACAAGTTGAATAACACCACTAATGTAAAAAAAATGTGAAATAATAATTTTTTTTTTTTTTGAAAAGCTAATGCTATAGCTATACTGGATTGCTGGTTAAAATGTGTAAGAAGAAGGTGAAGTTGTAAGAAATGTGGTGTGCCTGGGTCTAGAGTGTATGGCTGCAGCCTGGAGGCCTCCCGTCTCATGCCTGGGCCTGTCCAACCGTAAAGTCAGATGTTCAGAATAAGAAATCACGAATTATTTTCTAAATGAAGTCATGATTAAGTTAGTGAGCATGATGCATTAATTGAAGGCCGTTTAAATTAAAGATAGCCATACATAGTCTATAGTTGGCAGATTTGTGGATGTTAATGTTGTCTCCTGATGTTAACGTTATACATTTTTTTTATTAATGCTTTATTTGCAAATTCATAACAGTAAAAAAAAGCACTAGCATAACATAAAAAACGTATGCCAAGTGAAAAAAATATAGCTCAACAATGAAGCCACCCACATAACACTCTTTTACAATTATAACACATGAGACCACAGAAGAGTAGGCTACATAAAAAGGTTTTCATGCCTCCCATTAGAAGGGGATCTGATATCTAAAATTTAGATAAGAGGTTAACCAATATTTTATTATAGGCTAAATCTGTTTAATCTACTATAATTTCGAAAGCTGCATTTATGGATATGAAATTTGACAAGAAAAAATAGGATTAATATAAAATATTGGTTAACCTCCTCCTTTCTGAAATCATGAAACATTTAAAACTGCATCAGTGTTAAATGTTGACTAAGCCATATTACATGAGAGGGTTTAACTTTGAGGTCCGAAAGGTGCATCACAATATTACACTTGACGAGTGAGTGATTTGTAGTCCCTCCCTGTTTAGTCAGCCAGACAATTTGAACTATAGCTTTGTAGAGACCGTGGGATTTCCCAAACTGAATAAATCCCGCCCGTACATATAAACACAAAACTGCTTTGCTAGCTCCATCGTGTTGTAACTAAGACATTTGTTGAAAAAATAATTGTATTCATTAGCATGATTGCCATACTGTTTAGTTAAAAAACATCCAAAACACCGAAGTACAAAGACATAGCAGACCAGACGCAGGCTTTTATTTTGAAAAGTCAAAGTTCAGAGAAGGCACCAGCCAGGATGGCATGAGACGGTAGGTCTCCAGGCTGCAGCCATACCCGACTCGCCATGGGTAGCCCACCTGGTAGAGCAGGCGCCCATATATAGAGGTTTACTCCTCGATGCAGCGGCCATAGGTTCGACTCCGACCCGCAGCCCTTTGCTGTGTGCCGTTCCCCCTCTCTCTCCCCTTTCATGTCTATATGTTACATGTCCTATGTTAATAAAGGCCTAAAATGCCCAAAAATAATACTAAAAAAGAAAAGTGATAATTGTTCTAATAATATGATATCTTGAAAAGTTGAATAATAGCCATATTGTATGAAAGTTGTAGGTGTTACAACAGTGGCACAGCGGTGCCAAGCGAGCGGCATCCATTCGACACACGTCGCGGCACCACAGTGGTAAACGTCTGCAGACTGCAGTGTAGTGCGACTGCCGCGTAGCACAGATCTCTCTTTTTTCTCTCTGTCTATTTTAAAATGAGTCGTGAAGACAACAGCAAAGCCCATCTTTACTTTAAATGAAACCAAACAAAGAGAATTTTTTTCCCTTCGTCTTAAAATAGTCAAAAATCAATACTAGAGTAACCTTCTTCCTTTTCCAGCTGATGCAATAAATATGTAGAGGAGGAGAAATCAGAATGTCATCACTGTGGAACAATCAATCAAAGCTCTCTCTCTCTCTCTCTCTCTCTCTCTCTCTCTCTCTCTCTCTACTGTACAATGACAATTTCAAGTAGCTGTTCTGCTGGTATACAGTGTGAACTGTGATGTGATGTTAGCTGTTCACTGAATATGACGTGTAAAGCCCTGTCCATTTCTAGAACTTAAGGTATTTGTTATGCGCTGCTCCCGGGTTCACCCAGGTGATCTCTGAAATTGTCATACCAGGGATATGCCCATGTTGACTGGCTTGGTTTGAATTTCCAAAAGGGTTGAACCCAGATCAGACCACCCTGGTGAAACCCTGGTTATTGGTGTGAAAGCGGTATAATGGGCAGACCATCTGTGTATCGCATTGCCAGACCTATTTCCACAACAACACAGTGTACACAGCTCACAGTGTGAGCTACGGTTTTTGACAAGTACTGGCTGTATTATGGATCAGCCCCAGCTTACATCCAGGACATGGTCAAACCCTATACCCCAACCCGCCCACTCCGCTCTGCATCAGCCAACCTGCTTACTGCCCCCTCACAGCGAGGGAGAATTAATCATATATACAGTGCTGCTCATAAGTATTCATACCCATGCTAAAGTTGACTAAAAAGAGGAATAAAAAAATCATCTTTTGGAAATTGATCTTAATGCCTTAATTAAAAAAATGACACCAATTTTTTGTGAATGAATAATGTATTGTAAATAAATAAATGTTCTTCCTTAAAATACAGGGGCCATAATTATACATACCCCTATGTTAAATTCCCATAGAGGCAGGCAGATGTTTATTTTTAAAGGCCAGTTATTTCATGGATCCAGGATACTATGCATCCTGATAAAGTTCCCTTGGCCCCCACATCATCACATACCCTTCACCATACCCCACATCATCACGTACCCTTCACCATACCCCCACATCATCACATACCCTTCACCATACCCCCACATCATCACATACCCTTCACCATACCCCCACATCATCACGTACCCTTCACCATACCCCCACATCATCACATACCCTTCACCATACCCCCACATCATCACATACCCTTCACCATACCCCCACATCATCACGTACCCTTCACCATACCCCCACAACATCACATACCCTTCACCATACCCCCACAACATCACATACCCTTCACCATACCCCCACATCATCACATACCCTTCACCATACCCCCACATCATCACATACCCTTCACCATACCCCCACATCATCACGTACCCTTCACCATACCCCCACATCATCACATACCCTTCACCATACCCCCACATCATCACATACCCTTCACCATACCCCACATCATCACGTACCCTTCACCATACCCCCACATCATCACATACCCTTCACCATACCCCCACATCATCACGTACCCTTCACCATACCCCACATCATCACGTACCCTTCACCATACCCCCACATCCAGTCGGCTGCACTGGATCTGCGAGTGGCAGTGGGTGGATGCAGGAGGAGGACTTCTCGTTGTACTTGGCCCACTTTGCCGGCAACACCCGGGTCAGCAAGGAGTCCAAGCTGCTGCTCCTCCGCTACAATCACCCTTCACATCTTTCTCTTGGAGCCATCGACTACTGCAGGGAAAATGGAATTGTCTTATCGTCTTTCCCTCCACACTGCACCCACCGTCTGCAGCTGATGGACCGTAGTGTCTTTGGTTCATTGAAGACCTACATCAACTCGGCCACAGACCAGTGGATGAGAGGCCACCCAGGGACAAACCTCTCCATTTATGAGGCACCAAAAAAAAAGGCTCTTCTCGCCCCCCACCACCACAGTTGCCCCTTGCACTGCCGCTTGGCCCTCTGCTGCAGTTGCCCCTGCCATCCTCTGCACCACCCCCGCTGACACCTGCCCATCTGTTGAGGTCACCCTTGCTGCGGAAAGCCAGAATGGCAAGGATGAGGAGTGCCTTGTGTGCTGTGAGCCCTTCAGTACATCCATGCCCGGAGAAGTGTGGGTGCAGTGCCTTTTCTGCTACGGCTGGGCACACGAGGCCTGTACAGATGGAATAGGGAACTACGTTTGCCATAACTGTGATGAGGAGTAAAAGAGGAGGAATAATAATAAAATAATAGTAAATATAATTATAGTATAATAGTAATAATAATAAAAAAGCCATTTAGTCTCATTTAGCCTGTTCTTGTGGCTTTTCTATTTCCATTTTCATGCATGACACACCTGGTCTTTTTTTATCCTTAACAATCATCCGATATTTATCATACACTGTTCAACACTAGGGCATAAGTTGGGCTACACAACTGTTTGTTGTCATGTAGCCTATGCTGCTGAAACTCGCTAACCTAAGCCATTCTCAATCCATCATCATCCATCATCATCCATCACCTTCCAGTGTTCAATCTTAAATTAATATTGTCTTTAGTCCACTATTGTAACGTACTCTGCATGTATATGTGTAGATTAATACAATATTTTAGAACATAAAGTAAGTTTGGCTACTTAACTGTCAACTACGAATCCAGATGCATCCGCACAGCAGGCTGGTCGAAACCGAAAGGAGTGAAATTTGGTGAGGCGCTCCATAATGATGAGACAGAACCTGTGTCGTGTCTTCCGGTTGATTTCTTCTTCTGTTTTTTTAATGAATGACTGACTGTTCAACTGTGAATCACACGACATGACTCAAGGCAGGAAAATAAGGTAATAAATAAAAAAATGTACTCATCTACCTCGCTTAAAACAAAAAAGGGGGAGTTTAATCCAAATGCGCATCTTTGCCATTGACGCATGGGACAAAAAATATTTTGGGACTGTTAATATTACGAGAAATTAGCTAATACTGGTGCTAAAATCAAGGCACGCAGATTCCCCACTTTGTGATGTAAAGTTGCAGTGACCGCTTTGAGAGGTTATAATGACTAAGTTTCATCATGTCATTCCACTATACCCACTGCTGTAATTATTTGAAGTCATATTCTGGGAAGATGGCCGCCCACCAAGACCCAGGTTCTGTCGAAGGTTTCTGTCTGATCAAAGGGAAACTTTTTCCCTTGCTGCTGTCGCACCAAATTATTGCTCTTGGGGGAATGGTTGGGTCTCTGTAAATGATAGAGTTTGGTCTAGACCTACTCTAACAAAGTCTAAAGAACCAAGCAGGCCTGCTTTATTGCACCATCCTAATTTTCCTTAAAACCTGCCATATTCAGCATCTAACATTACTCAGAGGTTCTGATTAATGTTGCTCGATTCGACTATCCGTAAACGAACCGTAGTCGATATAAACTACTTATTATTCAATGTCTAGTACCGAAACGTTGCCAGCTAATACATTTATTTTTGCAAGTTAGAAAGTGTGCAGGGGTTCTCTTTGCAACTTCTGACCTAGTCGTCTTCCTCCGACGCACCTGTCTCACAAATAGATTTGCAAAGTATTTTTCTGTTCCCAATTATTAAGCCTCTCAAGAGCAAGTGTGTCACCACTCTGATACAGACAAACATGCACATTCAAATGAAACATACAAGCAATAAAGACAATGAAAACAATACATTTGACTTAGCAGATGGTAGAAATATGACTGTCACTGGCCACATGTTCTCTTCCTCCTCCACATCTCTCCTTCAGTTTTCTGTTTTGCATTACCCTTATTTGTCCAGCAGATGTCCTCAGTGTTTCCCATGTAATGTACATTGTGGCAGCTCCCTCCACTTACACATTTATTCAGTCCCCTTTGTGGTGTGTGATACTGCAAAATTTGGTATCGATCCGATACCAAGTAAATACAGGACCAGTATCACAGATACCGATACAAGTGTACCTGCTCTGTGCTGTGACAGGATGTGGGACAGGAGCGGCACTTTAAAGCAGCAGCACTTAAACAGACACAGAGAGCCAGGTCTCCTCTTTGATGAAACCGCAGCGGTGCATACTGGAGAGAAAAGTATCGATCTCATTACACTGGTATTGATCAATATCAATACCAACGTTGGTATCGATATTTGGATAATTTACACACTACACCAGCCAACCCCAATTAGCGGCCCGCGGGCCAGATCCGGCCCACAAGAGCCAAATGTCTGGCCCACACTGACAGCATTGGCATTCACTTGTTATAATAAACATGAATTTATATCCGCGACTCTGCTTTATTTTGAAATTATCCCACACCTTCCACTTGACCTGTGGCCTTTACCGCGTGCATACGTAAGACGTGCTAAATATACTTTATTGTCCCCTAGGGGAAATTTGTCATGGACTCAAAAATGCGTAGTGCATAGTAGTAGCTGCTATTACAGACAATAGATACACGTAAAAAAAATAATAAAAAAATAAAATAAAATACAGAACACCGAGTTATTGCACACTTCTCAGGCCTATCATAACAAATCGTACAAATCTATTTAAAATTTTGATTTTAAATTTTGATGGAGACTGGTACGAAGGAATATTTAAAACGGTTCAATTTAGTTTTAGGGATTCTGTACCTTCTACCAGAAGGCAAGAGCTCGTATTCCGTTTGAAGGATGTGGGACGGGTCCAACAATACTCTCCGCGCCTGCCTAAGTACAGACTGCTCATAGATGGACTGAAGGGAGAGCTTATCAGTCCTCCCCATCACCTTCATAGCCATTTGTACCAGGCGCTGCAACTTTGATTTGGACTGTGAGGAGAGATTGCCGAACCACGCCGTCATCCCATAGCTGATAACACTCTCCATCACTGCCTGATAAAATAAAAACATAATGTTCTGGCTGACACCAAACACCCTTAGTCTGCGTAAAAAAATACAGTCTTTGCTGTAAACTCGAACATACATAATCTACGTGGTCACTCCAGCTTAAGAGGTTATCCAGGTGGATACCCAGATACCTAAAAGGAGTGACCTGTTTGATATCCTCCCTATGAATGGACAAAGGGGTATGATCCCCCACCGACCGAGGGTCAAACACCATCTCCTCAGTTTTTTTAATGTTAATGGTGAGATGGTTCTTGTCACACCACAGAACAAATTTGTTACCCTCCGTAAAGTACAATGATGAATCTGAGTTCTGGTGAAGCAGACTAAGAATGGCAGTGTCGTCAGAAAATTTGAAAAACAGGTTGCCCTGTGTCACACACACACAGTAGCCGCAGCTGCTCGCCAGCTAGCCGTCTGGAGGACTGACCACTTCCTCACAAAAAAAATAGTAAATGCAGTCAAACCAACATGGCATTCGCCAAGATATGCAAGGTAGACCAGGAGAACCGTCAGTTCAAAACTGACTGGACTGAGAGATATTGTGCATGCAGACTGTAGCTGTAATCAAAGCGGACAATATGAAGTGGCATTTTAACTCTATTCATGCTGCCAGTTTTAATGCAAACTACCCTAGAAAAATCTGACCAGCGCAAACAAAAAATTGCAAGCATGTTAACATCATACAAGCACTTGGTTTTAACTATGTGTAAAACAACATCGGCACAAGAGAGTGCAACAGCTGCCTCATTACACGTTTCTTGGAAGCTTGCAAGAGCTAAGAAGCCATTCGCCGATGCCGAGTTAATTAAACAATGTGCAATCGACATGGCTGCCGAAGTTTTAAACCAAGAGGAACAAATAAAAAAAAAAGTTGTTGGGCTGTTGAAGCAAGTGCCGCTGTCGGCTAACATGGCAACCAGAAGAGACGAAGTTTTAGCGGAGGAGTGTTTTTCCAGTCTACTCACAGATTTGAGGAAAACCGAAGCATTCTCACTGGCAATAGACTCGTCTTGTGACCGAACCGACATGGAACAGCTGTCTGTGTTTGCAAGATTTTTTGATGGGAAGACATTCCGGGAGGAGCTGCTGTGTTTGATTTCTCTGCCCGGGCGCACAACCGGGGAAATAATATTCAACGAGCTGACACAGTTCTTCGAAAGGATGTGAGTAAAATTGTCTCTATTGTTATGGTGGGACACTGCCAGGGCTTGGTAAACAGGCTTTCTGCCGTTAACCCAGCACTCCTGGCATTTCACTGCATTATTCACAAGTCAGTTTTGTGCGCAAAACTGTGTGGAAAAATGAAAGAGACCATGGATACTGTGACTCGACTAGTTAACTTTGTCCGTGAGAGCTCTAGTCTGCAGCATCGCCTTTTTAGAGCATTACTCGAGGAAATGTTAGCTGAACACAAGGATCTTTTGCTCCACAGTGACGTTGTAGTATATGACCATTCTATAACTTTCTATAAACTTTGCTTAAAGGTTTGGTATAAGGAGTCCTATGAACTTTACTCTACATTTACTGAGAACATCTGGAAATTGTTAACATGAGCAGAGGTCCCCCCAAGACAGAAGAGACCTTTTTTGGAGTTGTGCCAGATAACAGGCATTGATTGGTTAGTTATCCGTCCAATGATATACTTACAAAATTACGTCCTATGTTGATACAATGCATAGGATATATATGTTGTACACACAAAGAAAAGGCGGAACGACTTTTGGAAGAATTTGGGTTGGTCGTTCTCCAAGCTCTCTGCAGGAGTTTGTAAAATTGATGCTGAATCTTTGCTTGTAATAAACCTTTTTATAATCAAGAACAGTGTCGGCGGATTCCTCTTCATACAGCATCACAGCATTACTATTTAAGACACCACAATTTTGGCGACGAGGATGGGATCGGTTGCATCTCCCAGGTCATTGTTTCATCATGGGCACCCAGGGACTGACTCCCGCTTCACTGGTCGACTATAAGGTGAGCTTTTTCACAGCTTTGGGCGCTGGTCAGTTCGTGTGTGGCTCTGTGTGTGCGTTGAGGGATTGCACCGTGTCGAACCTGTGTGTGTTTTGTGTAGTGATTGCTGTGTGATGGGGTTCTTAAATTTATTTGCGTTAAAATCAACGCAGACAGGGGGAAGTGTGAGTTAACATATGAGAAATAAGAAGAAAACAAAAGTTAGAGAAACAGAGGAAAAGGAAATTTAAGTGAAGAAATAGAGAAAAGGGAGAAAAAAGTAAGGGATTAAGGAATATTCACATAGACAATGTGAAAAGGCTTTAAGGAATAGGCAAATTGGATTAAAGAAAATAGATGATAACCCTGGCCAGGGCAATTTGGCTTAAACAACATAATGAAAAAGGAAACAAGAGAAAATAAAAACAAGAAGTGATATAGAAAAACAAGGAATACAGAAAATAACAGGAAAAATAAAGAATAAAGAGAAAATAACAGGAACAAAGAATAAAGGATAACGCCGTTAATCTGATAAAAAGCCCTTTGAAAAAAGGCGATCTTAGGATGGGCCGTAGTCTTGAACTTTTATTAGATGAAAAGTTTGAGCCAGTTCTGAGAACTGAGGTGTAGACTAACAGTTCAATGGTAGGTTTGCCAATCGATTCATTGTTGACGAATAATGTCCGAAGCAGACTTCCCATTGGACTTCTATATCTAGGTAGCAAAATAATAAGGAAAAAGAAACAAGAAAAAAAAAAGAAAAGAAAAGAACAATACGGCAGAAAGCAAGCTCTTTTTAGGAATTACATGCATGAATGATGTCGAATATGAGTCTCTTTTTGAAGAGAACGTTTTCAAATATGTTAAAATGTATGAGCCTTCTTTGGGAGGACTTTTGTTTAATAATCTATGAGTCTTCTTCGAAGGAGAACGTTTTCAAAAACATATAAGAACTTATGAGCCCATTTGGAGGACGTGAAAATAGATTAGGCTAACCTATAGTAAAAATAAGAAGCTTCAAATTAGTATTTGTGCTTTATGTGTTGTGTTGGTTTGTTTTGTCCCGTGTCATTGTTGTTTTAATGTGGTCTGTTGAAGGGAAAAAGGGAGAGACAATAGGTCTGTCTGTTGAGGGAATTTGTAAGAATCATTAAGTTTTCTCTGATTTCTTTGAGATCGTTTAAACTGCTTTGTGATAGCATATTGCTATTTGCATTATCTGCCGCTTTGAAACTACTAAGATTAAGAAATTTTATGTTGAAGTAAGCTGAGTGATTCTTTAGTTATTCTTCTTGGTTGAGTGTGAGCCTAGGTGCTGTGGAGTTCCTCTCACTGTGAAATCACACTGCTGACTGATCTGCGCATGCCCAAGAATGCTAAGAATTCAAGTTTTCACAGAAAGTTTAGGCCACTCCTTCCCCTGTACTAAAGGTCAGAGACGGAGCGGCTAAAGGAGAAGGGGGGTTGAGTGCAGCTCAGTAAAACATTAAAGTGGCTGTTGCTTGACTATGTAACTATTTGATTGGGATCCATCAAATTTATAAATGAGAGTTATGTTAGGAAGCCTTAACTATGCTTGCTTCTGAAGCATGAAAAGAAAGATTGGGAGAAAGATTTGAGGATAAAAGTAGGATAAATAAGGCTCAGGCCTGAAAGAAAAAGGAAAAAAGAGAGATTAATAGCTGGCATAGGTGATTTGCTGGAACTCAAATCAGTGATTGATCACCCTGGATTAAGAAAAGTCCAGCCTCTATACCTCTATTGAAAGTAAGAGATGAGAGGACTGATTGATGGGCTTCAGGATTGTCACCTCTGCTATTTTAAAATGTTGGACCACTTGTTTTGAGTGGCGAGGCATCTAAAATGATTTTACTTTGAATAAAACAATTAAAAATTTGATAATACTATAAGGTTTTTGATTTTGCTAAAGTTCTCCACTGTCACGTGTGGTTATGTCATTGCACTAAGGAAATGAGTGACATTTGTGAAGGTGGGAAACAGAATGAATGAATCCAATTCCTGTGAAGAAACAGCGAGTCATTTCAATCCTATTGAAACAGACTGAGTTGATAATTGGTAACTATTGTTACAAAAGATGGTCAGGAAAGCTGAGAGAAGAAGTGTATGCTGTAGAAAGGGAAAATAAAGTTTTATGGGATAATGGAAAAAAGGCATGACTTTAAGGGAAAGTTAAGTGTACAATAAGGTACTAAGGTGGTTAAAGACAGAAAGAGAGTGTTGTGAAAGTGACAGAAAGACAAAGAAAGAGATAAATGTACTTTTGAATTAGGATACTGGAGTTCATACTAATATTGTTGTTACAGAGACAACTGTAGCATTGGGGTTACAATCTACAGGAGGGAAGATGTTTAGATGAGAATAGTAAAAAACTGCTATACCACAAGCACAAAACTTAGGGAAAAAGAGATAAATTATGTAATTTTCAGGAATGACTAGTGGTAATTTCCAAGACAAATTGCTTTTGGATACTACTGTAATCTGACATATCATAAGAAATGAATTAGGATTTGTGTAGAACAAACATATGTTTATAAATATGATGTTTTATTGTTGTTAGACTGTTCAACAAATATATAGGTCTATAAGTCCAGTTGAAATGATTAGCTGTTTGAAATGCTTAGTTAGTTGACAGGACTGTTGGGATCATTTCTAGTTTCAGAAATGTGAGAATTTTTCTACATTGTTACTTTCAGTACTTGAAGTACATATTTTATGATACTTTTCTTACTTAGGTAATATTTTTGTAGCAACATTTTGAATCAATGATGTCATAGGTTAGAAGCAAGAAAACTAAAATGAGTATGATTAAAAGTACAAGTAATGCTTCTCGGAGGTGTTGTGTTTTGTGTTTATTCAGTGTGCCTCGATGGATGTCAGAGCAGACCTGTCTCTCTCCTCTACAAGCTGATTTGGTAGTCAACTTTGGCCCCATCCCCCACATACTTGCACCAGAAACTGCATCTGGAGCTGGAGCAGCAGAGAAGGAGGGGTGACAGATTTACAACTGTCCATGGTTAAGTGACTGAATTGGACACCCAGATGGCTCTCAGGGCATGACCACAGACTGACATTAAAGAAGTAACGTTACACATGCCTACAAAGTACTTTGGTGAAACATTCACAGATGAACTAATAATTGAGAGAGGACAAGCTGAAACAACCATAAAGATGAATCCAAGCTCCAAAAGTAAGAAGAAAATGAAACATCTGGAAACTAAGGGCAGACTGAGGTTTAGGAAGACAAAGGATGATGATGATGATGATGATGATGATCAGAGTGATTCAGAAGAGTGTTATGAAAGTGAAGATGGAGACAGCGATGAAGATTTGGAGAGCAGAGGAGCTACAGGATTCCATCCTGCAGCGTCTAGCATAGAAGAGATTGAAAGAGACATGGAGCGATGCATGTCATACTTGGAGAAGCTGAAGATACAGAGGGACAAATCGCTGAAAAAAGGGTCCCAAAAAGTGAAAGAACAGGACCGAGAAACTCTTAGAAAACTCAATCAAATACAACTGGTGGAGAATAAGAGGAAGAAGAAGAAGCAGGTTTTGGTTGTGCAGAATCAATGCCCACCAAATCAACATTCACCGCCACAACTTCAGTCAAGCCAGTTGCTCCAACCACCATTCGTGGTTCCAGTTGTTTTATATCCACAGCCAGTTTGTGGACATATACAGAACTGGAGAGGAAGAGGACGAGGAAGCTTAGGCAGAGGAAAAGGAAGAAGATTTGATTCATACTCTATGCAATCTCCACAAGCGTGTTTTAATTGTGGACAGGATGGACACTTTGCCCGTGATTGTAATAGACCAGGAAGAAACTTCAGAGGAAAGTACAGAGGAGGACCGGTGAACCCTTATAGGAGTCTGGAACCAGGATTCTAGAGATGCCCAGAAGATCTGAAAGGGGTGTCAGCTGGTGTCATCAGGACCAGAAAGAGATCCAACAATTGAGCTCAAGGACAAGGACAGTCAAAAGTTGGTACAGATCTGCACAGATGAGCGTTGACATCAGCAGACTAACCAGAGAAGGAGGGAGGAGTGAGAGAGATCAGATTTGCTCTGACGCATCGATGCATCGACGCATTGACGCATCAACACATAAAAAGGAGGTAATGCACCGACAAACACACAATTTGAAAATACACATACTCTAAAGAAGTAATTATTTTTACTTTTAAAATAGAGTTACTCCTATGTGAACACACCTATATGAAGGGCTAAGCCATACCTCTAAATTAAGCAAATTGGTATGAAAACCTTACATTTTGTCAGTATCTGGTGAAATCTATTCTGTTAAATTTGTAATGATTTTCCTGTGACAGCTTCTAACAAGACTAGTGACAAATATGTTACTTTGGTTGGTGTGTCAGGAAAGAACATTTCACTGTTTTATTTTTGTGGTCCAATGACATAGGCAACTTTTGAAGATGTTTCTATTATTTGAATGTTGCCCAGATAATTTATTGGGAAGTAATCTCATGTATGAATTTGGATTGGATTGATGTAAAGTTGTTACAAACAGCAGATTGAGAGTGCTGTTCTCAGAATTTGGTTAAAAGTAAGCTTAGAACAATTGTGTAACTATAAGTAAAATAGGGATGCATAGAGAATGCATAAAAACATTAGCAGTGATAATGTGAGAAAAGATAAGACAACTCCCAATCACAGATATATTTTAGTCAAATTAAAAGTTGTTTGCATTGGTTAATTTGTTGTTTATCGTGTACCAGTCATTTGTTCATGACTTCTCTCTAAGATTTGCGAATGGAAATCAGTTATTATAGCCCAATGATGGATCAGCATCTTTTGTCATTTATATAGAGGTTTAGAAATCTGATTTGAATTTCACTAGTCTGCATATGTTGCACTGGTGTTATTGAAGTATGTAGGGTTAGAAGGAAATAATTACAGGACAATTTAATGGAGAGGAACGATTGTTCTGCACATTACATTAGCAACTAGACATGGTTTGTCTTGTGTTCAGGATGAAAATGTAAAGATGTTAAATGTGAAGAGTTTAGGATAATTTTCATAGTTTAAGATGGCTACACTGATGTGTTGAGATGTTAGTTTAAGTATCAGTCTAAATTTCGATGAATGCTTGCATTGGACAATTGAGAATTCAGTATTGACTAACATGCATGGTTATAATTTTACAATGTGGCAAAGTGGCTGCATTGCTTTATGCTAGTATATTGCTGTGTCATGTTACCTTTCAGCCTTTGTCTAATTTAAACAGGAATGTCACATAGATGAGGTTGACAGAGTTGGACATGAGGAGATTTATTACACCCACTATCTGGTAACCAAACAGTGAAGAGAGACTTTTGTGTGGTACTTTGTAAAAAGCAAGTAATTACATGCTACAAAATGATTGGCTAAATTTCATTTAAAATGAGGGTTTGGTTTAATTTTTTAGTTTTTTACTGTATGCTTTTTTCACATTTCTTTGAATATTGTAGTGGTATTTAGTATCGTCTTATTAATCAAAGGGGGGAAATGGAATGTGATTCATATTATCATATATTATTTTTGATATTATTATTTTTTATTCTTCTTTGATGTTTTTAATTTTCATGTGTTGTTTTGCAAACGATACTGGTTGGTGTTTTCTTTTCTTCCAGAGCATATGGGTTAATGTGCAGAGGGAGATACAGATACAAATATGGACAATATGAAGGAACTAGGAGACTTCTGAACTAGGACGGTGTGGATCTGTTCAGATTTCACCACATCAACTTTACTGAGAAGCTGCAATGTAGTGGACTACATTCCTGTGTTTGTCTGATATATATATATATATATATATACATGTTTGCAGAGTAATACATACTTTGTATAATATTCTTGCATTGATTGTTTGAAGAATGATGTTTTTTGTCATGAAGTGAATATATGGAGACCTCAGATGTTTTTCTTTTTTTGTTGACGCTTAGGGAAATGGGGTCTAGGCAGGAAATAGAAGTCCTTTTTCAGATCCGAAGGGTCGACCTGCCTGAATTTGGACATTGTTTTGATTTTATTTCATTTTCTGAGGTTTTCACATGTATTTGCTTAAACCATAATTCTACATAAATTGATAAAGATATATTTTCTAATTGATCTGGAGTACTAAGGTGGTCGCCTAGGCAGAGGGACCGTGAGAGAGTTTTCCTATCTTGATTGATTGATGGCTATTTGGAAAGGAAGCTGCCAGATGGGTTTTTCGCTCTCACACTCCAACGATTTCATTTTGTTACACTCTATAAGTTTGTTTACACCTCGAAAGTTATATTATAAGGAACATGTTATAATGAGAAATGTTATTCCTACTCTTCTTGTTTTTCGAGACTTTATTAAGTCTCGAAGGGGGGAAATGTAGTATATGACCATTCTATAACTTTCTATAAACTTTGCTTAAAGGTTTGGTATAAGGAGTCCTATGAACTTTACTCTACATGTACTGAGAACATCTGGAAATTGTTAACATGAGCAGAGGTCCCCCCAAGACAGAAGAGACCTTTTTTGGAGTTGTGCCAGATAACAGGCATTGATTGGTTAGTTATCCGTCCAATGATATACTTACAAAATTACTTCCTATGTTGATACAATGCATAGGATATATATGTTGTACACACAAAGAAAAGGCGGAACGACTTTTGGAAGAATTTGGGTTGGTCGTTCTCCAAGCTCTCTGCAGGAGTTGTAAAATTGATGCTGAATCTTTGCTTGTAATAAACCTTTTTATAATCAAGAACAGTGTCGGCGGATTCCTCTTCATACAGCATCACAGCATTACTATTTAAGACACCACAACGTTCACTGGCTGAGCAAAGGCCGTGTGTTGTTGTGTGACCTGCGTGATGAACTTGTGTCATTTTTATCCAGCCTGCAGAGCCAAAAAGCCAGCGACTTTTTGAGCTTTTTAACTGACAACAAGGTGATATCAGATGTTACTTTTTTGTGTGACATCATGTCTCATCTAAATCACCTTAACCTGCGAATACAAGGCAAGAACCACGCTGTTGCTGACACGTATGAGGCGATTGAAGCTTTCCGGTCAAAGCTGCACCTCCTGGAGAGAGACATTCATGGAAGAAAGTTGCACTTTCCACGTCTGCGTGAGCATTGTGAGAAGAATAAAATGCAGGAAGACCCAGCAATGAAGGATTTTGTGTCCAGGCTGGCAGAAAACTTCAAGGAAAGATTTGAAAGCTCCCCTAAACTCTCAGCTGACATCCTTCTCTTTGTAAGACAGCCGTTTTCTGTGTCAGCTGACGGCCAGTGGACTGCAGAGGCCAAAAAGCTGGTGCCTTCCATAGATGAGGCGGCTCTTCAGATGGAGATCTTGGAGATGGGAACATCTGATTTGCTCAAAGCTCAACACAAGGATGCACTGGTGAGTGACTTTTGGATCAACGTGGTTCCCCAAGCTCGTTTTAAAAACACCAGAGATATTGCAATGCTCCTACTCACGATGTTCCCCTCAACATACATCTGTGAATCAGCATTTTCTTCAATGAATGCTATCAAGAGCCAGGACAGAAACGGACTCTCAGATTCACATCTTGGACAGTGCCTCAGGATTGCCACCAGAATACAAGCCTGACATCAGAAAGGTTGCCTCATCCCGTCGCTCTCACTTCTCTCACTGATTGGTGAGTGAACCAGATCCAATTCTTTTTTGCTATTTGTCAATCTTCTTGTGGTATAATAATTATTACAATGAAATAACCATTTAATATTTAATAGCATGTTTCCTACTAAATATGCTACACAGCTTAATTAAAAGTAAATGGCATCCAACTAGTAAGTCAAATTTAAAACTTAATACACAGCAATAAAAAAATAATACACAAATAAAAGCTAATTAATTATATTGTCACATTAAAATCAAACACTTTTGGTCGTTAACAGCTTGATATTATTTGGTTCACATATTTTAAAAGTTTAAAAACTAATGTGGCATATTCTGATAACACATTTGAAAAGTAACTAACTAAAAATCTCTGTCTGTCTGTGTTTGTCCTTCTGTCTCTTAGAAAGACCGTCTGAACGCAGATATCCAAAGCCTGGGTGTTCCAGACAGAAGTGGGCGCTATGTGTGTGTGAATGTGTTTGCTGGACTTTTTGTTTGCTGACTGTTTGCACAGAATATGCTCCAGGGGCATTTCATAATTAAATAGTTCGTTTTGGACTAATTCAGTATTTTTAATTTTTCTCTTATGTGACTCCTAAACCACTACTAATAATTATAAAATCACAATAGAAGTTACATCCGCGCATAAAACTGTCGCCAAAAAAACAAACATGTTGGCCCTCAGCTTGGCATGCCTGACCAAATTTGGCCCTTTTGAAAATCTAATTGGGGAACCCTGCACTACACTTTATTACACACTACACACAGGCCTGTGTTGCAATGTATTGCAACATAAAATAAGAATTGCAAGCAGCGATGAACGGGCCCTCACCCCTCCCAGCATGTTGAAGGTACTGGCGGGATGCTGGTTGCCTGTAACACTATGTGGCGCTAGAGAACACACACTATACGTCATGTTGCTGTATATCATGTGTAGACCCCACTATAAAAATGTAAATCGGATGACATTTGTCACATAAGGCTGACTTCCTGTTGCCAGCAGGTGGCACTAAGAACCTGACTCAATATGGGCATGTTATCCAGCATGGGCAGATTGGATAATGTAAAGTGAAGTTACAACAGCTTCCTGTGTTAGGGCTAACCACACAAAATGGCCGCCATGCCACGCTGTTCTGCATGCCAAATTACAACGTTCACAGTTGCGCAACCTGTTATTTACGGTAGTGGGTGACAAAGTTTGCAGAGCTACAGAAACAGCTGGAAACTGCCATGCTCACAGAACTTGCATCTTCATCTGCTGTATATATGTACCAGAGAAGTTTTGCTGCCTCAGGAACATTGCATTGGCTTTGCTGACAGTCTTCGGATCAACATATCTTTGACTGGGAACGATACAAAGAGGATTACCAATGGCCGCTGGGGCAGATTAACTAACGCTTGTCTTGTTACTGTAAGTAGGCTAGAATAAAACCTTTGTGAGTAAAAAGCCAATACTTGCAATGCAACCTGTCTACAGGCATGAACATGTAGAAAGCGATATTTCAATCTGCTCAGTCCACTCTTGTTCACCGTACTGTTTTACGCAAACACAGCTCTACTCTGCAAATAGCGAATTTTTTACAAACAAGCTAAAACAAAAGCTGTCGGTTTGTAGTCTAACTGTTTATCTTAGTTTGCCGGGAATCTTGAAATTTGGACAAATTTTTATAAACTTAACTGCTGGCTAAACTAACCATCCTCTCTGCTGGAGCGGTAAATCTATGGACGTATTAAGACCAAAACAGATGCATGTGGCTACTTAATATGCACGTTCGTCATTTTTGATGATGATGCTGGTTGTATTATTTTGCAACTGCATTGTTTCATTGCAAATGAGGCATACAGGACCTGCTTATCAGTCTATTCATCATTAAAGCGGTGCTTTTCCATCTCAACTTTTCGCTTCAGCCTCTTTGACAGTGACAACAGCCGTTTCTGTCAGGGTTTTGGTATTTTGTTCTGTCTTATTGTGATTTTCTGTTATGTTCTGTTTCCTGTTTTATTTTGTAGTCTCCCTTGTCTTGTCTAGCTTACTTCCTGTCTTTGTTTGTTTCCCGCCTTTTTTGATTGTTCTGCCCCACCCTGATTTGTTCCACCTGTTGTGTCACCTGCCTCTCGTTCCCTCATTACCTTGTGTATTTAGTCTCTGTTCTGTCTTTGTCTCTTGTTGGATTATTATATTTTGCTGTTCGGTGTTTCTCGTTTGTCCTTCAGTGGATTCTTGTCACTGTCCTGTGTTTTGCCTGTTCCTGTTTTTGGGATTCTGCTTGTACCTATTTTTTGGAATTGCCTGCTGTTATCAGGACACCTTTTGTTAGTATGGACCTTATTATTTGTTCATTAAATCCTCAAAGCTCACACTGCCTGTCCGTCTCTGCATTTGGGTCCTACATCCTCTGAAACCCTAACAGTTTCTTTCTGCAAGCATTTTCCACCAATCAGGATGCTACATACTACAACCATGTTATTAATAAATGTTATCAAATGTTGCTATGGAATAAAATTCCCTGGATATAAAATTTTGATGTGATGTCATAATTAAACTTAATGTTGACATGGCACACTAATAAACAAGAAATTTTGAAAAGGGCACTTCATATCAAAAAGGTTGCCGACCCCTGGTGTATAGTGTTGGCTATATACTGTATATTGCGATTTTGCGAAAACACTATCTAGGCGTAAATGGGCAATGCTTATATCATAAGATTCAGTTAAACTCAGGGAGCACGTCAATGTAGGAATTGTGAATGTACAATGTACTGTGTGGGTAAAACACATTTTTTATCTTATAGGCACCTGCTGGTGCTATCAAAATTATTATGATACATTTTTATCATGAGGGTCCATAGAGTCTACAGGCAAAGTTCCGTGCAGATCGGAAAAGTATGTTTCACATTTTTTATATAATGTTGCGTATATATTTATTTCGCAATTTCGCGAAAACATATAATAACAGAAAATGTCCGTGGCCTATATCACATTCAGCTAAATTCATGGAGATTCCTTGTTTTGAGAATTTTGAGTGTGCGATGTCCGGTGTGGGAGTTATAGGGCACATTTGTAATTGTATTGTGCCACCTGCTGGTGCTATTAAAATTCTTATGATACAACTTTGTCATGAGGGTTCACAAAGTCTACATGCAAAGTTTTGTGGAGATCGAAGTCACTGTTTAGGAGGAGTTCGAAAAATTTGCATAAAATACGTGGAAAACGCATACAATTCAAAATGTCTGACTTCCGGTTAGGCAGAGCTAATGAAAGTAAATTGGAAATATGTTTGTAATGGTGACAGCAATGTGTGTACCAAATTTCGTGAATATCAGAGCAACTATGTTTAAGGATTTTCATGCATTGGGGGCGCTATGTAGCTCGCTTAACATGCATGAACCATATCGCAGGATAATTTGGCAATGCTTACAGGTTTTGATGTGTGCGCCACATTTTGTGAGTTTGAGTATAGTAAAGGCTAGGGATGAGCGAGTACAGCATTATCTGTATCTGTATCTGTTAACCATATGAATTATCTGTATCTGTATCCGGACTGGGCGGGGCCTAACCCGGAAGTGGGTCGGTTTGTCTTGAAATGGGCGGGGCTTTAACCGGTATGTTATTTTAAGCATGCAATTGATATGGGTTGATCAGAAATTGTTATATTTATTGCTGATTAGAAAACTATTTACATGACAGCATCAGCATTGAGCTTCAGATCAATGGTTTTGATCATGATAACAAACAAACTATATACAGAACAAGAACAATGAATACAACACATGCGGTTGCAATTATGAAGTAAAATGTAATGAACAAGAGTTTTTTTAACTTTTTTTTCATTTTTTTATGATCAGTGTGATTTTTTTATTTTTTTTTTTTTATTTCCACACCAGGTATGTGTGTGTGTGTGTGTGTGTGTGTGAGAGAGAGAGTAAGAGAGAGACAGAGAGAGAGAGAAAGAGAGAGAGAGGAGGGCGGGGGTGACTGTGTTCTACGGATCAAATAGTCCGACGCTGTTCAGATCTGTTTAGAGCCAGCTGACGGTTTAAAAAAGAAAAAAAATCTCCAACAGGCAGAGACACAACGCGAGTCGCATTCTACCAAGCACCACGTCTGAACAAACCCCACGTTTACCAGAACTCTACTGGTTAATAAGTAAGTACTACAAACCGAAGTAAAAAACAAACCTGAAGCTGAAGAAACCCTAAACGTTAACAGAAAAGACCCGCGAACCTGAGAGACTGAGGGAGAGACAGAGAGAGAGATGTTCTGTGTGTGAGTGAGTGAGCAGAGCGGGACACAACAACACAATACATCTGTATGTGTGTAGGGGAGGGGTGCTGTGACGACTAGCCTATTACAGAACGCAGACACAGTCAACTATCCAATGAGGATTTTTATTCAATCCGAGCACAGATATTGACTCGTATTACTCGTATAATACTCGTACTCGGCAAAAGTGCTTTATCCGTACCGGATACTCGTTTCAGCCGAGTATCCGGCTCAACTCTAGTAAAGGCATCAAAAATGCAAAGGCTAAAACTAATTAGGGGGTGCTAAAGGGCCACCATGACACGACCAAGCCTAAATGTGATATTAAATTAAAATATTAACTTTTTTGAACATGGCTGCAACATTTTGAGCGTTTTCGTGCATCCTCAAGGCCTCCGTTTTTGTAAAATAATAGATTAACACAAAATCCAAGATGGCTGATTTCCTGTCAGGCGAAAAAAATTCAAAAACATTATATATCTTCCTCAAGATGAGTACAATGTTCCCACCAAATTACGTGAAGATCAAAGAACCCTTATCCGAACCATGGTGTGCGATAGTGGGCGCTATGGAGCCCGCTGACCACACCCAAATCACTACAGAACTTTTAGCCATGACAACAGTGTACACCAGAATAATATATAATGTGATTAAAGGACAATTCCGGTGCAAAACGAACCTAGGGGTTATTAACAGATGTGTTCCCACTCGATCGCTCTCTGGGACATGTTTTCATGCTAATCGAATGTTTGTAGCTTGAAAGAAGCTAGCGCGGACCGCTGATTAGCTTAAAGGTCCCATGACATGGTGCTCTTTGGATGCTTTTATATAGGCCTTAGTGGTCCCCTAAAGGCCGTTTTACATTAACCGCAGCCCGCGTGGCGCATCCAAATGTGATGTCATGAGATCGCCGTGACCATTTATACCTGCGCTGGTGGTCGTGACACTAGTTGCAGTCTTCTCCTGAACAGGGGTGGCGCTAATGAGCAAAGACTACCGACGTTGTTCTTTCTACGGACTAGAAGAAGAAAAAGGTAAACAACGGCAGAACTGGCTGCAGCATTGCCGTCAATGCTTCGATTTAATTGGATGACCTACTTTGTCGGATCAAGCCTTTCATTCACCATAAAAGAACTCATCTTAACCCAGTAAGTTTACAAGAGAGACTGGCAGTCACTGTGAGAGTCCTGGCATCCGGTTGGCTGCGGACCCGTTCGGCCTCCCATTTCCGCTTTGTCGCGCGCCGCTGAAACAGCGACAGCTCGGCGCGCGCTATAAATCGGACGCGCCGGCAGGATATGACATCATTTTGACGTCACGATGGCACGTGCCAGCTTGGATGCGCTCAGTATATAACACCTATAAGTACACTAGAGAAGTTATGCAGAGTGTGATTATTCCAGATATATTGAGCAAATTGCTTTTGATTTTATTTTGCATCGCCAGCTGTAAGTCATGACTGGTTTTCAAGACGGTGGCGGCATGTAAACATGAACGCGAGTGTCTTTATAATGTATCTATTCAATAAACTGTCCGTACACTTAGAAAGTTCTCAATGCTTCGGTTAACATTTCGGGACCCTCATTATGCTACCGTTGAAGTTTGGTGATATTTTGAGCCTTTAGGGACCGTTCGGTATTTATGGAATGGACCACCGGAGGAAAATAGGGGAGGGTCATGTCTTTTTATTTTATGCTGATGGGAATGAGGTCACCCAATTTTTTTATTCATGAAAAGAGCAAAATTTCAAAGTGGCTTGTTTGGTGCATATTTATCCATGTAGCTCTCAGTCTCGGCCCCCTAGCAGATGGTCTGACCGCATACGCGGAGTTTGCTGGGGGGGCAGGAGGATCACTGCCGCCTGGTGGCTCAAACAGGTAATTGCATTGTTTAAAAAATGAGTGGAATAATTACATCTGGCATGACCAGATATTTTATAAATATCTTAAATAACACAAAACAACTAAATGGTGATAGGTAATACATCAGATTTCATATACTGCTTTAGTAAAAAAATATTACCTGGCTGACGATGGGAGCAGCAGGACGCAAAAAACGAAAGTTACTGTTGCACTAGTCTGGACATCTTGCCATGCCAACCTTGCAATAAAGGTTTCCTAAATGCCCTGTATATAAATGTGATGTCAGCTTACTAATTGATTGCGGGTTTTGTGTAGATTTGGACTTGTATACATTTATTCCACTTTGTTTAAACAGCGAAGTGGAGAGGCCTCGTTCACCTGTTCGGAGTTGGCTGGTGAATGTGATGCTCATATCGGCCTTGCTGGATCCACCGTGTCAGTTACCTTTTTGTGGATCTACTGATCGCTGTGGATTACTTTTTTTTGTGTCATTGGATTACGGCAAAATAGGGATCTTTTTTTCTCAACTTGTCTTAACGTTTTATGGTGAGTTTGGAGGGGCATCTCAACAGAATGTAGGTCCAACACTGATTGTTCACTGTTACATTTTAGTTGAATTTAAGCGTCTGTCTATTGCGTTCCAAAACAGCCGTGCCGCGATTGGATTTCATAAGGGCGAATTGTTAAATTGTTACAATGTAACTTAAAATCTGCTTTAAAAATAAACATATATGTTTTGGAATATAATGTTCAGCTTTGGTAGCTTTACCTATGTTCTAAAATATACAATGACGAAGCCTAGTGACCATAGCAACCAGTGTTGAATTGGTTATATCCCAGCGTCCTTTGCTGAATGGTCTCAATGTTTTATTGTTTTATTTCATGTGAATATTAGTTTACTAGAGGAGTAACTTAGTATTTGAAGTAATGCAGTAATGCAGGAAGTTTGCATTTAGTTTCCATGCTTATTGTGTTTCCACAACTATGTTAGTGAGTAAATCTACTGAAATGGCCCCCACATCATAACAATGTTAGTGAGTAAATCTACTGAAATGGCCACCACACCATAACAGAGGAGTGTGATGTGTAAGATGAGAATGCAGAGGTTAACTACTGTATGTCATGGCTGTAAAAATCAAGTGGTATCTGTACTTCTTTGCTAAGTTCAAACTTGCACGCGAGGGGAGGGTCAGGCCTCTTTTTCAAATCATTTTGGAGGGTCATAGGAAAATTATTACTGACAAGGGGAGGGTCACGTCTTTTTAGGTTAGAGGCCACAAAACTCCTCCGGTGGCCCCTTACTTAAATAATGAACAGTCCCTTAGTGGTACAAAATAGTGATTTGTTTTTACTGTCTCTGTGCCCCGAATACTAGCCTTGTAAGCTAATCAGCAGTCCGCGCTAGCGTCTTTCAAGCTACAAACACATTCCATTAGCATGAAAACATGTCCCAGAGAGCAACAGAGTGGGTACACATCTGTTAATAACCCCTAGGTTCGTTTTGCGCCGGAATTGTCCTTTGCAACCGTTAATGTTCACTACAAACAAAAGTTGCAGATGGTTGTAGTCTGTAGCCAGCCATAGGTACATCTGGGCAGGCTGGAGTAGGGTGACCAGACGTCCCCGGTTTCCGGGGACAGTCCCCGGTTTCGGTGACCTGTCCCCAGCTGGAGCTGTCCCCGGAAATGTCCCCGGTTTTCACTGTGACTGACAGACCTGAAATTGGAATAAAAGAAAGAAAACATTGACCAAATGCGCACCCTAAACGTGCATGTGCCCATATTTTACAATGCTAAAATTACTGTTTATTTAATGGAGTCTGGTGGGTTTAGCGAATGCAATTTTGCAAACTTTTTATGTTTAAAAAAAGGATCTTACTCTTTAATAGAAAGGTCGACCTCCTTAGAAATCCTTTCCATAATGTTGTCAGACTCTAAGAATATTAATCTGAGCCTGTCAGTGGCAAAACGAGCACTTTTATGAACGTAAATACAAGCTGGACAATTGTCCTATTAACTTACATTGTAGCTTGTTTCACCGCTGCCGACTGCAGTGATCTCATTTAATACTGGACCAATGTCAAAGGAAAATATTTCCTCAATAGTTTTAATTTTATCCAATACTCAATGAGCTGTTGCAGAAACAAGCCCAGCCTGAAGCAATAAAGCAAAAGCTATCAGATAAATATAGTGCAGTAAACATTACAACATTTCCCTCTGAGATGTAGTGGAGTACAAGTATGAAGTAGCAGCAGGGGCGATTCTAGGATCAGACCTTTAGGGGGGCTCAGCCCCTAATGAGAATGTGACAGATATAGTGCATGCAAAAGTGTTAATCTGAGCCATGAAATTACCAACTTCTTCACAACTGCACTCTCCCTCTGACAGATAGAGACTCAGCCAAAGGCCTGAGTCTGGCACAACCTCCTCAACCAGAATCTAAGCTTTCCAATGATATTAGCGCCAATTGCTGTTCTCTTTCCAGCTCTCAGCGAAGGCGGTCGCTTTTTCTCCCTCTCCCTCCCAGGCCTACCCTGCTTGCTATCTTGTCTTGTGTTGTCTGCTGTTAACTTTTTAGAGACTCTCCCTGCAAGGCTCTACAAATACCTAAAAATCATGGAATTGATTAACTGGTCTCTCAACGCAATTGACACTGTATTCTCGAGGAGGAGCACTGGTTCGGGTGAGCCAGCATGTCCTGACGGAACGTTTGCTGCGGGGTACACGATGGACGGCTGGGAGAAATGGCGTGTCGTGTGTCTCTCTGCTCTTTCCGTGGAGGACGTTGAGGATATCTACCTATTTGGAACCCTGATAACTGGAATGTTGCTGATTGGAGGATGCTTCGCTCTGGTTTATCGAAGAACTGGAAAGACTTTGGTAGCTGTCCAAAGCCCAAGGAAGCTGCCTGGCCTGACTGAAGCTGTCGGAAAAGCGATCAGTTTGCAAACTGGAACTATTAATCGCGTGATGGAAACCAACATGGTAATGACCCGCGGCTTGGATACCATCATGAGGAAGGTCACGGATTTGGAAAGAAAAATTGACCAGTTGAACAGTGTGTAGTTGGACAATAGAATGAATGTTTAAATTAGAGCAGCCATTCGCGTAGACAAAACAAATTTAATCTTTCGGCTCCCTTATCCTGAACGGCCTTGCCAAGGCCGTATCTTGGAACAAACAGTCACCCTGTTGGGGCTCTGCAAGCGAGATGCTCTTGGTTCCTCCCCCGTCTTCCCCACTGCCTGCTGATTGTCGTATCGGTTCTGGACTGTTCAAGGGTGTCACCATGGCAACGTGCTGTGTTTTCGCTATAACATTCTGTGGACTGGGTCACTAGTGGGACTGCCGGGCTGTGCGTTTCTCAGCAGGCCAAACTCCCCCAACCTACCCTCTCCCCAGTCCAACGCCTTCGCAGCCAAATGTGCAACTGTACATTTATGTTATTTTTATGTTATGTTATGTTGTGTTCAGCAGTGCAAATGTACTGTTTGTGTGCCTATGTGCTGAGGTGTTTTTTTTTCCTGTTCCCACACTGTTCTTATCTTTATGAGGATAGTCTGAGAGTTGCTTTTTTTTCCCCTCTCCTCTCCTCATGTGATGCTGTATTCTCCCTGCGAGAGTTAAGAGAGAGTTGTTTTGGCGCCGCATATATGGCGACTCGGTGTGTCTGTGCGTGTTGCTTTAATGTGACATGCACCTACAGCACCAGGACAAATTCCTTGTGTGTGTAAACGTACTTGGCAATAAAGCTTTTTCTGATTCTGATTCTGATTCTGAAATGGTTTGCCAGAAAATTAACATTGAACTTACATGAAATTCATGAAGTTATCATATTTGCATTCTGCATAAATCTCTGCACACCCATTACTCTCTGTGAAATATCTCACAAACTCTTCACTCAACACATGCATCAGTACAACAAGCGGTTCCCGGATAATCTGGTTTTGAAATTGCAACAAAATTTCTACATGGTCTCCAACTTTAGGCCAAAATTCTAATGTATTCTCATGTAAACTATTTATGTCAGCACAGACATTTTTGTAAATTGCTTAGCCAGTGTATCCCACCATAATGGTTATTATATTGCCAGATTCCAGACAATCCCACTTACTTATATATATATATCCCACTTACAAATATGAATATATATATTTCTACTGGTATGCTTCCTAGTGACATTAATGCAAAAATATTAAGAAAAAACTATTCCACCTGTGTTTGCATGTTTAAATTCTGAAGTCCAGAATAGTTCAGGCTACAGCAGAAGTATTTCCATCCATAGATAAGAATAATCAAGTCTAACCTCTGAATTTCTTTTCAAAGTGCACCAGATTGATGCATTTAAACGTTAAAATAGACAACATTTTCTTACAGGGGAGCATGCCCATGGACCCCCCTAGGGGGCCCTGGGGCAGTGTCCCCGTTTTAGGTTTTTAAGTTTTAAGTTTTTTAAAGAAGGAACGGAACAGGCAGAGGAGCAGACAGAGAGGAGCAGACGGAGAGACACAGAGACCGGAGCCCAGGGAGAACAGCATCGTCCCTGGTCTGGAGGAGGCCTGAGAGTACACTGAAAAACTCAAACACCGATCGCTAGCGGCAACAGTGGGAGAAGGTGAAACTGCTCCCTTTCGCGCTACGCCCGAGGAGTAGAGCCAAACGACAAAGAAGCTGGTTGCCAGCGGAGACCTGTGGACATTTTTATATATACAGTTGTGTTCAAAATAATAGCAGTCCAACATAAGGTGACCAGATTTCTGAGACAAACGTAAATACTCCCAAACAGGTAATGTTTTCATCTTTGTAAAACTTAAAACGGGGACACTGCCCCAGGGCCCCCCTAGGAGGATCTATGGGCATGCTCCCCTGTAAGAAAATGGGGTGATTGAATGCAAAACCGATTTTACCTTGTCATAGTTGAATAATGTTTAGTGGGTAACTAGGACATACATAGAAGCTCAAAATCCCATTGACACCTCTTTCCTCTGCAAATCTCACAATTTGAAACTGCCTCTGAAAACGGGCAAATCTCAACGAGCCTCATTTGGCTCTAGTCTCTTTCTTTGTCACGCCCAAACATTTACATAGGCTACACCACTGATCTGAGGTCAGCTTAGTCTTCTGAATAGGTCGCGTAGATCTCAGAAATTGTATACATTGTTAATCTGCTATTTTACCACTAAATTCACTTCTGAGACTTTTTTGTGTGAGAAATCAACTATGTAGAGGTCAAATATGGGCCGTTTTATGAAAATTGATGGCTAATTGCAAATTTAGCCATCTGTGTGTCGCAGTTCAGCAGGAGCTCAGCAGGCTACGTGACAGCGGCCGGTGCTGCCTTGCCGCCTGGCGTGTCCACTTCATAGACTCGCTGTGAGCTAGCTGGATCTCCGTCATGAAGGGAAGCCCGCGGCGCTCCATACCCGCACAAAGTCACCGTTTCTGGGTTACTGGACTACAAAATGCCGAGGCCCTGATGGAGCTCCAGGGCCTGCAGCTAGCCGCAATCTGTAAACATAGGATTGAAGGGATAGTAGCAGCTAAAGAAATCCCTAATGTTCACAAAAATGCATTAAATTGAAATCGGACACCATTGTTAGCTTTATAAGACCTTGGGGTATATGTTATATAAGTGGCGTGACGAAATTCAAACTGTAAATATACTCTAATTATGCTGAAAGTGAAGCTAACTAGCCGCGATCTGTACACATAGGATTGAAGGGACAGTAGCAGCTAACGAAATCCCTAATGTTCACAAAAATGCATTAAATTGAAATCGGACACCATTGTTAGCTTTATAAGACCTTGGGGTATATGTTATATAAGTGGCGTGACGAAATTCAAACTGTAAATATACTCTAGTTATGCCGGCAGCTGGCAGCCAGCCAGCTCCGCAGAGCCCCGAGCCCCAGTAGTCCAGTAACCGAGAAACGGTGACTTTCACTGGGTATGGAGGTTGCTGCTTTCTCGTCAGACTGTGTGGAGCTCCTAGCTAAAGTCCGACACGTCTTACCAAATTTGCAATTAGCCATCAATATTCGTAAAACGGCCCATATTTAAGCTTTATATAGTTGATTTCTCGCTTAAAAAAGTCTCAGAAGTGAATTTAATAACAAAATAGCCCGACAAACAATATAAGTATAATATTATAGTATACAGTATAACTTTGCAGTGTCTGAAATATGAGACCTGCTGTCTCGTCTCCAATGTGTTTCTATGGGGTTCTCTCAAACCAATCAGCGCGCAGCTCATCTAAATATTCATGAGCATACCATATTTGGAAGAAATACTGTTCCAAATAGAGCCAAATTCACAGGGTAGTTAAGGGCCTAATAAAATAGCATTCGGGCAATTTTCAGCCCAACCAATGTTACATACCCTATTAGGAGACCTTAAGGAACAGTGTAAAATACCCTATATAATCACTTAATCACCCCTTTAACATTTAAATGCATCAATCTGGTGCACTTTGAAAAGAAATTCAGAGGTTAGACCTGATTATTCTTATCTATGGATGGAAATACTTGTGCTGTAGCTTGAACTACTACATATATATATATATATATATATATATACCAGTAGAAATATATATATTCATATTTGTAAGTGGGATATATATATATAAGTAAGTGGGATTGTCTGGAATCTGGCAATATAATAACCATTATGGTGGGATACACTGGCTAAGCAATTTACAAAAATGTCTGTGCTGACATAAATAGTTTACATGATAATACATTAGAATTTTGGCCCAAAGTTGGAGACCATGTAGAAATTTTGTTGCAATTTCAAAACCAGATTATCCGGGAACCGCTTGTACCGATGCATGTGTTGAGTGAAGAGTTTGTGAGATATTTCACAGAGAGTAATGGGTGTGCAGAGATTTATGCAGAATGCAAATATGATAACATTTCATGTAAATTCAATGTTAATTTTCTCGCAAACCATTTGTCACAGCAACTGGCGCTAATATCATTGGAAAGCTTAGATTCTGGTTGAGGAGGTTGTGCCAGACTCAGGCCTTTGGCTGAGTCTCTATCTGTCAGAGGGAGAGTGCAGTTGTGAAGAAGTTGGTAATTTCATGGCTCAGATTGACACTTTTGCATGCACTATATCTGTGTCACATTCTCATTAGGGGCTGAGCCCCCCTAAAGGTCTGATCCTAGAATCGCCCCTGCTGCTACTTCATACTTGTACTCCACTACACTGAGAGGGAAATGTTGTAATGTTTACTGCACTACATTTATCTGACAGCTTTTGCTTTATTGCTTCAGGCTGGGCTTGTTTCTGCAACAGCTCATTGAGTATCGGATACAATTAAAACTATTGAGGAAATATTTTCCTTTGACATTGGTCCAGTATTAAACGAGATCGCTGCAGTCGGCAGCGGCGAAACAAGCTACAATGTAAGTTAATAGGACAATTGTCCAGCTTGTATTTACATTCATAAAAGTGCTCGTTTTGCCACTGACAGGCTCAGATTAATATTCTAAGTGTCTGACAACATTATGGAAAGGATTTCTTTCGGAGGTCGACCTTTCTGTTAAAGAGTAAGATCCTTTTTTAAAACATAAAAAGTTTGTGAAATTGCGTTCACTAAACCCACCAGACTCCTAATAAATAAACAGTAATTTTAGCATCGTAAAATATGGGCACATGCACGTTTAGGGTGCGCATTTGGTCAATGTTTTCTTTCTTTTATTCCAATTTCAGGTCTGTGAAAAAACCGTGAAATCAGTGAAAACCGGGGACATTTCCGGGGACAGCTCCAGCTGGGGACAGGTCACCGAAACCGGGGACTGTCCCCGGAAACCGGGGACGTCTGGTCACCCTAGACCAACATCACTAACCTCATAAATCTAATTTTTTGGTAGAAGTGATATTTCTACATGGCAAATAATTTACTAGTAAGTGTTGTAGAGTCATAGAAAACCAACAGACCCAACAGTCATGACATCATGCTGCTCATTCTGGGTAATTTAATCTGTAATTGAAAGGGGCATGTTCAAAATAATAGCAGTGTTGTGTTCAATTAGTGAGGTGATTGATTCTGTGAAGAAACAGGTGTCAATTATGGCCCATATTTAAGGAAGGAAGGCAGCAAATGTTGTGCATGCTGGTTATAGTGCATTTCACACTGAATCTGAATCAAAAATGCTGTTTCTGAGCCAAAACCCAGTAATGCAGAGGAATTGTGGAATGTAGTTCAATGGTTGGATGGGTTGGAATACCTGTTCACTGGTGCCAGAAGTTGGTTGACTTCATGCAACACAGATGTGAAGCAGTTCTCAGAAATAATGGTTATGCAACTAAATATTAGTGCAGTGATTCAAAGTAAAGAAAACCCTTGAGACATTTTTCAGTTTATACAGTAAATGTTTGAGTTTGTAAAGAAAAATGCAAATACTGCTACTTTTTTGAACAGCCTAATATTCCTTTTTCTTCACTTTCTGTAAAGGTATAACACAAACTTGATCAATTTTGGTCATGTTTTGATTTGGAATTGAATGTGCAGTGTTCCCAATGCATTGATATTATGGAATTAAAAGCCATTCTAAGGATTTTGAGCATTATTCACTTTTTTAAACACACTGCTATTATTCTGAACACAACTGTATATACAAATATAGTATGGTGCCTGAGGAGGAGCTTTTAGCTTAAAATGGGTATTTGTCAGAGGTGTGGACTCGAGTCATGTGACTTGGACTCGAGTCAGACTCGAGTCATGAATTTGATGACTTCAGACTCGACTCGACAAAATGTACAAAGACTTGCAACTCGACTTGGACTTTAACATCAATGACTCATGACTTCACTTGGACTTGCACCTTTTGACTCGAGAAGACTTGCTACTTCCCATGAAAACTGGGGAAGAAAATGTTCACACGGCCGAATGCTAAGCACCTTATCGGATGTATGTACCGTAACATACTAGCTGCTGCATATTTACTGTCTCAACGACACAGTAAACGCACGTCTCCCTTGCTGGTTCATGCTTACAAAAATAGGGATTTTTGAACCCTGATTATATGAGGTACATGAGTGTAGCACACTCAGATGGAAAACCTCGCCAACATCATGTCAACGTCCGTTTTAAAGTAACGTTACCATAACACAGTCACAGTAGATCCACCATTAGCCTTCCCTTTTCATATCAGGGGTTGTATTCGCTATAACTACCGCCTCGCTATACATTATCCCGCTTATTACATGACTACCTATCAAATAAATCATTACTTTGACACAAAATATTGATATAAAAAGGAGTTTATTGATTTAAAAGCGATTGTATTGCTTCCGCTAAACCGAACTGCGTCCATAGCAACGCTCTGTTTTTCATGGCAACGGTCTGTTATCAAGAAATAACAGGCCGCATTCTACATTGGAATTCAACCAAGCCATGTAATAAAATAAAATAATAACGATTACAGTAGTAATGTTCAGAGATGCAATAGATTATTATAGTGCAGTTCTTAACTAATGGGAATATTGTTTAGCTTATTTTTGGTTTAATTTGGTTTACTTTAGTTATTTAATTTATTCAATTATTTTGTTTTGCTATACTTTTCATGCCAACTTGCCATGGCCCCCCTAGCACCCCCTCGCAGCACCCAGGGGTCCCCGTCCCCACTTTGAAAACCACTGCTATAAAGCATATGACTTCAGTTTCTTGAGAGAAAGGGCTTTCTTATGACTTTTGAAGCAGTGAAAATATTCTTAATATTGCATACACTGAAACTGAAATGACTTGAAATGACTCGAAACGAAAATGGTAGGACTTTGGACTCGACTTGAGACTTGTTGGCTTTGACTTGTGACTCGACTCGGGACTTGCCTCATCTTTGACTCGACTTGACTCGGGACTCGAGGGCAAAGACTTGAGACTTACTTGTGACTTGCATAACAATGACTTTGTCCCACCTCTGGTATTTGTAGGCTGCATCTTCAACCCGGTCTCACGGCAGTTCGTGAAATGGTCACGTTATTTTGATCTATTGATTCGTGTACAGGGAAATGATTTTCTACTTCAATTTAATTGAAATTGGAACGTTACCATTTCACGAACTGCCATGCGACTGGGCTGCAGCTGGGCTGTGGGGGACGCAACAATGGGGAAATTAAATGCCGCATGCCGGCAACAACGGCGACAACAACGGGGGACGAGCTACAACAATGGGACGGTTGTGGTTAGGAAAAGAACAATGGGGAAAGGTTGTGGTTAGGAGAACAAGAATGCGGAAAGGAACTACCACACGCGGGACATGATCCCTGGTCTCCGGGGTGAAAGTCCTGTGTTGTTTGATCTATCCACCACCCCAACCAACCTCCTTATGCAGATTTTTTTCAATACTACTCGCTACCATAATCGTGCTGTTATCACTTAATATGCTTCCCATTCAAATACATTACTTTAAAATTCGTGCTCACCAACATGATAAAAACCTGAAAAACATGTCCCTGTACACGAATCAATAGATTAAATAACGTCACCATTTCACGAACTGCCATGAGACTGGGCTGGCATCTTAGTTATATTTGTTGTGTTGTACACACAGAAGCTCAACAGTGACTCTCTAAATGCATGTTTGTGTTGAGCTTGTTTCCACCTGCTGATCCTCCGGATCCAAGACACAAACTCACAAAGCGTGTCTGGAAAACAAAATAACAGCAGGAAGAGGAACAACATCTCCAGATGGTTGAAACTAGAGGTTTGACATGCCTTGTTAAAAAAAGGCTCCAACATGTCTGTACTCCATTTACTACTATTTAATACAATTTCAAACAGCTTTGTAGCTGAGCATTTGTGTTTTGCTGATAAAAAAAAAATTAGGAATGAAGAAAATTGATTCACGTACATTTGTGGCTCTCAGCTGATATTCCCACAATGCCTGTGTGAGCTTTATGCCACCAATGTTAAAGGCTTGGCAGGAGACCCGTCTCTGGCATCAATTTAGGGAAGTGCCTCCATTAGTGGATCTACTCCGTGAGTGAGAGAGATTGATTCATGTTTTTTTTGCACTAATGTTACCGATACAACAGCACCATAAAACTCTGATTAGCCTAGCGCACCCATTTCAAATACACAATCTTCACTGCAGCTCTCAGACAGGAGCTCCCTCGTATTTATAGAAGGCCTAACACACCACACACAGCTAGCTGCACAAAGAAACACACACACACACACACACACACACACACACACACACACACACACACACACACACTCTACTCTATTCTTCTACTGGGGAGTTGTGCTGACCCAAACAACATGCAGACAAAGATTGCAATTTTTAAACAACTTAATCTATTGTAACTAGAATAAAAGTTTTAAAACACAGATCAAAATTCAGATAAACGAGATTTAATCTCTCTTAAAAGATCAAATACTGTCTATTTGTTACCGTCCAGTCCGGTTCAAGCTTGTACCCTTGGCTGTAGGCTGCACACGTCTCTGGCGGGTATAAAAGGTGAAACCAACTTAACCGACTTATCTGGCTACTTCAGTCTTAAAATGCAGCCGTTTATAGGAGATAAATTGGACTCACAAATCCACAATATTAAATAGGGATGAGCCGAAATAATCCTCAAATTAAATACACTGCAAAATAAAGCAAACCATGCAATATGCAAATAAACCAAATATATGAAAACAGAAGGCAAGAGGCAAAACACAAAAGGCTCTTTTCCAGTCAGTCGCTCCTTTGAGTTTCTCTGGAGATTTGGTATTAGGAAAAGTAGAAGTAGCTCCAAGCATGTAACAAAAAGAGACTTAACTGAAGGAGGGGTGCATGTACCACTTTAAAGCCTTATACTTATATAAAGTAAAAAACAAACTAATAGTGGGGTGCGTGATCATTCTGTAGTATGAGTGGGTGCATGAGTGAAAGAATGTATGTGCAGTGTTGTATGGTGCAGCAAAACAAACCAAACACCAACTAAGGCCAGGATGATGTGTCAGAGAGGAGGGGGCACAACTGAACCCAGGAGGCTTTTAAAGGTTCCCTGGCCCACAGAGCCAGCTACTGCCAGGGTTACTGTCGGTACACGATCCGTTCTGCCTGCACGATCCGTTCTGCCTGCACGATCCGTTCTGCGCATGCGCAAGATAATACTCTTTTACCGAGGATACGACCTGCACGATCTGTTCCACGCTAGCCTATGGCTAGCCTCCACCGGAAAGCTAACGTTAGTTTAGCTAACAGCTAATTCGGCTAACCGCTAGCTGACAGCTAGATTCAGTCTAAAATAACATTAAGTCAAACTTAATGGGAAAAGCAGGCTACAGCTAAATTAAGACTTCACAGTAATAACAATAAAGTATTGAGTGATTGTATTTTAAATGAGCACAAGTAAAGTAGAACTGACGTAACAGCCGTTATATATGTTAACGTTTATTTTCAGGTTTATTTTGAGGGTCTTTTAAAGTTATTACATGCTGTCTCAGCTAGCAGTTAGCCAAATTAGCTGTTAGCTAAACTAACGTTCGCTTGCCTGTGGAGGCTAACGGCAGACCACTACAATCAGCTAGCGGTTAGCCGAATTAGCTGTTAGCTAAACTAACGTTAGCTTGGCTGTCGACCGGAAGCGTGGAACAGATCGTGCAGTGTCGTAAATCCTCGTACAACAGCGCATGCACAAACATTTTGCGCATGCGCAGAACAGATCGTGCAGGCAGAACGGATCGTGTACCGACAGTTACTAGTGAAGCCAGGATCTGCCACTCCACTGACGGGCCTCTGCCACGCCCACCTGCTGACCCTCAGCCACGCCCACCTGCTGACACTCTGCCACACCTACCAGCTGACCATCAGCCACAGCCACCTGCTGACCCTCAGCCCCGCCCACCTGTTGACCCTCTGCTATGCCCACCTGCTGACCCTCTGCCACGCCCACCTGCTGACACTCTGCCACGCCCACCAGCTGAACGTCAGCCCCGCCCACCTGTTGACCCTCTGCTATGCCCACCTGCTGACCCTCTGACTCCCCCACCTGCTGACCCTCTGCCACGCCCACCTGCTGACCTGCAGGGAAAGCAGCCACACAAACATGGGGACATTGTGACAGGCACATTTCAAGCTGAGGACGGTTACATTTACCTTATACTGTAGATATCAATTGACCCTGTGTTTACTTGCTTCACTGAGACCGAGGAAAATGAGAAGACGGTCAATCAAAGCTGGGCTTAGGGCTGAGAGTGATACAGTACAAGATTAGGAGACTGGGAGAAAAAGAAAGAATGAGAGTGGAAGGATAGGATTAGCATGATGACCCTGTGCTGTTCAACACATACAAAAAGACATGCTTGGAGTCAGAGAAAGGGACAGGCAGTGAATACAGAGGGTGAGAGACAAGAAAGAGTAGAGGACGGAGACAGACATGAACAGAAAGAATGTAATGTTAAAGAGGATAAGAGAGATGGATCATTCATTGCAACATTTAACCTAATTCTCATGTATTACAGCTTGACAGATCATGCTACTGCCCACTGACATGGTTTTAAAGCTTTAGTTATCATTGCAAGCCCAGTCTTTGGCCCTCTGTATTTCTAAACCCCTGCGTACGGCCCTGCCCAATCCCTACTTCAACAAACACAGATATTATTTCAAATGTGTAGGTTTGTCTTTCAGGCAGACTAATTGAGACCCCAGAACTTGTGTCGAAACATGGCTTCAGATCACAGAGAGAAAAAATACCTCCAGTCAAGTAGCATTGAAGTATATTGTAGTTTTCTTTAATCAAAACACAATGTTGGCACAAAATCTTTCTTTCTGTACAGTAATGTATACTCACAACAGAAATCCCAGAAGGTAAGGTAGGATTGCTGAACATGATGAGATTCATTTTAAAACACAGGTAGAGTGAGCCATATATTTGTCTAAGTGCTTAGTTTTGACAGTACATCAACCCATGCTATTTAGTTATTTTCAACAAGAGAACATTATGCAATGTAACATGTTGTGCTTTCTTCCCTCCATCCCCATTCCTATCACAAATATGACAATATTTAACCTTATTATTTGTGTTCCTCAGCTGTGTCACACTGGAGTTGTCCATTTGTAATGGCTGATGGATCCTAAACACTTGCTGCACCGTGGTTCTATAGAGTGGCTGCTTTGACTGATGGCTCATTCCTCATAGAAGTACTCAAACTGATATTTGTGGCAGTAGATGTGTTTGCTCATCCTTTAAGTCATTGTTCTTGAGTGCAGCAGTCTAATTGTCAGACTTCAAACTAATGATAGTATTTGGTCTCTTGGCTCACTTGAAACGGTGGGCATCACAGTCCCCAGAAAATCAGAAATGTCAGACAGCAAGAATTACGCCTTATCTTCAGCCCATGTCATTCAGTAGTCAAATCACAGTACAGGTTTACAGAGCTCTAGTGAAAACAACACAATATCAGACAAATATGAAAGTGACAAACCTGCTCTGGCAGCGAGAAAGTGCTTCCCAGAGATACGGCATACACAGAAGCTGAAAGTCGCTCACATTAAATGGGAAAAATACAGATCTCAAGACCCTTGCATTACACTTTAAACATAAGGTCCTTTCAGGAGGGAAACGATGTCCAACAAATAAAAGCCATTAAAGAGCCAAAACAATATACAGCACATTATCCAAAAGAGAAACCCATTTCTAATGCAGCTAGCTAAAACCGTCGCCAGGGTGTTGTGGTAACTGATGTACAGAAAATTAGTGATATCCCTGCTCACATACGCTCTGCTTTCAATCCAATCTGCTCAATCCCCTCAGTGCTGTAGCCGGCAGAGGAACAGCTGGGCTCACAACACCCTTTTTTTTTTATTAATGAAAAACCAGACTTTTTCTCTTGATAGTTTTTGTCTAATATTCTCTCTGTAACTAACCATCACTCTGCCCCAGGCGCATTTGTCAAGGCAGTCTGCCAAGTGAGAAAAAATGGGGACAGCAGCAAACTACTGTTTGTTGTTTCATGAGCAGAGGAAGCAGACAAATGATTGTCATGATTTTTTTGAAGTTGGCTCATGATTAAGAAGACGCACTTTGATTCCAGCAGTTTCATCAATCATGTTATGTCTCTCTATTGGAATACCAATCAGCACTGAAAACACATATTTCATCTGAGTAAAGGTAAAATGGCTCTTTGGAACACCCCCACACCCCCCCGGAGCTGTTAGACGTGGGTCTGCATGCGTTTGTGCAGAGGCCTGCTGAGCTCAGAGTTGTGAGAGGACTGGGAGGAGGATGAGGTCTTGCTGTCCTTGTCAAACTGCACGTAGGCGTCGTGCTTGCTGTAGCTGCTGACACTGCTGTCACACTGCGTGTCGATGACAGAGCTGGAGTCGCTGAGGGAGCTCCGCTGAAACTCCTGCTCGCACAGCTCCATGGAGCTGCTGCCCATTGCCAGGACCAGGCGCTGGCTGTAGTCGTACAGGCGGTGGGGGTCAGCACCCAGTGTGCTGTAGATGGTGGTGAAGGACATGCCGGTGGGCACTCGCTGCTTCCCCATGGTCAGAGAGCCAGTGGGTGGGCTTGGAACTACATGGTCAGGAGTCTGGCTGGGGGCCAGGGACATGGTGGGGGTGGCGTGGTGCTCGTTTAAGGTGTTGACACTGTAGTAGCCGTTGGTGGGGTCCTTTTACATGCAAAAGAAGGAAAAGGATGAATTTAAAAAACGTCCAGTGAGTGAGTCAATAATAAAATAAAAACAAACTAGATTATTTTTGTTGCCTCCTATGAGTGACGCAATGCATTCTTTTTACTCACAACTACATTTATGTAAAAGCTATTTTCTAAAACACAGTACATCTATAACTCAGCATACAAAAGACATGAAATATGAAAACAAGAACTGCTTTTGTTCTATTATCTTTATTGTTACTATAAGTGCCACGGCGCATCATACCAACTGCTATAATTGTTATGAATCATATTTCTGTATTTCTGTATATCTGTATCAGTGTCTCTGTGTCCCAACCAGCAGTGGCAGATGACGGCCCACCAAGAGTCAGGTTTTGTCTGAGGTTTCTGCCTAAAAGGACGTTTTTCCTCGCCATTGTCGCACCAAATGCTTGCTTGTGGGAAATTGTTGGGTCTTTGTAAATGATGGAGTGTGGTCTAGACCTACTCTATCTTTTTTTTTTAAGATCAATTTTTTATTGTTTTTTTATATTTTTGAACATATAGAACAGACAAACACAATTGAACAAGAACAACAACCCTCTCCCACCCCCCACCCTCTGCGGTCTCGAGGAAAGAAAAACAAACAACTAAAACAGGAAACAGGACACTAAAGCAGCGAAGCAAGTGCATTCTGGGATTTGGTGTCTTTCATCCACATGAGCCAAAAACACATTTTCTGGCTTTTCTCGGCCTAGAAGCCACCGATTTCTAAAAGAAATTCCCATTTCTACTACATAAGTGACCCAATTTAAAGATATATTCATCTTTCCAACGGTGAAATATCCCTTTAACCGTACATTTTGTTTTTACAGACTAACCTCGCCTCATAACGAGACTGTGACCTATTTGCTCGGAGCTATGTCTGCAAGTCCAGATTTATGATGTTGACAATGACGGCATTGTGTGTAAGTAACTTTTCCTGTTTTCTCATTCCTTGTTTAATTTTACTGTGACTTTTTATTCATACCACTCTCATTTAATTGTTTTCCAGCTGCCTATAATTACGAGACAGTAAGCAGGAGCTTCAGGTAGAAACGACCAGATCTGGCATCGCAGGCGGAAGCTGTGAAGAGTTCAGCTCAGAGTCCAGCAAGAAGAAAGAGGGTAAGATTAGTTTTGGTCAATGTGACTATTTTTAATTAATGAATAGATGTGTTGTGTCCATACGCAGTCCATCGCGCAATACTGATTGTCTTTATTGATTGTTTATACAGCTGCTGGAAGCAAGACAGAGTGTGCTGGATGGATTGTTCGTCCTTTTCGCAGCCAGCAGAAGTACGTCTGCAAAACGGACCGAATTAAGACAGAATGCCGCCAGTTACCAGTTTTTTTACCAGTTTACCATTTGTTGTGTAGGCTGTGTGTGTTGTGTGGTAATACAGCTCTTTTTTTTTTAATAAACATCACATTCCTGGCAAATTTTCCTTTCCTCAATAAATTCATGTCCTTGATGGTAATATAGTGTAGTCCATAGCATAACAATGACATGAATATACAACATATGATTAGGAGACTGGGAGTGTATATATATATATATAATATATACGATATATATATGATTGGTTGGCAGTGATCTGTAAACCAATCAGGAGTGATTTTGCTTGTTTAAAAGTAGTGGCTTCAGCCAATACTAAGTGAGGAAATTCAAGCCAGGCCAGACATTCTCTGGACAGGCGCGGTGTTGCTGCTATTCATATGCTAATTAGAGCCATTAGCACCTCCACAGGAGCTCTCCACATACGTCATGGTTCGTTTCCGACAATATGTGGCACAGACGAACGCGACGTTCACAGCCTGTAAATTGTCGTTAACTGCCGAAAATTAGGGAGATTTGCGAGCGTTTACGGGCGTTTACGGGGACGGAAATCCCACTTTTCATGCAGTGTTTTGGCTTCTTCTATTACATGGAATAATCTGCGTATATTGTCTGCAGCGTGACGTTTTGGTATATACCCTGATTGGTCGGGGTGGACTAGCTTCTCAAAGGGCGAAGGCCCTATTGGAACTGAAGGAATTATTATTATTTTCCCGGCAAATGAATTGCCTTTTTGAGGGGCTTAACATATTCAAAAACTCACCAAATTTGGCAGTCGCATCAAGTCTGGTGAAAATGTACGTATTTTAAGGGTTTTGGGAATAGGCGCGCAAAAATGGCTCCTGCAGTACGTTTAACGTAGACTCACGAAACGTGGTACACATATGTATCATGTCAAGACGCACAGACGTCACTGGAGCCATACCCTAAACCCAACAGGAAGTCCGTCATTTTGAATTGAAAGTTCGAAATTAATGCGATTTTGGCCATTTCCACATGTCGTACTTTAACGAACTCCCCCTAGAAATTTCATCCGATCAACTTCAAATTTGGTCTGTGCTATTTTAAGACATTAAAGATGAAAAGTTGAAAGTTGAACAAAATTTCGTCATGGGCGGCCATTTTGTGCATTTCGTCACCGAAACAGGAAGTGGGTGTAACTTCAGTGTACATTGTCCAATTGGCTCGAAACTTTTCATGATTCATAAGACATGAGGACATTTACCGGACAAAATTGACTCAAAGTCATAGCGCCCCCTAGTGGCAACAGGAAGTAGGCCAAAAGGTCAAGGTGCTATACTTTAACAAACTCCTCCTAGAGATTTCATCCCATGGACTTCAAGTTTGGTGGCTGTAACTACAGTGTACATTGTCATATCTGCTTGAAATTTCCCACAATCAACAAGAGTCCAGGTCTGAGGACATCTACAGGCCAATATTGAGTTTTGGTCATAGCGCCCCCCGGTGGCAACAGGAAATAAACCTTATATGGCAAACATCATCCGATTTACATGAAACTTATAAAGTGTGGTCTATATGTGATACTGAGCCGCCCCGTATACTTTAACCACGCCCACGTACTCAGACCACGCCCCCTTTCATAACATTTGAACCGTTTAAGGTAGAGTTTGTGTGAGGTATCACTGAACTCAGCAGAGAGTTCCTTCTTCATTGGTGATGGTTTGGCCCACCCCCTATGCTTAAGTCACGCCCCCTTTCATAAGTGCTGACCCATCTAAGGCAGAGTCTTGTGTGAGGTATCATTGAACTCAGCAGAGACTTCCTTATTCATTGGTCATGGTTTGGCCCGCACCCCTATGCTTAAGCCACGCCCCCTTTCATAACTGGTGACCCGTTTAAGGTAGAGTCTTATGTGAGGTATCAATGAACTCAGCAGAGACTTCCTTTTCATTTGGTAAAGGTTTGCCCCGACCCCTATGCTTTGGCCACGCCCCCTGTCGCGGCTAATGAACTGTATGATGTAGAGTCTTGTATGAGGTATCATTGAACTCAGCAGGGAGTTCCCTTTCCATTGATGACGATTTGCAGTTGGCAAGGTACCGAAGGGCCCGAAGGGCTGCAGCCTTTGCCGCGAAAGAGGCAAAGCAGCGGGTGTGGGAGAAGTTCGGAGAAGACATGGAGAAGGACTTTAGGTCGGCACCAAGGTGCTTCTGGAAAACCGTTCGCCACCTCAGGAGGGGGAAGCGGGGAACCATCCAAGCTGTGTGCAGTAAGGATGGGATGCTGTTGACCTCAACTGAGGAGGTAATAGGGTGGTGGAAGGAGCACTTTGAGGAACTCCTAAATCTGACTAATACGCCCTCTATGGTAGAGGCAGAGCTGGAGGAGGATGGGGGATTGTCGTCAATTTCCCTGGTGGAAGTTGCTGAGGTAGTTAAACAACTCCACAGTGGCAAAGCCCCAGGGATTGATGAGATCCTTCCTTAAAGCTCTGGGTGTGGAGGGGTTGTCTTGGTTGACACGCCTCTTCAACATTGCGTGGAAGTCTGGGACGGTGCCTAAGGAGTGGCAGACCGGGGTGGTTTTCAAAAAGGGGGACCAGAGGGTGTGTGCCAATTATAGGGGTATCACACTTCTCAGCCTCCCTGGTAAAGTCTACTCCAAGGTGCTGGAAAGGAGGGTTCGGTCAATAGTCGAACCTCAGGTTGAAGAGGAACAATGCGGATTCCGTCCTGGTCGTGGAACAACGGACCAGATCTTTACTCTCGCAAGGATCCTGGAGGGAGCCTGGGAGTATGCCCAACCGGTCTACATGTGCTTTGTGGATCTGGAGAAGGCCTATGACCGGGTCCCCCGGGAGATACTGTGGGAGGTGCTGCGGGAGTATGGGGTGAGGGGGTCCCTTCTCAGGGCCATCCAATCTCTGTATGACCAAAGCGAGAGCTGTGTCCGGGTTCTCGGCAGTAAGTCTGACTCGTTTCAGGTGAGAGTTGGCCTCCGCCAGGGCTGCGCTTTGTCACCAATCCTGTTTGTAGTATTTATGGACAGGATATCGAGGCGTAGTCGGGGTGGAGAGGGGTTGCAGTTTGGTGGGCTGGGGATCTCATCGCTGCTTTTTGCAGATGGCATCATCGGCCTGTGACCTTCAGCACTCACTGGATCGGTTCGCAGCCGAGTGTGAAGCAGCTGGGATGAGGATCAGCACCTCTAAATCAGAGGCCATGGTTCTCAGCAGGAAACCGATGGAGTGCCTTCTCCAGGTAGGGAATGAGTCCTTACCCCAAGTGAAGGAGTTCAAGTACCTTGGAGTCTTGTTCGCGAGTGAGGGGACAATGGAGCGGGAGATTGGTCGGAGAATCGGCGCAGCGGGTGCGGTATTACATTCAATTTATCGCACTGTTGTGACGAAAAGAGAGCTGAGCCAGAAGGCAAAGCTCTCGATCTACCGGTCAGTTTTCGTTCCTACCCTCACCTATGGTCATGAAGGCTGGGTCATGACCGAAAGAACGAGATCCAGGGTACAAGCGGCCGAAATGGGTTTCCTCAGGAGGGTGGCTGGTGTCTCCCTTAGAGATAGGGTGAGAAGCTCAGTCATCTGGAGCTCGGAGTAGAGCCGCTGCTCCTTCGCGTCGAAAGGAGCCAGTTGAGGTGGTTCGGGCATCTGGTAAGGATGCCCCCTGGGCGCCTCCATAGGGAGGTGTTCCAGGCACGTCCAGCTGGGAGGAGGCCTCGGGGAAGACCCAGGACTAGGTGGAGGGATTATATCTCCAACCTGGCCTGGGAACGCCTCGGGATCCCCCAGTTGGAGCTGGTTAATGTGGCTCGGGAAAGGGAAGTTTGGGGTCCCCTGCTGGAGCTGCTAACCCCGCGACCCGAGACCGGATAAGCGGACGAAGATGGATGGATGGATGGATGGACGATTTGCAGTGTCTGAGTGACGCGCAAAATGCACGGTCGCAAGGAGCGGCGATCGCCGGTAAGCCCGAGGAGCGAGGGCCCGTCCATCGCTGCTTGCAGCTTTAATTAGGGGTCCAAGCCTGAGGAGGCATGGGAACCGCGTATGCAAGGCAATGCGGTACACATCTCCAGCGGAGCTGTGGAACCCTATTGGTTTTCTACTGATTTTTCTTCACTATTTTTATTATTCTTCTCCGCCTAAAACTCCGACTACAGCCTAAACCGTACATGGTAGGGGGTTGCCGTTTTCAGGACTGGTCCGAAACTCCGCAAGGACCTAAGGTGCAACAATTGACCCACTTACACCACTAGGTGGCGCTAAAGCAGAAAAAACGCGTTTGGCCCTATAACTCCCACACCGTACACCAGACATTTAAAATCCATTTATCCACGCGTTCCCTGGATCCAACTGAATCACCTGATATAGGCTACGCCCATTTCTGCCTAGACTTTTATGCGTGAAAAATCGCGATTTATCAAAAATCTACTTTTTCGATCTCCTAGACCGTGCAACCGATCTGCACGAAACTTGGACTGTAGCATCTCCACACCGACCTGACAAAAAGTTAATAAAAGAATTTTTATAGGATAAAAATTGCGCATATTATGCACGAACAAATTTGTGTAGCTAACTATGAAAACACCAACTTTGCCATATCTCGGCCAAAATAAATGCTATCAATGCCAAACTTTAGAGTCTTGTTTGACATGACCCTCTGGAGGTCCTCCAATTGTTTTACAAAAATTGGTCACTAGGGAGCGCTACAAGTACACAAAGTTTATATGTCATGAACGGCTCATTCGATTTTTACAAAATTTGATGGGTACTATCTAGGGACACTCCAGAGGGCATCTCTAGAGTGGGGAACTGAGGAGTCAAAGTGGGCGTGGCCTATGGGACCCAAGTCTAGATTCACCACTTACACTAATGTGAACAACTTTAAATGTACAGGGTAGATGGACAATGGGTCATGGACAACACCTACCAAAAATTACACGTGGACCACTAGGTGGCGCTATAACGTTTTTTTTGCCTTTAACTCCCACATTACACATCACACTTTTAGAAATCCTCCACGCCCATTTCTGCTTAAAATATTTTTCGCAATATCGCGCAATGTCTAAAACCAACTTTTTCGAACTCGTCCTAGGCCGTGCAATGGATCAGCACGAAACCTGGTAGGTAGCATCTCCAGATGGACGTGACCAAAAGTTACTCAAGGAATTTTGCTACGTTAAAGTATGCTCATTTGACGACCAAACGAATTTTCATAGCTAGCTACCACACACGTATCATATCAGATCTCGGCCAAATTAAATGTTATCAGCAAAGAACTTGAGATCATTGTTCAACATCCCACTATGATGCTCTGTACCAAATTTGGCGAAGATCGGCCTTTAGGGGGCACTATAAGCAACGTTTATTTGTTTTGGCCAATAACAATGCATATAAATAGGAAATTTGCAATTGCAATATCTCTGCCACAGTAAATGCAATCAACACAAAACTTGTGGTGGTAGTTCGGCATGCCATTCTGAGGCTCTCTACCAAAATTTGGCGAAGATCGGCCATTAGGGGGCGCTATAATCAACATAGACATGTTTTGGCACTTTAAATCAATTACTGTTATTACATATTTGCAATGGGATTTTACCACAGACCTTGCAGCTCACACTTCTCAATATTTACTGATATTTACCTCCTACCGTTACGTTTTGGTTTTTGCTTTTGCGTGCTCCCCTAGTTTTCTACAATAAACAAACTTCTTAAACCACCTGACAAAGATTCTACAAGCTTCACAGTGGACAAATGCAACTCTTTTCTCTCACTTTTTCAATCCAAAATCAACACCATTCATACGCGCCGATACTGTGGGAGCACCCACGGAAAATACTGAGCACCCACGTGTGCCAGACTGCCAGTAGGCTACATTCATTTAAAATTAAACATTGCAGTTGGTGCTAAGTATAGCGTCTGTCATAGTGTGATTGGTTATGTCGGTGACAGTGATTCTTAATTTCCCACGAAGCTGATCGCGGTTACATGTCAGTTCAACTTTTCATCTCCAATCCTCTGTATTTGTGAGAAGTAGCGCTGTCCTGAGATGAAACCTACTTTACGGCTTAATTATCGAGTTAATAGATGTGTGTGTTCGCGTCGGCCGCTGTCCATTTCCTAAGGTTCTGAAATGCAAACCATTTTTGACTACTTTTTTTTAAAGGGCGTTGCGCCTGTGAGCACCCATGGAGGAAAACATAAATCAGCGCCTATGACACCATTTACAACAACCTGACCAGCTCCCCTGCTCCTTCAACCACCACACCTGCCTCCCCCCTCCACCCTATTCACTCTCTCATTTCTCTCTGCTGTCCCCTGTGGTCAGGGGGGTTAAAAAGTTTATTGTAGAGCATTGTTAAAGGTAGTCTGTGTATGCATGGAGATGAACTGGTAACCACTACATTTGCAACAGCAATGTACCGCAGACGTCGTGGCTCACACCATACCGCAGACCTTGCGGATCAAACCTCTCGATATTCACCAATGTTTGCCCCCCCACGTAATGCTTTAGGTCCCGCTTTGGCGCAGCTCCCTGGGTCATCGGGGGCGAGTGGCGCAGTTCCCCAGGGCGTCAGGGGCGATAACTTCTTGCAGTTCTAGTTGTTATCAGGGCCCAAGCGCCGACAGCGCCGAAGGCCCTATTGAAACTGAAGGAATTATTATTATTACACCAAATGAATTGCCTTTTTGAGGGGCTTAACATATTCAAAAACTCACCAAAATTGGCATTCGCATCAAGTCTGGTGAAAATGTATGTATTTTAAGGGTTTCGGGAATAGGCGCACAAAAATGGCTCACTAGCGCCCCCTACAATGTTAAAAAAATTGAGCCCCTGCAGTGCATTTAACGTAGTGTTAGATCCCAGAGTTAACCCCCTTGAGGGGGTCCTGGACCAGCTCTCCATTTAAAGGGTCCGAGCCTCTTCGCCTATGGGTATTACCCTGCTAGGTCAAGGGACTATTTAAGCTGGTGGCGAGGAGACTCGCCTAGCTTCTAACTGCCTTCTTCCGTACGTCTACCCTGCTTGCTCTAGCACCGCACCCAACCGAATGGCCCCTGGGTCAGGTACCGCACCAGTCACGCACGTTAACGGCAGCTCTCCTCTTAATGATCTGTGCACTTGGTAGTTGCTAGGTTTGGTTTTAGTGGCTCGTACAGTGAGCCCCAAGGGTCTGTTTAATTTCTATGGCTAGAGCAACCTATTAGAACCTCTTTAGTAGTAGCTTTCGGGCCTTGCTTGCACCCATTTCCAGCGCCTTCAGCATATCAGCCCTATGCGTCTGGGAGACATCTGCTCCCTGGTAGGGGCGGATGGGTAGGTGCAGGATGGCATAGTAGGGGGTGTCTCCCCCACTGGTCACCACCACCTGCCTGTCCTTCTTTGTCTCCCCCGGCGCTGGATCCTTTCGGCTCGCAACTTCTTTCCTATAACCGGTCCCGGCTTTCAATAGCAGTTCTCCCCTGAACTTACGGTTATGGATTACCAACTCCTCGTTGGTAAAGACTAGGAGTGCGTCTCCGTCGAGGCTCCATGGGCTCCCAATCCAGTGATAAGCCGTGAACCCCGCTTGCCCTGGTAGCTTGAGGGCTTCTGGAGGCATGGGTTCCAGCGGCCGGAGACGATCGTCCTTGGCCTGGCCCCCCGGTGTCGAGATACGGCGAGAGGACTTTTTTCTTCTCCCTTTCTTGACTCCTTTCCTCATCCGATTCTGAGACTGCGGATCAGCTCGGCATGTTCCCTGTACTGGCTGGTCGCCTTCACGCCTCTGGTGTTTGCCGCCTCCAGGACGCAGTCTGTTCCTATTATTGCCGCCGTCATCTTAACTATCGAGTCGTATTTGGTGCCCGGACTAATGAGGGTAGTAATCCTACCCCCCATCCATCCTTGCAGCGTTCGGCTCCACCACTCCAGCCACGCTCAAATGTTCTCTTTGTTCTTTGTTTCCACAGGGTGGCACAGAACCATGATTGCTTCGCCTGTATGCGTGCGCCTGGCATAACAGTAGCCACTCTGGGCTACAGCTTCCTCCAGTTCTTTTATTTGCTCCGCCGGATTGTTCCCCCCAGCATATCCAAGGTAGTAGTCTTGAATAGTCTTGACCCAAGTCTTAAATCCATCACCGAACAGTATAATGTGGTGTGGCGGCTTATGCCCATGCTTGGGCACACTGCAGCTCTCTTCTTCTTTGTCTGGGCCTTCCTCAGGTCCGGATGGGTTAGACGACTGTGGCTGGCCTCCGCCATTACCCTTCTGTTGTCTTTATCTTTGCGAGTTGTCCGCTCCTCATAGCCTCCCTAGTACTTCGGGTCAGGGAAGAGTTGCAGACCAGTTGGGCCACTCAGCGCCGTCTACTGGGTGCTGGTTTGACTGCCCTCTACGGTCACTCTTCCCGGCGCTCGGGCGGTTGATTTCTCCGCTGCACGCCTCTCCGGTGCTCGGGCAGATGTCTTCTCTGCTGCACACCTCTCGGCGCTCGGGCAGATGTCGTTTCTGCTGCACGCCTTTCCTCGGGTCGTCACACGAACAGCAATGGATTCCTCCGCCGCTGGGGTTCTTTCTTGGGCCAGACGGTCCTCAATCGTCATGGCTCCACGTTGGGCGCCACGTGTTAGATCCCCGAGTTAACCCCCTTGAGGGGGTCCTGGACCAGCTCTCCGTTTAAAGGGTCTGAACCTCTTCGCCTATGGGTATTACCCTGCTAGGTCAAGGGACTATTTAAGCTGGTGGCGAGGAGACTCGCCTAGCTTCTAACTGCCTTCTTCCGTACGTCTACCCTGCTTGCTCTAGCACCGCACCCAACCGAATGGCCCCTGGGACAGGTACCGCACCAGTCACGCACGTTAACGGCAGCTCTCCTCTTAATGATCTGTGCACTTGGTAGTTGCTAGGTTTGGTTTTAGTGGCGCGTACAGTGAGCCCCAAGGGTCTATTTAATTTCTATGGCTAGAGCAACCTATTAGAACCTCTTTAGTTGTTGAACACACCTCCTGTTACTTATTACTTAGGATGAAACGTCATAAATTCAATGTCCACAAATTCTTCTTTAACTTCAATAAGTGCTTTTATTGCAGGATTTAGCAAGGGAGCATATGCAGCATATAATTCGTTAATATTGATTGTTCATACACTTAAAAACGATTAATTTGATCTAAAATTCATAAAGTAAAAATTGTTTAAATTTTCAAACCCCTGTTGAAAAGGCTTGGAGCCGGGATGATCGAATATCCAGCTCTGTAGAGAGAGAGGGAGGAGGTGTACTGGCCGGTACGGTTCCTCCTGACCTGCCGTACTGCTGGTTTTCAGTTGAAGCTCCCGACTCGATTCAAAAGTCCGCAAAGTCTCTATCCAAACAGTCACCGCTGGCAGGGCGAACAAAAGAGTGATCCTTGATTATTAATGGATGTCCCACGCCCGGGTGGGGATGGTTAATCCTCTTCCTGGCCGGAGCTCCCGTTTCGACCGTAGGATGTAGGATATTCCCTTTTTGCTATGTTGGCTTGTTCGTTGCTCTTTCTCTTGAGTTAAAAGTTTTGAGTTCAAGATTGTTGCTCCAATGTGGTCGATCGATCAGCAAGTCTTGAACCCCGAGAGCCGGCAGGAGGACTAACCCCGATCCACCCTGTGTTCTTCCTTTTTATCCTTTTTGAATGAGTGTGCTTATTCGTGTTTGTGTGTCTATGTGTATGCGCTACTGTGTGCTGTGTGTGCTGGGTGTGTGTGTCATCATTCAAGAATGAGTGTGTGCTTATGCTTATTGGTGTTTCTATGTGTATGCGCTACTCAGGGTACTGTTTATAATAGGTTTGTATATATCTCCTCCTCTAAGAATGAATGTGAGTCACTCTCTCGTCCCTTGTACAACCCCCGGCCCATGTACGGCCTCCTCACTCACAGCAAGCATTTCAACATGTTTCAACATGTCTCAACATCTTCCTTGTTACAGTCCTATCTTGGTTAAACACATTTTTCCATATTCAATTGCTTCTTTCCCATTATTATCTTATTCTTTATCTAATCAACTAACAAATTTACTTCAATCTTGGTTACATGGTATATAATCATTTTTAAACACACTATAGTGAAATCACACTTATGTCTGCATAACTTTGTTATTATTCTTTGTGCATTACATTACGCATCATCTGTTCCGGCGGAGAGTCCCTTGTTTTCCTAATGTAGAGGCCAACAGTGGAAAATCCCTTACTTCCCTCTGTGATGTAAAGGCCATCAGTGGAAAGTCCCTTACCTTCCACTGCTGGTGAGGGCGAGGGATCTCAACTTACTTGACAGTAGACTCACGAAAGTTGGTACACATATGTAAAATGTCAATATGTACAAAAAAGGTCATTGGAGCCATACCCTAAACCCAACAGGAAGTCCGCCATTTTGATTTCAAAGTTCAAAATTAGTGTGATTTTGGCCATTTCCACATGCCATACTTTAACGAACTCCTCCTAGAGATTTCATCCAATCAACTTCAAATTTGGTCTGTGCCATCTTAAGACGGTAAAGATGAAAAGTTGTTAAAAGAAAAACTGTTCGTCATAGGGCGTGGCCGTGGCGGGGCGGCCATTTTGTGCGTTTTGCCATCAAAACAGGAAGTGGGTGTAATTTGAGTGTACATTGTCCACTTGGCTTGAAACTTTTCAGGATTCATAAGACTCTTAACTCTGAGGACATTTACCCGACAAAATTGACTCAAAGTCATAGTGCCCCCTAGTGGCAACAGGAAGTAGGCCTAAAAGTCAAGGTGCTATACTTTAACGAACTCCTCCTAGCGATTTCATCTGGCGGACTTCAAATTTGGTCTGTACCATCTCAACACCTTAAAGATGAAAAGTTATTAAAAGAAAAAGTTTTTGTCAAATGGTGTGGGCGTGGCGTGGCGGCCATTTTTAGTGTTTAGCGATGAACAAACAAATTGTTGTAACTTGAGTGTACGTTGTTGTATCTGCCCGAAATTTCTCACGATTGACAAGGGTCCAGGTCTGAGGACATCTACAGGCCAATATTTACTTTTGGTCATAGCGCCCCCCGCTGGCAACAGGAAATGCGCCTTATATGACAAACATCATCCGAATTACATGAAACTTATAATGTGTGGTCGACATGTGATACTGAGCCGCCCCCTATACTTTAACCACGCCCACTTTTTAAGGTAGACCCTTGTGTGAGGTATCATTGAACTCAGCAGAGTTTGTTTGTCATTGGTCATGGTTTTGCCCGCCCCCTATGTTTAAGCCATGCCCCCTTCCATAACTGGTGACCCATTTAAGGTAGAGTCTTGTGTGAGGTATCGTTGAACTCAGCAGACTTCCTTTTTCATTGGTCATGGTTTGCCCTGCCCCCTAAGCTTAAGCCATGCCCCCTTTTCACAGCTAATGAACTGTATGGCGTAGAGTCTTGTGTCATTTGAACTCAGCAGAGATTTCCTTTTTGATTGTGATGATTCATATATGTTACATGTCAAGATGTACAAAAAAAGTCATTGGAGCCATACCCTAAACCCAACAGGAAGTCCGCCATCTTGATTTCAAAGTTCGAAATTAGCGCAATTTTGTCCATTTCCACATGTCGTACTTTAACGAACTCCTCCTAGAGATTTTATCCGATCAACTTCAAATTTGGTCTGTGCCATCTTAAGACGTTAAAGATGAAAAGTTATTGAAAGAAAAACTTTTCGTCATAGGGCCTGGCCGTGGCGGGGGGCCATTTTGTGCGTTTCGCCATCAAAACAGGAAGTGGGTGTAACTTGAGTGTACATTGTCCAATTGGCTCGAAACTTCTCAGGATTCATTAGACTCTTAACTCTGAGGACATTTACCTGACAAAATTGACTCAAAGTCATAGCGCCCCCTAGTGGCAACAGGAAGTAGGCCTAAAAGTTAAGGTGCTATACTTTAACGAACTCCTCCTAGAGATTTCATCTGGCGGACTTCAAATTTGGTCTGTACCATCTCAACACCTTAAAGATGAAAAGTTATTAAAAGAAAAAGTTTTTGTCAAACGGTGTGGGCGTGGCGGCCATTTTGAGTGTTTAGCGATGAACAAAGAAATTGTTGTAACTATAGTGTACGTCGCAAGGAGCAGCGTCCGCCAGTAAACCCCAACAAGCGCAGAGGCGCGAGGGCCCATCCATCGCTGCTTGCAGCTTTAATTATTATGTATTTTCTGTCTGGTTTAAAGCTCGGCTCCGAAACTTACATACAGTATCCTTAGGATTACCAGCCAGTATTTATCATGTACCTTCAGTCTGGTACAGTCTGGTCCAGAGGACAGGTCATGTCACGTCTCAAAGTTTATTCCCCCCTAAAAAAACAGTAGGGCGGAGCGTTCTGCACACTGTTGCCCTTTTCCTGCTACAACAGGACTTCAGCGCGAGACTACAGCTACCTTCTCTAATGCTATCACTGTGCAAGCCACAGACATCATTTGGCCCATTTCCATGTAGTTACATAGTCACTGACATGGCCATAACCACTACAGTGCTCAATTACCTATTTTCGAGGGGGAATAAACTTCAAGTTTTTGTAGCGAAGGCATGACCTGTCCTCTGGAGGATTGTTGTCGGGATGATTATTACAGCTTGGCTGTACACACTCACCAGAGGGCAGCTAGCATCTACTACTTTTTTTAGGGGGGAATAAACTTCAAGATGTGACATGACCTGTCCTCTGGAGGACATAGCCAGACCACCGCCGCTCCGTAGATTGTTATCGGGATGATTATCACAGAAGCCTGGCTGAATACACTCACCGGCAGCTAGCAGCTAACAGCTATCAGCTAGCAGGGCAAGCTAGCTACCGGCAGGATCGAGTCAGGGACCAGGGTAGGTGAATTTAAACAATGTCTGAGTTGAAAATGCATCTTGTTGTCAAGTAAGGGCCCCGTTCATGTTGCACAGACATTTTAATTGCATTTCATGTCTGTTAAGAGGCACAAAGGCATTCTAAAACTTGCCCCGATAACTGCTGTTTTAGCTCAGTGGAAGCTCATACTTTTTTCGACAATACAATTTCTCCGTGTTGCCTGCACGATTCGGGTCAGGTTTTTTTCAATCGAAAGTACATGCATGTTTATAGCGATCAAGATTAACGTAAAAATTGGCCGGAATTCTCCTTTAAGTGTCCCTTTAAAGCTCGGCTTCTTACATACAGTATCCTTAGGATTACCAGCCAGTATTTATTATGTATTTTCTCTGGTTAAGTGTCCCTTTAAAGCTTAGGGTTAGGGTTACGAAACTTACATAGCGCATCCTCAGAATTCATCATGTTCCCTTTTTTCAGCTCGATTAAGTGTTCTCAAAAATGTAGATTGTAGACTGAGTAGCCACCATTCATCATGTCTTACAGTCTGGTTAGGTGTCCCTCCAACGGTTGGTTTCAAAAACTCGGTACAGTGGCCCAAATACTGTTAGTCCACAGGTGCTAGTCCTCCAGTCGCGGCCCCCAGCATCGAATCAAAGTCCCACGGTCGCTCTCTGGTTCCTTGCGGAGCGAGACGGTCCGCGCGTCCGCTTCCTCTTCTAATTCCAGCCAGAAAACACCGGGCTCCACGGCTGCAGCGAAGGCGAACTTAGCTGCTTCTCCAAGACCCGGTCTCTTAATTCCTCCATATTAGAAAACGTGTTCACATTAGCCACACTAGCCGCAGACATGCTAGCGAATTTCGTGCTTGCAGGTATTTCACCGAGTCACCGTGACAACAGATAAAACGATTCGGCGTAGAAGAAAAAGTAATAGACCTGGTTATTTAAATGAAATACGGAGGCGAGTGTAGGAGCTCAGTCACTTGCAAGCATAGTGGCTTTCTCTGCATTTGGGTCCTATTATCCCCTGCCTTGTAACACCTACTCCTTAAAACTACTAACGCCATGTAATGAGTAAGCAAGAATCAGTGAGAGTTGACACATTAAAAACTTCAAAAAGTGCCACTTATTAATACAATAAAATGGTATACTCCTCATAAATCTCTCTCTCTCTCTCTCTCTCTCTCTCTCTCTTTTTTTAATCATTTCAAGAGGCCCTGTGCTTTAATTTGAAGAGGTCTACCATGAGTTTTTGTCTGCCAATGCAGATAGAAAAGCTCCAATTCTTGTTAAGAACGTTTGCATGATGTACAAAGTTTATCTAGGCTACTAATGCAATCATACAGTAAAGCATACCTACGTCTTTTATTGTTGTAGTGTTTCGTCCACCACTCAGTTTTTGGCTCAGCTGTATCAAGGGGCAAAGTGTTTTAAGGGGAGTTGTGCGTACCGCAGATTCTACCCTCACTCCCTCATCTCTGTCTCTCTTCTCCTGAGTCTCCTCCTCACTGTGCATGCCACTGACACTGCCGCCGACACTACCACCACTATCGTCAGCCACGGGAGCTGATGAAGGTCCTGCTACTGCAGAAAACATGTCTTTTCGCTTTTTTCTTTTATTTGAGCCGCTTGGGTAACTTTGTTTCATTTTCGCATTTAGACCGTTTATTGCCGTAAAAGAAAGGTTTAGACTCGTCTTGCATGGAAGAACAGTAAATATCACCCGATAGCGGTCCTCTCTGTGCACACCATGGTCCACACTGATGGCTTGACCGCAATAAGCCCCTGGCTCTACCGTCAATCTACGAGAACAGCTTTCACTAGTTCACATGGAAGTCCCAAACCACAAGTAAGTCTGTTTCTCTTTGCCGTTGCCGTAGCTGACATAACGTTGGCACTAGGGGTGCAACGATCCGATATTAAGATCAGATATCGGCCCTGATATTGACAAAATAGCTGGATCGGGGATCAGAAAAATTAACAGATCCATGGACCGATCCAATTTTTCTTTTTTTTTCTTTTTTACCTCCGTCGCAGCACTGGGACCCCGGTTAACTGTGTACCCTTCTCACTCATGGCAGTAACTTTATAACACAACAATTAATAACCCTCAACTAACTTTCTTTAAAAGGATAAAACACCATAGCACATAACAATTTGTGACTTAAACTGTTTCTAACACTAATAATCTTACATTTACAAATCTAGCTACACCGCTGAACGGCATGTTGGGTAACATTATAGCTGCTAGCTAGCCAGGTAGCATAACAGTCAGCTGGGAGAGGCTCCGGTCACTACTGCACATTCAAGAACAGAGAAGAAAGTTAGAGGACGAAGAAAGACCGGAGATACAGCAGAACAACATCTGCTCCAGAGAGGAGCCGTCTGTTGTTGCAAGGTTTTTTGTTTCTAAAAAATCGGACATAATTTAGCCACTGTTGTTGCCCGTCGCTCTAATGTTACTCATCCATTCTAGCTAACGTTACCGTGCTAACGTTACAGTGCTAATGTGAAAGACTTGTCACTTCAAGCATGCAGCAGCGCAACATTATGAACGCAATCAAACTACGGTCCCGCTACAGACCGAAAGACGGGTTCAGAGCAATGATTAAAACACTGGATTTAAGATGCCTTGCCTCGCTGAAATACGTCCACCAACCTACTAACATTATTTTATATATATATATATATATATATATATATATATATATTTTATTATTATTATTATTATTATTATTATTATTATTATTATTATTATTCTTCAAACAGCGATGGAGGCTGACAGCGGAGCTACGTTCAGTCGCCCACTACAACCACACTACAACCTAACTTACCTGTGGCCAAGCTAGTGTTTATACAACTAGCTTACAACTGTTCTGTTTTGAAAGGGAAACAATGTTAAAGTTGTTTGTATCTGTATTCATTCGATTTGAGTTTATTTTACTACTTTGCAGAAAAAGAAATTGTTTAGATTCTGTAACTGTTTGATGGATTCTCCTTCATATAACGTTATTGTATAATGTTGATGAGCCAAGCAAACCCTTTAGTGATCAAAGCTTTTAGTAAACATGATGACATTAAAATGTTTTTGTGATATTCTATGTACTTCTGGCCCATTGTTATTTATTAAAATTAATTTTAAGAAGTTTGATTACATTATATTTTCGATTTGAATGCACAATTGTTTTTTAAATAACAAATAAATAAGAATTCAGTACATTATATCTATGTTATTTTGTCTTAGTTAGGAAAGTAATGTTTCGTTAGGAAAGTCTGGTGCCTTTAGTCTCTTCCACATGGTGGAAGGAAGGTATAAGGTGGAAGGTATACAGTTTATTATAAATTCAGCAGTATCGGATCGGTATCGGGTATCGTTACACAAAGCCCTGGCATCGGTATTGGTATCTGTCGTGTTATTGGGCATAGATTCAAGCGACACATAGTAAAGCAACTGAACAGCATTTATTAATGTGTCATTCCACAAAAAAAACCACATCCATTCACGTAACCCCGAGCACCTAGTAGTTCCGGTACTTCCTGTTAGGCCCCTCATAATAAAACCCGATTACACCACATCCCCCCTTTCTAGGAGATGAATGCAGACTTAAATGAACATTTACTGCATGAATGAAAACAATTTATGCGATTTATTTTTATTTTATGATTTGGCCACTCAGACCAGGCCACCACACTGTCTCTCTAGCTCTCTCTCTGCACCTAGACATTCCCTGATGTCCCTCATGTAGGGCTACGAGAACAGAGTTGTGCATAGTGGTAGGAATCACGAGTCTGGTGCCTTTCAGTAACAGTTCATCATGTACAGTTAGAGTGTCTCTGTGCGGCCAATATGCTTTGATTGGACCTGTGAGCTGGCTGTAATCTGGCCAGCCTCTCTGACACAAAGACATGACTTCAGAACATGTGTTATCTGTCTTTAATTGTTCTTTCAGTTGTGTGATGTACGTGGAGCTAGCAGGTAGGCTTCTGATTATTTCATCGACGTAGATGTTTGTGTCAGCCATTAGATCTGCTGCAGCTTTAGAATCTGAATCTTGCTCAACCGGTGCGCGTGATAGGGTGTCCGCTGTGAAGAGTGCTTTGCCTGGAGTGTGTGAGATGGAGTAACTGTACCTCATGAGCCTGAGTCGGAACCGCTGGATCCTAGGTGGAAGTTCGGTTAGGGCTTGTTGTCCCAGCAGACTGACAAGTGGCTTGTGGTCAGTTTCTAAGGAGAAGTGTCTCCCGATGAGGAAGTCTTTAAATCTTTCACATCCCCACGTTAATCCAAGCGCCTCCTTCTCCACCTGTGCATACCTCTGCTCTGTCTAAGTTAAGGAGCGTGAGGCGTATGCTACAGGTCTCCACAGCTCACCTTCTTTTTGAAATAGGACTGCTCCGAGTCCGTAGGATGAGGCATCTGCCGACAGCTTAAGATCTTTGTTTGGATCATAGAGTGTGAGAACAGGTGTTGACGTCAGTTCACTTTTCAGCTGATCAAATGCTTTTTGTTGTGCATAGCTCCAAACCCACTGGTTTTTCTTTGAAAGCAGATCTCTTAGGGGCTTATCTTTTTCAGCCAGTACTGGAATAAATTTACCTAACTGGTTGACCATCCAAGAAAGCTGCGCACTTTGCTGACGTTTGACAGCTCTTTCATCGCTTTAACTGCTCTGATTCTGTCCGGGTCAGGTTGGACTCCCTCCGCAGACAAAATGTGTCCAAGGAACTTTACCTCATGCTTGCTTAAGTCACATTTCTCCATATTTAGTGTGACACCAGCCTCTTGCAGTTTGCGAAGCACTGTGTGAAGTCTGACATTATGTTCCTGCTGATCCTTTCCCCAAATGAGGATGTCGTCCATGTGACAAACCACGCCTGGGAGCCCATTGAGAATCATTGACATTCGCCGCTGAAAATGTTCTGGGGCTGAGGCTATTCCAAAAGGAAGTCTGTTAAAATGGTAGCGTCCGAAAGGGGTAATGAACGTTGTATAATGTGCTGACTCAGGTGACAATGGGACCTGCCAAAAACCTCTGTTTGCATCTAACTTACTTAAGACGATTGCTCCAGCCAGGGATCCAAGTGTCTGTTCCACTGAAGGTAAGATGTACTTCTCTCTGCACACTGCTTCATTGAGGTGAGTGAGGTCCACACAAATGCGCACTGAGTCATTTTTGGTTGGCACTGGGACCATACCTGAGCACCATTCAGTTGGCTCTTCAACTCTGCTGATTACTCCCATGGACTCCATTTTTTCCAGTTCCTGTTTCACTTTTCCCAACAAAGGAATGGGGACACGTCTTGGTGTGGCCAGGGAAAAAGGAACAGCGTTTCAGCTTAATAGTGTAAGGTTGCTGCATTAACCCCAAACCCTGACACAGCTTTGGGTATTTCTCATTTAACACTTTCATGTCTATGCTATCTGCTCTAGACACAAGGTTTAGCTTGACACTTGCTGGCCTGCTCAACAGCGCAAATCTTTGATAACATACACGTTTTCTCCTATTTCTTCTTCACCTTTGCACAATGTTTCTCTGCACATACCCAATACATTGAGAGGAGTGCCCCCAGGTCCAAACAATGGTCTGTCTGGTTTGCATAACTCACATCTGGGCTGGGATCACTGAAACATCAGCTCCAGTGTCTATCTTAAATCTGACTTTGTGGTTTCTGATTGTAAGATCTGCATACCAAGGATCTGAACCTGCGTCTACAGAACCAAGGAACATGGGTGTGTCATTATATTTCTCTGTCTCTATCACATGCACAGATTTAACAGACTTACACACCTTACTGTAATGTCCCCTTTTACCACACGTATGACAGGTCACATCTTTTGCTGGACATTGAACTTTAGCATGTGCAGGGGTTTTACCACATCTGTAGCAGGATCTCTCATTTGGTGTTTTGGACTTTGTTGTGTATTTTGGCTGAGTTGGGGACTTGTATTTTGGATACTGTGGTTTTGGATGCTGTTGTTTTCTGTATTTCACTGACACAGCATCAATGTCCATGTTGTTCTCTCCTCTAATGTCTGTTTGTTGCCTTTTTATGACTTCTGACTGCCGGGCTTGATTTACTGCCTTCTCCAGCATCAAATCCTTGTCCATTTGTAATCTCTCAGCTAAGCTAGTGTCTCTGAGTCCCACGACGAGGCGATCTCTTATTAACTCATCGTGTAGTGCACCGTAGTTGCAGTTTTCGGTGACAAACGAGTCAACAGTCTCATTAGTTAGCTGTACTCTTTGATTAAACCGGGCTCTTTCATAGATAATGTTTTTCCTGGGCACGAAATATATGTCCAAAGTGTCTTTTACCGCTTGATACTGTTGTCTCTGCACGTCCGATAAAGCTTGACCTCGAAGAATGTCGTCCGCTTCATCCCCCATACAGTAGATGAGCGTGTTTACCTGGTTAGCCTCTGAGCTAAGATGCAGATTGCTGGCTAGACGGAATCTTTCAAATCTCCATATCCACTTTTCCCATTGCTGAGGCTTAGAAAAATCAAACGCTTCGGGAGGCTGAATGGTGAATGTGGCATTCGGGGGTGGGTTTGCGTTAGCATTGTTGCCGCTGTTTACCTGTAGCTGGGGCGGTAGCCTGCGAGGCTGTGTATGCGGTGCGCTTGCTCCCGCTTCCTCTGTGTCTGACATTATTTTCTCCCGATAAAATCTTTTTTTCACTCCCAGAACAGCTTACTTTCACTCCCCGGCGATTAAGCTCTTACCATCCCACTTCTGACACCATGTCGTGTTATTGGGCATAGATTCAAGCGACACATAGTAGAGCAACTGAACAGCATTTATTAATGCGTCATTCCACAAAAAAAAACACATCCATTCACGTAACCCCGAGCACCTAGTAGTTCCGGTACTTCCTGTTAGGCCCCTCATAATAAAAACCGATTACACCACAGTATCGCGACTGAAAAAGTCGGATCGGTGCATCCCTAGTTGGCACTCTTTCCAGTGGACCTCTGACCAGCATATCGTTAGTTTTTAACTAACCCGGGTCTATGTGAACTAAAAACCCTCCCCTCCATGCCAAAACAGTGACAGAAAGCTGAAACTGAAAAAAAAAAATCAAATAAAAGAAACCTGACACTGAAAAAAGTATTTTCCTTTTATCCCTATTCTGAAATAGATGTTATAAATGAGTACATGTACATGGAATTCATTGTTTTTTTTGTTTTGTTTTTATTGAGATCTGTGTAATTTCACTGGTATTGGTATTGACTACTAAATCTCTGGCATCATGACGTCCCTAGTCCTGAGATTTAAATGATTCTGAGGCAGTACAAAAAAACATGGTTGAAAAATAAGAGTCTTATCAAACCAGACATAAATCATAATGCTCCTGCTTTAGAGATAATGGACATGGACATACATAACTTTAATGGTTATATCTTCCTACTAATTTCCAGATTGTTCAATAGTTGTTTTTTTATATCTCCTGTGTATGTCCCAACCTGCAGCCTATTAGACACATTGGCAGAAGATGTACCCCTTGCCCTTTTGGATTGCTTTGTTAGTTGTTCTCAACCGTTATGCCTGTATTAAATGAAGTGTACATTATTATTATTAAAAAAGTCCTGATTCTATGTTTTTGACTCTTACACACATCCTTTCTGGAATACTTTAAATAGTATTGATTAAATGTATCTTAAACTGTGAAAATCAATTAGCTAAAATCACTTCAAAGATTTGAATGCCCATGCATGGCCCTCAAACATGAATGTGTTATGCTGTCACTTCTACAAGACGTGTGTCCTTCCCATCATACTTAACAGGGCTTGTTTTTACACAGTGGCCTGATATGCAGCCCTTTCTCAATGAACGAGATGCTAACAGACACTCTTTGCCTCTGCAAATAAAAGGGTAATTGGTAGGGATGTACTCTGTATCTGTACTCGGACTGGGCGGGGCCTAACCCGGAAGTGGGTGGGATTTAACCCGGAAGTGGGTCGGTTTGTCTTGAAATGGGCGGGGCTTTAACCAGTATGTTATTTTAAGCATGCAATTGATATGGGTTGATCAGAAATTGTTATATTTATTGCTGATTAGAAAACTATTTACATGACAGCATCAGCATTGAGCTTCAGATCAATGGTTTTGATCACGATAACAAACAAACTATATACAGAACAAGAACAATGAATACAACACATGCGGTTGCAATTATATATAAATATTTTTTTGGTTCTTTTTTATTTTTTTTATTTCCACACCAGGTATGTGTGTGTGTGTGTGTGTGTGTGTGTGTGTGAGTGAGTAACAGAGAGACAGAGAGAGAGAGAGAGAGAGAGAGAGAGAGAGAAAGAGGGGGGCTGCGTTCTACGGATCAAAAAGAAAAAAAATCTCCAACAGGCAGAGACGCAACGCGAGTCGCATTCTACCAAGCACCACGTCTGAACAAACCCCACGTTTACCAGAACTCTACTGGTTAATAAGGAAATACTACAAACCGAAGTAAAAAACAAACCTGAAGCTGGAAAAACCCTAAACGTTAACGGAAAAGACCCGCGAACCTGAGTGACTGAGAGAGAGACAGAGAGAGAGAGAGCTGTTCTGTGTGTGAGTGAGCAGAGCGGGACACACACAGCAACACAATAAATCTGTATGTGTGTAGGGGAGGGTCGCTGTGACGACTAGCCTATCACAGAACGCAGACACAGTCAGCTACCCAATGAAGATTTTTATTCAATCCAAGCACAGATATTGACTTGTATTACTCGTACTCGGCAAAAGTGCTTTATCCGTACCAGATACTCGTTTCAGCCGAGTATCTGGCTCAACTCTAGTAATTGGTTCTCTGAAACTGAGCCATCAGATCTCCTGCAGTTGACATTTTGCCTAAATATTCTCAGTGCAGTGTTCACCCACCTTGATGTGCTGGAACTCCTTCTCTTCCTCCTGGAGCACCTCTAGTTGCTTCAGCACAGGCTCCTGCTGGAACTCACCACGGCCAATCTGCATCATGGTTAACCAGGGAAGGAGAATGCATATCAGTATTTGCCAAGCTGATGACAAAAGGCTGCATCAGAGCATCAAACTGCGTTCGCTCACCATCATCTGTTTGATGCTTGTATGTTCCTCGATCTTCTGTGCTGCATTGTGATCCTTGTGGACAATCTCCACCCGAATGTCATTTTTTGCCGAAACCACTCCCTTGAGATCTGGAGAAGAAGGAGAGACGCAGGAGTGTGGTTGACTGGCGGAGGCTGATAGATGCATTGGGCTTGTATTACAGCGTTACCCCGCTAACTAAAGCACTCATGGCAGCTTCAAAAGCAGCTTACCTCAGATCTCACTGCGACAGTGGTAATGAAGACTGTGGTGTATACACAACGCTCTGACCAGCCTACTGCAGTGGGACCTTAACTCAACTTACTGAGCACTTTGATAAACCCCATCTTAGTATACTAACATAAGGTATGTTAGTATAACACTTACATTTCTCTGAACATCATGGTACGATACTGATCAATATCTGCAATCTAATCATGCATCTATATAAAATATATAGATGTAAAAATGTGTGTTCGGTCATAACATTTTTTAAATGTCTGTCCAGTCGACTTCCGGTCGGAACACCGTTAGGATGGCCGCATAGTGAGAAAGCTCCCGGTTGAACCAGCGAAATTAGAGAAATCCCCCCCATGCAAGCCAATTAAATAATTTAACAGAATATGTAGACAAGGGGGCAAGAGCTACAACACCACTTGGAACGAAAAATCGTCCGAAGACAGAGGGTGAGATAGACGGGTTCGCAACAACATTAGCAGCTAACAAGTTTAAGCTAGCAAACAACGTGGAGAAATGGCCGACTTGGAGCTGATCCTGCGAGAACTACGAGATTTTCGCCGAGAAAATAAAGAACAACTAGAGACAATAAAAGAAGAAATGGGGAAGGTTAATGCCCGACTGGACGAGGCAGAAGGGCGAATAGAGAAAGCAGAAGAGAGGATCCAAAACGCAGAGGAAGTCATCACGGCTATGTTACAGCTACACACTAAGATGGAGGACATAAGAATTTACGGGGAGGAGGAAGCCGAAAAGGAGTCAACAATGATGGTTTCGCTTGTGGAAAGTCTACTACGTGGGGGTCTCGAGTTGACTGATGACGTACCCGACCTACAGATTGAAAGAGCTCATCGGTCGGTGGGACCGAAGCCACCGGAGGGAACGCCGCCACGCTCCATCATAATTAAGTTTTTAAGTTTCAAAACGAAAGAGTCAATACTCCGCAAGGCATGGCAAAAGAAGGGGTTTACCTGGCAAGAAAACCACATATCTGGATCACGACTATCTGCCCCTGATACTCAAGAAACGGAGAGAATATTCAGAGATCCGCAGAGTGCTGAAGGAAAAAAAAGTTAATTTCCAGACACTCTTCCCGGCCAGGCTTCGCGTGAGACACGATGACGGAGCCAAAACCTACGATACTATAGAGGAGGCATCAGAGGACCTGCAGAGAAGAGGCTACACTGTAACAACCACCAGGCCTCCGGAGACACTTATGTAGCAGGTGCAGCGGTTATCCTGGACAAGAGTGGACAGACGAGCGAGGAAGGGCACAGCCAGAGTCGGACAGGAATCAGGCTACAGGGAGAAGCTCAGAACCTTCAGGAGAACATCACCGCCCCCCTCCGGGACCTAAAGGATTTAATTCAAAGCTCAAGGACGGCGGAGAGATCCCTTGACCTATACGGTAATTAAGGGTGGTATTTCATGACAGGATTGACTGGTTCGTTCGGGACTAATTTTTCACCGTTGAATCCTTTTTATTTTATTCTATATTTTTATTTTTTATTTTTCATCTTTATATAGATATATTCTCTATTCTATTTTATTATTTCACTATGCGACTGTTGCAGGTAAGGGCCTCTCCCTCCGGAATGAGGAGGGGGACTTTTCCCTTCGAGCCACCTCGGGAGGCTCAAAAGGGTCAGTTCTATAGACCCCTACATAGGGAGTCACGTGGACAAACTGTGTTCAGTTCTATGCTTATTAATATGTTAGTTGTTCATTCCCTGCCGGTTTTTGCAGGGAGGGGAAAGCGCACCAGGTTTCTGAGCGGGATGAAAGGGGGTTTCACATAGATGCAAAGCAGGTCTTTAAAATTAGCGTCATTTAATATAAACGGAGTACTCAATCCAGTGAAGAGAGGGAAAATCTTATCAAAATTAAAGAAGGATAGAATTCAGGTAGCATTTTTGCAAGAATCACATCTGAGTGACCTGAGTAATCAGGATTTAAACATGTTTACTTTTCTTCCCATGTTTCGGGAAGGAGGAGAGGAGTGGCGATTCTGATATCCGGTGCGGTGAATTACGAACACATATCAGAGCATAAGGATAACGAAGGCAGATTGGTTATGGTTACGGGCAAAATAGACGGAATTGTGATGAGTCTCCTTAATGTGTATGCACCTCCAGGCAGTGATTGGTCCTTTTATAAACATATAATTGATCTAATGACAACAAAAAGTCAAGGGATCTTAATATGTGGCGGAGACTTTAATATCCGATTAAATCCGAAAATTGACTCATCAAATGGGAAATCTGGCGCCAAAAACATTAGCAAAAGATTAAATACTTGGATGTGTGAAGTGGGGATGGTAGACGTGTGGTGAGAGATAAACCCGACAAGTCGGGATTATTCGCACTACTCATCCGTTCATAATGCACTGTAAACCCGAATGTTCAAAATAATTAATTGTAATAAGTACTGTAAACTTAAAATGTTCTTAAAAGTTGTACTTACTTAAAAATGTTGAGTGCCCGTAGCAATTTTCTTCTTTTTGAGTTTATTGAACTTGTAATTTTTGAATAATATGAACAATTAGCATTTTTATGTAACTGCTACTTAAAATCTTTTTTTTTAACTTAAAACTATATGGATTAAACATGAATTCATGTCTTATTTTGAAAGAACAAATAAATCAAATCAAGAACGAACTGAGAATAAATCAGATTGATTTCATTAGATTGATTTGTGTATATATATATATATATATACAAATCAATCTAATGAAATCAATCTGATTATATATATTTATATAATAACACACACACACACACACACACACACACACACATACACATATGTTTATAAATAATTAATTGTTAATAGTTTGCTTGTTACAAGGTTGGCTAGTTAATAAATTACATTTAAAAAAAAAATAAATCGCTTCCACCGGAAGCGCTCACATATTTTATTTTGTAGTATTTGCGTGCACTTCCTCTTCATGCATCAGACCGGAGCCGAGGAGAAGAGCGGGAGACTAAATGACCGGAGGGTAACACTCAGCTCTGCACAATTGAGTTGTGAATGTAAGTAGTCAACATAAAACTTGCTTGAATGTTTGTTTCTGGAGGTTCAACGTGTTTTTAAGACGGACAAAGTGAGTCACGTTAGCAATGTACAACGGTTAACCGTTAGGTTAGCAAGCTAACATGCAAAGTTATCCTGCCAGTTAGCTAGCTGTATAGGCTACATGGCTAGGCTGATGTAGTTGTAAAAAAACTGGTTGAGCCCAACGTGCAGCGGTGGATAGTAAGGTATCATGTACTGCTCAATAGAAACTCGAAATCTGTGCTGGAGCTGTGTCAGTGTTGTGAGTGAAAGCAGAAGCTAACTCCACGTGTTGTGCCTTAGGCTAACTGAAAGCTATTCTCTGCAAGTTGAATTAGCTGGTTAAATTAAAAAAAAAATTGTCTTTTTTGTTATTGCTATGATAAGAATTTATGGATGCTACCAGCCCAACGTTACCTTCCTTTGACTTATTTGTGTAATAAAATGTTTTGAATAGTCTAACAGGCATCTTACACATCTACTTTGTTTTAATCAATGTTGGTGTATATTGTTGTACACTTTTAGTATGAGGAATATGACAGTTTTTGATAGTTGTGATGGTTTAAACTTCATGACAGGTGTCCTGTAAAATAATATTGTTTTTGTGTTTTCAGGTTGCTGCAACAAATATGACTTGGCACTGTAAGTTGTGTTCAACTTCTTTTACCACTAGAACATATTTATTTAAACACTGCAGGCTGCAGCACAGCCACTTTTCAAAAATTAGCCCACTCCCATGCCTCCATGATGATTGCATGTGCACATTTCAGACACTTAGTGCACTGAGTACTCATCTGTCAAGATATCATACTCAAGAACATAACAGCAATGCAAAGGAGATTCAGGAACTTGTGACTTTCAAGTGTCCTTTATGCACATTTCAGCAACCTTTTTCTGAGTCTGTACTCCTCAGTCACATAAGAACACACTTAAAAAAGCATGAGACAGTGGTGTGCCCATACAAAGGTTGTAACTATAGCACAAATGTATATGCTTCTTTTAATTCCCATAAAAGTAGAGTGCATCAAGTGAGTCTTGCGTCAGACTTTGGTAGTGACATTGTCTATGAGCATACTCTCCAAGCCACCAACTCTAACGTCACTATTGATGTGGATGAAGAGTGTCCAGTTCAGAGCACAGAAATGCAGGATGATGAGCTGTGTGATACTTCAAAACTAAAAAATCAGCTCAAACTTAATGCAGTATCTTTATTTCTAAAGATGCAGGCTATCCTTCATGTGTCAAACACAGCTACACAAGAAATAATTGATCACTTCAATCAGATCTTCTCTTTATCTCAGCCATTGATCAAGGATGCAATTAATGATATATTGCAGAGACATGGTCACAATATCACAGATTCCACACTCAATGAAGTTGTCAGTGCTGTCATGGACTCTAATGTTGTATTTAGTGCAACCTCCAAAGGTGCAGAGTTGTCCTCTTATAAGCGAAGGAAGACATTTATAGAGCACAACTATCCATTGGTAATGCCAGTAGAGTACCATTTAGAAGCACCTGGTCATACCACCATGTATGTTCCAATCCTTCAAATGATTCAGGAGCTGTTTAAAAACACAGATATCCTGAGCAAGATCAGAGAACCGAACACTGAGCCTGGTTATTATGTGTCATATCGTGATGGCTCTCATTTCCAGGAAAATGAGTTACTCTCAACAGAAGATCTACACCTAGCAATACAGCTATATATTGACGATCTTGAAATCGCTAACCCTCTCGGCACATCACGTAAAGTTCACAAACTTTGTGCTGTATACTGGGTCCTAGCAAATGTGCCGCCCAAGTATAGATCAGCAATGCACACTATACAATTGGCCATGCTGGTTAAAGTGACAGACCTCCAGAAATATGGATATGCAGCTGTACTTGCTCCACTGGTTCGTGATGTTCACACACTTGAACAGCATGGTGTTTTCCTTGAATCTGTTGGTCAGAATGTGAAAGGCACCATCTTCTGTGTTTCTGCTGACAATCTGGCTGCACATGGGTTAGGTGGCTTTTTGGAATCATTCAGAGCAGATTATGTTTGCAGATTCTGTATGGCCACAAGTGAACAGTTTCAAACAACTGAGGTAAAAAAGGAGGAATTTGTCCAGAGAACCAAAGCGAGTCATGACATTCATGTACAAAATGTCCTCCAAGATGAGAGTTCAAGCAGCCAATTTGGGGTTAAAGGTGATTGTGTCTTCCGTGAGTCACTTGAGCACTTTCACCCTATCACAGGTTTTCCTCCAGATCTACTACACGATCTTTTGGAAGGAATCGTTCCAGTTGAACTTGCACTTTGCATTAGAGAAATGATTCGGCTTAAGCACTTCACTTTAGAGTATTTGAACCAAAGGATCACATCATTCCCATATCAGCACACTGATAAAGTAAATAAACCTCATCCAGTTCCCAAAACATTCATGACCCGGAAAACAATTGGAGGCAACGGGCTTGAAAATGCCATGCTGCTCAGACTACTTCCGTTACTTGTAGGCAGTAAAGTACCAGAGGGTAATGTTGCATGGGAGGTTTTGATGGACTTGAAAGAGTTGGTGGAATTAGCATTGTGCCCATCATTTTCTGATGAAACATTAGACTATTTTGTTTGCAAAATCAGTGACCACAGACAGATCCTACAAGAGGCTTTCCCTGAGTTTAGGCTTCGTCCTAAACATCACTATGTGGAGCATTACCCCACCTTAGTTAAGTGCTTTGGGCCCCTGGTGCATGTTTGGACCATGCGATTTGAAGCTAAACATCGCTTCTTCAAGAGAGTGGTGCATGACGCTCAAAACTTCAAAAATGTCTTGAAGACACTGGCAATCAGACACCAAGACATGATGGCATATCACCTTGGTTCACCATCGTTTTTCAAACCAAAAACGCAAACATCCAGGGTTGACTCTGTTTTGGTTTCAGCTCTTCCGGAAGTAGCTCAGGCTCACATTAGAGGACAAACAACTAGTGACACTGTCTATCGTACATCAAAGGTGACCATTGATGGCACAGACTATACCAGTGGCATGTTTGTGTCAGTTGGAATTAGTGGGGGACTGTCAAAATTTTGTAGACTAACACAGATCTACCTTGTGAATCACAACGTTTCTTTTCTCTGTTGTGATTATGACTCCTGGTATGTAGAGCATCTTCGATCCTACGAGCTGTCAGCCACACAGGGAAGCCTGTCTATCCACCTGCAATCTGACTTCAATGATACAATCCCACTCTCTGCATACAAGATTGATGGCTTGCTGCTGTTGACTCCCAAGAGGTTCATACAAGTGAGACAAAATTAAGACCACTCTATGGTAAGTAATTCTTCATAACTCATTAATTGTTCATTTATTGGAAAATGTGCTCAGTATAATCAATCATTATGTACATCAACATTAGGGCTGACCCAAAAAAATCAAAGCTTCGAGGCTTCGTTTCTTTGCCATGGTAACCGATCACAAAGTCCGTGATTGTTTTTTTTTTACACCGGTTCTCATCCGCAATTGTTACATTACAATGAGTAGGCTACTTGGCATCCTGGAAACCTGCCTGATACGTTTTGGAGACATGCAGTGTTTGTTTTGCCATACATTCATTATGTCCGCCAGGGCCCCACCCCCCCGGCCGTTGAAGCTTCGATTAAGATCGATTTTATGTCCACGAATAATCGATTATCTAAATATGGTAATCGGGACAGCCCTAATCAACATACATGACCTGCATTTTGGAATTGCACTCTTTGGTAACACATTCTAAAGAACATGTCTATAATGCATTAAAAGCACAAATATAACTGGCTAATGTTATGGTAGTTATAATGTACTGTGGAACCCAGGTCTCAGATTTTTCTTTCAAACACTGTCCCTTTGGCATGGAGGTATAAAGCATTATGAATGCTGAACACGTTGGAGGTTGTCATTAATGATTATAAACATTTAGAAAGCCTTATAAATGCACTATAATGTCTGTGTGCTGATGTGTTTTTAACCTCCAAATCTCTTCATTTATTAAAGTGATGGCAGCTGAAGCCCCACAAAACATGATCCTTCGTGTCATCGAGGCAGACCGTGTTAGAAAATTAAAACTCAGCTCCCGTCCAGCCTCTGTTGATGCACTGATTGAGATTTTAAAAGAACAACTGGAATTGGACTGTGACTTCAGTTTGCAATACGAAGATCCAGACTTTGATGGAAAACTCACTTGCCTTGTTGACATCGAGGAGTTACCACAAAAAGCCTGTGTTCATATTTCAGTTAGACAGGATTCCAGTTCTCTTGCATCAAGTGATACCCTTTCAGATGTGTCATCCCCAGAACGTCTGAGCAGATGGCCTCCAGGTCCTTTTCAAATTCCCACATTTGCATTTCACGTTGAGCTGACACTTAGAGATGGGAATGCTGAATTTGAAAAGAATGAAAGACCTCTTCAGTTGTCAAGAGACCAAAAGCACAATATTTTAGACAAACTGGCATCTACCATATATGGTTTTAAGGCTTACCCCAGTGATAAAGAGATAGCAATGGTGGCTGAAGCTCTTGTGAGGAAACACCCCTGTTTAAAAGAAGCAGGATCTGACAATGGATGGAATGGCTGGAAGAACAGCATCAAGTTTAAAATGGGCAATTACAGGACCAAGATGAGAAGGGCTGGATGTCAGGAAGTCGCTGTAAATGCTGGGAAAAGAAGCCGAAAAAACCCTGAAAATGAACCTTCACACTCCAACATCAAAAGGCCTAAGCGTGCAGAGGTCAACTTTCTGCCTAACTTTCCTCAAGGGGAGGATCCCTCAAGTCTTGACCTTTTGAGGCAGGCTATTGTTGAGGAAGTAAAGAAGACTGAGAGAAACCTACCCCTTATTAGTAAGATGATGCAGAACACGTTTGCCTTGCGACGACAGACTATTGTAATGTCCTGCCCACCGGTGAAAGAGCTAATGGACCTCTGGCCTGCTCTTCATATGCAGTCTGAGGTAATATGGGTCAACTCTTTCATCTGTTTTTATCTTTGCTAAATAAATTTAATAAATTCATTTTGTAGGTTATTTTTCTGTTTTTATCTTTGCTACTGTATGTCACATTGTGTGTAATGTTGCCTAATTTCATTCATCATAAAATAAATAATTGCTGTTACTGTCCTTTCCCCAATGCAGGTATATGCAGAGTTCCAACGGATAACTAACCAGAACCTACCTAACACTTTCTATGCCGAGCTTGATCGCCACACTCCTCGTTTGATGGCCTTATTTAGACAGAAAGCTTCCAAAACTGGAAAGACTGCAGATGCTTTGGCAGACATTTTCAAAGTCCATGATACACAGGTGATTATACATTTCACAAGTAGAGTCTTAGTGTAATGTTGGGAGTTTAATGCTTCAAATAAGCTTTTGAGTTCCACAATTGCACCAGTCAGCAGGTTATTAGTGGATTTATGTGCAGATATTGGTAATTAATTCATTAATTAATAATTAGTTGGGACTGTTTGTCATTGGGTTTGATTAGTTAACTTGTCACAACACTATTTTAATCTTCTTAGGAATTACATGATGTCCACACAAGGCGTACCACTGTTCTCCATGCCCTTCCTGTTTATCTACTAGAGGAAGTCTCTGGATTTTTCAGAACATGTGTGGTAAGTCCCAGTAAAAATTGAAACTGTTAATTAACCAATTCATATTTTCATTTCATTTCCAACACACTAGAATTTCTGTATATGTACCAGCGTTTCAACTACAAACCTCTGGCAAGATGTTCATAAGTGTGAAGTGTCATTTTGAGCCCATTACGGCATCAAAAAAAATCAACTGCAAAGAAAATCAAGTAGCTGTCATTAGCCTCACAGTGGAACACATAAAAGTCATCTCACTTTCTCAGCAATGAGAGCACAACGCAGCAGAATGAACAGGAGTCTTTCAGACTTGTGTATTTATTGTTATTTATATGACATCCAACTAGGGGTGGAACGGTACACAGAAGTCATGGTTCGGTTCAGACATCACGGTTCGGTACAATGGAGGGGAAAGCAAAACAAAAATGCAGAAGGCAATTTTTTTATTGTGCATGTCTCAGGCTGTCCACTGAGCTAGCTGTAACAGCTTGAAGTGTATAAAGTAAGTATGTAAACACTAAACAATAAGTACCCCACATCTCCATTTGTAGTCGAGGTGAGAAGGGATCCAGCTACGTCCGTGTTTGGTTGTATATGGAAGGGACTAGTTTGCTTCGTGTGGACTCACTGGACCGACTGACTCGACATGTAGGCAGAGCTTGGGAGCTTCCGAGCTAAGGGCAGGGCTACAGATTAGGTGTCCCTAAAGAACCGTGTGTCTAACAGTAGTTCCGCATTTCATTAATTAATTTGCACGCAAGTTTCATTTATTTTTATACCGCATATTCTCCGTGTAAATTCATGTACCGAACCTAGACGCCCATACCGTTTTGGTTCAATACGAATACATGTACCGTTCCACCCCTACATCCAACTGTAATCAAAATTGCCACAGCCATAGTTTCAGTAAATGTGATTAGTATATGATCTCCCTTTCATTTTTTTTTAAGGATGATATGGATGAGCCAGACCTGGGGGATGCATCAGTGATCCTCCTTACAACCGTCAGTGATGAAGCCACAAGCCCAGTTCACTACCACCCAGTGAGAGTCTCTGTCGTCCTAGAGGGTGATGTGGTTGTCAATCTCCCCAGGCTTGCTGATGCCTTCCTGGTAATGTTTGGCCTGATATATGCACTACATCTCAGCTATCCCAAGGGACTGACAAACACTTTTGAGTTCACACAGAAAATCTTACTTGGTCTTGATGACTCTAAACTGTCACCCAAGCTGCAGACTCTTAAAAATGACCTGATGTTGTATGTGTAACTGAAGATACAAAAAGGAGTGGTGGATTCTGATGGCTCACTCTGTTAGAGCATAGTCCACAATGAGAATATGTCATGTCAGGTCCATGTTGACTACTGTTCAACTGTTGTTAAAGTTGCTGCTCTACTCAACTGGTTTTCAGCCAAATGGCACAAAGTACACACTGTCTTTGTACATGTTAATGTAAATTTTATTGTTGTTAAACTGAAATGCAGGGTTGAATTAAGTGTTTATATATGGAGGATATTTTTTATTCATAATTGAAATTGAAAGTCGAAAGAGAAAACGAAGATAAAAAATAAATAAAAATATTATTATTTTACTACACTACTAGGAAAAAACATGCCATAATGAAATTGAAAATGCAAAGCTTAAATGTAAATGCTTCAACTGAAATCTTTTATTGATTGAGAGATCAAATAGGAAACTCTAAATGGAATAGCTTAAATGTAAATAATTAAATTAAAATCTCAAATAGAAAAAAAATTGTTTGCTCTTTATAATTTTTAATTTTTAATTGTCAATTTTCTCTTTTGAATTTTACATTTGTCAATTGCCGTTTGACATTTGAAGATTCAACTTTTCGATTTAACATTTGGCTTTTCATTTTGACTTGACACTTTTCTCATCTGCTATTTCACCACTAAATTAATTTCTGAGACTGTTTTTATGCGAGAAATTAACTGTGTACAGTTTGAATATGGGCAGTTTTACGCCAGTGATGGCCAATTGCACATTTGCTCTGATATGTTGTTGGATCGGAAGCTCCAGTCTTAGGTGACAGCCAGCTGGCGGTGGCTGGGATCGCTTGCTTACCGGCGGCATCGTTTCATTGTCCCCCCCCCCCCACCAGCCGTTGGGCCACGTCTCCTCATTTAAATTGACACCTGTCACTTCTAAATGAAAAGCTTAATGTTAAATCGAAATGTAAAAGGTAAAATTCAAAAGATAAAATGAAATGAAAAATTTAAACTTATAAAGGGGAAAGGCTAAAGTAAAAAAATTTTTTTTTTCTATTTCAGATTTTAATTTAAGTATTTCCACTTAAGCTTTTACATCATACATTTAATTATGGCATGATTTTTCCTAGTAGCGTAGTAAATAATACTATTAATTTGATCTTGCTTCGTTTTCTCTTTGGACTTTCAATTTGAGTTATGAATAAATATATCCTCCATATTTATACACTATGGCATTTTGTTTTTAAAAGGTGTACTATATAGTTTTGTGAAATACATTTTTATCAGAAAAGAAAGCTCTTCATTGATACATTGTCATAAATAAACTGTCCTCAAAGTTTCAGGCTGCTTTACTTTAGTAAAGTAGCCACCTTTCTAGTTGGAAACAGTGGACTTTATTTTCTTCTGAGGATGGGATGTTTATTCAGTTATGGAAATGGATCGAATAGTTTTTATTGTCTTTTTAATATTGTTAATTTTGCTTTTCGAGTTTGAATTACTTTTCTGAAACTATATAGTGCACCCTGAAGTTGCTAGATGTGAACCAGATAGCCAAAGGAAGGCTACACACTGCCTTTGTACATGTTGTTGTACAGTTTTGAAATTTTAGCAGTTTTAGTTGTGAAGAATTTACAAGCAATTTGTTTATACATTGCTGCACTGCAAGTTTACAATCAGATGGCCAAAAGTGTGCCTTTTGTAATTGTTTCTTTAATTCTCTTTTTAATTCTTAATTATTTTTATTACTATTATTGTTTTCATTATTATTATAAAATATTGTTTGTTTCGTTTTGTGCTAAAAGGCACAGGTGTGGGCAAATCTTTCTAAACTCAAATTTTTGGTCACCACCCAAGACTTACTGATGCCCCCCTGGTAATGTTGTATTAACAGTTTATAAGCTATTTGTGACATAAAGATATTTTCTTAATGTAATTTTAGCTTTTCTGAGTTTAAATTTTCTGCTATTACATAGTTCATCTTATAAAAAAATGGCCAGAGGTAGACTTGTTAATTATTTTTTATTTATGTATTTATTTATTTGTTTTTTAATTTCATATATTTTTTGCTAAAAGACTGGGCAAGAAAAGTTTCTACTTAACATCTGAATAGAAAAAAATATTTACTTATAATTTGATGTTTTTTTTGTTTGACTTTTAAGTCAAGAGTACTTATTATTTGTAAGGCAATCAGTTGCCACAAATATTTTAAGTTTGGAGATAAATGATTTTGAGTTGTCAAGTCTATGTTTTTGAGTTATGGCTAATCAGAAGATTGATTGAAAAAACTAATAAATGTTAAGTTCATGAAACATAAAAATCCTGAGTTTTCATGCTTGAAATGATTAAGTTCTCTTGAGTTATTGCAATGAGAAAGATGAATAAATAATTTGAGTAGCAGAAACTGAAAATGTTTCAGTTGGCTTAATCAGTAAATTTAATTTACTTATAATTTAAAATTACATTTAACATAAACTCCAAATATATAAGTGATGATGTACTCAAATGTTTGAGTTGATGAACTCAAAAAAATTGTGGCAACTGATTGCCTTACTTTTTTTAAGTTCTGCTTACTTATTCGGGTTTACAGTGTGTATATTCACGCATAGACTACTTTTTTATGCTCAAAGAAGATCTTTGTAGGGTGGATAACTGTGAAATAAAAGTTAACACTATCTCAGATCACGATCCCATTTATATGTCAATCCACCTGAATAATAAGAAAAAATCCACCCTCTGGAGACTGAACTCAAACATTCTGAACAACCCAACTACTAAAGGTAAATTGAAAAGCGAAATTCAGCTGTACTTAGAAAATAATGATAATGAAGAAGTGACCCCACCTATTCTCTGGGATGCATTAAAAGCGGTGATTAGGGGCAGAATAATAGCCATATCCTCATATGAGAAAAAAATTAAGGGAATAAAACTCAAAATTGGAGGACAATTTGAAGAGGCTACAGACAGAACATGCAAAGTCTCTCAAAGACGACAGCAAACAAAAGATTAAAGAACTAAAAAAAGAAATAAATGAAATAAACACTCAGGAAATTCAAAAAAAGCTCCTTTTCACAAAGCAACAATATTATGAGGTAGGTGGGAAATCACTGAAACTTCTATCATATAGGTTAAGAAAACAACAAGCGGATAGAACCATACACAAAATAAGAAACTCTGCAACAAACAAAATAGAAACTAGTCTAGAAAATATTCAGCAGTGCTTCCTAAAATATTATGAAGCATTATATTCCCAGCCACAGGGAAGCAACAACAATCAGATCGATGCCTTTTTGGCCCAGATTAACCTCCCACAGATCACTGATGAACAAAATGGGAAATTAATATCTAAAATAACAAAAGAAGAAATACAATCAGCAATCGAGAGAATGAAAGGGGGGAAGTGTCCAGGGACCGATGGATTTCCTACAGAGTGGTATAAAACAATGCAAGATCAGCTAATTCCAACATTATTGAAAACGTTTAATTGGGTTTTAGAAAATAAAAATATCCCCCCCTCATGGAGGGAGGCAATGATCTCGGTCATACCTAAAGAGGGGAAAGATAAATTGGAATGTGGGAATTATCGACCTGTAAGTCTTTTAAATAACGATTATAAATTATTGACCTCCATATTATCCAAAAGAATAGAACTGATATTACATGTATTAATACATAAGGACCAGACTGGCTTCGTCAGACAAAGACAGACCCAAGATAACATTAGGAAAACGCTGCACGTTATGAAACAAATCACGCAACAAAAACTGGAGACACTGATATTAAGTTTAGATGCAGAGAAAGCATTCGACTCAGTGAGGTGGTCATTTTTATATAAAGTACTCGCAAAATTTGGCTTCCATACGACTATAATAGACACATTTACAACTCTATACAATAAACCAACAGCTAGAATTAAAATCAACGGAGATCTAACCGATTCATTTACTCTAGAAAGAGGAACCAGACAAGGGTGGTGTGCGTCGCCGCTCCTCTTTGCCCTATTTATAGAACCCATGAGTCAATTGATTAGGCAGAGGTCGGATATAAAGGGGGTAACAATGAAATCCGGGGAGCAAAAATTGGCCCTATTTGCTGACGATTTATTGATAAGTATAACACAACCTACTCAGACACTCCCCAAACTGATGAAATTACTAGAGGAATTCGGTTTCAATTCGGGTTATAAAATTAATATCAACAAAACTCAAATATTAAAATTCAATTATGACCCACCAGACTCGATTAAGACCAGGTATAATTGGAAATGGGATGCTGAATCTATTAAATATTTGGGTGTTTTATTACCTAAGGACTTCTCAAGATTGTACGACATCAATTACGGCCCATTAAATTCAAGGGTAAAATCTGATATACAGAGATGGAATGTTATTCCTTTTTTGAACTTAAGCTCCCGGATAGAATCAATCAGGATGAATATCCTTCCACAAATGTTATACCTTTTTCAATGTCTGCCAGTCAAAATACCATCTAAGCAATTCATAGAGTGGGACAGATTAATAGCAAGGTATTTGTGGCAAGGGAAAAGGGCCAGAATTAAATTTAAGACACTGCAATTAAGAAAAGAGAAGGGCGGAATGTGCCTCCCTTGCTTACAAGATTACTACCATGCAGCCCAATTGAGATCTTTAGTCTGCCTGTGCTCGCCAACATATACTGCAACATGGAAAGAAATAGAAAGTACGATGTTAAACGGAATTCCAATAACAGCTCTACTGAGTGATAACAAATTACTAGAGGAGCAGGCTATCCCAGATGATTCTATAACAGGCAGCTTCCTGAAGTCCTGGCAGGCAATAGTTAAAATTTGCAAATTAGAAAAAGCTTCTAAAATTATGAGATGTTGTGCCTACGATTCAGATTTTACACCAAACAGAATCGATGGTAGATTTAAGATATGGATCTCAAAAGGTTTAACTACTTATCATTCATTTGTCCACAAAGGGGCATTCCAAAGTTTTGAAACCCTACGGAAAGATTACGGACTGGTGAAAGATGACTTTTTTAGATACCTGCAAGTGAGACATCACTTTAACGAAAATCTTAAAGGGATGTTGGGAACAAGTGAATCAGGGTTCCTGGAAGTATTTATATCATTGACTAAACCCAGACCAAGCACAAAAATTATCTCCAAATTATATAATGCTATACAATTATCTAAACAAGAAAATACAGAATACATAAGGGAGAAATGGGTAAGTGAAATAAAAATGATAATCACACGGGAGAGCTGGGGAAAAATATGCCAGTTACAATGGTTATCAACCGGGTCAAACACATGGCGGGAGTTTTGCTGGAAAAACATTGCAAGATTTTTTGTCACACCCGTTTTTTGTCACACCCGTTCAGAAACGATACCAAGGCGGAGATGCCTGCTGGAGACTTTGTGGATCTAATAGGGCTAATCACTACCATATTTTTTGGGACTGCCATACGATAAGACCTTACTGGGTAGAGATTCACAAACATATAAACAATGTATTTAATGTAAACATTCCGTTTAAATGTGAAACTGTGTATTTGGGCAATGTAGGGTTTGAAACATGGAACATTGACGATAAAAAACTGCTGGCTATACTGTTGGCAGCCAGTAAGAAATCTGTTACGAGGAAATGGTTGAAAGTGAATCCACCCACCGTGGAAGAGTGGATTGAAATAGTTTATGAGATTTATGTTATGGAAAAAATATCCTTTTCCCTCAAAGTCGAAAAAGAAAACTTTTATAAGATTTGGTCTAAATGGACTGAGTATGTGAAACCAATTAGATCTGATTTCGTCTAACTGTACTTATGCTTTGTGTAGACCTACCCTCATTATATGTGATGTTGTAAGTAGTGGAAATGGTGCGCACCCCGGTTCTGTTTCAGTTACTGAAGGTTCTCACTGGAATAAGTAATGGTTTATAAACGTCAAAAGGGCAATATATACAAACTCATCCAAAACATCTGGATTCATCCCTATTTCTGTACTTGGAAAACTAAAGCTGTAATTATTGTATGTGATGGAATTTACCCTTTCTAAATAAAAAGATAATTTCAAAAAAAAAAAAATGTCTGTCCAGTCACAATGATTAGTTTAAAAGTCCATTATCTCTAAATAAAATCTCTAAAGTCTTTTTTTCAACAATATGTTAAAGTTCTCAAGTTTGAATTCTGAATAGTCTCATGCTATTGGTGCTGTTGGTAGTTACACTGGTTGAAAGAATCCGGTAAATTATATTGACCAGCTTGAGCAGGTTTGTGTCAAGTCTGTCATTATCACTGAGCAAGGAACACATGGTTAGATTAACAGCAAAAATAACAGACTGGCCACGCATTATTTATCACTCATACACAACTGGCCGTTACGTACTTACTCCATAAGTGCCATATGTTTTAACTATGCAATAGAGACCAACAAATGTTATTGCCTGAGGCTTGTCAGAGTAGTTTCTCTGGCAACACAGACAAATGACAAATATGAAATACAACAATTTAAATATCTGGAGGTTGTTCTGTGAATTACGATATGGGCTAATGACATTATATTTACGAGACAGTCCCACAGTAAAGCTGTACGCAGGACAGAAAGACAATGAGAATAAAGGTTTCATGAAACCACATTTAAATGGAAATACCAATACTGATGAAAATCAATGTAATCTTACTTCACATACCTTTGACATCATACGTGTACATTTTTTTTTTTTCATGCTTTTCCATGTTATTGCAAATGGTTATAGCTGTCACAGGTGACAAACTATTTTCATGTTCATATTGGAACAGTGACAGCACTTTATTTCTGGTGTGATGTCCAAAATGTCAGTGTGTGTGACAGCTTTCACTTCTGTCCGATTTGTACCGCCTCTGCTTCGTCAGGACAACTTGTACACAGCCTGTAGGCTGTAGCTGATCTACACAGTCTATATTAAACAATTGCTGTATAATGTCATGTTGAATTGAAATTTTTGTTAGAAGGGCTTATTCTTTAGTATGATTGGAAAAAAAGTTGTAACCCAGAGGAGGACTTTAACCGTTTAGGCTAAGATGAAATGTAGTTATGTATGGTACACTATGGTATGAAAATGCTATGTAGGATACTTACTTAGGGGGTAACCTTAGAATTTGTTTGGAATTATACAACAATAAAGTCAGCAAAAACACTCAACAATGATTGTCCAATTGGAAGCATCTGCAGGCACTGCTCATCAAACTGTGAACATGGAATAATTCACACACTGTTAATTAAAGGTCTTACTCTCTGTTTTCACATCTCTCTGGCATGAAAGGGACACGGGAAGAGAAGACATGACCAGATGGACATCCTCTGTAGATAGTAACAAAAACAACAGAGCAGTTATTAGAAAACATTTACAAGACAAAAACTGTTGACAGAGCTGCAAGCCACCAAGCTGACTAAGACCACATATGACTAAAGGACATTTAGTCATTTGTGGGGTCGCAGATTCTGCCATTCATACAGCAAAGCAGATATAAAGTAAACTCTATCTTTAGACAAATACAATCAAAATGTCCTTCAGAGTGAGCAGAGGCAAAGCTGGAGGTCAAACTGTGCATGAATATAAATCAAAGATTGCTAATCCTCATCCCAGCTGCTTCACACTCAGCTGTGAACAGATCCAGTGAGTGCTGAAGATCACGGACCGATGATGCCATCAGGACCACATCATCAGCAAAAAGCAGCGATGAGATCCCCAGACCCCAGAACTTCAACCCCTCTTCAACACGACTACGCCTTTATATCCTGTCCATGAATATCACAAACAGGATTGGTGACAAAGCGCACCTGGCGGAGGCCAAAACCTACCTGGAACGAGTCTAATTTACTGCAGAGAACCCAGATACAGCTCTCGCTTTGGACGTACAGAGATTGGATAGCCCTGAGAAGGACCCCCTCAGCCCATAGTTCCGCAGCACCTCCCACAGTATCTCCCGGGGCACCCGGCCATACTCCTCTTTCAGAACCACAAAACACATGTAGTGGGCATACTTCCAGACCCCCTCCAGAATCCTTGCGAGAGTGAAGAGCTTCCAGGACGGAATCCATATTGCTACTCTTTAACCTGCTTAACCCTACTTTCCAGCACCTTGGAGTAGACTTTACCAGGGAGGCTGACAGCAGAAACACACTGCACGCAGAAGCGCAAATAGCCTGTGACGGGAGGATTCGTGCCTGATCGCGTGCCTGGCTGTTTATACCAGACCTGCATTTCTCTGCGCCGATCACAAAGCGATCCTTCTTCTCTCCACTCTACAGAACGGCTCTCTCTCTCTCACCCCGTAAGAGTGTGTGTGTGTGTGTGTGTGTGTGTCACTCTGGCAGCCCCTCCACACCCAAAGCTCTCAGTATTTCTGGACGGATCTCATCAATCCCGGGGGCTTTGCCACTGTGGGATAGACATCAACCTCACTCCACAAAAACAGTTTCTTCCCCTCTGCAGTCAGTCTCATTAACAAGGCCCTGGACCCCCACTGACATAGACTCTTAATCCTTCATCCTGGACTATATACCTGTCCTCTGCACATTCTATATATCCTGAACTTTGCACATCCCTCAACATGTTTGCACATCCTGCACCAGTCCATACAGCCTCTTTTTTCTTCATGTTAAAACATTTTTATGTACATATTTGTTTCTGTATTTATTGTTTGTTCATTTAATTTTGATGTTTAATATGTTTATGTATGCACCAACAACCAAGGCAAATTCCTTATAAGCGTTACTTACTTGGCAATACATTCTTTTCTGATTCTGATTTTAATAACCTCAGTGACTTCCATCAGGGAAATTGGACAATGCACATTGATTAATTTCTTTAAATGTGCTAGTGTTAGCCAGCCGGTTAATTTTCAGTGGTAATCCTTTGGTCAGATATTTTGAGACCAGAGCAACAGTAGACCGAGGCTGCAGCTCTTCCGGCCTTTTGGTACCTTGCAACCATGCGGAAGCGCACCCAACACCAGCAGTTCCTCCCATAGGTGGTGGGCCAATAGGATGGAGAGGGTGGTGCCACATCCCTTTTTTCGGGCTGTGTCCGGCTGGATAATTTCTTTCTCGGTTTACTATAGGGTCTTTTAGAACAATTCTTAGTTTGGCCCCTCACCTGATACCACTTTGCCATGTGAGACCCTACCAGGAGCACCAGGCTCCAGACAACACAGACCTCATAGGGACACACAAACCTCTCCACCACGATATTTTGATGGTTCCCAGAGAGGTGTGTAACCTTTGATTCTACAAAATTGACCATTGAAATTTATAACCACAAAGTCACAACATTTATACATTTAGGCTCAGACAGAAAAGGTTAAGGTAAGGTTTAGACTGCTAGTGTTGGGTGACAAAAAGCAGCATAGAGCCAATGAAATGTCGGAAAAACTCATGAACCACACAGTTTACAGAAATTAGTTGCACAGAATGAAAAAGCAAACAAACATTGTGTGTTTTTGTTTGACCCAAAGCTTTAAATCAGTGGGATCTTACTTCTCTGGAATCTGGTGCAGCAGAAAGTGCCTAACGTCCCCAGGAGGATGGAAAGGGCGAGGAAGGCTCCCACTGCCACACCGATGATGACAGCCAGTCGCAGAGTATCTGAACAAATACAGCAGGACATTTCAAAAGGACTTTGCTGTGCTGTTGCTTCACTTACCCAAGTCTTGGCAATCTTGGGTAAACACAAATGAACACTGTAACTTACACAAATATAAATCTATTAAGATTTTTTCCCTGAAGTCTGTATGCTTTTATCCAAAACGCTAGTTGTGTCATCTCCAAAACACCTCCTACAATACTGTCCAAATGTGCAAATGAGACTCTACACATTATTTATTACATTTTTACACTGTTATATAATTATTTTGTCTTGTTTGTTCCACTTTCAGTAAATGTAGAAGCGGAGTAACACAGTCTGAAAATTGGCAGCATCTGCAACATTGCGGATGCCAGCTGCAAACACCAAAATAAAAGATTGTGGATTTATCAAGCTGGAATTACTGTGTAAAGTCTCGGAAAATATATTGCAGTTTCAGGCTGGATAACAAAGCTTCTGCAAGGCCTACGATCGCACAAAAGCCCTCTTTTGAAAGGCCCCGATTTTGAGGTTTCATGCTATCAATCGGTTAATGGTGAAATTATGTTCTTTCCACTTCCGGATAATGGCCCCAACAGTGCTCACTGGAACTTTCAGAAGTTTAGATATTTGTCTGCAACCAATGCCATCCGTATGTTTTTCTACAATAAGCTTGCGAAGGTCTTGGGACAACTCTTTCCTTTTACCCATCATGAAATGCTTCTTTTTAAAGATAATGTTTTGGGCATTTTTAAGCCTTTATTGACAGGACAGCTGAAGAAATTAAAGGGGAGAGAGAGGGGGGAACGACATGTAGCAAAGAGCCGCAGGTCGGAGTCGAACCCTGGCCTGCTGCGTCGAGGAACAAACCTCTATATATGGGCACCTGCTCTACCAACTGAGCTATCCGGGTGCCCCATGAAATGCTTCTTGAGTGACACCTTGGTAATAAGAAACCTTTTTATAGGCCATCAATTAGGACTAATCCAGCTGATATTAATTTGCACTAATAGGGGGACGGATTGCTTCCTAAATACTGACAGATTTCAGCTGGTTTATTGGTTTCCTATGACTTTTTACACCCCTTTTTCTTCATGTGTTCAATATGTATTCCCACTGTCATTCCACTTTATTACACATAACTTTTGTCATTGATGTATTTGTTTTGATATATCTGTATGTGTGGATTACTTGGGTTGTTACTGACATCGGGTGAAAATTTCATTCCAATAGCCCCATCGGAAATATATTTACTGGGAAAAATGTTGACGCGTTCAATACTTATTTTCCCCGCTTTATATCCAGTATATATAACATACAAATTGTTTACTGATTTACATGAGAAAATATGGTGGGTTAAGGGATAGTGATTTCGGAGCTGTTTCTGGTTAAACAAAGAAAAAAAAACAGCACTTTTACTGGACGAAATTGATGATGCATATTTGCCCTAAAGGATTACATTGCTGCCCAGGTTCACAGCTGCGGCCACAGCGTTCACACTTAATACTGGACCAATTTCAAATACTATTGTTCCTATCAGTCACAGTTACAGTTACAACAAGTGCAACAGAAAACTCAGATTGGACAGATAGTCTAGCTAGCTGTATGGATTTACCCTGCAGAGATCTGAGGAGCAGTTAACCATAGTCCTCAGAAATCCACCAGGATGGTTAGAACGCCAACACAAAGAAAGAGGAAGGTAACGGGGGTGTCAACATTTCCGACGTGAAGGCAGCAGAGAAAGAGAGAAAGAAAAGAAGATGAAGCGAGAGTTGAAGCGACTACTTCGCTTTGTTGTTGCAGGACATTGTTACACAAACTCCCGGGCAGTTCAGTGCTTGTGTTTCGTGTTTCCTTTCTAGAAGGAAACAAAAAATAGAGATTTGGGTGGAATTTTCGCTTCTGCTTCGATGAGTTTGCTTAGATATGATTAAGTTTCTAAACACATCGAGACCAGACATTTACAAACTTGATTTCATTATCAGTGTGAGGAACAAACGTAACACGGTTATGTGCAAAAACAACAAGTCACTTAGGAGATGAAATCGTTTTGCTTACCAACAGGAGAAATCGTAGCTCCTCTCCTCGCTCCAAGAGTAGTGCTGTCTCATTCACTGAGCAGCACCACACGATGCAGACTGCAGGCTACAGGCATTGAGGCTACATGCTAGTGTTTGGGTGCACCGCTCTAATTTACCCGTGTAGAACGTTGCGTCGCACATTAGTTCCGCTTTTGGCGCTCGCGTGTAAAGCCCTCTAGGCCTCCGTGTAGAACCACCACTGGCTGCAATACAACAAGCGCCAGGCTGCTACGGAAACCAAAACTTGCGCATGTTAAATTTGGAACCGATGATTGGATTAGAAACCAAATCTTCCAAACGATTCCAATGAAGAAACTAATTAATCGTAATTTTTGAAACAATTCCAAGTAGGAATCGGTTCTCGATGCCCAATCCTACCCATTACATGAACATTTCCTACTGTAACGTTTAGGTTGCATGCAAAAAGTACAGTCAGTTTTCAGCACTGGCTACCAGCAGCTTCAGGTAAGTATTCTCAGTATTATTATGATCAGCTACATTAAGATTTCTGTCTATGTTGTTGTCCTCACCTTGTTCTTTGAGTCGTATGATCTCAGTGTCGGAGCCGAAGCTGTTCCATGCTGTACAGTTGTAGATAGTTTGGAAATCAGCGGGGACGACGTTACTAATAGTCAGTGTGGAGATCACCCCCTCCTCTGTACTGACTGTCTCTACAGTGTAGCGTCCAGATGTCCCAGACTCTAAAACTGTCTCCTTCCAGGACCAGGCCTGAGGGACAACATACACGTCACTGGGAGCACACCTATAACAACATTTTCAGGCTTATTCACACATGTACTTAATTGTAATATAAGGAATGCGGCAATAGGGATGAATAAGATGGTGGCGTGCACAGATGCAGGGGCTTTGTGCTATTTGCATATTCGTTGTGCTTTCACAATGAGTTCTTGAATCTTAAAACATTCACACTACCTGAAGAGCCCTGTGATGCATTACAAGCAGACTGACTAACAACTTTTTTTTAAACATGGTGTTGGCCTGGTTGCCCGTTTCCCCCACTGTTCCTACTTGAGATAATTCATGCTGTTGGCTTTAAGAATTATCTCTTAGGGGGCTTTCAGACCTACCTCGTTTGGTCCGGACCTTCACACTTTTCAGTTTGATCCAAACCAAAATTACAGGTGTGAAACCTCCACAGTTAACAGCCCGGACCAAACAGCCTAAATTTGGTCCGACCAAAAGAGGTAGTCCATGGTCTGGTTCGTTTCTAGTTGTAAGCATTTTTTAGACATGTTGTAAGATCGGGGAAGCTCCTTAAGGAACAGCTCAGTGTGTACGTGAGAGAGTGACCACTGCGTTCAGAGCAGTCGGCTATCAGAACATTGACCAAATATCTTCAACATGAAAATAAATCAGTAAATTGAAGGAGGAATGAAATGACTTACGATGCGGTCGGGAGGAGGGGTGCTGCGGATGAAGCACTTGATTTCACCCTTTTCTCCGTAGAGCACCTGCTGGGTCTGGGTGCTGGAGATAGTGGGAGGACCTGTAGAAGCACAGACACTAAATCAACTAGTGTGAAACTGAAACACTGGAAGTTATATAGACATATTATTAACAAATACATACATTGTACACAGAAAAAATATTATAACTGTGTATGTAGGATGTTTTTATCAGTTTAGTAAGAATGAAGAGGATTTGGCCTTGGCTGTTCAATAGTGTTGTATTCTGTTCTATTCTACATGAGTGCTCTCCTCTGATTAATAATAATCATTCCAATACAAGGAATGTGATACAGTACCAATGGACACAAAGATTGATGAGGCACCGCCAAAGATCACCGTCAATAATAGTGATGTAACGGACCATAGTTGATCCGTGGTCCGTACGGCTCAGCACTCACGGTTCAGAATGCATGAACCGTGGATCAATTGCAAAGTTTAACCATAATAATAGTGTGTGTGAAATGCATTTTTTACTGTCCCTGTTACTTAAAGAAAGCTGATAAGTCTTTATGAATGGTTGCCGTGAAAAGATACAGGCAATGAAATGTTCACCTTATGTGAACGGCGCATGTTAAAGCAGCCATATTATGCTCATTTTCAGGTTCATAATTGTATTTTAAGGTTGTACCAGAATAGGTTTACATGGTTTAATTTTCAAAAAACACCATATTTTTGTTGTACTGAAGTGCTCTCTCTCACTGCTGCAGATCCTCTTTTCAGCTGGTCTCTGTTTTAGCTACAGAGTGAGACCTCTTTTCTTCTTCTTCTTCTGTACTATCTTTGATTGCACTGCACATGCCAGTAGCTCAGATGTAGATCATGTCAACTAGCTAGCTCCATAGACAGTAAAAGAAAGGCTGTTTCTACAACTTTGGTCAGTTACAAGGCAGGATTAGCTGGGAGACTTCTAAATGAGGGCGCACATGTAAGTAGTTCTTTTGTAGATTATGGTGAACTTGTGTGTTGTAGCAGTGCTTTGCTACTGAGAACGAGGTAGCATGCTAGCTTTAGCATGCTAACGCTACGAGCTAATGGTTGCGGTTAGCCTGCTCGTTTCGGCTTGTGACATCACAAGCCGTGCCGATTTTGAACAGCTCACCCAGAGACTGAAGGCAGGACACATTCAGAAACCGTATCTCACTCTAAACAGCATGGGTGGATTTTTTTCAAAGTTTGTATGTGTGTGGAAGCACCAGAGACACAACATAACACCCCAAATCCCAGAAAAAGTGATTTTTTCATAATATGGGCACTTTAAAATCTGGTGCTTATATGGCACCGGTGCCTTAACGAGCGGTATGTAACGCGGATTTCGGTGCCTCATTTCGGTGCCACTTAAATGTCTGCACTGCTCTCTGATGCTCCAAAACGGACGTTACAGGCAACAGAAGCACCGCTGCATGTCACGCTAGTAAACGTTAACGTTACACTTGGCATTGGGTAACGTTAGCATACCGTTAGCTAGTAGCTGGATTAAACACGGTTAAAATGCTGACAGCTAAACTGTAAAGAGTGTAAAGTGTGACTGTATTTCACTGTAGAGGTTTCCAACACAGATATGTACAACAGTCTGCCGCTAAAGCTCAAAGCTAAAAGCACTTGGTCACTGCTGTTGTCAACCTCGTGGTGCATTCAAAGTTATTGTAAAATACCCTTTTCTCATCTGTTTTTGTCGTTTAACCGCAATTTACTGGGGAAAGAAGTAATTATTGTTGAAAGTTAATGTAATTGCATTTTTAATAAATCATTTAAATTCCCCCTTTTTCCGAACCATAAGTTTTGTGATCCGTTACACCCCTAGTCAATAGTGTAACTATGGTTTCCATGGGAAAATTACAGATACAGTTTACAGCATTAGATACTGATGACATTATACTAAATGTCTAGCATAAAGCTATATTGATTGTGAGGTTCCCAACAGTGTCGTCCTTTGGTGTGATATTAATAGGGGTTGTCATATCAATGCATCATCAATCTGATGGGTTATGAAACGACTGATCATCTGAACAATGGTTTGAATTTATTTAACAGATACATTTCTAAATTGTTTCCATGTCTTTGTTTGGACTGAACCTTGTGAGGTTCTAAATGAGCTTACATAAGTGTAAATGTGCACAACGTGGATGGAATATCTTCTGCTTGATGTTTAGTATGAATCAGACACTGTAGATGGAATTCCATTTACATTGAGTGTATGAGATGGCAAAGCAATACAAAACTGTCATTTTGAAGAATTACGTGAGCTGGCCCTGAGCCTGAAAATATCAAGTTACCTGAGAGAAGCAGTCTCTACACTCACTCAAAATGTTTCCCAGTCGATCGGTTAGGTGGAATGCAAAAAGTGTTTAAAGATCAGATTAGAGGCTTGATAGCTGTTAAGTGCTAGTCGTTGTTTGCATGTCTGTCAGCCCAATAAGTTACCACCATGTGTTGTTTGGATCAGACATCTGGCGTCTGTGCTGCTACATGCTTTGCGCAGAATGACAGCTCTGGCACTCAAGAGACTCTTGAAAATTGAGGAACTGCTGACCATGAGGAATATAATATTTCATTTTCTTCTTTCAAATTGGAGCATATGGAATTAGCTGACTGTATAAAGTCTTTTGGTCCAGAAAAGCACAGAGATAGGTTCGTTTGGGAGCCCAATGTATATGAATACCACTGACCAGAACACAGAACAATGTTTTTAAATAAGGTATTGTATTGCAATCATCTCAACAAAACATACAAAATAACACACAATAGGCCTATTAAATACTTCTCATTTTTCAGAGTCAGTTAAGTCCAAGCAAAAACAAAAGTTCAGTTCATTTTTGTGTTCAGTTCAAATCATCCTACCACACACTATGGAAAGGAGGGGTTGGTAATCCATAATGAATCCACAGTTCATGGGTAGCTCGCCATCATGATAGCCAGGTCCATCTAACACAAAAACCTAAACTTTTGTATACTGGGGTTGATCCAGGGGTTTCCTTGTTCTATTTGAAGGTCTCGTAGGTGGTTCTTTGTCATGTTCCATATTGGAGGTTTCAAGAGAAACAAGCAAGTCATTTCCCGTAGGAGAATAGGCACTCTCCTCTGCAGCTTCATTAGCTGTTAAGTCTAACCTGAGCCCTGCATCCGCAGGTACATTTGGACTTTCAGGGCTGTTGGCTGTCTCGGTATAGTTAGACAGATTAGGAGCAGCGTTCTCTGCAGCTTCCAGATTTGTAACAGACACTGCGTTATGGGGTCTCTGCACTTATAGAAACCACAGTCGAAGGTGCCATAATTGAATCTTTTGGGATGTATATTATGGTGGTGAATCTGGAAGGTCCAGAGCTGGGTAATCCACTGCAACAATGGGTTGAAATATCATCTTCCTCCGATAAACCGTCTGAATCTACATGACTACCAGAAGGATCTGGATTTGCACGAGTTCTTGGTCTCCGAGTTTGTTTCCCAACTGGAATTTCTATCTGTGCAGGTAAGTAGCCACAAGAAAGCAGAAGGTCCCTGTGAAGTGTTCGTAGAGGACTGTCTTTATTCTCAGGTCTGACAGTGTAGACAGGAAGAGTACCAGCTCTCTTTATAACAATGTAGACTTTAGGTAAAAAAGAGGGAGTTCTCTGCGCTTCTGCAGACCACAACAATCCGGTGCAACCAACACAAAACAGTGTAAAGTAACAAAAAATTTGCCGGTGCCGTAACCTTACATCAAAATGTTAGTCACTGTTATGCACCTTAAAAAATAAACCTATAAAGTAAGAAGACATCTGTGTTGCACCGGCAATTTTTTTTGTTACTTTACAATGTAGACTTTAATTCAATTCAATTCAATTTTATTTATAGTATCAAATCATAACAAGAGTTATCTCGAGACACTTTACAGATAGAGTAGGTCTAGACCACACTATAGTTTACAAAGCCCCAACAATTCTAGTAATTCCCCCAAGAGCAAGCATTTAGTGCGACAGTGGCGAGGAAACTTTAGATTTCCATTTGTTGGCAAGTTAGTGTTTGCCTCTCAACAGAACATTTCTGACCAAGACACAATCTCCCACAGATAAATCAGAGGCAGTAACATGCCTGTCGAATCTGGGTTTGTTTCTTTGCATGCCTTTTTCTGCATGTCTGTGGCAATTTTTTAGCTCTTCTCCAAGTGGGATTTGAGATTTTGTACATACTGAGAATGGGATGTATGCTGGTCCTCTGTCACAGGTAGTCCAAAAGCTAAGTCAAGGTGCAATCGTGGTTGGCGTCCGAACATAAGTTCGTAGGGTGAAACTACAGAGACGTCATTGTTTGTTTGTGCAATTGTATGCTACAGGCGTTTTCACAAAGTCCTTCCAGTGTGTTTTATCCTGATCCCTAAAGCACGTGCAACAGTGTATGATTGAAACGCTCAACTGGGTTTCCTCTCGGATGATATGGTGTGGTTCTTATTTTGTGGATTCCAGCCATGTTGCATAGTTCCTTTATTGTCCAGGACTTAAAGTCTCTCCCTTGGTCACTGTGAAGTTTCTCTGGGATTCCATAGTGGATGAGGAAGTTGCCCCAAAGACATTTGGCGACCGTCCTGGCTTTTTGGTTGCGTGTGGTATTGGCCAATGCATATTTTGTAAAATAGTCTGTAATTAAAAGAATGTCCTTGATCCCAGTTCTGTCTGGTTCCAAAGATAGAAAATCCATGCAGACAAGTTCCAGAGGCCTTGTTGTCTTTATGTTCACAAGAGGCGCAGCTTGCTCATGGTATGAATTTTCTTTTCACACACCTTTCACAAGTCCTTATCTTTGTGCAAACATCAGAAGACATTTTTGGCCAATAGAATCTAGCTCGGGCCGGGTCAAGTGTTCTTACTATCCCCATGTGACCCATCTGATCATGTATACTGGTCAGGACTTAGTGGCAAAATTCCTGTGGCAGGACAAGCTGATAGGAACATTGAGGTCCTCCTCAAGGTAGGTGGTGGTGTCTCTCCATATTCCAATTTAGATATGACAGGTCTGACGATTTGGTCTTCCCATTGATTTTCAGCCATTTCAGTTTCTGTAATCTGAGGAATGATGTAGAATCCAAACTGAAAATTCACAAAACTGTCAGGGAGTGCGTCAGCAAAAGTTAAAAATGACTGAACAAGGGTAAGACCATGATTTTGGGAGTCTATGTCAGCTGAACTGTAGATTAACGGTCTTTCACTGATGGCTTGGATTGTGTGTTGATCAATGGAAACCTAACCAGGATCAGCCAGATGATGTTAGGGGGATTTCCATATTCGCTCTCTCTCCTTCTGAGACTTGAGATCATCTGATAGATCACCATGAGGTCTGTGAGAAAGTCCATCTGCATCTGCACTCTGCTTGCCAGCACGATACAAAATCTTGAAAGAAAAGGTTGATAGTGAGGCAAGCCTAACTATCCTGTTAGCATCCTGCATCCTGTTAGCATCCAATTTGGCTTATGTCAGAAGGTAAATGAGAGGGTTGCTGTATGTCACCACTGTGAATTGAGTACCATACCATACAAAAAGTCACAGATATTTTCTGTCACTGACCATTTCAGGGCAAGAAATTCAAGCTTATGAGCTGGGTAACAGGATTCACTATGGGAAAACCCTCTGCTGGAATAAGCAATTACTCTCTTTTTCCCTTCTTGTTTTTGATACTACACAGCTCCAAAACCTGTGGAGCTGGCGTCCGTATGAACGAATGAAGTATGGCTTTTGGGGATCGGCAAAAGCAAGAATCGGCGCAGTAGTAGGTTTATGAATCACAATTTCAAAGGCCTGCTGACAAGCAGGCGTCCATCGGCCAAAAAATGCTTATTTGGGGTTCAGGTACTGTTCTCGGTTTAACATTGGTTTAAACTTTTTCTATGATGGTGGATAACCAGACGTAAGATCATGTAGAGGTTTGACAATAGCTGAATACCCCTTCATAAACCTATAGTACCCAGCAAAACCAAGAAATGTCCTAAATTCTTGTAGAGTTTTTGGTACTGGCCAGGTTGTGAGGGAAGAAATCTTATCTGGGTTGGTTTCAATATCATTGCTGTGTTCCTTTCATGTCCACTTGTGCTGTGCTTTTGGTACCAATAAGTCCTCTTGGTAACTTGCATCGATGTGAAGTAGACTTTATGGGATCGTTTTACTGCAGCCCTTGTCTTGTTGGCTTGTTGTGGCACAGCAGTCCTCGTTGCTCTAGACTTAGGTGCATTTAACAGACATGGTTCAGGCCTTGGTGTGGATTGTGTCCTCTTCTGGGAAATAAGAGATGTACGTTGGCTCTGCAGCTTGTCCATTTGCTTCCTGAGATCTTTAATTGTACTAGAGTCATAGTCTGACTGTGTACTGCATGCGCAAGCACTGTGAATTCAAGTTAACTTGTTGCTTTGATGAGCTGACGCGTTTTTTCATGCGGTTCTCTTGATAGTAGTCTGTCTTCCTCCAACAAGAATAACAGCTCAGAAAAGGATGAAGGGTTGTCTTTTTTTTGTTAAAGTTGTAAATTTGTAATGACGGTGTTATCCCAGCATCCACGGCAGAATTGCTTAATGAGGTGTTTTCCCGTTTCACTTGTTAAGATGCCTCCTCTTTTGACAACAGAGTTTAATGTGAGCTGCAGTCGCTGTAGGTAGGCAGATGGTCTTTCACCAGAGTCTTGGAGTGTATTCAAGAATTGAGCAAAGAGCTTCTCTACATCCTGTACAGTGGCAAAAGCCAAGTCAAGTAGACAGTTGGTAAGGCATCAGAACCTAGACCTTTAACCACATCAGCCTGTAAGGCAGACAAGCTAGGATCAAAAAGAAGTAATTCAATATGAGAGCGCCATGTTTCATAATCTGCTTCATTGCTGGGCTTAGGACATTTCACAGAAAAAGCACGCAGTCTCAGTGGAGACAGTGAGTGAGAGCTTATGTCTTCCTTTTTTACAATGTGTTCGACCACGACTCTTTGTATTTCAGGTGGGTTTAATTCATTTCCTGAAAGGGTAACAGGTCTTCTGGTACCTGAGGTAATTGAATTTGATGGTGGCTCCTGCCAGTCAGGCCCGGATGCTGTCAGTTTTGTTGGCTCAACTTTTTGAACTGACTCTTCAAAGTCACAGCTTTGCTTCCCCACTTTGCTCAACAATCTTGCTCATCATGTCCTTTAACACCTCTTCAAAAATCTTCCCATTATACTTTGCTAGTTGGTTTAATTCATTGAGGTAATTTGTTGTGCAACTGCTACCAATGGTAGCTGTGTACTCTGTTGCTAATGCTTTGACATAATACGTGACATCTGGATACTCTTCTAGAGAATGCTTATATGGCAACAGTGGCTCTAAAGTGGCTAAGCAGAGCTATTTGAATATTCAACGATCAGGTTTTTATAATATTCACTGTTGGAATCATCCACTTGGACTATTTTCTTAATAAACCCATATCTCTTCTAAGAGATAGGCCTAATAAATACTTTTTTTTCAGAGTCAGTTAAAGCTTTAGTGCGTAACTTTTTGATATAAATGAACGTCTGTTACATTCAAGCCATTGCCAAATGAGTTGATACAAAGCTAATTAAGACTATCAGCTCCACACAACTCCATCTGTATTTCTCAGTATGACTATATTCAGAAGATTGTGTTGTCCGGTGACTTTCCTGCGCTGAAGCTAGAGTGAAGATAATGACTTCTTCTGAAGAGTCCATGTTTTTTTAATCCTCCGTGTCCTCCTTGGCTACTAACAACTGCGTGGATGAGGGGTGGGGATGGTGCGCGATCACGGAAGGCTTGTATTATGTGGACGCGCCAACAGTTTTGTTGTCATTACTTAGAATTACTCATGGGGGAGACGGAAACTACGCACTATAGCTTTAAGTCTCTTAAGCTCTGGGATTTTCTTGTACATCTCTTCAGTGGGTGAGGTCATACCTGGTTGGCAGAGAACAGGTGGTAGATGTGGAAGGGACCTTGTCCTCACCACTTAAATTAACTTGTGGAGTTCCCCAGGGGAGTATTTTAGGTCCTCTCTTTTTTTGTTATATGTCAATGATATGCCGTCAGCCATAGATTGTAATTTGTTTTTATTTGCAGATGACTCAGCTATTTTAGTCTCTCATAAAGAGGAATCAGAGGTGGAAAGGCTGCTTAGTTTAGAACTCCTTAAAGGGGTGATAGAATGCAAAAGCGATTTTACCTTGTCATAGTTGAATAACGACAGTTTGGTGGGTAAATAGGACATACATAGAACCTAAAAATCCCATTGACACCCCTTTCCTCTGCAGATCTCACAATTTGAAACTGCTGCTGAAAACGGGTGAATCTCAAACAGCTAAAAGTTGACGTCAACTCCTCAACTCCTAGTCTTTGTCACGCCCCATTTGCATAGGCTACACCACTGACCTGAGGTCAGTTTAGTCTTCTGAATCTAGGTCACGCAGATCTTAGAAATGTTATACATTGTTCGTCTGATATTTAATTACTAAATTCACTTCTGAGACTTTTTATGCAAGAAATCAAGTATGTAGAGGTCAAATATGGGCCGTTTTACGAAAATTGATGGCTAATTGCAAATTGTGTGTCGCAGTTCAGCAGGAGCTCAGCAGGAGCTCAGCAGGCTAACGTGACAGCGGCCGGTGCTGCCTCGCCACCCGGCATGTCCTCCTTCACAGCCCCCAGCTCGCTGTGAGCTAGATGGATCTCCGTCACGACCGGAACCCACGCTCCATACCCGCGCAAAGTCACCGTTTCTGGGTTACTGGACTACCAAATGCCGAGGCCCTGATGGAGCTCCAGGGTCTGCAGCTAGCCGCGATCTTTACCCATAGGATTGAAGGGACACTAGCAGCTAACGAAACCCCTCAAATTCACAAAAATGCATTAAATTGAAATCGGACACAAGCGTTAGCTTTGTAAGACCTTAGGGTAGCTGTTATATAAATGGCGTGACGAAATTCAAACTGTAAATATATTATAGTTATACCGAAAGTGTAGCTAGCTAGCTAGCCGCAATCTTTAGCTACCCATAGGATTGAATGGACACTAGCAGCTAACAAAACCCCTCAAATTCACAAAAATGCATTAAATTGAAATCAGACACAAGCGTTAGCTTTGTAAGACCTTAGGGTAGCTGTTATTTAAGTGGCATGACGAAATTAAAACTGTAAATATAGTATAGTTATGCCGGCAGCCGGCCAGCTCCGCGGAGCCCCGGTTGTCCAGTAACCCAGAAACGGTGACTTTCTCCTGGGTATGGAGCGCAGAGGGGCTGCCGTTGTCTCGTCAGACTGTGTGGACCTCCTGAAGTCTGACACGTCTTACCAAATTTGCAATTAGCCATCAATTTGCGTAAAACGGCCCATATTTGAGCTTTATATAGTTGATTTCTCGCATAAAAAAGTCTCAGAAGTGAATTTAGTAACGAAACATTTCAGTGTCTGAAATATGAGACCTGCTGCCTCGTCTCCAATGTATCTGTATGTGGTTCCTCAACCAATCAGCGCGCAGCTCATCTAAATATTCATGAGCATACCATATTTAGAAGAAAAGCTCTTGTTCCAAATAGGGCCAAAACACAGGGATGCATAAGGGCCAATAAAATACCAACCGGGCAATTTTCAGCCCAATCAATGTTACATACCCTATTAGGAGACCTTAAGGAACAGTGTGAAATACCCTATATAATCATTCTATCACCACTTTAACCTCAGTGCTTGGTTAACAGACAACAAGCTGTCTCTCCACCTTGGCAAAACAGAGTTGATTCTTTTTGGGTCCAGAGATAAACTGAAAACGTCTATGGGGTTTAGGGTAGTTGTAGGTGATGTTGAAATTACGGCCAAGGAAGCGGTCACTTACTTGGGCTGTATACTGGCAACATGGTCTCACGGCAGTTCGTGAAATGGTCACGTTATTTTTAATCTATTGATTCATGTACACGGACACGATTATGTAATTTTTTCGTGGTGCTCAGCATGAAATGGGAATGGGAAGCATCTATACGGCGGTTGGGTTTAGACGAAGGGGGAAAGGACACGTCACACGCCAGGAAACGCCGCGGTCTCTGGGTGGTCAGCACGGAATGTGAAGCATGTATACGGAGGTTGTGTTTAGGAAAAGAAAAACGGGGAAAGGAACCATCAACCGTCAACAAATAAATAATAAAATAATACTATATAAAAAATAATAATATAATTATTTAGTTATTTTTTTCTATTGTGTTTTTATCTGTTTTACTTGTTTCTTTTGATTATTAGTTGACCCCTTTCCCCTTTGACCTCAATGTTTTAGTACTTGTGTTGTTACTCCCTTTCCATCTTAAGGACCACAAGACCTTTGGGCTTCATTGTGTTTTTATCCTTTTGAACACCTCTTGTTGATTGTTGTTCAATAAAGCTTTCAATCAATCAATCAATCAGTCAAGTCCAAGCAAAAACAAAAGTTCAGTTCATTCTTGTGTTCAGTTCAAATCATTCTAAGCACGGTGGCTAGAAGGGGTTGGTACTCCATAATGAAGATAGTCCACATCCACAGTTCATGGGTAGCTCACCATCATGATATACAGGTCCATCTAACACAAAAAACTGACCGTTGACTGCAGAGTAGTCAAACAGAAGAGCGCTTTTTAACACCATATTCAACACATCGATCAGCTGGAGCGGAGTGAGTGAGGCAAAACAGGCAGTTACCTAACTTGACCCAAATACTTATACGGTTGAAACGATGCGGGACTGGTTAAATTATTGTTTTGTTTTTTAACCTGGGTTACAAAATGCATTCTTTCCTCGGAGATCCCTCAGGGCCTGGCCTGCTGCAGTTTAAAGAAACAAAACACATCAGTCGAAAGATTTTCCTTTTAAAACATATTTAACGAGCATATTTGCAGGGAACCTGAGATTTAGCTAATGTTGTGCATATGACAATAAAGAACTTGAAACTAAATAAATAACTTAAGTCATGGAGCAGGGGTCCGTTTCAGGAAGGAGGTTTAACAAACTCTGAGTCTAACCCTGATGTCTGCGTTGATTTACCCTGAGATGGAAACTTTGAGTTTTCGGTTCCAGAACAGCTGATATGAGTTGGTTCAATCAACTCTGAGTATGTTCACGTGCGTGCACCACCACAATAAAAAGGCAGCATGAATGGAACCATGATACTACGATTCACCATGGTAACAACCACAAACAAACTGGTCGGCGGAAATACTCATGCGCACAAACAACGAGTTTGAACATGTATTATGTTAAAAAAAGCAAGACAGCGGTTGCTGCTGCAACAGAGAGAGAATTGGTGTGGGAGAAAATTGCTGCTCGAGTCAATGCGTAAGCATTAACTGTGTATTAATTTCATATTTAATCACAGTTAACTTATAATATTACTGGTGAAAACTGGAATTGTATTACACCTATAATTTCATTTGGGTGCAATCCTGCGGGCGAAAAAGTAAGCTAGGCCTACTACTATATCCCATTCTGAGGCTGCAGCACCATGATCATTAACAGAACTATAATGTATAATAATTTATTTCTTTTAATGGCTCTCACTGGTTTGTGTCCAGGGAACAATATAAAAAACGTTATTACAGTATGATCCGCATCACCAATAAAGATAAATGCCGTTTGCAAAAAACGTAATGCGACACAAAGAATCTGCTGGGATGTTAAAGCATGTCCACGATGGTGGATGTTAGTGATATGAGGACGGATAAAGTATCTACATATCTGATGGACTGTGAAAAAATGTGGAAATGAAAATACATTTAGTCGGGACTCAATATCATCTACCGACGTAACTCTCTGTGAAGTAATACAACTTTTTCATCAACGGGATCGTCGGCAAAAGGACATGACATGTTTGAGAAAAAAACGTTTTATAATCTGGCTATAAGTTTTATTTATTACGTTTTTATTCATGCAGATAACAAACTGCATTAAAATGCGCCTGATACAGACTGAATGAATGAATGAGGAAATGAGAGAGAAGAAACCCAGAGTTTCTCTCAGTCTCCTCCCTCTGAGAGAAACTCAAGGTTTCTTGAAGAAAACCTGCTCCCGACCAGATTAGGTTCACAGACTCAGTTACCATAGTAACTGACTCTGAGGTTAAGTTACCTCTCTTTCTGAAACGGAAAACCCAGAGTTTCCCTCATCTCAGGGTTGACAAACTCAGAGTTTTCACTAAACCTGCTTTCTGAAACGGACCCCAGGAGAGATGGAGTTAGGTAATTACATTTTATGTTGATCTTTTACAAACCTCCCTGTCCCCAAAGATCATTACTCATCATTATACTTTTGTTTCTGAAAATAGTTGCATTTACTCTTTACCTGCATGATATACAGGAACCAATGGCGTAGGCAGAAACTGTATTTTGGGCAGTACAAAAAATAATAAAAATGATAAAAACAGCAGAGGTGTTAACACATTGCATGACATAGCATACTTCAGTCTTGTATAACGAAAGCAATACTTGAGTAAAAGTACCAGTATCTTACCAGAAAATGACTGGTAGAAGTTAAAATCATCTTTTAGAATATTACTTGAGTTAAACTTGAGTTATGTAAAAGTCTTAAAGTATCTGATATTTACTGTACTTAAGTATCAAAAGTAATTAACTAATATTAAATGTACTTAATTATTAGAAGTAAAAGTAAAAAAGCTAGTAGTTAAGCATAATATTCAGGGTTAATATTCAAGTTTTTCCAGGACTCATATATATATAAATATATAAAAATGATGTATATAAAATGAGAATAGATACAGAATTGAGACACGGCGGCTAAAACAAACAGTAATAACAAAAAGAGAAAAACCAAAAAGGGACTTGAGGAGCAGTTAATATAGACCCATTGATTGATACAAGATGTTAAGAGAAGTAGATCAGGTACACAACGGACCACAAGGATCAGAGTGAGCCCTTCAATGCTTCAGCCGTAGTAAGCCACATATTCACATTGGCATCTTTGGCCCCATTTATACGGGCTGTCGACAGCTTCATATACATGACATCAAGAAAAGTTAAAAACCATTGTCTGATGGTCAAAGTGTGAGGGGGCTTCCAGCGTACTGCAATCATCTTCTTAGCAGCTGTTAAACCTGCCAACATTACACGTTTCTGACATTCAGGGACTCGAAGTGCCGAAAGATCATTTAATAATAGCACTGGTATGGTCACAGGCACTGTCTCCGAAATGAGTGCTGTCAGCTCAGCGGCCACACCCTGCCAAAAACGAGCAACGGGAGGGCACTCCCACACCATGTGGAGGAAAGTGCCAGTAGTTTTTAACGTACACAGGGGGCATGAAGGGTCATTGATAACTTTCATAAAATGTAGCTTACGAGGGGTCAGGTAGGTCCTGTGTATGAAATTATGAATCTATGAAAATATGAAAATATAAATGAATCTGCTGGTGGTCAGGATTTCAAGAGGCGAGTTTGATATTGGCCCACACCTTGTCCCAATCAAAATCCTGATCCAGTCCGGGGACATCACCCCTCCATAATCTGTCTACTGGGAGCGTTCTGTAGGTGGCCTCAAGCAAGTATAATTATAGAGTGGATACCATTCCCCTCGCAGCTCTTTTAGTAACAATCAACTCATGAAGTGGATGTGTAGGCAGCGAATGCTGCCAAGGTACACTGTGTGCCTTGAGAGCTGCTCTTAGCTGTAAATAAAAAAAAAGGAAGTGCCTGGCAGATTGAAGCTATTCTTAATATCTTGAAAGGAGCGTAAACCATTTAAGCCAAAAATATCACCCAAAAACTGTATCCCTCCCTTTTCCCACTGAGAGTAGGTGATAGGTATCCCCCCAATCAGTAAACCTTTATTATTAAAAATTGGAGACTGCAGGTGCCATCTGCAAGATATATCACAAATCCTTTCCACTGAGCACCAAACCTGGATCGATGGGTCACAATAGCTGTTAGCAAGTTTCCATCCAATTGTCAATCGAATTAAGTTCGGTAAAAAAACTCATGCGAATAAAGCTGGTGAAAGTGTGTTTCCATCCAACAGCTTTAAAGCGAATAAAAACCTGTGCGTAATGACGTCACATGCTGTTTTGCGATCAAATTGGTATATTGAATTGATTTTAGACATCTTAAGGTGTTTCCATTCATTTTCGCACTGAATCGCACAACGTTCAAGCAAACATTTGCAAACAAAGTTTTGCTAGACAAAATGGATCTACCAAAAAATGATCAATATTGCACAAGTTGTAATAGTGCTTATGTGCCAGCTGATAGCGACATATCAAGCTATAATAAGAAAACGACGACGCTATCAACACATTGCTATGATGATGCAGATGCAGATGCACGTAAATGCCCGACGACAACGGAGGCGGCCTGTGGTGTGGGAACGACAGCGCTCCAAACAGTTCTGGGAGATCGTGGTTCAGAGACACTTCACGGAAACCCTTTCGTTGAAGCATTTTCGGATGACCAAGACAACATATGACCTGTTGTGCAATTTTTTTGGCCCGTCCCTTTCCCCAGATGTCGCAGCTATCGCCTTCCGGTTCCAACCGAGAAGCGTATCGCCATTGCGCTCTACAAACTGGCTATATGCGCAGAGTACAGAGTGGTAGGCGAAACGTTTGGAGTCAGCAAAACCACCGTGCACCGGTGTGTTTACGCCGTGTGCAATGCCATACGAATGAGGATGATGCAAAGGTATATATACTAGGGATGAGCGAGTACAGCATTATCTGTATCTGTATCTGTTAACCATATGAATTATCTGTATCTGTATCTGTACTCGGACTGGGCGGGGCCTAACCCGGAAGTGGGTGGGATTTAACCCGGAAGTGGGTCGGGTTGTCTTGAAATGGGCGGGGCTTTAACCGGTATGTTATTTTAAGCATGCAATTGATATGGGTTGATCAGAAATTGTTATATTTATTGCTGATTAGAAAACTATTTACATGACAGCATCAGCATTGAGCTTCAGATCAATGGTTTTGATCACGATAACAAACAAACTATATACAGAACAAGAACAATGAATACAACACATGTGGTTGCAATTATGAAGTAAAATGTAATGAACAAGAGTTTTCATACTCAACATAACTTTATTTTTTTAACTTTTAATTTTTTATGATCAGTGTGATTTTTTTTTTTTGGTTCTTTTTTATTTCTTTTTTTATTTCCACACCAGGTATGTGTGTGTGTGTGTGTGTGTGTGTGTGTGTGTGTGTGAGTGAGTGAGTAAGAGAGAGACAGAGAGAGAGAGAGAGAGAGAGAGAGAGAGAGAGAGACAGAAAGAGAGAGAGGGGGACTGAGGGACTGTGTTCTACGGATCAAATAGTCCAACGCTGTTTTTCAGATCTGTTTAGAGCCAGCTGACGGTTTAAAAAAGAAAAAAAATCTCCGACAGGCAGAGACGCAACGCGAGTCGCATTCTACCAAGCACCACGTCTGAACAAACCCCACGTTTACCAGAACTCTACTGGTTAATAAATAAGTACTACAAACCGAAGTAAAAAACAAACCTGAAGCTGAAGAAACCCTAAACGTTAACGGAAAAGACCGGCGAACCTGAGTGACTGAGGGAGAGACAGAGAGAGAGAGAGAGAGTTGTTCTGTGTGAGTGAGCAGAGCGGGACACAGCAACACAATACATCTGTATGTGTGTAGGGGAGGGGCGCTGTGACGACTAGCCTATCACAGAACGCAGACACAGTCAGCTACCCAATGAGGATTTTTATTCATTCCGAGCACAGATATTGACTCGTATTACTCGTATAATACTCGTACTCTGCAAAAGTGCTTTATCCGTACCGGATACTCGTTTCAGCCGAGTATCCGGCTCAACTCTAATATATACCTACCTGGAGTAGATAAGGCTTATGATATCTCGCTGCGTAACTCCAGAGCGCACCTTGTGCCACAGGTGTATGGCGCAATAGACGGGACTCACGTCCCGATTAGACCCCCTGCTGAACGCTACAGGGATTTTGTCAATAGAAAGGGCTGGCCATTAGTCGTACTACAGGCTGTGGTAGACGATCGTTGCATCATAAGGGACATTTGTGTCGGCATTCCTGGTAGTACGTCTCCTTGTTCGTCCACTTCCATCTGTCTTTGTTGACACCCGCCATGTGTGCAAACAGAGCGGAAATACTGGGCGGAAATGAACTAAAACTTCTTCTTCTTCGTTTTGTGGCGGGTTGCAACCATAAATGACCTAAAACTTAATCTCAATTCATTATTTATTCGTCAAATAACGTTTCCATCAGCGTTTATCGCATAAGCCGTATATCGAGCAAGATAAAATCTGATGTTTCCATAAGACATTTTTCATTCGATATCACTTAATTTGGATAAAAACGTGTGGATGGAAACATAGCTAATGGGGCCGCAACGTAATTGACTCTGCCTTACAGGGATATTTGCAAATAAAACGTCTGCCAAAGACCACAGGTGCACCATTCTTTCTTCCAGTGTACGCCAAGAGACTGCCGCCTGGGAGTCAAACCATGTGACAAGGGGTCTAAGAGTGAAGGACCAGTGGTAGAATTTAAAGTTGGGCACCGCTAATCCCCCATCTAATCTCCTGCGCTGTACAGTGGCAAATCTAAGACAGGGTCTCTTCCCATTCCAAATTTTTAAACGGCTGCATGAAGCTTACCCCAGTATCCAGTAGGGGGAGAGAGGGGGACCATGGAGCTGACAAAATTTATACTAGGCACTACATTCATTTTGATAATAGAAATACGTGCCTGGAGTGAGTTGGGCAGGCTGGCCCATCTTTCTAAATCACCCAAGACTTTGTTTAGTGTCTCAGTATAATTGTGCTTCACAGTAAGATGTAGAGAGGAAAATATTTCAATGCCCAGGTATTTAAAATGTGTAACGGAAGGAATATTAGAAAGCAAAGCCGAGGTCTTGGCCGCTTCATTCAATGGCAGCAGAGCCGACTTTGACCAATTGATTTTGAATCCTGATAGCGCGCCAAACTCATCCATCATTGATAGAAGGTTGGGGGCAGACCACAATGGATCTCCGGGAAAGAATAAAATATCGTCAGCGTAAAGTGCCAGGTGGTGGTGTGTGTTATGAACAATTATGAGTTTAATAACCGACAATATCCGGATCATCTGCGCCAAGGGTTCAAGCGACAGAGCAAACAACCACCGGCTCAAGGGGCAGCCTTGGCGTGATGATCTAGATACTGGGAACAGAGTGGAACAAATGTTACCTGTAAGAACCATTGCAGAGGGGTTTGAGTATAGCAACTGTATCATTTTTATCAAGCCTTCTCCAAAATCCATCGCCCCCAAAACCGACCACAAAAAAAGACCATTCAAGGCGGTCGAACACCTTCATCGCGTCCAGGGATAAAACAGCAGCCGGAGTTCTGATGTCTGACGTTGCATCAATTACATGCAGCAGTCAGCGGATATTGTCAGAGGCCAGGCGCGATTTAATAAAGCAGGTCTGGTCACAGTGAACTAGTGATTAGAGTCGAGCAAGTATCCAGTACGGATAAAGCACTTTTGCCGAGTATGAGTATTATACGAGTAATACGAGTCATTATCTGTGCTCGGAATGAATAAAAATCTTCATTGGGTAGCTGACTGTGTCTGCATTCTGTGATAGGCTAGTCGTCACAGCGCCCCTCCCCTACACACATACAGATTTATTGTGTTGCTGTGTCCTGCTCTGCTCACTCACACACAGAACACTGAGAAGAGAACAGCTCTCTCTCTCTCTGTCTCTCCCTCAGTCTCTCAGGTTCGCCGGTCTTTTCTGTTAACGTTTAGGGTTTCTTCAGCTTCAGGTTTGTTTTTTACTTCGGTTTGTAGTACTTCCTTATTAACCAGTAGAGTTCTGGTAAACGTGGGGTTTGTTCAGACGTGGTGCTTGGTAGAATGCGACTCGCGTTGCGTCTCTGCCCGTCAGAGATTTTTTTTCTTTTTTAAACCGTCAGCTGGCTCTAAACAGATCTGAAAAACAGCGTCGGACTATTTGATCCGTAGAAGACAGTCCCCCCCGCCCCCCTCTCTCTCTTTCTCTCTTTCTCTCTCTCTCTCTCTCTCTCTGTCTCTCTGTCTCTCTCTTACTCACTCACACACACACACACACACACACACACACACACATACCTGGTGTGGAAATAAAAAAAGAAATAAAAAAGAACCAAAAAAAAAAAAATCACACTGATCATAAAAAATTAAAAGTTAAAAAAATAAAGTTATGTTGAGCATGAAAACTCTTGTTCATTACATTTTACTTCATAATTGCAACCGCATGTGTTGTATTCATTGTTCTTGTTCTGTATATAGTTTGTTTGTTATCGTGATCAAAACCATTGATCTGAAGCTCAATGCTGATGCTGTCATGTAAATAGTTTTCTAATCAGCAATAAATATAACAATTTCTGATCAACCATATCAATTGCATGCTTAAAATAACATACTGGTTAAAGCCCCGCCCATTTCAAGACAACCCGACCCACTTCCGGGTTAGGCCCCGCCCAGTCCGAGTACAGATACAGATACAGATAATTCATATGGTTAACAGATACAGATACAGATAATGCTGTACTCGCTCATCCCTACTAGTGATGATATATGAGGTTGCAGGCGGCGGGAGATTGCCTTGGCATATATTTTAACATCGGCGTTCAACAGACTAAGGGGCCTATAATTACCACATTCTGTTGGGTTTTTATCTTTCTTCAGCAGCAAGGTTATTACTGCTATATTGACATCCCTAGAGAAAGCACCTTTCTCTATTGAAAAGTGGATCATACTGAGAAGCAACGGGCCAAGGAGGTTCCAAAAGGCTGCGTAAAATTCTGGTGGTATGCCGTCGAGCCCAGGTGATTTGCCCCTTTGCATACTGAGCACAGCCTTTTTAAGTTCTTCAAGAGAAATCGGTTTTGCTAAATCATTCGCCTCCTCCACTGCCAGACGAGGTAACTACAATCGAGCCAAAAAGCTGTCACATTTGTCTTTGTCGAAAGATATGTTTGATTTGTACAGGTCAGAGTAAAAACTACGAAAAGTATTGTTGATCTGCGTCAGGTCAGTGGTGACAGCTCCTGACTCTAATTTGAGTGAAGAAATATCTGAGAACTGCTCGTTTGACCTGATCTTCATCGCCAACAGGTGGCTAGGCCTTGACCCATGAAAATAATACCGTTGCCTGGTCCTGTGGATTAAGAACTCTGACTGGCGTCTAAGGATGATGTTAATATCTTTTTTGACCACCTCACGCTCTGAGACTATCTGTTCCAAGAAATTGGCAGACAACGCAGATTCTAGTTTTACTAGTTTGCATTCCAAATCATGTAACTTAGAAGTCTGGGCCTTGCGCTGGTTAGAGGCAAACAGTATGGCATTACTCCTGATGAAACCCTTAATTGAGTCCCAGAGTATTCTAGGATCCTCAACCGAGTCAACATTGAACTGCAAGAATTCCCTAAGCTTTTCTGTAAATTGTGTCCTAAATTCCTCCTGTTTCAACAGGGTTGTGTTGAGGCTCCATTTCGGTGCGCGAGGGGAAGTGCTGTTGAGCATCACTGAGCAAAGCATACCCTTGTGATCGGAGAGGGCTATGGGGAGCAGATATACATTGAGAATATTTTGAAAGAGTTTAGGGAATGCAAATATGTAGTCAATTCTTGAACAAGATTTGTGTCGAGCAGAGAAAAAGGAATAGTCACTGATTGATGGATTCGTCGACTTTCTGTTTCCTTATCTCAGATTTGCCTGACCTGTAATGACAGGTCAGCTGCCCTCCAAACCGCGTTAAAGTCTCCCCCCACAATGAACGAATAATCACTCAGCTTCAGCATACTATTTGTCAAATTGTCGTAAAAAAGTTTGGTGCATACACCGATATGAAGGCTATTTTCCTGTTACTAATTTATGTCTTAACAATTGTCAGCCTGCCCTCTGTATCAGACCACGTATCTTGGATTTTAATTCTAAAATCGATGGCTACGATAGCCACACCCTTGGTCTTCGTGCCAGATGTGGAGAAAGCTATCACATGATAATGTTTATCCTCAAGGCATCTAATATCAGTACCCAAGAGATGCGTCTCCTGTACTAATGCAATGTCAATTCTCCTCCTGTATAATAAACCAAGAACGCTAACCCTTTTGTGAGGGCTATTCAAACTGCCTGCGTTCCAGCTCAAAATATTAAGTTCAGGCATAATTTAGGGCGTTGGCCTCTATAGTTAGTGCCGACAGAGACATGAAGACAGCACCTGTGACCATCTGAAAAAATGAACCAGACAGACACGTATACAACTTAATTCAGTCAAGCCCCTCTCGCTCCATATTAAAGCAGATAGAAAGAAGAAGAGAAAAAAAACAAACAAACACAAAAACAACAAAAAACACAAATGATGTTTATAAACACCCCCCTCCCAGCCCAGCCCCCAAGAGAGCAAGAACATACCCTAACCATTAACCCTCCCCTATTACTTGGTTCCGTGACCATAGTCGGAGAACGGGCGGCAATAGAACAGTAGTCGCTGGCCTCCCCCTCCCCAGATTAATTTCAAAGCAAAACATTTAAAAGAAGTCATCCCTTCAATACTTAAAACCAGATGCATAAACCATGCAGTAAGGGACTGCATATAAGAATGCACTGAACTATTTAAAATATCTGAGATCTACAACACACAATATGGTTTAACTGTGATTCCAAGTATAAGACTAAGGTAGCTGCCTTACCATTGTATGTGTTGGCTGTACCAGAAGTATAACTGAAACCTGTCTGCCCCATAGTGTGAGGAAAGCTCTTAACGTGTAAAAACAGAAATGCTCCTCAGCTAATCCTGTGTGATAACATAAAGCTATTGATAAATCAAGCCTACCAGAAAATTATTGCGGAGAAACGGTACAACACTCAATTAGATCGATGCAGATAAACATTGTCCACTTATTTCGTGACAGAAGACACCAACTTATGACAAAAACAGCAACTTGTAGTGACTGGGGATTATCTAGAATTGTGATGAGCAAAACAAAATAAATAGAGCAGCTCAGGTTGTCAATGAAAACAACACAAAATCCCCATGTGCGGCTGTATTATAACAAGGGATTAAACCCTCTTCTGGGAAGATACCCAGACATGAAACTAAACAGTCGCTTCAATATAAGGTCAATAAAGCAATAAAGTGTTATGTGCATGTTACCTTATTTCAGCGTTCATTATAGCGCCCACAACTCGAGCAGATGCTTAAGGTCAAAAACAATAATTGAGTGTGGAAAAGAAAGAAAAGATCATCCACCGTAGTCCGTTGTGGCATACACCGCATCAAAGAGGGAAGCGGCTGAGTGCCAGGTGTGAAGATAGTCCATGACGACTCCAAGAATGAAGGAGAAAATGACATCCTAATCAACTCATGGCCTAGCTCACTCCAGGAAGACCATGAGTTGGCGAGTCTTATATCTATCCACTGGCTGCGGTCTTGCAGTGTCCTTTAGTGTCCACTCTCGCTTTAAAAACAGAGACAAGCAGCGGCACAGACCACGGAGCTGCTGCAGCTCGCCTTCCGTGGTCTGTGCAGCTTCAGGTTTATAAAGGACGCGCTCTGCTGTGGACATGCTGCGGTAGATGTGTCCTGTTTGAGCTCCGTGAATTTCTGCAGTAGTTTCGGTTTCCCACCTCTGATGTAGAGCAGCGTTCAGCCACTTCCTAAACTTTCTCTCATTCAGAGACCAGAGACCCAAACGGGGCTCGAGTCTGTCAGGAGGTCTGAGGTCTACCGTATCAGTAGAGCATTCACGTAATGCACAGCAGACTATGGTGCAGGTAGATTATTTTCTGAAATATAGTGACTTTATTCTTGTAATAGCCTATTATAACTTTATTTTTCTCAAAATATCACGACTCCTCCAAACCTCAGAGAGCACAGATGAGTTATATTTTGAATGTGCACAAAGTTTTGAACATGAGCAGAAATCTTGCTCAAACATCTGAAATATTACAGTCCAGGGCTTTATTAATTCATTAAAATGAATTCATGTATCACTGAGGTGAATAATTGTCACGTGCACATTTAAGGAGGTTACTTCCCCAACAAAAGACACAAAAGAGGAGGGAGGAGTAAATGATGCCTCTAGAGGCTACATGTGTGCTGACTCAGATATAATTAGGACAGTCGATCTACAGGAGAATAAATAGCAATACAGAATGCCTGACAGCCTTATGTAATATATTCCATTATGTTTTTATATTTGGATTGTAATCTATGTTTCCCTTTACATAAAGATATTTCCAGCATACATTGATTTAGAAAAAAGGTAAATAGGTGCATAAAAATTCACCGGAATGCAGGAAATGAAATGTTCAATGCTCAATGCTTAATTTGCTGCTCATAGACTATTTTTTAAAGAGACCCCCACAAAGATGAAATCATAATTCGAACCCTGGGCCCGCATTATCTCTGGCTGCCCAGTCTGGAGAGACAGGAACCACTCCGGCAGTGCCCGATTCAGATATTGCACACTGTTTGACCCCTCGACCCCCTCTTTCAAGCCAATGATATGAACGTTGCAGCGTCTGTTCCTGTCCTCCATGTCCGCCATTTTGAGCTCCAGTGTATGCAGCACCGTCTCGTGGTTAGCAACTGCCAACGAGTTTTCTTTGACAGTGCTCTTCAGAGCCGCAATATCTGCTTTCACCACCCCAATACTCGCCGAGAGCGAGGCCAAATTAGACTGAATCGCGTTCAATTTATCCTCTGTGCCTCTACCTATTTCGTGAAGTTGAGCGAACCGAGGCTCCAGATAGTCACGTTATCTCTCCATTAGCGTGTCTGCAATAGCATCCAGTTCAGTAGCACGAGTTCCTTTGTTCGACTTCACGGAGGCTCCACCTGCACTGTTCTTTTTCCCAGATTCCGTCATTTTTGTCCCAAGTAATTAAAAGCACCACAAATATTGCATAAAAATAGACTTGAATGGATAAAGTAGTTACAAACGGGGAGATTAGGGGAAGCGCGAAGAGCCTAAGCCGCCATCTTGTCCAGACGGTCACGTGACCCCTGTTGACATCGTTTTCCAGTGAACTGCGGCCATCGGTCAGAGTGGAGATTAAGATGTGGAATGTGGCCATTATAAATCAACGATATGCAGCCTCATTAACAGTGACAGCTGTGCTGCAGCTCCACCCTGTCCAAACTCATCTAGGGTGGATTTTTAGTCTTCCAATGGTTATGCTGATATTCCAATTTTGGCTCAGAGAGGTTGCTTTTATTTCTCAGCATGTGTTGTGTGTGGGTGAGTGTTTTTTCTGTGCAAAATTGTCCCAGGAAATACTAACCAGATCAGAACAGCAGAGGTAGGAACTTTCATAAAGTGAACAAAGACGGAGTCACGTCATATATTTATACTACTATATATATACAGTATATATATTAATTCTCCTAAATACTGAGTAGAATAGTATTAGCTTAAAACCTACAAAACAGTTGTTTTTCCAAAGGAAAAAAATAAGAATTGTACTATGTGTATGTATGTTACTATATGTAACTTTTAAATGTTTCTGGAACTGTGTAATTTTTAACCTAATGATCATAAATGACCTGTAACAGCAAATGAGACTAATAGTGAAAAGAATGCTATTTTTATATCGTTTTTATTAATGCCTCTGCCCGGGTCCGATTTTTCCCCGAAGTCACAAAATGATTTACGGCAGGTAGACGGTGCTACAGTAACACATTCTGATGGGTCACAGATTTCGGTGTAACACCGGAAAAGCCTGTGTTATTGTATCCAGCCAGGTAAAAGGTAGCAGGAGATATCTTTATAGCTAACTGTATACCTAACTGTATTTAGATTTTATTTTATAAGTTATCTGTTTATGTAGTTATGGCTGATACTGGGTAAGGGCCATCACAGGAAAGAAGGAAATTAAACGAAGAACAAGAAAAAGCTACAAGGTAAAGTGACACACAATGGATGGGCTTTCACCAGTTTTTATTTATTTTCGGTCCGTGTTCCTGTTGGCCTACTATTTTCTTTTCATTTGTCCCCCTGTACCTGTGTAAAGCTTCCTTGGGTTTCATGAAATGAGCTTTATTAATCTAAGTTATTATTACATTTGTTGCTACAACAAACTCCTAATGCTATGACTCGTGACACAGAGACAGTGATACCTGGTTTAGCTCACGATACATCCAAAGTAGGCTAAGTTACCATATGCAACACCACTAACTCAGTAATCTACAGTGGGTAATACAGCACCGTAAAGAAAAGACCTTTAGGACAGCAGGTGTGGTAAAAACACTACCGCTTTTGTCCAAAGCGGCCGTTACAATCAACACAAACTGAAAGTTACAAATAGCCACTTTAAGTTTGAGGTTGTAATTAACCCTACACAAAGATTTAAATTGATGTCAGCACAATGCAGAGTTTATTGATTTATTAGCATGGCTAGATTCTTCCTCCTCAGCACCTCAAACATCTCTGTGTAATCTGTGCATTACTTTAGACGGGACCAAGTGCTGTGTAGACAAAGTGCCATTCCCATTCAGTGCATGATAGGCCATTGTTCTTACCATTCACAGTGAGCGACATCTCCTTCTCCCCGGCACCCACTCTGGGGACTACGGCCCGACACACATACTTCCCAGCATCCTCTGGCTTTACTGCTTTCAGTGTCAGAGTGTTCTTGTTGCTGAGCACCTGTGTTGTGAGGGAAACAGTTTCAAAGTTCGGAAGAGACACTAGTCATTTCTATCTAGTTATAGAAACAGTGCTCAAAGTGGGCCGATACTCACCGGTACACAGTACCGGCACTTCTACATGTTACTCTTAAGCGTACCTGCACTTTTTCTTGCGTACCGCTACTTCTCGCATGTAGCCGGTACTCTACCACTGACAGAGAAAGTGTCAGTGTCAGAGAGATTGACCCTAACGTTACATAAACTACACTACCCAGAGGGCACTACGTGACTTACCTCAGTTTGGAAAAGCTGTCTGATGCCTGCAGCCTTACCGTAACAGATTTTTCACTGCTGAAAACCTAGAAACTAAAAAGAAGTGTGTGGAGTTTGTAAGCCGTTATGTTAGCCTGGCTTTAGAAAGGTACTAAAAGAAGGCGTGTGCCAGAGCCAGACCCATCCACAGAGGTCCAAGTCCAACCAGAAACATCAGGTACCATTCATGAGCTTCAAACTACCGTTAACGTTGATGTGAGCGGAACAGCTAGCGTTAATGAGGAGTCTGCAGCTACCAACCTTAACGTTACCTTAGTCAATGACACCGACGATAACGATAACGTGAGTAACGAAACACATGGATGGCCTGACTGTTGCTCCACGAACAGCTGGCTCGTTTTTAAAGATAACAAACTGGGCTGCAAAACATGTAGCAGCATCCCATCACTTGCTGGCCAGACAGAGAAGGGACTAAAGCTGTCAAGAGAATCACACACACACACACACACACACACACGACTTGTTTAAATAAATACATACATTTATGTTGTTAATAAATAACAATAAATTGTTGTTGTACCAGCAATATCTCCAAGTTTGTTTTTCACTCTAGAAATCTCAAATGTCATAATGATTTGCCAATGCAAGAGAGTACCGGCACCTTTTTTTCCCACTTCAAGCACTGTATAGAACAATCACATTGACACAAAAGGATAGCACGGTTTAACAAGCAGTCCACGCTGACAGCAATTTGTAAGAGATGCTGCACAGTTTGCAGGGTGAAAAAAGTGACAAGCTGAGAAATTAGTGTTTTTAATTGTTTCATGTGATTCAAAGCATGCAAAAGTGCAGGGTGATTAATTTGGTTCTAGTTTTTATCAAAGTCAAGGTTACGGTAAACTTTATTATACCAAAACTAGGGAAATTTGGGTTTATCCTGAGCACTCTATCAGCTACAGCAGAAACATTCACGGTTCAGTATTGTCACGGCATAGTCTGGATCGACAACAGTTCACTTACTGGATAATCACCGGAAGATCCCCTGCCAGATGTCCCTTGCCTTGCAAAACTCCGTTTGTTTAGGGAAACAACAACAAACTTTGAGCTAGCAAGCTACATGCTGAAAATGTGGATGGTGCAACAAGGCGGGCCTGTTGGTTCTTTCAGGGAATGATTGTAAAGATTTACTAAGAATATGTTTAGGACATTTCCTCTCTAACTGGGATGTTTTGGGACTGATTGGTGGGATTGCTGTGGACGAAGTACACACGGTGAGCCAATGAGGTTTAACCATGTATCAGCTAATTTAAATAGCTCACGTTACTGTATTGTGTCAACAGTTAAATTAAATTTTATTTATAGTATCAAATCATAACAAGAGTTATGTCAAGACACTTTACAGATAGAGTAGGTCTAGACCACACTCTATAATTTATAAAGACCCAACAATTCCAGTAATTCCCCCAAGAGCAAGCATTTAGTGTGAGAGTGGTGAGGAAAAACTCCCTTTTAGGTTTAAACCTCGGGTGGTGAGGAAAACTTCCTTTCATATTATAGTCACAATAAAGACAATGGAACTATGACTAGAAATAATACTTGTAGTAGTTCATGGCGTAGCAGGGCACTCCAGGGTGTAGCAGTGTCTGACAGCGTTGCCACTTGTTTGACAGTTCATTTGATAAACATTAAAGATGCCGACATAACAAAAACATAACTTGATGGGGGGGAATGTCAATTAGCTCAGGAAACGCTGATCCTCTTATGCAGCCTGTTTCCAGCGTCACATGTCCTCAGACTGACCCTAGTCTCTCTGTTTCACTTCCGCTTTGTGAGCTCCTTGACACAGATAAGCCCCCCAGAGCCGGGTGGCCAATGAAGCTAAGCTGAATCATGACGTGACAATATGTACCTCAGTTTTGGGGTCATGATTTATGGTGTCAGGATTATGTCATATCTCTGCAGACAAAGCAGACATTGGCGGGTGGCTGCTCTGTGCGCGTGCTGTGCGCATGCGCGTGCTGCTTAGTTTCATACACGCCATTCTTTCCCTCTCCCTGTGTTTTGTTTCACGCTCGCAGCTGCCTGCTCTCCATTGTTGAATTGGTGCGCGAACAGTAATATCTGCATGTGTTAAACAATATAATTTGCTCGTGAGCATGTTTTATCACGCTCGCGAGATATGACATAATCCTGACGCCATCAGTTCGGCATGTTTTTGGTACAACAGGGAAGGCGCGTCTTATGCTCCTTCATAAGACGCTGACCTGTTGATAATTCTTAAACTAGGCTGCAGCTTGTACTTGTGTACAGGGCAGATAACACAATGAACTGAATAAAATGCACTCAAGAACTTTGACCATCTGCTTTAATTAGGTATTCTCTGATTGTGGTCACATATCCGCAGCGATATATATTATTAGTTCTTACTTTGGCACCGTCTGAATCTGCAGTGAGAGGCCGCCTGAACGCGTTCAGCTAATCGACACATTCGGGTGACGTGTCGTGAATGAAATGTTTGAAGTGTTTTTACAGACAGACCTAACTTGAGCTTAACAATGTTGGCATACAGTTTCAAAAAAATGGTTGTCCATTGAGCTTGACTAACGCGACTAAGTTGACTAGCATGCTACAGCTGAAACACAACAACTGATGCCAAAACCTTCCTGGGTAAAACTCATGCTCCAGAATTTCTGTTCCATGCGTGTGAGTGAGTCAACATAAATAGACTTTTTTGACGTGTTTGGGTCACAGGGTGTACGGAACCAATGTCACTTACCAATTCTGTACTGAAACGGTTTCAGGATGAATACACGTATCTTGGCAGCCCTAGTTCTTTTTATTGTGAAATAAAACATTGTTTGACAGAAGTTCAAAATCACAATAGAGAATGAGCGATTTTTGAAAATGCAATTCATTGAAACGTAATACCATGTATTCACAGTCCAAGACAGTTCGATTTCTGCACATCTGGCTACAATGACACATTTGTCCTTTCATTTAGCATGTGTCTAAACTACAGGCAAGGCCGGCAGTAACAAATTACATTTACATTACATTACTCTCATTACTGTAACACAGTGTGTCAGATACCGATGCAAAAATCACCCTTTAGTGTCATATGTAAAGCACACACACACACACTCAAGTACATTTTACTATTTTAGCTGACCTAATCTTTACTTCTTAAAGGGCAACTATTAAATAGCATTTTCAGGATAATACTTGTATTTTGCGTTTGTATTAGAACATGTTTACATGCTTTAATGAATGAAAATGAATTAAATTAATTAAAAAAACACTTTATTTTTCTCATACTGCCCATGGCTGCTGCACCTGTATTCACCCTCAGTATGAGATGCATCTGTCTCTTTAATAACAAAGCTCAGTCTGCTTTGATTGGCCAGAGTGTTTCCTGGAATCTGAGCTCCACTGCAGCCAAAGCCCCCAGGAAGAGCGCCATGTCTAAAAGCCACCATGGGCTAAGCGGATAACGGTGGTACTGCACCCCATGGCCCAGAAAGACTTTTCCCATTGACTTTGCATGGCGAAAGAAACTTCTATATTTCAGCGGATAATTTTTTTGGGGGTACATCAACTTACCAGCCCGAACACTTAAACATCCTTGTTTAAAACGTCATGTTTTTAACATTTGTAACATTCATTAGTAGCCGAATCCAGAGTTATTAAACTAGTTATGATGAACACGCATAATGGACGCGAGCAGAGCCACGGGACTGAGCCCGCCCGCTCACATGACTGTTCTCCTGAGGTCCTGTAGCTGTAATAATGGATATAGCTAATGGTTGTAATTCACCATGTGTTCTATTAATACGTCCATGGTATTATCTTATGATACATCCGAGGGATGTATGTATGCTGTAAAGCCTGTAACGTGTATGTAACGTACGTCATTAGCGTTACCCAAACTGGTGGGGCTATCGGCTAGTAGCTAACATCAGGGGTAGCTAGCATGGATGTATTAAGAGAACGGTAACATTATAAATAGCTATATGCCTACATAACGTTACTACAGACAGTGATTACATTGCCTTGGTTCTCTCTTAGATGAGGGCTGTATGCTGTAAAGCTTGTAACGTGGATGAGGGATGAAGCCATGGATGAGCTCTGTTCACGAAACTGCAGGCTAACCTTAATAGCTAGCTAGTGCTAGCTAGTAGCTAGTAGCACGACATAATGATTAAATCTCCTTGGTTGTCTAAATACATCCATCGTTTATTTAAATAAGCATGTAAACCATCAGGAACAACGAAAACACAATGTTTAACGAAACATTAACGAAATCAGCGAGTTCATGAGTTCGCCACTTGTAAGAGACATGAGAGAGAAGCTCATGAACAAGCATGTTGCTACCGGTTGCTACGACAACACAAACAAATTGTTGCTGGTGCGCATGTCCATTGTGACGTCATGGGCCAGTCAACGCGGAAGATCCGAGCGCCATGCTTTTGAGCACTCTCATTGGAATGTACGGGGCTTCCCCCCGAACACTGTATCCAATTCTCTTAATACATCCATGCTGCAGTCTTGCTGTTGTTTCACTAGTAGCAGCTGGAGCTACTGCAACGGAGTAGCTATATAGCAGGGCTTTGTACTTGGCTTAAAAACCAAATGATACACAACCGCCATATCCCAGCAGTAATTTGACCAAGAAATTGGAGAGAAATGACCAGCATTGTCCGCCAAGATTACAGATTGTAAAGGCATGAAGCAGCACTTTCTACCGTCAAAAATCACAGATAAAGGCTTCTGAACTACCCAATCGGACATGTTTCAGCAGGAATGCGACCCAGATAAAGGCTTTTTAATCATCAATTAAAAAAATACGTTTACCCCATTATTTGAAAATCCGACATTATAACATTGTAGATGTGACAGAAAAAAACGAAAAAGCATAATATGTCCACTTTATGACTCCCATTATTAATGTTATTATATGGAAATGGACATTGTATGTAGAATAAGCACTCTCTGTATAGAGTAGCTGATTTTCAACTGAATCTTGATATTTGGTGACATGTGATAGATTTACTATCTAATTTATAATCCACCCTCTTGCAGCCCTATAGAAATGGTCACAATGAACTACATACCACTCCTGAGCCCCGTTTCATCCAAACAATGGTTAGAGAGGGGTTTCCTGTCCAAGCACAGTTGAAAACAGCATCAGATCCCAGGTCCACCTGCAGAGACTGAGGCTCTGCCGCCATCCTTGGCCCAACTGGAAGACACACACGACACTAAATCAGCTTTTGCAATATATTATCCGCTTGTAGCAACCTTTTGTTTGGTTGTGTTTATAAGTTCTAGCACAAAAAATGACATTTCATAGAAGCAGAGTTGCGTGCATATATCATTTATTTTTGTCTAAACACTCGCACTTAAGGTCAGAAAAAAATTATACAATATTGGAAAAGTCAAAAATGACATGAGGGTGTGTTTACTTTATTAACATTTAACTAAAACCATGATCCTCCCCTAACCCAAAATAGCCTTTATATTGATGCGTGTGTGTGTGTGTGTGTGTGTGTGTGTGTGTATGTGTATGTGTGTGTGTGTGTGTGTGTGTGTGTGTGTGTGTGTGTGTGTGTGTGTTATGGAAACATGTGTGTGTGTATAGGACTTTATATAGTCCTTCCATCACTGACTTCATTGAAAAGACCTTTGCAACTTCATCAGCCATTTCTAATCATCTTAACAACTAATGTATTCATCAAACCTCTAACAACAATAAGAGCAGCAGTGTTTATAAACGCAATATAAAAGCAACAATGACTGTTACATAAATAATGTAAAAAGAAATAATGGTCACAATGTTAAAATAATAACAGTACTTAACTGAACAGCAATAGGCTATGTACCTGTGGTATTTTAATGCAGGCGAATACAAATAATGTCAAATCCAGCAGAGTGACTGCTGAGTGAACAGAAAGGGCACCAGGGTTAACCAAGCCTGACTGTTAGGCTGGCTGTTAGCCTGGTCTGGAGCAGGCTAGCTGTTAAGGCAGCTACACACCGGGCCGATAAACGGCCGTTGGACAGTCTGGCGAGGTCGGTGACTCGAGTCTGTTCGGTGTGTTCCGTGCCGTCGTCCGTCCGAGGGGCCGTCGTCCTTCATTTTGGCCGACCTGACATGTTTAGTTGGAGACAGGGCAGGGACAGGGACGGACGGATGAGCGTGACTAAGCCTCTTATTAAATCTGACGAAAATCTTTTAAACTGACCTTTGTTGATCTGAAATGAAGACAGATTCAGCAACTGCACGGCCTATTTCTCGCTTAACATGTTTTCAGAAACACGTTTCGGTGAACTATTTTAGTACAATATGAGATCGTATTCTGAACGAGCCGCCATGACAGTCTGGCTTTGAATTTCCGGAGAAAACAAACCCGTGACGAGTTCGTCCAATCAGCTGCCGGTTTTAATTTTTGGGCGACAATACAGATTAGCGCCGCCTGCTGTTATGGAGACGTATTACGTCTCGTTGCTTTGGTGTGTTCTGAGGCACTTTTTTTGACCAACTTGGGGAGACTGATCAGTCACACTGCCTTTTCTGCCGACGGTTGGGTGTCTGGTTGGTGTGTAACTGACATAGCCTGACTGTTAGCCTGGCTGTTAGCCTGGTTTAGAACAAGCTAGCTGTTAGCCTGACTGTTAGCCTGGCTGTTAGCTTGGTCTGGAGCAGGCTAGCTGTTAGCCTGACTGTTAGCCTGGTCTGGTGCAGGCTAGCTGCACAGTATCACAGTCCTGCTCTGTGGCCAGAGGCCTTCAGACTTTTTGTTGTTAATATATTTATTTTAGACTGTATGTCTGTATTTTCTAGAGGATTTAGTGTTTTTCTGTTTGTGTTGTTTCCTTGATTCCCTCATTGTGTTATTTTTGAGTTTTCTATGCTTGTGCTGTGTGAACCTTATGTGTCTGTACAGCCCTCTGGTTTGATCAAGCTGCCAATAACTCACAGTAGACATCCACGTTCCTGCTGATGTTGGTGTTGCCCAGTGCATTGGTGACCTCACAAGAAACGGGCTCAGTGAAGAAAGAGTGGTCCACAAGAACCTCATAGGTGTCACCTGGCACGCCTGGAATCACGGTACCTCCTTTGGCCCATCTGAAATCATCAGAAGTACAATCGATCAGAGGTGGAAATTGTGATTTTCACAATGAGAATAATTCAACAAAAACCCAGTAAAATAAAATACAAAAGTCTCACAGAGCTGCCCTACACCAATAGCAGGGCTACTTAAAAAAGCTTTAACTACAGGTCTTAGGCATAAACAGTGAAATAAATGGACACGACACCATAGACTTCGACGGAGACCAGTGAAGTCAATTTAGCATTCTCTCACAGTTCAATATCATCACCCCTGATGCATTTATGAATATAGTCTCTGCTTCAAAGCCCAAAACATGCCAACTGGACCCAATACCATCCAGTCTCCTTAAGGTATTATATTTACCATTCTGTGTAACCACGTTCTTTTTATTATTAACATGTCACTCACACGAGGTATGGTACCAGCAGTATTTAAATCAGCAGTCATAAAACCACTACTCAAAAATCCCAATTTATGAAGCCGACAGCGGCGAAGGCCCTATTGGAACTGAAGGAATTATTAGGGCCCGAGCGCCGAAAGCGGCAAAGGCCCTTTTGACACTGAAGGAATTATTAGGGCCCGAGCGCCGACAGCGGCGAAGGCCCTATTGAAACTGAAGGAATTATTATTTTCCCGGCAAATGAATTGGCTTTTTGAGGGGCTTAAAATATTCAAAAACTCACCAAATTTGGCGGTCGCATCAAGTCTGGTGAAAATTTACGTATTTTAAGGGTTTCGGGAATATGCGAGCAAAAATGGCTCGCTAGCGCCCCCTACAATGTTAAAAAAATTGAGCCCCTGCAGTGCGTTTAACGTAAACTCACGAAACTTGGTACACATATGTATCATGTCAAGATGTACAAAAAACGTCATTGAAGCCATACCCATCCTGTTGGGCATATACTAAGCCCAACAGGAAGTCCGCCATTTTGATTTCAAAGTTCGAAATTAGTGCGATTTTGGCCATTTCCACATGTCGTACTTTAACGAACTCCTCCTAGAGATTTCATCCGATCAACTTCAAATTCGGTCTGTGCCATCTTAAGACATTAAAGATGAAAAGTTGTTAAAAGAAAAACTTTTCGCCATAGGGCATGGCCGTGGCGGGGCGGCCATTTTTTTGCGTTTCGCCGCCGAAACAGGAAGTGGGTGTAACTCGAGTGTACATTGTCCTATTGGCTCGAAACTTTTCAGGATTCATAGGAGTCCAACCCTGAGGACAAATAAAGGCCAATATTTTTTTAAAGTCATAGCGCCCCCTAGTGGCAACAGGAAGTAGGCCTAAAAGTCAAGGTGCTATACTTTAACGAACTCCTCCTAGAGATTTCATCCGATGGACTTCAATCTTGGTCTCTATCATCCCAACACCTTAAAGATGAAAAGTTATTAAAAGAAAAACTTTTCGTCTGACGGTGTGGGCGTGACGTGGCGGCCATTTTGAGTGTTGAGCGATGAACAAATAAATTGTTGTAACTTGAGTGTACGTTGTCGTATCTGCCCGAAAATTCTCAGGATTGACAAGGGTCCAGGACTTTTGGTCATAGCGCCCCCCACGCTGGCAACAGGAAATGCGCCTTATATGACAAACATCATCCAATTTACATGAAACGTAGAATCTGTGGTCTACATGTGATAATGAGCCGGCCCCTATAATATAACCATGCCCACTTACTCAGGCCATGTCCTCTTTCATAACATTTGTACCGTTTAAGGTAGAGTCTTGTGTGAGGTGTCATTGAACTCAGCAGAGAGTTCCTTCTTCATTGGTGATCGTTTAGCCCACCCCCTATGCTTAAGCCACGCCCCCTTTCATAACATTTGAACGGTTTAAGGTAGGGTCTTGTGTGAGGTGTCATTGAACTCAGCAGAGAGTTGCTTCTTCATTGGTGATGTTTCGCCCTCCCCCTATGCTCAAGCCACATCCACTTTCATAACATTTGAACCGTTTAAGGTAGAGTCTTGTGTGAGGTGTCATTGAACTCAGCAGAGAGTTTGTTTTTGATTGGTGATGGTTTGGCCCGCCCCCTATGCGTAAGCCACGCCCCCTTTCATAACATTTGAACCGTTTAAGGTAGAGTCTTGTGTGAGGTGTCATTGAACTCAGCAGACTTCTTTCTTCATTGGTGATGGTTTGTCCCGTCCCCTAAGCTTTAGCCCCGCCCACTTTTATAACTAATGACCCATTTGATGTAGACCCTTGTGTGAGGTATCAATGAACTAAGCAGAGAGTTCCTTATTTATTGGTAAAGGTTTGCTTGGACCCCTATACTTTGACCATGCCCCCTTTCACAGCTAATGAACTGTATGACGTAGAGTCTTGTGTGAGGTATCATTGAACTTAGCGGGAGTTCCCTTTTCATTGGTGATGATTTGCGGTGTCTGAGTGCCACGTAAATGCACGGTCGCAAGGAGCAGCGTCTGCAAGTAACCCCGACGCGCGCAGAGGCGCGAGGGCCCGTCCATCGCTGCTTGCAGCTTTTATTAATAGTTAACTTTGCATTTTACATGGGCTAAATTGTTGTTGTGAAGTGTTCTGAGACCATGGTCCATGGTGATAATTCACTATAAATAACAATAAATTGAATTTAAATTGAATTAGAAGCACTTTTCCGTTGATGGCTGAGCCTACTGCGCAGCCTCAAACTGAGCTTGAAGACATAGATGTGACATGAGCAACCTGTCATAAATTTGTAAGTCATCTGGTAGCCGTGCCAAGAGAAATCTGTTCGTGGATAAATGTTACTTCATATGAATTCACTTGCCACATACCGAAGTATTTCCAATCCATCAAAACGTTGCTGAAATATTTTTTTCCTGATGCTTTTCATGGACTCTCTATGGGCTTCTCCCTTGACTGTATGCCTCCACGTCCCCCCGATTGCCTGCGAGCTTCTCCTGACTATACAGTAATTTATCTACTGTGCGACAGAAAGTCACGTGGTTATAACTCAATCGTTAGCCTATTTTTACAAAAATGGCTGCTACGGGGCCATAACAAATAGAGTCTTGAAATGCTTCACATTAGTTATTTGCTGTCAAAGTGACTCCAAAATGAATGGGAGTCAATGGAATGCTAGCGGGAGGTGATGGCTTGTTAGCCTCAGAATCTCCCCATAGGAGGTACGCTTTCCGGATCCTCGCTTACCCCCTTGGTCTTAGACCACAGCAAGCAGCAAAGTAAAACTAAAAACTAACAGTGGCCGTCACTCGTATCTACAGTATCACATTATCTACCTGGTGACCAAGTTATTTTGTTGCACCAATTATTCTACAATTTTCTATTTCATTGTAATTGTATTTTAATTCCAATTCTTGCTAAATAAAAAAACAAATATTGTATCCTGTCACATGGTAAATAATAATAATAATACATTTTATTTAAAGGCGCCTTTCTTGGCACTCAAGGACACCATACAGGGATACATAAGACATTTAAAAACAGCAAAAAATAAGGGTTAGGGGGTTAACCCTAACCCAATAACAACAACAGAAAGAGGCAGAGCAATTGACATTAAGGAATAGGCAGTTTTAATCAGACGTGTTTTGAGTTGCAATTTGAAATGGGGGAATGAATCAATGTTTCTGAGTTGAGGTGGTAATGAATTCCAGAGATGGGGAGCAAAGCGACTGAATGCTCTGCTCCCCATGGTGGTGAGACGGGCGGAGGGGACAGACAGGTGTATGGAGGAAGAAGATCTGAGGGAGCGGGAGGGAGTGGGATGCTGGATGAGATCAGACAAATATGGGGGGGCGAGGTTGTGGATGGCCTTGAATGCAAACAGGAGGACTTTGAATTGGATACGGAATTGGACCGGGAGCCAGTGGAGCTGTTGGACGACTGGAGTGATGTGGTGGATGGAGGGGGTTTGAGTTATGATGCGACCAGTTGAAGTTTATGGAGGGATTTGTGAGGGAGGCCGAAGAGGAGAGAGTTACAGTAATCCAGATGGGAAGTGACCATAGACTGTATATAGAATGGACCAACAGATCCCGTTGCTCTGGACGGAGAACAGTGAAGGATATTAGAAGCACTTTTCAGGTCAGCGCTGAGCGTCACTGAGCAGCCAGAGACGACGTAAATGTGATGTGAGCAGTCTGAAAGTTGTAAGTCTTCTGGTAGCTGTGCCAAGAGAAATCTCAATCATTCCCAATCTAGCAGAGACGGAGAGTGTAGGTATATGTAAGGAGATAACATAGGCACAGGCTAATTATTGCTCACTAAAATGCTAGGTAACATTAGGAATTAAACTTAAACAGTTAATGTAAGTCGAAACTGCCTGCGAGCTTGTACGGTAATTCCTCTACTATGCGACAGTAAGTCGCGTGGTTATGACACAATCATTAGCCTATTTTTATAAAAACGTCTACTACGGAGCCATAACGTGAGATACAAGGTAATGGAGTCTTTTATACATTGTCATGTTTCTTTAGAAATAAACAGTGGACAAATAAAGTCTTTAAACGCTTCAGATGTAAAGTTATTCGCTGTCAAAGTGACGTCAAAATGAATGGCAATGGAATGCTAACGGGGGGTGAGTGCTTGTTAGCATCAAAATGGTGCCATAGGATCTACGCGTTGTGAGGAGAAGCTTACCCCCTTGAAAGTGACGAGACTGTTGACAAGGATGGCGGCAGTGTAGGGGGTAAAGGAGGGGCGGAGGTGATTGATGGTTCGTAGGTGGAAGACCGGGTAATGTTATTGATGTGGGGTTAAGGATAGTGTGCTGTCAAGGATGTCACCCAGACTCTTAACCTGGGGGGAGGGTGAAATGGAGGAGTTATCAATAGTGAGAGAAAAACTGTCGGTTTTGGATAGGATTTGGTGCCAATGAGGAGAACCTTGGTTTTATCACTGTCCTTCTCCTTTAACTGGCAACTGTTAATGTGTTAGTACTGTATGTATGTACTTGTGCTGGTGGTTGCCTAGTTGTCACCCACAACTACTTTTACAGTTTAATTTTGCAGTAAGCTTTTTTTTAACGTTTTTTTCACCAACTTTTCACATTTATACCGTATTTCACCAGGATTTGCAACATTGACTTTCACCTGAAAAATGTGGATATTGCCCTGGCCTCCAGCACCACTGCCTTTTTTCATCTGTGTAACATTGCAAACTGTAGGCACATCCTGCTCTTTTAATTACTGTGCCAACACTAAATAATGATCAAGTGTTGCATCAAGCTAAAGATAGCACATATACAGTATTAAAGATAAAGGCTGTCTTTAGACAGGGATAATGTAATGGTTGTTCATAGGTTTTTACTTTGGATGTTCCTTATTTACTAAGAAAAAGTGAAAGTTCAATCTTATTTACATTAAATAACCAAATTAAACGTGGTGGTTTGTGATATATGTATAGACAGCTGACTTTAGCTGACTTACTTCTTTTTCTTGCCGATGACTGAGACGCAGTCAGTCATCGACACGTCCTTTTGCTGTCAAAATACAACCTCCCTCCCTTTTTCTCTTGAAAACTTGACCAGACATTTCGCAGCAGAGATACTTAATGTTTGAGCACACTTCCTGTTCCCTGTCAGGCTTCAGTCTGCCATTGCATAGCACAGTCCCCTGACACATCCAGTAACAAAATACAGGTGACCACCTTGTCAGATTAACATCTTGTTTCTTCAAAGGGATCAGAAGTAACACAGAGCTACTGCATGAGTGTCAGCTCATTTGATGTGAGTTGTGTTGGACAATCCAGCCCTGAAAGGACACATCTAACTGCCTTCCAGACACATTTGATTATCTTTGGCTCCCTGTTCCACCTGGTGACAGCGACAGGTTTGTTTCAGCCTTTATCAGCATGTTGTATTGATTTATAGAAGCCTGTCAAAAACATGGACTTTTTATTGCATAAAAGTCAGTCATCTCTAAAATTTGCTGTTTGAAGACCACATGACTTATCCTTGGTTTGATCTCTCTATCCTGTTTATGAAACTGAAAATGTTGACATTGATAGGCCATTGTCTGTAAAACCTGCACAAGCTTTGCTACTAATTTTGTTGCTTTGCAGGGTTTCTTTCGACGTGTTGATAAAAATATCACCTGCAACTTTGACGTGAACGTCATCAAGTTGCTTTGAACAGTAAACTCAGCACAGTGATCTGTGTTGCCAAACTAAGATTGCACTTAGTCCACAGGACTCTGCTTTGCCTTTCATCCTTTATCATACCCTGACTACTTCAACCAATTAATCAATTGTATTTGTGACATCACAAGTCTCGGTGAAAGGACACCACAGCTGCCGACATCCCGCTGAAAACCAGCCAGCGCACTGTTCGCAGGAAAAACAGCGCAGGAATAATGACTACTATGGAAATATAAAATACAAATGGAAGACTAGAGACCATCTTGTGTTGGGCCAGTGGGGGCATCCCTATTTCCTACCCCCTACGTCCTGCCCCCTTGCTCACACAACACCCAACTTGGCCTTCATTTTGATCTTATCTACACACCTGTAAAGTTTCGTAACTGCATCTTGAATGGGTGTGATGCTATTATATAACACTTGAGAAAATAAGCAAAAGTACCTCTGTGCTAGTTTCTAGTTGCTAGTTTTCACACGGTAAAAACAATACCAGTATTGCTGTGGTGGCTGGTGATAAATAATTGTGTATAAGGCTAACATAGCCAGTATCTTACAGGAACACTTCCTGACATTGTGGCAACTGACCTTGCAGTCCCTGCTTGGTTTGTGTGCTGGAGCATGCTGAGCCTGGAGCAGAGGCCCGCTCATGAACATCTGTAATGAGCTGATGTCAACTTGTGTGGGAGTAAAGAGTGAATTACCAGCAAACCGTCAGAGTAGGAGCTGAATTTTTTTGACTCACTGAGCTTATTTCTCCAGGCAATCACCTACAGTTTTGGATCTTTGACAATGTTTAATGTGTATTTCCAACACTCATGAGCAAAACTCATAAAAAGTACATTAAGTCCCCTTTTTCCATACGTTCTGCTGAAAACACTGCTGTTTTTGATGTCTGGCAGACACTCTGCATCTGTAAAGTAGTACCAAGAGGCTAATATATAAAAAGATACAGGGTGAGACTAAGTGGCAACTTCTGGGTCTGAAAGGTGATGCAAATGCTGAAGCTCCTTAAAGCGGCATTCTCTCTAATATCCAGCAGGGGGCGACTCCACTGGCTCCAAAAGAAGTCTGTTTCTATAGAAGTCTGCGAGAAAATGAACCTACTTCTCACTTGATTTATAACCTCAGTAAACATTTTCATAATGAGGTCTCTATCGCTAGTTTCAAGTCTTCTTCAGTACAGCATGATGTTCATTTGGTAAATTATGGTCCCATTTATTTTAAAATAGACGATAAAGCAGGGGAGGCTTTAGGACCTGTCAATCAGGACAGAGGCTTAGCAATGCTAACCATGCTAACACTGTGGACATAAAAATAAACCTCAACTTGTTTTTGGCTGTTGTCCGTGTTTTCATACACTTTGACCCTCTCACTGTGTGTTTTCACTTCAGCAAAGTTAGTTGGAACATTAGGTCTCTTCAGAAGGGTTGAAAATCATCGACTTTCCCTCTTTAGCATTTAGCTTAGTGCAGCACTATCCTACAACAGCGTGCTGCGTCTGACATCCTTCGCACATCCGGTTCAGTTAACCAGATAAAAGACATTCTCACAGAGACTCCTGCCTTCATTAGAGATGATATAGGAGGATGGATGACTATCCTATTAACTTATAACACAACCTGAGTCTAAAACAACATTAACCTTTAGGTATCATCATCCATCTCAATCACATTTAAATACTTTCTTGTGATGATTTATTTCTGACAGGCAGAGACTGATCTCGCTTTCGTCACTATAACAATGTTGCAATAACAAAAGTCACACAGGAAAAAAAACAAAGAAATTAAGTCATTGATTTCAGAAAGAAGCCTCCGCCAAGTTCCCCTGTGTTTTTCTCATGGCCAGGCTGTTGAAGGTGTACAGCAGTACAAACATCTGGGTACAATTATAGACAATAACCTGACCTGATTTAATGCCAACACAGATGGGGTTTGTATAAGGCCCAGCTTATACTTTTATCGGTAATTGAGAAGTTTTAATTTTGCTACATCTTTTATGAAAATGTTTTATTCAAGATTTATCGAGTCTGTTTTAACTTTCTCTTTTATTTGCTGGTTTGGGTCCCTCACTTAATAAATAAGCACAGACTAGACATCATCGTGAAAATGTGTGGCAAAATTGCAGGGATACATTATGAAGAGCCAGATAATGTCTCCTAGCTGAGCCAAGTCCCCCTGGTCTTGTGATGCAGGCATTGAGAGATTTAGGAGCTCATTTGTCCCTGTTACCATTGGACTCATTAATAGCTCGATGTGATTTGTCCCCTATGATTAGGAATATGTTTCTAGGACTTGAAAACGTGCAGGGCTTAGCCCAGACCCACTTAATTAAACAAACTGAATGCATGCATTGCGTTTGGCTTGCCCAGGTTGTTAATGGCCATGTATGTTCATTTCAGCCGCCCAGTTTGTAGATGTTTGTTAGATGGCACAAACATTTGGCCTTATCATAGCTGGCCTTGCAACTGAAAGGCAAAGGTTGTTTCCAGATTTGTGAGGCCACATATGATGCGAGGGGTTCAGGGGGTCCTCCCTCAGAAAATACTGATCATTAAACACTTAATTTCATGCATTCTGGTGAATTCTTTGCACCCTATTTCTACCTTTTTCTGCATTAATTTATGCTGGAAATGTCTTTATTTATGTAAAGGGAAACATAGGCGACAATACAAAATATAAAAATATTATGGAATATATTCTTGCATTGCCAGACCTTCCTCCACAGTGCTGCGGAGGAAGGTCTGGCTAGTCCACACAGCATTCCTGGATGGGAGAAGAACGTGCTCTGGTTTATTGGCATTTCTTTAAACCAATCACAATCGTCTTGGGCATCGCTAAGTGCTGCACGGAGTCCCGGTACTGCTGCAAAATAGCCTCGGGAAGGATAGTTAGTCAGATAGTCTAGCTAGCTGTCTGGATTTACCCTGCAGAGATCTGAGGAGCAGTTAACCATAGTCCTTATAAATCCACTGGAGTTTAGAACGCCAACGCAAAGAAAGAGGAAGGTAACGGACATCCGGCTGAAAAGAATTCGACATACGGCGGAATTTCCGGTGGCAACGGAACAATCCTGGAAGTGGAAGGTCGTGGAATAGTACAGTTTACTTAACCTTAAACTGAAATCCTCTTCTAGAGATTTTTAAACAATTCAAAGCAAATATGGTATGTATGACAAATGGGTCAAATTAATCCAATAATAGGTCCTTTGTTTAAGTGGATATAAATGCTGTCTTGCATAGTGAAATTGTGGCTGCCGAACTGTAGTTGTTGCTACCAGTGCATACAAATTTGTTTAAAGCACAATAACAAAAACTATTTCTAACAAGCAGTGTTACTGCCGGATGCCAATCCACGTGACCCTGCATTTGCGCAACCGTCGGACACAGCGCGCATGGTGGAGTGTGCACCGCTTGAGATGGTGTATTGCAAAAGTTGTACCAAGCGGGGATAACGTCATCAATGAAAAAGGAACTCTCTGCTGAGTTCAATGATACCTCACACAACACTGTACCTTAAACGGTTCAAAAGTTATGAAAGTGGGCACTCTCTGATCACATGGGCATGGATAAAATATAGGGTGCGGCTCAGTATCACATTTAGACCACACATTTTAAGTTTCATGTAAATCGGATGATGTTTGTCATGTAAGGCTGATTTCCTGTTGCCAGCGTCAAAAGTCAATTTTGGCCTGTAGATGTCCTCCATGGCCGCCACACCACGCCCACACCGTTGGACGAAAAGTTTTGCTTTTAATAACTTTTCATCGTTGAGGTCTTTAGATGACACAGACCATACCATCTCTCAGAGTAGTTCGTTAAAGTATAGTACCTATAGTTTTGGGCCTACTTCCTGTTGCCACTAGGGGCGCTATGACTTTGAGTCAATTTTGGCCAGTAGATGTCCTCAGGGTTAGTCTTATGAATCCTGAAAGGTTTTGAGCAAATTGGACAATGTACACTCAAGTTACACCCACTTCCTGTTTCGATGGTGAAACGCACAAAACGGCCGCCCTGCCACGGCAAGGCCCGAGGACCAACATTTTTTCTTTTAATAATTTTCCATCTCTAAGGTCTTAAGATGGTACAGACCAAATTTGAAGTTGATCGGATGAAATCTCTAGGAGGAGTTCGTTAAAGTACGACACGTGGAAATGGCCAAAAACACACTAATTTCGAACTTAAAATTAAAAATGGCGGACTTCCTGTTGCGTTAAGGGTATGGCTCCAATGAGCTTTTTTGTACGTCTTGACATGCTTCATATGTGTACCATATCTCGACAAGACTGAGCTCCTTTTCCTTCCAGGGAAGGGCTCTCCTACCCAAGACCTGACTATAACAATTCACAGCGAGGGAGAACTAATCACTCAACGAAATCCCGACTGTTCACTGTCCTGGCTCCCAAATGGTGGAACGAGCTCCCCATCGATATCAGGATGGCCGAAAGCCTACACATCTTCCGCCGAAGGCTAAAAACACATCTTTTCCGACTACACCTTGGATAAATAAAAAAAAAATTAAAAAAAATGTTGAACTCTCTTTCTGAACACTTTCATATGTCTCTTTGTAGCTTTGCCTATTTAAAGCTACTGTATTTGCACTTACTACTTGTGGTCTGGAGTTTGAACCTTCACAGTTGAAAGCACTTAATTGTAAGTCGCTTTGGATAAAAGCGTCAGCTAAATGACATGTAATGTAATGTAATATCGTTAGACTATGTTAAACGTACTGCAGGAGCAAATTTTTTTTACTTTGTAGGGGGTGCTAGCGAGCCATTTTTGTGCGTCTATTCCCAAAACCCTTAAAATACCTAAATTTTCACCAGACTTGTTGCGACCGCCAATTTTGGTGAGTTTTTGAGTATGTTAAGCCCCTCCAAAAGGCAATTAATTTGTCGTAATAATAATTCCTTTAGTTTCAATAGGGCCTTCGCCGCTGTCAGCGCTCGGGCCCTAATTAAAGTTTTGCCACTAAAATTGAGGTATTATAAAGCATAAATTGTTGTTATGTCAAGCAATAATTCTAAATTTTAATCACAATCAGGGGAATTTAAATCTCAATGTTTAATTTCTAACAATCTTTAATTGCAGTGTGTGCTGATATCCAGCTGGATACGATTGATCCTCTACCGCACCATACACAAACACCGCCCAGGAGATTTCAGTGCCAAAACAGTCAGACAGTTTTTTGCCAATAAGCAGACAGCATGATTTTATGTCCTTGTGTTCACATCAAATGGATGACAGGCCAAGCTTGACCCTCACAACCGAGCCTCTCATTAGACAGTGCTGAAATGACAAATGAAGCCTTCAAAAGCAGAGTGTGGCAGCAGAAGCAGTCGATAGCACTCTCCAAAGGAATAGGAGGCGCTTGATTTGCGATCAGCTCATCTCCTCTCTTCCTATGTTCTGTCCATACTTTCTCTCTCCCTCCTTTCTACTTCAAATAATTTCCGGCTCCTTCTTCCCTCGCCCTCCTTTACATTAGTCGTCTGATTCACTTTCTTTTCCTCTATCCATCGCTTCATTTCTCCTGACTTCCTTTGCGATTTTTTTGAAAAACAAACAGGCAATGATGAGTCTGCCAGACAGCCAGCGGCGTGGACGCCTGTGTGGGGTTGTTGAGGTGACTTGTCACCTGTCCCTCCTCCTGTCCTGTATCTGTGTGTCTGCAGACATGGTGCTGCTCTCGAGCTGCTGTTGTACTTTTGTCCCAAACACCCATGAGTCTTGGCAAACAAACATGCACAGATTAGCAGTAATGCACGGACCACAGATGCATACACACTCAGAGGCTGGCAGGCCAACCCGTTCTCATTCCGAACTTGTAAAATAAGGACATTTGGACAGTGGCTGTCAGCGTCTGATGCGACGAAAAAGGCGTCTTTCAGCGTGTTTGTGTAACGCACCTGAGAGAGCAGCAGTTAGATAGGATTTAGCGAGTAGTATGTAAGGGCGAATTTCCGCGTAAGGAGGTTGGTTGTGGTGGTTGATGGGTCAAACAAAGGACTTTCACCCAGGAGAGCGGGGTTCGTGAATGGGTCAAAACCAGGACTTTAAGCCCACCCACCATCTTTTCCTTAACATAACTGCATCAAAAGGGACGGCAATAGTCCCGACCAAGCGTGTTTACTTAAAGCGCTAAAGGGACGGCAATAATGAAGGAATACTTTCTAATTTGGATAAAACTTGCGCGATAGCTACGCTCATCTCATCCATGGAAGCCGCCATGTTGTTTAGACTGAACAGTCGCTTCTCGTTGCGTCACACCTAAACCTGCCCCAAAACTAACGCTGATTGCTTGGTCATTTGGCGAACGGCTCCAAATTGTCTCTGTCTCAAGATGCCAGACTGGTCTGCGAGTGGAAAGCTGGAACTCGCGAGATCAGGACGGTCTCACGAGGCTAGCGTACAGATGCTTGGGAAAGTGTCTTAGATTGCCGTTTTTGACATTTAAAACTTGGTTAGATGTGTCTGTTAGTTCATTTTATCAACAACATATTCTAATGAAAAAATATATTTTGTTCATTTGGTTTGGTTTAATACCAGTCAGCAGTGGAGACTTTAAACATTAATACATGGGAGAAATGCCTTTTTAGTGCATTTTGTTTAATTTGTTAGAATGATGAAACAAGAGGAGGTATGAAAAAGGGAGGACTTGATGACACCATGACACCTTGCGCCTTTTCAGAGGACTTTTATTGGAGAACTGAAAAGACTATGAGAAGCTCGGGACCCGCACAGGCTCAACTCTGTTCACATTGGCAGGCCTCTCCTGGCCTCGATCTGGAGGGGGCTTAGCTGGCTGTCTCCCCTACATCTGTTGCAGACTCGAACTTTATGGAACAAGCTGGGAGCAGCCTCTAATCAACCTGAGAAGCAAGAACATTTTAGTCCCTTGGTTCCCCCTGGTTCTTTATGAAAGATAAGAACTTGTGCAGCCTGTCACGCTATAATCTCTCTCTTCGACCTGGCTCCTCTGCTGTGCCGACCTCTGATCGTCGACGGCAGGCCACATCACTGTGCTGCCTGAAGGCTGAACTATGTTAAATCTCATCACTGCACAGATGTGCTAGTGGCCGACATTCAACCCCACTGATACAAAGAGACTCTGAGCAAAAGAGACTTTGAATTCAACGAGGTCTGGTGAAGACTTTCACAACCTTCTTGTTCCGAACGAGAGAAGATGGTCTCATGCTGCCGAGAGAGAAAGGGATCCGGTTCAAGCCAAACCGCCACATGAGAAACCCGACGTCCGAAGATTGCCCAAGCTTCCTTCTACCAACCTCTCCTCTGCCCTTCAAAACCGTTGGCTGAGACGTACTTGTACTTTTAAGTGATTCATGAGTTGATGTGAGATGTTTGATGCCAAAATTAGTAAATTAATAATTGTTAATTTATAGCTTTAGACAAAAAGATCTCCCTTAAACTTTAAACATGCAAACTTATAATTCATCCAGCACTTTTTATACTTTTCTCACCTGCTGGCATCTCAACCCATTAAAATATCATTTGAATTTTAATCAAATCTAAATCTCAAAAATCTAATGTTTGGCTGATTCTACCTGGACTACACAGTGATCTACATTCATTCATTGTGTTCATTTTTGAGTGTTTTTACTTAGCATGTTATTTAGTTGTTTACCGTTTTAGTTATTAGTTCAATAAATATTTATTTGTAAAGATTATGAAATCATAGGTCACTGTTCACCAAGGAAAAAGAACACCTGTAGCAACCCTGAGATTATGAGACTCAAATGATTGATTGATTAATTAATGAATAAAGTTTCCCCTGTTTTTCTAAAATGTGGGTGGTGTCCAAATAAAGTTAAATGAAAATGCTGTCATTTAAGATAAACTTATTGCCTGGTAACTGAAGTAAGTGCCATCACTCTCCTTCATCCATTGTACAAATGTATGTGTTTATGATGCAAATTTTGAAGTTGTTAGTTATTGTTATGCATTTTTGAGTTTTTATTAATTATGAGTTGTTAATAATGGCTACTATTACGCTACACCTGCTTATCCTTTTAGAGGGTGAAGAGGTGGGGTATACCCTGGACAGGTCACAGGGCTGACACAGGGAGGTAGACAACTATTCATGCTCACCTTCCCGCCTATGGAAAAATGGTTTAACTCTTTAAGCATTTGAGGTATTCTGTACACAGTTTGTTGAGTCTATTTTAGTTGAACCCATATTATAGGACTTATTAATGGCCACCTAGTGTGTGTGTGTGTGTGTGTGTGTGTGTGTGTGTGTGTGTGAAGCTCACCTGTAGTAGATAACAGGTGGGTTGGCTTTGGCGGCGCAGTGAAATCTGACCAGAGTCCCCTCCAGAACAGGCTGTGGCTCCACGCTGAGGTTGACGATTGGCAGGTCTGAGAGAGGGGGGAGATCATGACAGACAAAGCAGTCATCATTTTGAAGTTATCAGTGGCTGTGGTTACACATTATAAATAGTTACAAATGATTTATTAATGTGGACTCTATCTTCAGAGCTATAATTACTATCGGGCTGTTTTCTTTCCCTTTAGCACAGCAGCATGCCCTGCATGATGGAGCTAAGCAGCCTGGAGAAGAGCCACCACACAGGCTTCACCCACCCAGGAAGAAACGGATATCCCCATGTAGGAGGGGCACCATCACCATCAGTGAATCTACGCTGTTTCAAAAGAAATTAGCTTGAGATGCAGCAACTTTGAGGATTTTAGGCAAACACAGAACCGATGGCAGAATTCAGTAAAGGATGAATGGCCAGGATTGGCATCTATTAATCACAGGCCACTTTGGTAATCCACACTACATCAGGGCTGGACTGGGGTAAAGCCGTGGACCATTGAGACCTAGACCAGCCCACCACAATCGGCCGGACATCAACCGTCCTTGCACTCCCCTTCAGCACATGTACCAGCAGGGTTCAACATTAGCACCATTTACCAGCCAAATGCTGGTAAAATATGTAAGTGGCTGGTAGATTTGCTTGACTCACCAGCCCAAAAAAAAGTAAAATTTTAACATTCACTAACCATTTAGCTGGTGGACAAAAAGTTAATGCTGAACCGTGCATACCAGCCACTAATACTCTCACTTAGATGAGTGGTAAGCAAGAGAGTATGATAATGTACTCACTGAGTCAAAAAGGCTGCCTGGCTCCTGATGGTTAGATGGCTAAAGGTTGAGGGCGGAGCATGGCTGTCATCAAGGTGTCTTACTGCAACCAGTAACCAGTAACATAGCTCAAGCACGGCGTTCGTCGTTCCACTGGTCATGACTGCTTTCCTAAGATGGCATGTATATGCAAACGGTATTGTCTTTATACACTATCTTTTTAATAAACTGTCTGTACACTTACAAAGTTCTCAATGCTTCGGTTTACATGTAGGGACCCTCATTATGTTACCGTGGAAGTGTGGTGCTATTTTGAGCCTTGTTAGTGGTGTAGAAATAGCGATTTCTTTTTACTTTACCCGTGCCCCGAAAACTAGTGTTATAAGGTAATTAGCGGTTTGAGCTAACACTGGTCACATTCGCATTCCCATGTGTTATTAACCCCTAGGTTAATTTTGTGCCGGAATTGTCCTTTAACAGAGCTGTCAGCCCTGGGCTAACAGGGGTCTTAGCCCTGGGCTGAGTGTCGAGTGCAAAGTCCTGGATATGGCTGTGGGCTTGTCGCCGCCACTCTCACGCATCTGTCAGTTTGATGAATGTAGCGATGCACACAGCACATCAGTTGTGTTTAGGGTTAAGGCTGAATAAGATTCTATAACACTGACTTAGCCTGCAGCCATAAAATCATGCTAATATCCATTACTTTCTTTATTCTAAACCAAATAAAAATATAAAATACAGCACTTGATACAGCAATGATTTTCATATAAAGTCCTTCCAGACATTATTTTGACTACTACTTAGACCATTATTTCTATCAATAAAACACATGCAAGATATCTGTGCCTAAGGATGTCTTCAGTTATCTACTTCTTTCAGACTCAAGACACAACTGTGGTGTGTTAGGAGACCCTCTTCTGTGGCTTTCATCAGCACACACGTTGAAGCTGGGCAGAGTCTAAGAAAGAAAATAGGAGAAAATAATGAGACTGTCACAAAAATCAGACTCCTGGGAGAACAGGATGATGATAAACCACACTCTTTATACTTGAGTGTGGCTCTACTTTGGCGATGTTTCACAGCAGTGCATTAGCATTTTTAGAATGTGTGTGTTTTTGGTGCCCATGGGGACCATTGTGGACACACCACTTCTGCATATTTAGCGCACACCTTTTTTTCTTCGTGCAATTACCTTTCAAACTTTTCCTTTTTTTACAATTACCCAGGGACAGAGTCTGCCTGTTAGTTCCTACAGCTCATTGTAAGCAAATGAACCACAGGAAATTAAAGGCCCTCTGCAAAATAACAACTTTTTTTATCGGCAGACCTGATTCTCGCCATTTTACTCAGGATTAAAGATCCTATGACATGCTGCTCTTTGGATGCTTTTATATAGGCCTTAGTGGTCCCCTAATACTGTATCTGAAGTCTCTTTCCTGAAATTCAGCCTTGGTGCAGAATTACAGCCACTAGAGCCAGTCCCACAATGAGCTTTCCTTAGGATGTGCCATTTCTGTGTCTGTAGCTTTAAATGCTATTGAGGAGGAGAGCAAGGGCAAGGTGGAGGGTGGGGGTGTGGCCTTGACCAACTGCCATGCTTCGCTTGTTTGCAAGCCATGATGGCTCTCTCTTTTTCATGGGCGGGCCAAATGCTCTGGGCGGGCAAAGCATAGAAAGGGGAGGTAACCTTTCCCCTTATGACAACTTAAGGGGGAGATTCCGGATTCGCCCATCTGAGCTTACTTTTTCTCAAAGGTGGAGCAGGATATCCAGGGCTCGGTTTACACCTATCGCCATTTCTAGCCACTTGGGGACCATAGGCAGGCTAGGGAAACTCATATTAATGTTGAAAAACCTCATAAAGTGAATTCTTCATGCCATGGGACCTTTAATTGTGATACATTTCAGATTTAATTTACATAACACATATCTGCCATACATATGTATTAAGTGTGGTACTCAATAGCTCTGACTTAATGTAGAGCTGTGCTATGTATGTTTACTGTATGTACTTAAAGGAATACTCTGACTATTTGGGAAAGCCAGTTGTCTTACTCAGGACATAGATTGAAAGATTGATATCATTTAAATGTGTTTTCAGAAGAGAGATTGGTACAGAATGTTTTAGCCCAGTGCAACAATAAAACTGAAAGTGGGGGTTCTGCTAGCCTCCACCAAAAGAGAAAATAGGCACTTTCCAACAGTGTATTGTGTCAACAGTTAACTTAATTTAATATTGTATGTGGTGTTTTGTTTTGCGTTGTGCTAACCAAAACAAGTCCCTTCCCGAGACTATTTTACAGAGCCATCGTCGCTGCATCCAGAGCTTAGCGCCAACCAAGATTGTGATTGGTTTAAACAAATGCAAAAAACCCAGAGCATTTGTTCTACTATCATGGATTGTATGAGCTTTTCAAACCCCTTAAAAAACAAACACATTGCCTCTGAACATAATCCAGCCATTAATGTTGTTTGTCACCACATTATAATTGGGAAACAAATGTATTACAATCTAAAGATAATTTCAGATAGGCCTGGCCTGCACCAAACATACAGAGGTGAAATTCTAGTTACCCCTCGGGTAAATACTGAACTTGGGAAGACTTACTTTGTACCTTATAAATGAAATTAGTTACAGAGAATTTACGTTTCACTTCAATTTGTTTGATTTTCTTTGTATCTGCTGTACTCAAGTCTCTCTTGCAAAGGAGACCTTGGTCTCATTGAGACTATCTGAGACTATCTCGGGTGCTGCACGTCAGAGCGACTCCCGACAGGGCTTAGGATTTGTGGGTATTTTTGGCGTTTTGTTGTGTTTTATCGTGTGTGTTTTCACGTTGTCAAAATGTTAAAAACAACAGTGTTGAATCTTGTTTGCATGTAGCTTGTGATTGTGAGTTTATGTGGTGTAAACAGACTATTCTCAGGACTGGCAACTCAATTCGTCGCCAAGCCAGGCAGGCTCGCCTACTCCCTGAACCATCTGTTGGAGCTATCGCAGGTACCCCTACTCACAAACCATATACCGTCAGAGTTAATCCGTGGCAACAAGGAAGGGCAAATACGGAGTAAAAGAGGGACTAGAGGAAGTATTTGTAACAGACTGAGGAAAGGTGGCAGCCGACTACCTCTACCTGCCATCACCCTGTCAAACAAGCTTGTTTCTGTTTTACAGAAACATAGATGTGGATTTTAATCTGGATGGTTTAACACCATACGTTTTGACGTGTGTGTGTGTGTGTGTGTGTGTGTGTGTGTGTATGTGTATGTGTTGTAAGCACTTTGTATTGAATGACTTTGGCCTTCAGATCGCACTATTTACCTGTGGAATTCTCCCAGATCAATTTGATTTTAATATATGTACCAGGTCCTGATCTTACACTTGTTCTGAGCACAAAACAGACAGCTACATCAGAGCTTTCAATCAAACTGGCTAACAACCAGTATTTCTACTGGGGGATGTCACCACAAATCTACCCAACCTGGAGCAATATATTACAGTCCCAACTAGAATGCACAACATACTGGATTTATGCTATGGCAACATCCCAAATGCATATATCTCAAAACCCCGTCCTCCTATTGGTTGTTCTGACCACAAAGTTATTCTGTTGCTGCCAAAGTACAGGTCACAACTTAAAAGGGGAGTACCAGTTAAAAAACAATTCATGTTTGGAATGAAGAGACTTCTGAAACATTGAGGGGATGTTTCAAATTGACTGATTAGGACTTTTCTTATTTTATTAATGATTGTGGGAATGATTTTAATTTAATGATTTTATGTAACCCGCTACATCTCATTCTGTGAGGACATTGTAATTCCTACTAAACATGTAATACTACATCCAAACAATAAACAGTGGGACATGAAAATATGCCTGGTTCTAAGAAGAAAAAAAAGGCTTTTTTAGAAGGCGATACTCTCAGGGTGAGGGATTTCAGAAGGAAGGCTAAGATGGCCAAAATCCACTACAAGGACAAAGTGGAACAAAAACTCACATCTAGAAATGCTAAGGAGGCATGGCCGTGGTTGAACACAATGATGGGGAGAACCCCCAAACCTGCAGTAATCGACTGCCAAGACCCCGCCTCCTTTGCTGAGCAGCACAACCAGCCAACTGGAGTCTCCCCAGCCCCAGTCTAGTCCACCAGGCTCTCATCATAGATGAGAAACTAGTGGCCTCTGTCCTAAGCCGAGTGAACCCACACAAAGCCCCTGGCCCTGACTGGTTTAGGGGCAGAGTGCTTAAAGACTGCTCCACCTAGCTAAGTGGGGTCTTCACCAAGCTCTTCAGATCAGAATAAGTTTTATTGGTATGTATACTTACACACACAAGGAATTTGACTTTGGTAAGTGTTAACTCTCTATACATTCAACAAATAGACATGTAGAAGTAACATACTGTACAATAGAGACAACAATATGCATATCAAGATCAAGATCAAGATTAACCTTATTGTCCCACATCATGGGAAATTTGTCTTGGGCACTTACTAAAAACAAAGAAACAGACAGCATGTACAAACAACAAATACTGTACAATACCATACCACAGACCGTACTATGGTCCTGATGGTGTATAAAACCCAACATGGTGTTATGCAATGCATTAGTTAAACATTACTCAAAATAAATAAATTAAATAAATTAAAAAAGAGAGATCACAAGTACAACAATTACAAAATCTCCATCGTCATGCAGGCCTGTTCTGCCTTTTACTTGCGCCTATTTAGGAGCTTAATAGACACTGAGATAAATGAGTTTGTGAAACGGTTAAGTCTTCAGCGAGGAACTCTAAACCTCCTACCGGATGGCAGCAGCTCATATTCTGCGTGCAGAACGTGAGACGTGTCACTAACAATTCTATTTGCTTGTCGCAAAGAAGCCGGTTCATAAATACTCTGCATGGATAAGTGCTCTTTAACACCAATGATCTTCCATGCAGTATGAATCAATCGTAACAGTTTTGTTTTAAACTGCATAGGGAGGTTGCCAAACCAAGCTGTAATACCGTACCTGACCAGGCTCTCCAGGGTTAGGGTGATAAAATATCAACAACATTTTTTTTATCAACGCCAAGAATTCGCAAACGACATAACCCCCAATTTCCACCGGTTGCGGAATGGCTGGGGAACGGCTCTGGAACGGTGGCGGAGTCAATAGGTTTTCATTAAAGTCAATGTGTGTATTTCCACTGACTGCAGAACGCCTGCGTTCCGACTCTGGCACAGCTCCGGCGGTCGCAGCAATTCAGCACAATTCAGATTGTGCAGGACAGGAAGTCGAGCACAGAAACAAAATAAAACATTCGGTTAATTATCTAAATAAAATACATCGTGCTCACGGTGGATCATATTTCCCTGCACTACACTACAGCACAGAGTTGTTTCCCCTCTACTCCTCTGGATGGAAACAAACTGTTGCTGGTTTTGTGGTTCTATTCTACCTGAATTCGCGAGATCTAGTGGGTCCTCGTGACTTCAGCTGTCAGTCATGGCTGCAGCTGTACTGCAACAAATCCGGACCTGGTGGGTATTGACGGACAGCAGAGTACGGAGCTGTTCCGCAGCGAAGCCGTGCCGCAGCCGTTCCACAACCGGTGGAAATGAGGAGTAAGAAATGCATCCGTTGCTGCAGTCTGCAGCAGAGACTGTCGACATGTGTGCTCCAGGTTAGTGACTCGTCAATATAAACACCAAGATATTTGTATGAGTGGGCCTGAGTGATGGTTTGGTTGTGGATGACCACAGGCCTGTGGTCACCGACTCCCCGAGGGTCACCATCTCTTCAGTCTCAGAAACGTTTAGAACAAGGTGGTTATTGTCACACCAACTCACAAACTTTTGGATTTCCATAAAATAATTAGATGGGTAACAGTTCTTTTTAAGCAGAGATAAAATTGCAGTGTCGTCAGCGAATTTAATGACATGATTATTCGGATAAAATCTTTATACACTCATATGTGTATAAAGTGAAAAGGACAGGTGAGCTGACACAGCCCTGGGGGGCTCCTGTGCTCAAACTTTTAGGTTCAGATAGAGTCCCATTAATGCTGACCTGCTGTCTACGATTGGTTAAGAACAAATGGTACCATTTGATAATAAGGGGGTGTATTAATTAACAGATTTGACTGCAGCGTATTAAAAGCTGAGCTAAAATCAACGAATAGGAGTGTATGAGGTAGAATCTTCTAAATGTCTATTAATACTATGTGTCAGAGCAATGATGGTGTCATCTGTGCTTCTGATACTCTTATATGCAAACTGAAAGGGATCTAAAAGACAACTGACCTCTGTTTTCAAGAACTGTGCGAGTGGCCAAAGTGGGGATCAATATCCTCAGTTCAGTAGAGTGAGGGCAGTGGGAAAGAAGCTGTTCTTATGTCTGGTTGTTTTTATGCGCAGGGATCTGTAGCGCCTGCCAGAGGGGAGTAGGTTAAAGAGAGTGTGTGCAGGATGTGTGGGGTCTTTGGTGATGTTCTCTGCCTGCTTCCTGGTCCTACCAGTGTACAAGTCCTGGAGGGAGGGCAGGGGGGCTGTCCGAATTGTGTGTTGTCGTCTGTGTTTGTCCTGTTTTGTGGCTGCCCCAAACCAGTGATGGATGTGCAGAGGATGGATTCAATGGCAGCAGTGTAGAAGATGGCCAACAGCTCTTGTGGTAGGCCATGTTTCCGCAGTTGCCGTAGGAAGTACATCCTCTGCTGAGCCTTTTTAAGGATGGCGGTGATGTTGGACTCCCACTTCAGATCCTGGGAAATGATGGAGCCCAGAAACTTGAATGAGTCCACATTTGACACTGGGCTGTTGGATATTGTGAGGGGGGGGGGGGGGGCACTGTGGGGTGCATCCTAAAGTCCACCACCATCTCCACAGTCTTTAGAGTGTTTAGCTCTAGGTTGTGTTGACTGCACCAGAGCACCAACTTATCAACCTCTTGCCGATATGCAGACTCGTCACCATCCTGGATGAGCCCAATGACAGTGGCGTCGTCTGCAAAGTTTAATTAATTATTAATTAATTAATAAGGATTTTAGGCCAGTTGCCCTAATATCGGTACTGTGCAAATGCAATGAAAGAGTTGTAGGTGACCACCTCTCCAGCATGGCGATAGGAAGACTTGACCCACTTCAGTTTGCTTATAAGGCAAACGTGGAGTGGAGGATGCAACTCTGACTCTTTTGGACACTGTGACCAGACAGCTGGACTCATCACAGTATTTCATTTATGGACTTCTCCTCTGCTTTTTATACTGTACACATATACACACTACTGCAACACCTTGTGGAACTTCAGGTTTTATATTCAAGATGAAAAATATCAGTGGTGTTTGTGCCCACAATGCAGGAGCTGCTTCTTTGAGTTTGTCCAGCATGTCTGGTCGGTAGCACAAATATCAAAGTCAAAATCACATTAGAAGCTGGTGGGAGCTGTAATAAAGACTATGCTGATCCCCAGTTAAAGCCCAGGCGACCAGGGGTCGTCCTGCCTTGGAACCAGAGCCCCAGACCAGAGTTTTTCAATTTTTTAAGATTATTTTTTTGGGCATTTTTAGGCCTTATTTTCACAGGACAGATGAAGACATGAAAGGGGAGAGAGATAGGGAATGACATGCAGCAAAGGGCCGCAGGTTGGAGTCAAACCAGCGGCCGCTGCATTGAGGACCAAATCACTACACATGTGTGCCCACTCTACCAACTGAGCTAAACTGGCCATAGACCAGAGTTGTTCGGATACCGATACACACCTCCGATGCCTAAAATGCTGCAAAAATCAGCAAAAATGTGAGTGCACAATCCGGTCCCATCTCACTTAGCCCTGAAAAAAATCTACTTAGTAGTTTATTGATGTGTTTTTAGTATTAGTAGTAGATAATAAAAGAAAGTTCTTTGGCATTCATTCTCTGTATGTACATTATTTGTTCATGTTTCACAGAGGGTTTAACCTAAGCCAGTCCATACAACAATGGATACATTTACATACACATAATATTGTGGATTTTTGCCCTTATTCCGACTAAGCTGTTTACATGGCTAATGAAAGTGAATATTACATGAATAATAATATAAATTAAAGCTGCAAGCAGCGTTGGATGGGCCCTTGCTCCTCTGTGTGCGTCGGGGTTACTGGCGGACGCCGCTCCTTGCGACCGTGTATTTGCGCGACACTGCAAATCGTCACCAATGAAAATAGAACTCCCTGCTGAGTTCAATGATACCTCACACAAGACTCTACGTCATACAGTTCATTAGCTGTGAAATGGGGCGTGGCCAAAGCATAGGGGTCGGGGCAAACCTTTACCAATAAAAAAGGAAGTCTCTGCTGAGTTCATTGATACCTTCCATAAGACTCTTATGACTACCTGAAACGAGTTACCAGTTATGAAAAGGGGCATGGCTTAAGCATAGGGGGCGGGCCAAACCATCACCAATGAAGAAGGAACTCTCTGCTGAGTTCAATGACACCTCACACAAGACTCTACCAGAAACGGTTAAAATGTTATAAAAGGGGGCGTGACCTGAGTAAGTGGGCGTGGTTAAAGTATAGGGGGCGACTCAGTATCATATGTAGACCACACATTATAAGTTTCATGTAAATCGGATGATGTTTGTCATATAAGGCTGATTTCCTGTTGCCAGCGGGGGGTGCTATGACCAAAAGTCAATATTGGCCCGTATATGTCCTCAGGCCTGGACTCTTGTTGATTGTGGGAAATTTCAAGCAGATATGACAATGTACACTGTAGTTACAGCCACTTTCTCGTTCATCGCTAAACACTAAAAATGGCCGCCACGCCACGCCCACACTGTTTGACGAAAAGTTTTTCTTTTAATAACTTTTCCTCTGTAAGGTGTTTAGATGGTACCGACCAAATCTGAAGTCCATCGGATGAAATTTCTAGGAGGAGTTCGTTAAAGTATAGCACCTTGACTTTTAGGCCTACTTCCTGTTGCCACTAGGGGGCGCTATGACTTTGAGTCAATTTTGTCCAGTGAATGTCCTCAGAGTTAGAGTCTTATGAATCCTGGAAGGTTTCGAGCCAATTGGACAATGTACACTCAAGTTACACCCACTTCCTGTTTCGATGGCGAAACGCACAAAATGGCCGCCCCGCCACGGCCATGCCCTATGACGAAAAGTTTTTCTTTTAATAACTTTTCATCTTTAACGTCTTAAGATGGCATAGACCAAATGTGAAGTTGATCGGATGAAATCTCTAGGAGGAGTTCGTTAAAGTACGACATGTGGAAATGGCCAAAATCGCACTAGCTTTTTTGTATGTCTTGACATGATACATATGTGTACGAAGTTTCGTGAATGTACGTTACATGTACTGCAGGGGCTCAATTTATTTAACATTGTAGGGGGGCGCTAGCAAGCCATTTTTGTGCACCTATTCCCGAAACCCTTAAAATACGTAAATTTTCACCAGGCTTAATGCGACCGCCAATTTTGGTGAGTTTTTGAGTATGTTAAGCCCCTCAAAAAGCCAATTCATTTGCCGTAATAATAATAATTCTTTCAGTTTCAATAGGGCCTTCGCCGCTGTCGGCGCTCGGGCCCTAATATCAAAGTTTTCCGGCTCATATCCAAAAACCTGTTGATATCCAAGTCTTTAATAATGTTTAAAAAGTAGCTGTCTTCTCCTTTTCTTTTGGCCATACATCTCTACCACAGCCCTGCAAACTGTTGGCTGCTTGGTTTTTGAACACAACCATAGCGCACAGATCTGACCGTAAGCCATAAACTGGCTGTAAACTGCAGTAAAAACCCTGATTGAGACACAGATTCTGACTAACCCTTTGTGTTTGCCTGTCTTACGGCATAATGCAATGTTGGCTGCACAGTGATTCTCTGAGACGGCAGCAGCTGCCTCCCATCAATGGTAACAGCCAGTGGTTACCATTGGCTGCTCCCAGTGGTGATGTGCTGTGCTTTCAAAGAGTCTCCGAAGCCTTTCCACCTTTACAGCTCCATAATCACTTATTCATCCAACACCTGTCACCTTCCTCTCTTACCCCCGACCGTCAAACAGCGGAGCTCATGGCTGCCTTTACAAAGCTGCTGAATTGCTTCTTTGTGTTTAAACATCTCACACAGTGCACACCCTAACCTCACAGCTGTACAGTATGCACATTTTAATTGGACCACAGACTGCAGGTTTAAGCGCTTGGCTCAAACACTGCACTAGCAATGATTCAGCCTGGTATAAAACACTAACGGCAGTGTCATTAATCCAAACAACCCTCACTTTGCAGTCATGGCAGATTGGATTGGCTGTTTCCTGAAGATACGAACGTTCCAGGGACTCTGGAGGTGTTTGGAGCACCGTCAGTGGATGCTAGGGAGCTCTATTACCAGAACTGCAGCTATACAGTCCTTTCAGAAAAATGTGGAGTTTTTCTGTGATTGTTGCAGGCAAAAATCCTTGATTATGCGGCACGTTTTCTTAGAAAATGCGATGGAATATGCGGGATATTTATGCAATTTATGCGATGAAATTGCGGGAACTTGCAAAAACTACGGTTTCATCATGGCTTCATCGCGGGGTTTGCAGCTTTTCGATGATGTTCACATCGCGTAATTATGTCACTTCATAACGTTCCCATGGCAACAGGGGAAAATGGCTGCTCTTGTGTCAAGTAAACGTAACATTTTTCAACTTCGCATATTTTGTGCGGAAATCGGCAATTTATGCTGTGAAAGTGCAGCGTATTTATAAAAATGCGGCCCCCACATAAATATGTGGACTTTGGCTGATTATGCATTGAATTATGAGATCGCATAATCACGTTTTTCTGGAGGGACTGGCTATAGTTCAATGCCGTCCAACCACACAAGTGAAGGGGAAAATGGTGATGGCATTGTTTTTTATGACAAAACATTTTCCGTTTTGGGCCATTTTTACAATAATCAGTTAGCTTACGCATCTCAGTCCGACAAAGCTATACTCAATATGCTCCATTCTTTTGGATTGCAAAACTGAAACAGAAAAATAATGCATGTGGAGGAAGAATAGATCTGTCAAAAGAAATGCATGTCTGAATATTTTCTGCTTTATCAGTCATACTTAACAGTGAAGAAGCTGTAAGGAATGTAAGGAATATTTCAAATCCATACGTTGCAAATAGTTCTTGTCATCCAACAATATCATCAATTTAATCATTCATGGAGGCACCTTATTTTTTGTGTTTGGATGATGTTAGAGAGTGAAATAGAAAAAGGCAGGAACAAAGCACACTTTTTATTTATTTAAATATACACACTGTTAAGAACATAACATCTGTAATCGTGAGAATCTGTGCCATTGTGTTCCTGTGCTGTCCCCCACTCCCCTGCAGATTATACTGTAGACTGACACTGATTTATTATGGTGCATGAGAGTAGCCACATAATAAGGTACAGTATAAATTATTAGTCTGCAGACTTTTCAAATAATTTATTTGATGTTTGGGTGATTTTTTACTTACGCTGAATGTTGATTGTGACAGTAGCATCTTTGCCGTTGGGGGCTGCTTTGTTTGAAGCTCGACAGGTGATCTGCTGACCTGACTCAATGTTGGAGGGAGACAGGTAGAGTGTGCTGACTGTGCTCTCCCTCTTACCATCCCTGAACAAGCTCTGAGGAATCAAGGACAGAGGAGAGCATTGTTTTAAGTTATGTTCATCAATTATCAATGCAAGAGCATCATTTTATCAACAGGAAATACACACACAGAACTGTTTGACCTGGAGTTCATGGAGCATAAAGACATTTTAATTAATTTACTTATTTGTTTAGGGACCAGTGAAATTGTGTGTCCCTCAATAAATACTTACTTTTCTGAGGAACTGATTTTCAGAGGGGGTGAATGATTATTATGAGGATAAATGGCTGATTTAAACATGTTTAAGTCACTTGCAGGTAGTCATTCACTTTTACAATCCTGCATTTCACTGTGCCTTCTCAAAGCCATTGAGCTGGCCAACCATATACATACAGAGTGGGGACTCCCTTTAGCCATTAAATCCCCTTCAAAGCCGGGCAGTGGTAAAAGGCTGTCACAAGCTGAAGCAGAAACCAAAGCCATTGGCTGTTATGCGCTTAAACAATCTAATGCTACATAGAGCCGACTGATCAACAGTTTGATGTTAAAATGAAACTAGTGAACTGGTTCTAGGAAAAGACGTACAAATTACATGCAAGTGTCTTCATTTAAAGGCATACTATGTAACTTTTCCCTCTTCGGTCCTCCTACAGGTTGTCTCATTGGAACTGCAGCTCGCGCGGCTGTAATTCCAATGAGACAACCTGTAGGGGGACCCAAGAGGGAAAAGCTACATAGTATGCCTTTAAGAATTTTTCAAATGTTTATACTATAGAAAATAGCTTTTTACAGTATCTTTTTAACTCTGTTTTGATAAATGTGGCCATTAGTCTCCACCTAAAACATTCCACATTATCCATTTCCACAATGGATTACAATGAAAAGCCCGACGCAAGTGTCTTTGCTAGTTGAAGACCGACACACTTGTCAATTTCCCGTCCAGCACCCGCGTCGTTTAAATAGCACCTGCGCCCATCTTTGCGCCCATGTGCGTGCCAGAGCATGTGAGCGGAGTGGAGCGGAGTGGAGCGGAGTGGAGCGGGAGCGAGCGGGCGGGTCTTAGACAGAGCGCAGAGCGGGATTTCTAAAAGGACGGAGCGTCGCTCTATTTCCCTATTTTCTCCACAATGTATGACAGTCAGTGTCAAATGGTGCATACAACAGAAAAACACAAACTGCACAAAAACAAAAACCCTAGCCCACCCCCTACCCTCTGTGGTCTCAAGGAAAACAAAACAAACAGAAATCACACCTTGCCTAGTCACTCTCCTCTAGTTCTTGTGATGCTGAGATCATTAGGTCTGATATTTGTGCTGTTGTGTTTTCCCATAGGTTGATAGTTGATGATTTGGCTTTGTTAATCCTTGCTGTAGAGAGCTCAAGCATAACTATGTCAATACAAAGCGAGTGGGGGGGGGGGGGGGGCGGTGTTGAGCTATCATTTTCTTGGTTGCAGTTGAGCCAGCTAGCCAAATCTTCCTCTGTCTCTCGAGCAGGTGTAATTAAGAGTCATCATTAAGTAACAGAACAATCGGGTCAGTAGGAATTGAACATCCTATCACATCAGATAGTATTGTTGTTATTTTATGCCAGAACTCATGCACCTGTTCACACTCCCAGACTATATGTAGTAAAGTTCTAGTTTGTTCAGGTTGACAGAACATACAATAGGAAGTGGGAATGGCTTTCGAAACATTATCTCTTCTGAGGAGTCCAATATGTCCTATGGCATATGTTGAAGTGAATATACTGGTAATTTGGGTTCTTGAAACAGTGGAAAATGTCCCAAACTGCCTCCCAATTAATTGTGTTCCCCTCAGGGCTCAGCTCTCATTCCCATTTCTTTACTATTGGGAGTTCTCCTATGGATACTTGCAACAGCTTAGCATAAATCTTGGACACTAATCCTATCACAGGGAAATCAAAGAACCATTTAATGACTGGGTGCACCTCAAGACTGTTTCCCCATGGCACTCCATAACATTTTAGGGCTGATCTTAAGCAAATATAAAAGTAAAAGGATGTCCTGGGGTCCTCAAAACTAGCTCTCAGGTCTTCAAAACTCAACATACTGTAACGCTCACCCCAGTGCTGCAGCGTTGAATAAGGAGGCGATGACTGGCTTGCAACTTCTGTGCATTTATTTAGGGAACACAGCTTAACTCCGGTCACTGTTGTACATTCATTCGCTCAACAACAGAAGAGAATCCCGCTCTTCCTCAACCTCAACATCCCAACTCGGGTTGTCCCCCCCCCTCTCGCGAGACAACCCCCCCCAATAGGTCTCAATAGAACCACATTGACCTCTGCTGGTAACATTAGTGCATAACTGATTAACTCAAAAATAACAGGGACACATTAGGGGGAGTCTCCTCTGTATGGGGCCAATCTGTCTCTGTGGAGTGCGACCTTTCTTTTTCCTGGCAGCTGGACTCACTTCACCCAACCACTTCACCACCTGACAAGGCCCCACCCAATGACAGTCCAACTTGGGGCACCGTCCCTTCTTCCTATGTGGGCTGTACACCCAAACCAGCACTCCGGCTTGGAAGTGTCTCCCCTTTGACCTTATGTCATAGTTCCAGTTTCTCCAGCTGGTCTTGGACAAAGATGTGGGCGGACTCCATCCAATCCTGGAGTCTCCTGGCGTACTCTCTCCCTGGAGGAACAGCAGGGGTGTCAGGGGGTTTGCCAAAGGCCACCTCCACTGGTGTCGTTAGCTCCCTCCCCAACATGAGGGCAGGCGTGCATGAGGTGGACTCCTGAACAGCAGACCTGTAGGCCATGAGGACGAGGGGCAGGTGCGTGTCCCAGTCACATTGATGCTCCGCGGTGAGGATTGCCAGCTGCTTTGCCAGGGTCCTGTTGAACCTGGTCCGGGTCTTATGCATGCCCATACGCTCACACATGGTGGCAAAGACCTGTGATTCAAAATTCCTCCCTTGATCACTGTGAATGGTTTCTGCCACCCCGAAGCAAAAAATTACAAATATAATTAAATGAAAACAATAACAAACCAAGCAAATAGAGAAATATCTTGAAAACAAAATTATATATTACAATATATTACATGGCTAACAGTAAGGTTGCTTACATTGACAAAGACACACAATCAGAAACCTCATAATAAGTTATTTAAATGAAGGTAAGATTTGACTTGTTTTTTTAAAATGGTCCTTTCCTGTGATAAAACGAATGTTACTAGGGTTTTTATTTCACAAAGAACTTGCTCTGTAAATAAAAGTTTTTTTCAAGTTATTGGATTTTGGTAAAGGTAACATCAACTGCCCTCTACTGGCTCCTCTAGTTAAATAAGTGTGGATATCTGAACTGTATGTTATGTTATCAAAAATAAATGATGGTGTCTGACTTTGAACAGAGTGCAACAAAGTAAGCACATTGGCTAATAATCTTTTTTCAACACTCAACCATTGACGACATTCATGCATTTTAACTACATTGGACCTAAGGTTATACTTTAAAACAAGTCTTACTGCTTTATTTTGTGCTACTTGAAGTTTTCTAATTTGGGTTTTTGAAGCAGATGACCAGATTACTGAGCAATAATCTAAGTGACATAGAACTAAAGAGCAAACAATTTGCCTTAATAAAGAAGATGGTAGAAATGGTGAGCATTTCCTTGTAGTGGCAACTGCTCTTCCCATCATAGTAACCATATAGTCAATGTGATCAGACCATGACAATGCACTATCAAGCCGTAGTCCTAAAAGCTTAACTTTATTTACTTGTTTTATAGATTGGCCTGCAACTTCAAGATTCAATTTAGGCCCTTGTGCTAGTTTATGTTTAGAGCCAAATACCATACAGACTGTTTTTGATGCATTTAGCACAAGTTTGTTTGATTTTATCCAATTTAGTACCATGTTGAGCTCCCTAAATAGAACCTGATTAAGCTCAGAACATGTAGATGCAGCATAATGGAGGGTAGAATCATCAGCATACATTGTTAAACTTGCTTGTCCAATTGCAAGCGGCAGATCATTGGTAAAAACTGCAAAAAGAAGAGGCCCTAGGCAACTCCCCTGTGGAACACCACAGTCTAACGCCTTGCTATTTGAAAAAGTGCCATTGTAATATATTCTCTGTGATCTACCAGACAAGTAACTTCTCAACTACAAAATAGATGAGTGTTTAAAACCATAACAACTAAGTTTACCAATTAAGAGATCAAGATCAATCACATCAAAAGCAGCACTGAAATCTAGCATAACTGTGCCCACAAGCATCGACCAGTCAATTGAGCCAGCTATCAGACATTTGTAACATAGCGGTTCCAGTAGAGTGACCAGCTCTGTATGCATGTTGGAACATAGATGTTAAACCATTTATAGAAAGATATTCTTGAATTTGCACAGACACAATTGTTTCTAAAAGTTTACTAAGAACAGGTAAGATGCTAATAGGCCTGCTGTTTGGACCATGAAGACTTTTTGTCTTTTGGAATAGGAAAAATCTTTCCTTCTTTCCATAATGTTGGACAAACACCGCTGATTAAGCTTATATTAAAAATATGACAGATAGATTTGGAAATGTATGAAGCAGATATTTTCAACAGTTTACAGTCTAGATGATCCATACCTGCAGGCTTATCAGCTTCCAGAGAGTTCAACAATCTCTCTACTTCATCAACATTAATTTCATGAAATTCAAAAGCACAGTTTTTTCCCCTCATGAAACCATTTCTTATAAGCTCTTCTGAATTGTATTTAACAGTAGTGTCCATGTTTTCTCTGAGCTTGGAGGTCTTGTCAATAAAATAATCATTAAAATAATTTACGATATGAAGAGGTTTAGTTAAATACGCACCATCTAGTTCTACAAAGGAAGAAATCTGAGCTGTTTTTTACCTATGATTTCATTCAAAAATTACAATATTTTTTTACTATCTTGACCACTTTCAGAAATTCTCTGTTGATAAAAAGTTCTCTTTTTTTCTCTGTTCATTTTGCAGACCTGATTTCTTAATTTGCGATAATCTTTTATATCGTCATGTGCACTTAAGACTGCAACATTCTTGGAATCATTTCTCAAAATCATTAGTTTCTTTAATGAATCATCTATCCACGGAGCACTTTTGGCTTTAACAGTAAATTTCTTGAAAGGGGCATGTCTATTAGCAATAATCATAAAATAGTCCATGAAAAATTTTAAAGCAAGTTCAGCATCCTCAAGATCACATACATTAGCCCAAGGAATGCTATTAAGTTCCCCAAGAAAAGCCTCTTGATCAAATGTCTTATAGGATCTAGTAAAAATTATTTTTGCATTAGCTTTAGGCAACTTCATTCTTCTAGAGACAGCAACAACATTATTGTCACTGAAACCCACTGGAATAGACACAGGTTTGGAGCACATATCTGGAGAGTTAGTATAAATATGATCAATGCATGTTGAAGATTTGACCTCAGTGTGATTAACAGCGATTCTTGTTGGTTGAAATATTAATTGAGATAGTCCGCAGGTATTAGCCATAGACAAGAGCCAATTCTTCAGCGGGCAATTCTCAGATAGCCAATCAATATTCAGGTCACCTAGTAGGTACAATTCTCTAGTTTCCTCTGTAGCCCTATCCAACATGGCACATAAACAGTCCAAGTACTGTATTGTCGAGCTTGGAGCCCTATAACAGCAGCCAATCAAGATAGGCTTCAAGTGCGGCAATTGCACTTGAAGCCATATAGCCTCACTGTCATGTAGCTTAAGGTCATGGTGTGTTTTTACTGGAAAAACAGGTAGTACTTGAAGTGTTTTATCGCCGCCATGGCGAGGAGCTCCCGGTGCGTGACGCAGTAGCGGAGCTCAGCCTTGTTGAAGGTTTTGCTGAAATACGCCACTACTCTCTGTCCTTCTGGCCCCGCCTGAGCTAGCACTGCGCCCATGCCCACGTCGCTGGCGTCTGTGTCCAGAATAAACGGCAACATGGGGTCCGGGGGGGTGAGGATGGGGGCCTCTGTCATCGCCTTCTGGAGGTAGTTGAAGGCTTGTTGGCACTGTGGCGTCCAGGTGAAGCTCCTGCCCTTCTGCAGCAGGTGGTACAGGTGGGCAGCTGTGCAGGAGAAACCTCGCACAAACTTCCTGTAATATGAGGCCAGGCCAAGGAAGCTCTTCAGTTGTCGTTGGTCAGTGGGTGTGGGCCAGTCTCTCATTGCATGCACTTTCTCTTCCAGTGTGCTGATGCCTTCTCCCCCAGTCGGTGACCCAAAAACTCCACCTCCTTCCTCATGAAGCAGCACTTTTGTGGGTGTAATTTCAGTCCCGCCGCAGACACTCTCTGCAGCACTGGGGCGTTGCACAGAGCAAAACTGAGTACCCGTAACTGCCACAACTCCCTGTCCATACAGAAGGCAGTCTTTGGTCTCGTTTCAAGGCTGAGTGGCACCTGCCTCTATCCGCTTCGCAGGTTGAGTGAAGAGAACCAGGAGAAGCCAGACACCAAGAAACCATCACCACTCCCGAGGCCCATGGGCTGTCTGACGGTTCGAAAATGCCAGCTCGTTGCATCTCTTCCACCGCTCTGTCTGCAGCCTCACGGTGAGCCATGGGGAGGTGTCGGGGACGCGTCTTGATGGGCTGTGCATCCCCAGTGTCTATTTCGTGCTGCACCAGGTGTGTCAGGCCCACTTCATTGTCTGATAGTGCAAAAATGTCTGTAAAGTCAGATAACACCTCCCACAGCTCCTCCTTCTGCCATTGCTCCAATTGGTCACAATTATGTCTCCATATCTCTCTTACCGCTGTCAACCTGTCTATCCCCTCCACTGCAGTTGACTGGGCTGGGGGAGATGACCTGGAGTGTGCAGAGATGGGATGACCGTTGCTGGGGGCATGGGACACCAGTGGCAAGGTACTGCGGATTGTTGCTCTCTTCTGGGTTTTTTGTGTCATGGCAGTGTGTCTCCACGGCTGTCCCAACCAGGGGGTGTGGCTTTGAGGACTGTGTGGGTGGTATCATTCTGACAGTGGGGCCCCGGGGGAAGGTCATTGTGTTCTCCCCTAGGTCCAGCATGCAGCACGCAGACCTAAAAAAGTCCAGCCCCAGTATACAGGGGTCCTGCACCTGCACCACCCACACTGTAAAATCCGCTGGCCGACCTCCCAAATTTGGTGCGTCACCCTCCCTGTACCAAGCATAGGGGCCAGCTCACCAGTCACTGTCCTCAGCTGCACTGTAGTCTGCTCCAACTGCGTCCCCTCTGGAACCACATCTGGCCGCATCAGTGTCGCTGTGGAGCCGTGTCCACAAGGGCAGTACATGAAGCCCCACATATGGTGACAGGAACGTGGTAGAAATTCCCAGCGTGAGTCCAACCCACCACCATCATGGATTCTGTGTTCTCGTCTGCTTCAGGGGGGAGTGTAGCCCCTCTCCCCCGCCTGTGCTGTTTGGCTCCTCCTTCTCTCGATGATGCAGCATGGGACATAATGCCAGGGGTCCGTACCATCCCATCTATATGGGCCCTGGTCCATTCCCCGTTGGAATGCTTGGGGCACTGTCTCAGGAGATGGCCAGGCTGTCCGCATCCCCAGTAGACCAGGGGGCATTGGCGAGGGCGTGTGACACTTTGTGGCAAATGCGTGCCCGGATCAGTTCATTCATTTCAGCCGCCCATGCAGGCTTTACTTGGGCTGTGTTAGTGCATGCAGCGGCTCTCAACGTAGGACCGCTCTCTCCAGGGTCGCTTTCCATGGTCCCGCCCTCCACAATCTCCCTTTCTAGAGCCAGCTCCAAAGCCTCTTGTATGGAATGGGGATGGGCGAGCTGGGTCTGAATGCGCAGCCCCTTGGGGGTTGTGGCTTGGATGAACTAGTCCCTGGCATGCTCCATCTGTACTGCAGGAGCCCTCCGGGCTAGAGTTTCAATGTCGTTAGCTAAGACACGGAGGGGTTCTGATGGAATTCCATCCAACCCCGGCATTTTCCCTTTTTTAACCATTTTTAATGCTGATTCAAGTTTCTCTAACGTTATAGGTTGACTCAGTTCTTCTGCCTCTTCTCGACCCAGAAGAGGCAGAAGCTCTTTTAGGAACTCCTGGCACTGTGTCGGATCTGGATTGCAGGATGACTCATACAACTTTGAATAAAAGGATTGGAAAGTGGCGGTGATATCTTTAGGATTAGTTGAGATACCTCTGTCTGTACGGATGCTGTTGATTGTAGCTCTGGACTCACTTTGTTTTAATTTCAGAGCCAGCAATTTGCTTGGTTTGCAACCATTGAACCAGCTCTCCATAGCAAATAATTTAGCTCTGCTCGACTTGTGACTAAAAGACTATGTGTAGATTTGTATTTAGTATGTAGAGATTTACAACGTTCTTCTAACTCCGCAATCCTTGCCTCTCTTTTTCTCTTCAAATTGACCTCAAAGGAAGATGTGAAATCTCTAATAAATCCTTTAGTTGCTTGCCAAATGAATGCGGGGTCCGAAACTGAGTCAGTATTGATTGCAATAAACTCAGCCAGTTTGGCTCTAAACTCTCCATCAAAAGCTGTGTTCTGGAGAAGGGAGTTATTAAATTGCCTTTCTCCTAACATATCACAATGGAATGTGGTTATCAGCGCATTGTTATCAGCTATCGTGTGGAACATTGCCTTAAGCTCACTAGAACAAAGAATATAATCAATGCAGGAGTGGGTGAGTGACGCGCGGAAAAAAAGATATAATCCTTGCTAGTAGGATTGTGCATCCTCCATATATCTGTAAGATACAAGAACTGCTCTCAACATGTCTGATGTGTGTTTTTGGGCCTCTGTGTGGTTGCCACACAGATCTATCCTGATTTAAATCTAGCATTGCATTCATGTCTCCCCCTATAATTAGTGAATATTCATTGAGAGAGAGCAATTCATTGGTTAGACACGGGAAAAAGCTTACGTCAAATGTAGACGGTGCATATACCGAAACAAAGGCTATTTTACTTTCCTTATTGTGGTATATATACAAGATATCCTGCCATAAAAAATAAAATAAATCCCCTAACCCTCTGAGACCGCAGACCCCATTCCCCAGATCTGTAAGATACGCAGCACACGTTAACTCCAGCCCACAATTACCCCTCCTGTCTGAAGTCACAGGTACGTTGAAACAGGTCTAGTGAACTTCTTATGCTAAACATTAATGGCTATCAAAATTCTGAAATAAGCTATGTGAAAAACACACCAATCTAGCTGGAGTAACAAACAGACTATAAGCTGAACAGTCAGCATCCATCGTGTTCTTTTAGTCTGGTTAAATGTTCCTTGAAAGCTTGGCTCCAAAACTTACATACAGTGTCCTCAAGTCAAACTTGGTACAGTAGCCCAGATACCACTAGTCCACAGCTGCTGGGTCCCCCAGCCTCGGCCCCGCCGCTGGCTCCAGCACCAGACGCGAAGTCCCCCCGCATTTTTGGTGTATTGCTATCTTGAGGCATCGAAAATTGATCGCGCCATTGACCAACAAAAACCTAGTCTAAAGTCAATACCGCAGCATTTCATTGTTATTTTAACAGCACATTAGTAAAATGCACCTAGGCTCGTGCACAGCGTGCACACACACTATGCTTGTTACACACAGGTAAGTGCAGCAGCACACAAACATGCAAAAGATTACAAATAAAAATATTACGGTGCAAATCCGCCATCATAATAGCAATGCGCCAAGGTACAAACGCGCCTGGCTTTTAAAGGGAATGGGAGATAACACTCTGATTGGTTTATTGCATATTACACCCAAAACACACCTATGAATTAATGAAGACACTAAGTACAACCCTTTTGAACCATGCGCCTGGCGCACAGACCCTTTTTTCTACCGTTAAACTAGCAAAAGTGGATTTGGACACGCCCTAACCTGCACCATGCACTTCATGCCGTGCACTTAGATTGTTAAAATAGGGCCCAAAGATGTGCATCAGGATACAGTCTTAATGTAAAAAAAAATGAAAACATCTTAGCATGAATCCAACATATTATTAGCAAATATAAATCTCTATTGATGATAGGCTTACTGGCCTAGAGGTAAGGTAGTCACTATGATAGCCTTTCACAGATCCAGTTCATTCTAAGGATTCACTGTGCCACATGTTTAATATTAAAACATGATTTGAACAATTATTATTTTAATAGCTTAGGATTCTATGCAATAAAAAAGGTATGACTAAAGGCTACAGACCACCCTACACTTTATTGTTGACCCAGTTTAATATGCAACTACGGGGTCCTTGGCTTAAAAACGTTGAAGATCCCTATCCAAACTAGGCTACTTAAAGGACCCATATTGTAAAAAAAAAAGAAGAGATTTCCATGTCTGTTGATTATAAGGCAGGTCAATGTGCTTTATAAAAACTGTGAAGGTATCATAGCGCTCAATACACAGAGAAATGCTCAGCCTGTATTCAGAAACTGTACCTTTAAACGAGTTATAAGAACTTCCATACCCTGTGATGTCACAACTATACTATATATAGGAAGAAAGTGCCGCTATAGTGCTGTTACAGTCATTTCCCAGCTGCAATGACGGTACAGAGACTCAGGCTGTTTCTCAATCTCAAGAATGCAAAGAACTGACTTGTATTCTTGGGGACAACGTTCTTGCTGGTTTTTCTTGGAAGAATTAACTTGCTGTAACCACCTCAGACATGAGACTGGTGGACTCAAATGCACGATTCTCAAACAATAGTAGGTATAACAAAAGTAGTTTACTGGGTAGAGTTAAAAAAAAAAAAAAAACACACAATGAGGATCAAAGTTCAAACAAAGAAAAACGCTCACTTGGAGGATCACAAAATAAACAAAACCTGATAACATGGAAACCTGGCTAGAACGTTGGACGAGACCGAGATTCAGACTGAACAAGACAAACTGGCACAAGACAAAGGGAGACAAGGACTATTTATACATGAGGTAGGGGAAAACAGGTGAATCAGGGGTAGACAATGACAATGGCGGGAAATTCACACAAAGGGAGGAGGTCAGGGTCTGAAACGAGAGGGAAAAGGTGAATACAAAATAAAACAGGAAGTGCACAACGAGACTAGACATGAGTGACTAAACTTAAATACTTGACGAGACATAACACTCAAGTTCACAAGCACAGAAACAGCTGTTAACAGTTTGAGATGATGTGTTCTTTCTGCTATTGCTCAACACCCTCAGCACAGAGGCTGCCTGCAGTGCTCCACAATAACAGCTAGAAATAAAAACCACAATATAACCACTTTATAATTAAAACTAGCTCCTGACAAGAAAACCTCATAACGTTACCACTATTGCAATAATAATGAAAAAAAAAAAAAACAGAACTTACTGAGCTTTTATTTTTGTGGTTAAACACCCCTTATTTATTCAAAAACTAATATTACTGTAATAGTTTTAGTCAGTTTCAATGAATGGATATGCACTGGCGTGTCCTAGATGTCCCTATTAGTGTTATGTGGAATTATATATATATGATTGTAGTGCACTGTATATGCCCAGGGACAACAGATGGAAATCAGCAATACAAATTATAAAATTATAAATAAGTCTAAATAACATGCCACAGCATGTTATCACTTTATGTAGAACTGTTAATTTACCATACAGACTGACACTCAACTTCTAAAATATTTATTTTGTCAGAAAAAAAAAATTATGTATGTATACATGTGATATTTAAACAAACGAGGAAATAAAAGCCTCTTATTTACGAGACCAGTCTGAGAGAGCTCCAGTTCACAGCGGGGTCTTTGAGAAACCTGCCCCTCGTTGAATGCCAAAATCAATGTTGGGATAAGGGTGCTGCCAAGTTCATACAAGTTACTAACCAATGCATCCTCGGTAAAATGGGCGTCAAGAACATTTCCGGGAAAATAGTTAGCACTTCTTTAGTAAATATGATCAATGACTTTATTACCACGTTATGTACCACATTTATTTAAAGTAGTTGTGATAAAACCTCTTCTTAAACAATTTTCAAAACCTTACAGCAGTACTCAACACTGACTTTCTCAAACTCCTTTTAAAATCCTTCATCACATGAATATAGGACATTGTGCACATTAAAAACATGCAAAGCTACAAAAATTCGCAATGACACTAGCTAAAACGTGCAGCTATTTGCAATGCACCATCTGTAACCTGCCAGTTCACACCAATGAGGCTTCCATCTAAAACTCCACCAGCCATTTCCACCAGCTGACAGTTTGTAATATAGAAATAAAATGGATTCTGGATCATTTTATTTCTTTAGTTTGTAGCTGACTTGACCAGCTGCTGTTGAAACAGGTGAGGTCCCTTAGTTTCTAAAACCAGCCTCTGGATACTTGACCAGCTGAGTTGCAGCCACACCGCCAGCTAGCTTGAGTCGAGCTGAGACGGGCCAGTTCAGACTGCTAAAACTTGTCCTGCAACACTCTAAAACGGTTTCGTCTCGCCGCAAAACTTTGGTCTGAACTGGGCTTTACAGAAAATATTCAGATGTAACCAGCAAAGTAATCATGAACATTTTCATAGGTAACTGTCATTTATTTACACATTTTTTGCCAGTAACTGTAACAGTAATCAAATTACGTAAAGCCGTTACATGTAAGTAGTTGCTCCCCAACACTGACTAGACCTATATCTAATCTTCCCTTTCTCTCTAAGATCTGTGAAAAGTTATAGTGGCTAATCAGATGTGTGACTGTCTACAAAACAATAGTTTATTTGAGATTTGTCAGTTAGATCTAGAGTGCATCATAGCACAGAGACGGCACTGGTGAAAATTACAAATGACATTCTAATTGCTTCAGACACTGATGTTTGTTTTTTTAACTGACATGAAAAGTGTTTGTCTTTATTACGAAGTTCTTCTGCTAAATTCCTTGTCATGTTTCACCCAGTAGAACTATTAAAAGCAGTTATAAAAATGTGTAAACACCGTTGTTAAGGCAGACGAGCATTACCTGATAAACATCATGTTACTTACTTTACATGGAGCTAAAATCAATACTGAATTATGTTAAAGGTGCAGTAAGCGATGCTGCACAAAGATTGTTGATATTTGAACTCAACTGCCAAACAAATACAACCCCCCCTTCAGAAGCTCCGCCCCCCAGATTCACAGACGCGCTGACAGTGTTGTCATTACTTAGAATTCCTCATGGGGGAGACAACAACTATGCACTATAGCTTTAAGTTTGTGTAAACTGATTGACAATCAGTGTGCAAATGTGTAATCTGTAACACATTACACAAATACAAAAGATGTGTAAACTCACAAACATAATTTGCAAATATAAATACGGATCTGCAAATACACAAACAAGTTCCACAAATAAAAAGTATATCTGTCAGTACATTAAAATGGACATTTGTGAATCTAGTTTCTAACAGTGAATCAAAAAGGCATTTGTGGATTTCAATTCCACCCTTGTGGATCTGCATTTTAAACAGAGTTTTGAGAAAAACATTCTGCCAGTCTGAACGAAAATCGACTCGTATCACTCGGCCATTTGTGGAAAGCTTGCGATTGCTTACCGATGCTGTCTTTCTATGAGCTTTTTTTTTTTTTTTTTAATAAACAGCAATAAGTAATCTTTATTTCTACAAAACGGATTACAAATTTACACACAGATTGTCAATCATTTTACACAAACTTAATGAGACATATCTCATCTCATATAAAGCCAACCAGTTGGGAGCAGCCATCACAAACAACAGCAAACAGAAAAAAAAGGTTAAACTGACCTGTTGAAAACAGCAAACAGTAAAACAGCAAAGCTAACGTTAGTCACTTGTGTCACTTGATTCCTTTGAAATTACGGAGGTTTTGCTAGCATTAGCCAACCTGTACTGGTATTTGCCTGGGTATGTAAATAATAATAATAATAATAATAATAAAATTAAAAACAATATAACAATTGTTTATAAAAGGTACAGGGCATATTTACAAAGCAAAAGAAAATAAAAAATCAGACCAGCAATTGATGTGAACATATGTACAGTGATCAAAGAGAATAAGCCAGTTTAAAAAGGTGTGTTTTAGATGAGTTTTGAAACTGGAAAGCCAGTCAGTGTTATGGATATTCAGTGGCAGGGACTTCCAGATGCAGGGGGCCGAGCGACTGAATGCTCTGAGCCCAAAGGTGGTCAAACGGGTGGAGGGTTGAGTGAGGTGTATGGAAGTGGAAGACCTGAGAGTATGAGTGGGTGTGTTGATGTGATTGAGATCAGTGAGGTAGAGAGGAGCAGGAGTGATTAATTAAAATTAATAGAAGGGGTTCTGGTGATGATGCTGCGAGCAGCAGAGTTCTGAACCAGTTGAAGTTTGTGTATGGATTTGCAGGGAAGACCATAGAGAAGGGAATTACAGTAATCAATGCGTGATGTAACCAGTTTGTGAACAAGAATGGCAGTGCTATCAGATGTGAGAGATGGACACGATTAATGTTGCGTAAATGGAAATATGCAGACCGAGTGACATTGTCTATGTGTGCTTGGAATGATAGTGTGCTGTCAAGGATGACACCCAGACTCTTGACCTGTGAAGAGGGGAAACCAAGGCGTTGTCAATGGTGAGAGAGAAACTATCAGTTTTTATCAGAGTGGATTTGGTGTCAATGAGGAGAACCTCAATTTTTTCACTGTTGAGTTTTAGAAAATTATCGGAAAACCAGGATTTGTTTTCTGCTAAGAAGTCAGAAAGGGAGGTGGGTGGAAGGCAGGATGTTGGTTTGGTGGACTGGTAGAGCTGGGTGTCATCCGCGTAGCAATGGAAATTAATTTTGAATTTGCGGAAGATATGGCCAAGAGTTCACCCAAACAGACTAGGTTGCTCATTTTTAGCAGTCAACCTACAGCTCGCTGTACAGTCTGCCCCACGTGCGTGACTATCTTCTTTTTCTCCGCCCACCATGGCAGCTCCCAGATCGATCACCCTCACCACCCCCCCGATCACTGAAACCTGGCACAAACCCTTGGACTACTTCTCACTCAACCAGATCACACCAACAGGATTCACCCACACAGACAAACCACACACTGAAGGACGGGGAGGTGGCGTTGCCACTGTTCACAGAAAGGACATTAAAATAACCACCATCTACATCCCAGCCGCCATGTCTTTAGAACATCTCACCTTCAAACTCTCTGGTCCCAGTCCTCTCATCACTTCCGTTATCTACCGCCCCCCAAGTCAAACCCCACCTTTCTCTCAGATTTTTCGCATATCCTGACCCAGCTCTGTACTACATCACCCTCTGTCCTCATCCTTGGAGATTTTAACTTCCACATCGACAACATCAACTGCAAATCTGCCACTTAATTTCTGGAACTGTTAAACTGTTTCAACTTCTCACAACATGTTAACCTCCCCCACCCACACTCATATCCTCGACCTGGTCTGCTCCACTGGTCTCACAGTAAATCATCTCTCCAACGTCACTCTCCATATCTCAGAACATCTTGCAATCATCACAGACATCCCCATTCCTATCCCAAAAGACGAGCGCAAAATCTCATTCAGGAACCTCAAATCCATAAATTCATCTGCTCTCTCAGCTTCTCTCCCCAATTTAATATCTGCCCCCCCTCCCCCCCCCTCAGTGTCTGATGATCCAACCCACCTTGTGGACTACTAAAACAACACTCTGTCCTCCTGTCATGACCTACTGGCCCCCATCATTACTAAAACTGTCTCTTTCACATACTCAGCCCCCTGGTACACTCCTGAACTTCACCAAATGAAGTCCCACAAAATAAAACCGGTTTAACAGTTCACCTCCATGCATATACAGACTAACTTCACCAATACAAAAATGCACTAAACACTGCCGGTCCTACTACCAGCTCATACACGCTGGCTCCAACAACCCCAAGACTCTCTTCTCTACAATAAACAAAGTTCTTAACCCCCCTGACAACTTGACCACCTCCCCTGCTCCTTCAACCACCACACCTGCCTCCCCCCCTCCATCCTCTCAGTCACAACACAGCACTGAAACAGCCCTCCGCAAAGTCACAAATGACCTCCTCCTCCTCTCCTCTGACTCTGGCCACCTCACCATTCTTATCATGCTTGACCTCACTGCAGCCTTCGACACCATGAACCACTCCATCTTCCTGTCCCAACTGGAAAACTACCGCAACATCAGTGGCACCACACTCTCCTGGCTCCGTTCCTATCTCACCAACAGACAACAGTTCATACACATCAACAACTGCACCTCTTCCATTGCTCCTCTGTCACAAGGCATCCCCCAAGGTTCGGTGCTTGGTCCTCTCCTTTTCATCCTATACATCCTGCCACTCGGAAATATCATACGCAAACATGGTCTTCACTTCCACTGCTACGCCGATGAAGTCCAGAGCTACATCTCTACCAAATCCATCACCACAGCTATATCCTCCACCTTGACCAACTGCCTCACCAATATTCAAAACTGGATGCTGAAGGCCCTCCCCTGGAACCATCACCTTATCGTGGTGGAGAGGTTTGTGTGTCCCTATGAACCTGAGGGCTGTGTTGTCTGGAGCTTTGTGCTCCTGGTAGGGTCTCCCAAGGCAAAGTGGTCTCAGGGGAGGGGCCAGACAAAGAATGGTTCAAAAACCCTATGAAAAAACGAGGTAGAGATGGAGTGACCCTGCCCGGAGGAAGCCCGGGGCCCCCGTCTGGAGCCAGGCCCAGATGGAGGGCCCGTTAGCGAGCGCCTGGTGGCCGGGTTTGCCACGGAGCCCGGCCGGGCACAGCCCGAAAAAGCTACGTGGCACCTCTCTCTCCAACCCATGGGCCCACCACCTGTGGGAGGAACCGCTGGGGTCGGGTGTGCTGCCACATGGGTGGCAGTGAAGGTCAGGGGCCTCGACGGACCAGACCCGGGCAGCAGACGCTGGCTCTGGGGACGTGGAACGTCACCTCTCTGTGGGGGAAGGAGCCGGAACTTGTGTGGGAGGTGGGGCGCTACCAGTTGGATCTGGTGGGGCTTACCTCTACGCACAGTCTCGGTTCTGGAACCATACTCCTGGATAGGGGTTGGACTCTTTTCTTCTCCGGAGTTGCCCAGGGTGTGAGGCGCCGGGCGGATATGGGGATACTCACAAGCCCACGGCTGAGCGCCGCTACGTTGGAGTTTACCCCGGTGGATGAGAGGGTCGCCTCCCTACGCCTGCAGGTTGTGGGGGAGAAAACTCTGACTGTTGAGCTGAAGAGCTCGGAGTATTCGGCCTTCTTGGAGACCTTGAATGGAGTCCTGTATGGGGTTCCAGTGGGGGACTCCATAGTTCTGCTGGGGGACTTCAACGCGCACGTGGGAAATGATGGAGACACATGGAGAGGCGTGATTGGGAGGAACGGCCTCCCTGATCTAAACCAGAGTGGTTGTTTGTTGTTGGACTTCTGTGCTAGTCATGGATTGTCTATAACGAACACCATATTCGAACATAGGGATGCTCATAAGTGTACTTGGTACCAGAGCACCCTAGGCCAAAGGTCAATGATCGATTTTTTAATCGTTTCATCTGATCTGAGGCCATATGTTTTGGACACTCGGGTGAAGAGAGGGGCAGAGCTGTCAACTGATCACCATCTGGTGGTGAGTTGGGCCAGAGGGTGTGGGAAGACTCTGGACAGACCTGGTAAGCCCAAATGGGTAGTGCGGGTAAATTGGGAACGTCTGGAGGAGGCCCCTGTCCGAGAGACTTTCAACTCACACCTCCGGCAGAGCTTTTCGTGCATCCCTGTGGAGGCTGGGGGCATTGAACCTGAGTGGACAATGTTCAAAGTTTCCATTGCTGAAGCTGCGGCGGGGAGCTGTGGTCTTAGGGTCTTAGGTGCCTCAAGGGGCAGTAACCCACGAACACCGTGGTGGACACCGGTGGTCAGGGAAGCCGTCCGACTGAAGAAGGAGTCTTTCCGGGATATGTTATCCCAGAGGACTCCGGAGGCAGTTGCAAGGTACCGAAGGGCCCGAAGAGAGGCAAAGCAGCGGGTGTGGGAGGAGTTCGGAGAAGATATGGAGAAGGACTTTCAGTCGGCACCAAGGTGCTTCTGGAAAACCATTCGCCACCTCAGGAGGGGGAAGTGGGGAACCATCCAAGCTGAGTACAGTAAGGATGGGACGCTGTTGACCTCAACTGAGGAGGTAATAGGGCGGTGGAAGGAGCACTTTGAGGAACGAGCTGAGCCCGAAGGCAAAGCTCTCAATCTACCGGTCAGTTTTCGTTCCTACCCTCACCTATGGTCATGAAGGCTGGGTCATGACCAAAAGAACGAGATCCAGGGTACAAGAGGCCGAAATGGGTTTCCTCAGGAGAGTGGCTGGCGTCTCCCTTAGAGATAGGGTGAGAAGCTCAGTCATCCGTGAGGAGCTCGGAGTAGAGCCGCTGCTCCTTCGCGTCGAAAGGAGCCAGTTGAGGTGGTTCGGGCATCTGGTAAGGATGCCCCCTGGGCGCCTCCCTAGGGAGGTGTTCCAGGCACATCCAGCTGGGAGGAGGCCTCGGGGAAGACCCAGGACTAGGTGGAGGGATTATATCTCCAACCTGGCCTGGGAACACCTCGGGATCCCCCAGTCGGAGCTGGTTAATGTGGCTCGGGAAAGGGAAGTTTGGGGTCCCCCTGCTGGAGCTGCTACCCCCGCGACCCGTTACCGGATAAGCGGAAGAAGATGGATGGATGGATGCTGAAGGCATGTGACATTGCATTCAGAACAGGTGATGCTCAAGCCTATAGCTCCTCCAGGGCTAACCTGAATAGGGGCATCAAAAAGGCCAAGCACAACCACAAGCTAAGGATTGAGGATCACTTCAAGAACAACTCTGACCCCTGACGCATGTGGCAAGGCATCCAGGCCATCACAGATTACAAAGCTACTAATTCCACCCCCCTGTCACCGACACCTGTCACTTAACCACTTCTATGGCCGCTTCGATAGGGACAACAAGGAGGTTGCCATCGAGGCTGTGGTCTCTGCAGATCACCAGCCCCTCACACTCTCCACCACCGATGTGTGTGTGGCACTGAGCAGGATTAATGCACACAAGACTGCTGGTCCTGATGGTATCCCCGGACGCATACTCAGGGCCTGTGCTGTGTAGCTGACTGAGGTTTGGACTGGCATATTTAATCTGTCACTAGCCCAGGCAGCTGTCCCCGCGTGCTTTAAAACCACCTCCATCGTGCCAGTGCCAAAAAACTCCACTGCAACAAGCCTTAATGACTTCCGTCCAGTTGCACTCACCCCCATCATTATGAAGTGCTGTGAGAGGCTGGTCCTGGCCCATCTCAAGACCTGCTTACCACCCTCATTTGACCCCTTCCAATTCACCTACCATCAGAACAGGAGCACAGAGGATGCCATCTCTACGGCACTTCACTCTGCCCTGTCCCACCTTGACAATAGCAACACCTATATGAGAATGCTGTTCGTTGACTTTAGTTCAGCGTTCAACACCATCATCCCCTCCAAACTGATCACCAAACTCAGTGAACTGGGCATCAATACCTCCCTCTGTAACTGGATTCTTGACTTCCTAACCTCAGTCTGTTAGGTTAGATAATCACACCTCCTCAACCATCACCGTGAACACCGGCGTACCACAGGGATGTGTGCTGAGCCCTCTCCTTTACTCCCTCTTCACCTACTACTGCACACCTTTACATTGCTCTAACACCATTGTCAAGTTTGCAGACGACACTACGGTGATTGGTCTCATCAGCAACAACGATGAGACGGCCTACAGGGAGGAGGTCCAGCACCTATCATCGTGGTGCACTGACAACAACCTGGCTCTCAACATGAAGAAGACCAAAGAGCTCATTGTGGACTTCAGGAAGTCTAAAGCTAGCACACACACCCTCATTCTCATCAACTGGACTGAGGTGAAGCTAGTGACATCTAGCTTCAAGTTTCTGGGTGTCCACATCTCTGAGGACCTCTCCTCAACACCTCTACCCTGATTCTGAGGAGACTCAAGAAGGTCCACCTGTCTCATAAGATCCTGGTGAACTTCTACCGCTGCACCATCGAGAGCATCCTCACCAACTGTGTCACAGTTTAGTATGGCAACTGCTCTGCCCATGACCGGAAAGCACTGCAGAGGGTGGTGAAAACTGCCCAACGCATCACCGGTTCCTCACTCCCCTCCATCAAGGCCATCAAATGCAAGTGATGCTTGCGTAAGAAGCGCAGCATCATCAAAGACTGTTCTCACCCCAAACACAGCCTGTTCACCCCACTCCCCTCCAGGAGGCGTTTCAGGTCTCTTCGCACCCGTACCAGCAGGTTCATAGGAAGCTTCTTTCTTGCGGCTGTCACCCTACTGAACTCTTGCTCTGCATCCCGGTGACAATTAACCTACTAAGCCACCCCCCCGGTGATGCTAGAGATCAGAGGAAAATGGGCCAACTGATTCAAGGTGATAGAAGATCAACTTTGACTCAAATAACCACTCGTTACAACGGAGATATGTAGCAAAGCATTTGTGAAGCCACAACACGCACAACCTTGAAGCGGATGGGCTATACCAGCAGAAGACCCACCGGGTACCACTCATCTCCACTAAAAATAGGAAAATGAGGCAATGATTTGCACGAGCTCACCAAAATTGGACAGTTGAAGACCGGAAAAAATGTTGCCTGGTCTAATCAGTCTTGATTTCTGTTGAGACATTCAGATGGTAGAGTCAGAATTTGGCATAAACAGAATGAGAATATGGATCCGTCATGCCTTGTTACCACTGTGCAGGCTGGTGGTGGTGGTGTAATGGTGTGGGGGATGCTGTCCTACCAATATGGGCCAACATTTCTAAAGAATGCTTCCAGCACCTTGTTGAATCAATGCCACAAAGAATTAAGGCAGTTCTGAAGGCGAAACACGGTATTAGTATGGTGTTCCTAATAATCATTTAGGTGAGTGTATATTATTCTTACTACAATTATGTCACTGCTACTACATTGCACATATCTGTACATGTTGTTCATACATTTTTCATCTTACATAGCCATATTTATTCTGCTCTTATAACACTGCAATTTATTTCTTGTCCTGCCTATGCACCACCTGTCTATACTTGTATATCACATTGCACTTTTCTGCTTTTTTGCACTTCTGGTTAGACGCAAACTGCATTTCGTTGTCTTTATACTCTGCACAATGACAATAAAGTTTAATATAATCTAATCTAAAAAAAACCCAACTTCCTCCAACTCAACTACAATAAATCCGACTTGATGCTCATCGGCCCGAAATCCCTCACAAAGAACACCCATAACTTCGGTCTCACTGTCAACAACTCCACCCTGTCTCCATCCCCACACATCCGTAACGTCATCTTTGGCAGCAACCTCACTTTTGAACAACCAAATAACCAGAACTGCCTTCTTTCACCTCAAAAACATTGCCCGTCTCCGCCCATCACTCACCTACTCTGCTGCCAAAACTTTGATTCACGCCTTCATCACTTCCAGAATTGACTACTGCAACAGCATCCTCTATGGTTCACCTGCAAAAGCCTTAAATAAAATCCAGTACATCGAAAACTCTGCTGCCCTGATCTCCTCACCCACACCCGTTCCCGTGACCTGTCCTTCAGAACCTCCACTGGCTCCCTGTTTCCCGCATCCAGTTTAAAGTCCTCCTCACCCACAAAGCCCTCCATAACTAGGCTCACAGACCTGCTCCACTGCCACAACCCCGTAACCTCCGCTTCTCTAACGCAAACCTCCTCTACCCTCCACTCAGGACCACGCACCATAGCTGGGGTGACAGAGTTATTTCGTTTACCAGAATTTATCCATCTTAATTCCCCCCCTAAACGATACTTGATGGCACAGATTGCGAAACCGTTCCCACGGATTGTGAAACTGTTCGCACAGATTATTTTCTTCTACTATGTGAACCTAGAGGGGCTCCATAGTTATCCTCTATGCACTGGGTTGGTTTTATTAATCTACCAATCAACAGAGAGTAGAACAGCTTTGGGTGTTCATCTGCTGAACAGGTCACTTCTCGCAGTAGAATGTCATGTTGCAGGACTACATGTTGCCACTCAGGCACTGACAGACTTGACAATAGAATAACCTCCTATTTTGGTGGAGAGTTAGATTAACAGAGTTTATTACAAAGTGTTTGTTTAGAATAAACCGAAATTAAATGTTACTCTGTTGTAATGGTTTTGCTCATGAATTCATTTACATATGGAAAATGAGTGACGTGAAGTGAGTGCTTGAATTATGTATCTCTTTCCTGAATAAATGTAATTTCACTGCCAAATATCTATTGCTCTGTACAAAGCAAATACAAAAATGCATACATAGTAGTACATGCATACTCTGAGGCTTTAACTTTACACAAGCTTCACGTTCTGATTAAACCTCACTGGAAAATAGTAAATGCATACTGGTATATGTAGGTATTGTAATGTAATGGCATGTAAATATAATATTGATGAGAGAAGCTGTGTCTGTCTTTAATAAACATGTTTAAGTGACTGGGCTCTGTCTAATTTATGAGTTTCTATAACAAATTAAGGGCTGTTGGCCTGCCACAGCTCTACATCAGGGGAATATGCTAGGACCTCTCACTCCTTCTGTTTCCAGTCCCCTGAAATGGTAAAAAATGGCAAAGAAAACCAACACATTCTTACCCCATCACATCAAAAAGCAAAGCTTGGTAGGGGCGCCTGGGTAGCTCATTTGGTAGAGTGCGCGCCCATATATAGAGGTTTACTCCTCAAAGCAGGAACTGCAGGTTTGACTCCCACCTGTGGACCCTTGCTGCATGTCCCCCCCCCCCCCCCATCCTTCAGCTGTCATAGGACATACAAATAGAGTCCTAGAGTCCTAAAATGCCCAAAAAATAATCTGAAGTTATTGTGCTGGGCTACTTCCTTATTATCAGATTGTTAGACTCTCCAGTTGGTCCAGAATGCTGCAGCACGTGTACTGACAAGAACTAAAAAAAGAGATCATATTTCTCCTGTATTAGCTTCTCTGCATTAGCTTCCTGTAAAATCCAGGATTAAATTTAAAATCCTTCTTCTGACCTACAAAGCTCTTAATGGTCAGGCACCATCATATCTTAAAGAGCTCATAGTACCTTATTGTCCCACTAGAGCACTGCGCTCCCAGAATGCAGAGTTACTTGTGGTTCCTAGAGTCTCCAAAAGTAGAATGGGAGCCAGAGGCCTCAGCTACTATTATTCCTAGTCATAGTTCTATAATCTTTATTGGTACTATAATTGTAAAAAAAAAAATCATCACTATTCATTATAGTGAGTAGTTCATCATACCAACTGCTATAATTGTTATGAATCATATTTCTCCATAACTGTATATCTGTATCAGTGTCTCTGTGTCCCAACCGGCAGCGGCAGATGGCTGCCCACCAAGAGTCAGGGTCTGTCTGAGGTTTCTGCCTGTAAAAAGGACGTTTTTCCTTGCCACCAAATGTTTACTCTTAAGGGTGGAATTGTTGGTTCTCTGTAAATTATAGAGTATGGTCTAGACCTACTCTATCTTTAAAGTCTCCTGAGATAACTCCTGTTGTGATTTGACACAACAAAATTGAATTGAATTTGTTGAATCTTAATCTAATCAAATTCACTTCCATGTTGGCTGGTCCACATCTTGCTTTGGGTTTACACTTCGAGTGGTCCAATATTTGAAGGCATTAACAATTTATAGGAATTTTACACAGAGGTATCTATGTATCCATGACTTCTGTTGTATAGTCACAGAGTTGCACTGATTCAACTGCTAGTATAAGCATGTCCTACGATAATATAATATACTGTATGATGAATATTGGTATTATTAGGGTTAGGATTTTTGTATTTTACTTGTTTACTGTGAACCATCATATCTGTCTTGCAACTAAACGCTTTCATACTATCAACCATATACCTCAGTTAAATAGTGCTTTTCTATGTCTTAATGACCACTTAAAACACTTTACACACTACGGTCCCCATTCACTATTCAAACACACAAATGTATACACTGGTGGCCGAGGCTGCCATACAAGGTGCCACCTGCTCATCAGATAAACACTCACACACCGGTGCAGCCGGGAGCAATTTGAGGTTCAATGTCTTGCCCAAGGACACTTTGACACTTTGACTGCAGGGCCAGGGATCGAACCCCTGACCTGCTTTGCAGACAACTGCTCTACCTGTACGACCACTTGACCGTCACGTGAAATCACTTTTCTCTGTTCTATCTGTTCAATTCTTAAAGGGGTGATAGAATTATTATATAGGGTATTTCACAGTGTTCCTTAAATGGATACTTCACCGATTTAGCATTAAGTCAAGTCAAGTCAAGTTTATTTAATAATAATAATAATAATAATAATAATAATACATTTAATTTATAATGCACTTTTCATCAAAGATCTCAAAGTGCTACAGGTTAGAAACACAAAAGATAAGCAGTTTAAAATACAACAAAGAAAAGAAACAAAAAAGAAAAAAAAAAAGTCTTTCAAGCTTTGCTAAAAAGAAATGTCTTAAGGCCTTTTTTAAAACAGTCAGTGGATTGAGGTGCCCTCAAGGTGTCAGGAAGGGCATTCCACAGACGTGGGGCAGCAGCACAGAAGGCCCTATCTCTAGGCCCTAATGGTCCTGAGTCTGGTTCTGGGTAAGTGGAGGAGGTTTGAGTGAGTGGAGCGGAGGGAGCGTGTTGAGTTTTGTGGGTTGATAAGTTCTTTGAGGTGGGGGGGGGGGGGGGCATGTCCATGGATGCATTGATGTGTGAGGAGGGAAACCTTGTACTCAATCCTGGTGGAGACGGGAAGCCAGTGGAGTGAGTGGAGAATGGGGGTAATGTGCTCATGTTTCCGCACTCTCATCAAGATCCTAGCTGCAGAGTTTTGGATGTACTGAAGCCTCTGCAGACTCTTTCTAGGAATCCCAATGAGTAGCACATTGCAGTAGTCTAGTCTGGAGGAGACAATGGCATGAACCAGCTTTTCGGCATCTGAGAGGGAGAGAATGGGGCGGAGTTTTGAGATGTTACGGAGGTGATAGAAAGAGGTCTTGCATAGGTGATTTATATGGGCTTCAAAAGTGAGTTGGGAGTTTTGTGACTGTTGATGAAAGTGGGATGTTGGAGCATTTATATAGCACATTTAAAACAACCAAAATTGACCAAAGTGCTGTACAAATTGAAGTGCACAACACAACCACTAAAATCAAGCAAAATGAGTTAAAAATAAATAACTAAAAATAAAGCAAGTTTGAATCCCCCGGATTTAACGGCAAATAGATTTGTGTATCATCGGCATAACAGTGGAAGGAAACATTGTGTTGGCGGAATATATTGCCCAAAGGGAGCATATACAGAGCAAACAAAATAGGTCCCAAAATGGAACCCTGAGGTACTCCACTAGAAATAGGGGCTGTGGAGGAGTAAAGGCTGCCAATGTTAACAGAGAAAGTCCTATCGGCTAAATAGGAGGCAAACCACTTGAGGACAGTGCCCTGGATGCCAACCTGGTCCTCAAGACGATTTAATAAAATATTGTGATCCACTGTATCAAATGCTGCACTAAGGTCTAACAGAATTAGGATGGCACATTTACCACAGTCTAAAGCCAGTAGCAGGTCATTTGAAACATTAAGAAGGGCCGATTCTGTACTGTGACGAGCCCTAAACCCAGATTGAAACTTTTCCATGATGTTGTTATTTTCTAAATGAGCCAGTAGCTGAGCATAAACCATTTTCTCCAATACTTTAGACAGGAAGGGAAGCTTGGAAATGGGACGGAAATTATTTAAATCTGATTTGTCGAGGTTCGGTTTTTTAATAAGAGGATGGACATGTTTAAAAATGGATGGGACAGTTCCATTGGCAAGACTGCTGTTTATAATGAGGGAAATTGTGGGACCTACAGTGTCCAATACATCCTTTAAAAGGTGTGAGGGAACAATATCCAAAGGGTAGGTGGAGGACCTTGTATGAGCAATAGTGTCATAGACGAGCGACAGAGATACAGGCTGAAAGCTATTTAGGATGGCAGGGGGGGCAAGCATCAGACCAGGATCATAAATGGGCAGTGAGATATTTGAACGAATAAGATCTATTTTTGTTAAGAAAAATGTTAGAAAATCCTCAAAAATGGCTGCGGATGGTACAAGACAAGTGTTGTCAACAGGGGTGAGAACTAAATTCATTGTATGGAACAAGGCTTTGGGATTGTGGTGATTTTTGGAGATGATGTTGGCGAAATATTTGGCCCTTGCTGCTTTGACCGATAACTGATAATTAGCCAAACAGCCTTTCAGTATCTCAAAAGACACACGTAGCCTGTCCTTTTTCCATTTTCTCTCTGCTTTTCGACATAGTCGTCTAAGAGCACGAGTGTCACTATTCAGCCAAGGCTGAGATTTGGCTCTAGGTTTCCTGATAGTCAGAGGGGCAATGGAGTCCAAAATATTTCCACAGATAGAATTAAACTCTGTGATTAATAGGTCTGTATTCAGCTGATGGGGTGGGGTTTTAGAACTGCTAAGTGAAAAAGAGGCTCTGAAGGCATCTGAGAAATAACTTGGAGTGGATGTATTTATAGATCGGCAGTAGTGAGCAGGAGTTTGATGATTGCAGATGATTTGAAACAAGGTGGAGAACCTGATACACTGATGGTCTGAGACACCCAAATCCTCCACATCCAGAGAATCAATGGACAGACCAAGTGTAAAAACAAAATCCAAAGTATGACCACGGTTGTGAGTAGGGCAGGTAACATGCTGAGTAAAGTTAAAAGAGTCCATAGTTCCGAGAAATTCAGCACTGGCATTGGATGGAATGTCCACGTGAATATTGAAGTCCCCAGAGATTAAAATCTTATCATAGCCTAAAACCACCGAAGATAAAAATTCAGAAAAGTCAGTTAAAAATTCAGAGCAAAATAGAGAATTCTGTTTGGGAGGGCGGTGGACAGTTACACAAAGGACAGGCTTTATACCACCTGTTTTAAACATAAAAACCTCAAAACTGGTATAAGCATTTGAACCAACAGGAGTGCACCAGTGGCATTTTTTAAAAATAACAGCAATACCTCCTCCACGGCCACTAAGCCTGGGTGAGCTAAAGAAGTCATAGTCAGGGGGACATACTTCTAAGAGCTGGCTATATTCACCAGACTCCAACCAGGTTTCAGTGAGGAACAAGAAATCTAGGATGGTGAAGGAGATAAACTCATTTAGAATAAAAGTCTTTTTTGAGAGGGACCTCACATTTAGGAGGGCCAGTCTACACATAACTACTGGTAATGGGACAGTAGTGCATTTTATGTAAAGAAGATTGTTTTTATTAACCCTATTAATTGTGTAATGAGGGCAGGAGGCTCTATCTGTGACAACAGTCTGAATGGGGAGATGGACCGGTGGTAGTGTTAATGGCAAGGGAAGACAGTAGGGGGGGCTAGTGCTGCAAACAGTATCCTGAGGTGATGCCATAGATGGAGAAAGGGATTCCAGAGTGTGTGTGTGTGTTGTGTAAATAGTCACTCGTGTGGTGAGGACCGCACAGCATGCTGGACGTTAGCGGCTAGCACCTGTGAGCCCAGCCTGTTAAGATGAATGCCGTCTCTCATAAAGAGAGAATATCGATCCCAAAATTGTCAACGAAACCAACATTGTGTGCCCCACATGCAGACTGCAGCCAGTTGTGAAGGCTAAAGATTCTGCTGAAGCGAGTGGCACCACAGCCTACTGTGGGAATGGGACCTGATATAAAAACAGATCTGCCACATTGTTTTAGAAGCTTATAAAGTTGGCTAAAATCTTTTCTGGTCAGCTCCGACTGTTGGCGGACTGTATCGTTGGTTCACACGTGGACAATGATCCTTTTTATGGAAGTTGGGAGTGAAGGTAATAGAGCTCGGAGTTTTTCTCGGATGGCAGTGACTGTGGCACCGGGGAGACAGTGTGTAGCTGCATTGAAGAAACACTCCTGATAATGGAATCACCAACGATCAACGTTGTAAGGGAGAAAAGCGGATGAGGGGATGAAGACTGGGTTCTGACAGCCCCATGGGTGGACCGAACAGAGAGTTGTAGTGGTGAAGAACGGGGCTGGGGACTTTTTGGAGGGTGTCCAGCAGCAGACTCGGGATGAGGGAGACCACCGGATCTTCTGACAGCATCCCTTATGAGCTGCGAGCGGAGGAAACCCCTCGCCGTTTCTGTTGGAGGTCAATCAAGGCATCCGTCTGGTTGTCAGCTGCGGTGGGAGCCAGAGCCAGGTGGTCACCTGCCGTTGGCCCATCCACCTGGAGGGGGGCCGGAACCTGCAGGGGAGCTGAAACCTGGAGGGGAGCCTGAGGTGGGGCGTCGTCGGCCAGCTGGTGAATCGAGGCCAGTGGAGGAGCCGGAGTCGGAGGATCATCAGTAGCCAGTAGTGCAAAGTGGTTCGAGAGGTGCAGGCTAGGTGGTGATGCCCTGCTCGCACCCGCTGTTTGCTTCGGATGACCACGGACCTGCACTATAGACCACGACGACTGCGGTGTAGAGCAGGCCAGCTGAGGACAGGTGGAGGAATCCCAGTGGACCGTGTCCTGCAGGGCTGCTGTGAGAGACGCCAGCCGCTTGGATTGCACGGCAGCTACGTCCATGAAGTTAGACAGGAGAGGCTCTTTATGCTGCAGCTCGTCGGTGAGTTTTTGGATTTCATTTTTAAGGTTGATTTTCTCCTCAGCTTGGTTGAGTAATATAGATTTGTCAGGTGTTGTTGCCATGCTGAGTGTAGTGTGACTAATTGTCCTTTTTAGGAAATCTTGTGCGGAAAGGCCGGTTAGCCCGAAGGTTGAGCTCAGGCCTGTAGCAGCAGTTTCAGGCATGCATGTGGCTATGCAATGTTTGTTTGTTGCGTCTCTTTGTGGTCGTTTTGTATAAAAACAATACAAGCTGCTCAGTTGCCCTCTTAACTTACATTGCAGTCAGAGTAATAAGAATAGGCCTACACCCATGTAGGGAAAGTCATTTTTCTACCTTTTCTTAAATCCAGTGAGAGGGAGCTCAGTCAGTCAGGTATATGTAAGGAGATAACATAGGCACAGGCTATTAAGCTTTGTATCAGTAGAAACACGGTAGTATTTTTGAATGACCGTGCTTCCCTCCCTCATGTCCCCCTGAGACCAGAGATCTCTGTATTGTGGGTCTGGAAAAAAGCCTCTGATGACGGAAAAATCGTCATTTTCCGAGGCATTTTTGCCCAGAGGCAATGGACTACAGCCAGTAGTAGGAGCTACTTCCGCATGTTTTCAACCCGCCCATAGGGGGTTGGTCTGTCGTCTTTCTCCGAAGATTCCCAAACCAAAACAAGTGTCAGCCATCTTGAATCTTCGCTACTGGCTTCTCAGCAGAAAACTTTAAATGGATAGATAGATTTATTCATCCCAAAGGAAATTTTAGAACAATTATGTGCATTAAAACTACCGCACACGTGTACCACCGGTATACATTGGTACAGATCGGAGAATATGCAGGACACTTTATAATACTGTATATGAATACTCGACACAGCTTCGCCCGCCTGCTATGGAGACCAGCGGTGTTGCTCGATGCCTCTGGCTGGTAAAGGGACATCATTAGCGGGGAACGGTGAACGAGTTTGCCGGTGGAAAGCTAACGCTAGTCGGCCACCTGTTCCATCAATCCTGCTTGCAAGTGTCCGCTCATTAGACAACAAACTAGACTACATCCAGCTTCAACGAAACTCCCAACGCGAGTTCAGAGACTGCTGAGTTTTTGTTGTTGTGGAAACATTGATGTGCTGTGTTAACACGGTGTCAAGTAAGTTGAGATCCCTCGCCCTCACCAGCAGTGGAAGGTAAGGGACTTTCCACTGATGGCCTTTACATCACAGAGGGAATTAAGGGATTTTCCACTGTTTGCCTCTACATTAGGAAAACAAGGGACTCTCTGCCGGAACAGATGATGTGTAATGTAATGCACAAAGAATAATAACAAAGTTATACAGGCATAAGTGTGATTTCACTATAAAGTGGTGTGTTTAAAAATGATTATATACCATGTAACCAAGATTGAAGTAAATTTATTAGTTGATTAAATAAAGAATAAGATAAATAATGGGAAAGAAGCAATTGATTATGGAATAATGTGTTTAACCAAGATAGGACTGTAACAAGGAAGATGTTGAGACTTGTTGAGACATGTTGAAACATGTTGAAATGCTTGCTGTGAGTGAGGAGGCCGTACATGGGCCGGGGGTTGCACAAGGGACGAGAGAGTGACTCACATTCATTCTTACAGGAGGAGATATATACAAACCTATTATAAACAGTACCCTGAGTAGCACATACACATAGAGACACCAATAAGCATAAGCACACACTCATTCTTGAAGGATGACACACACACCCAGCACACACAGCACACAGAGTAGCGCATACACATAGACACACAAACACGAATAAGCACACCCATTCAAAAAGGATAAAAAGGAAGAACACAGGGTGGATCGGGGTTAGTCCTCCTGCCGGCTCGGGGTTCAAGACTTGCTGATCGATCGACCACATCGGAGCAACAATCTTGAACTCAAAACTTTTAACTCAAGAGAAAGAGCAACGAACAAGCCAACATAGCAAAAAGGGAATATCCTACATCCTACGGTCAAAACGGGAGCTCCGGCCAGGAAGAGGATTAACCATCCCCACCCGGCCGTGGGACATCAATTAATAATCAAGGATCACTCTTTTGTTCGCCCTGCCAGCGGTGACTGTTTGGATAGAGACTTTGCGGACTTTTGAATCGAGTCGGGAGCTTCAACTGAAAACCAGCAGTACGGCAGGACAGGAGGAACCGTACCGGCCAGTACACCTCCTCCCTCTCTCTCTACAGAGCTGGACATTCCATCATCCCGGCTCCAAACCTTTTCAACAGGGGTTTGAAAATTTTAAACAATTTTTACTTTATGAATTTTAGATCGAATTAATCGTTGTTAATCGTGTATGAACAATCAATATTAACGAATTATATGCTGCATACGCTCCCTTGCTAAATCCTGCAATAAAAGCACTTATTGAAATTAAAGAAGAATTTGTGGACATTGAATTTATGACGTTTCATCCTAAGTAATAAGTAACAGGAGGTGTGTTCAACAACTAAAGAGGTTCTAATAGGTTGCTCTAGCCATAGAAATTAAACAGACCCTTGGGGCTCACTGTACGAGACACTAAAGCCAAACCTAGCAACTACCAAGTGCACAGATCATTAAGAGGAGAGCTGCTGTTAACGTGCGTGACTGGTGCGGTATCTGACCCAGGGGCCATTCGGTTGGGTGCGGTGCTAGAGTAAGCAGGGTAGACGTACGGAAGAAGGCAGTTAGAAGCTAGGCGAGTCTCCTCGCCACCAGCTTAAATAGTCCCTTGACCTAGCAGGGTAATACCCATAGGCGAAGAGGTTTGGACCCTTTAAACGGAGAGCTGGTCCAGGACCTCCTCAAGGGGGTTAACTCGGGGATCCAACAACGGACTGCCTGGTGCAGAAATGAGGTGCTTGTATCCAACTAACTGCTGGTGGAGTTTGTGACTGTTAAATGCCGACAATTCTACATTCCACGCAAATTTACGGCTGTGTTTATACTCGGTATTTACAGCCCACCAAACGCTAATGCTAGTAGCTATGTGTTAGCTTAACTTTACGGAGCCTATAATGTGTATGCACTAAATATAGCCTGTTTCGTATGTCGTTTTTATTTATATATTAAAATGTGTAACACCACTTGAGCCACGGTGAAATGTTGTTTCGTGTATATGATTGAAATGACAATAAAACACACTTGAGTTGAGTTGACCGTCTCACTGTCTGTCTGTCTGTAAACGGTAGGCGTGGCTTGGGAGCACACGCTAGAAGCCACCAATTTCTAAAAATATTTCACATTTCTACTACATAAGTGACCCAATTTAAAGATATATTCATCTTTCCAACGGTGAAATATCCCTTTAAGGTCTCCGAATAAGGTATGTAACATTGGTTGGGCTGAAAATGGCCCGGGTGCTGTTCTATGCGCCCTAATACAACCCTGTGAAATAGCCCATGGAATGAAATGAGAGGTTCTCCCTTTTATGGTATGCTCATGAATATTTAGATGAGCTGCGCGCTGATTGGATGGTTTACAACGAGCGAAGCTGCAGAGCAAATACACACACACATTGCTGTTGAGAAGCAATTTAAGGATGATTGTCTTAATTGTCTTGCACACTGCTCCAACAAATACCAACAAACTCCAACATTCTAAAGTTGGCAGCTGTTGGCAGTTGTCAGTTGGTAGTCTTTAGAATGTTCATAAAATCAACTGCCAGTCCACACTGCCCAGACAGTAACAGACAAGACTGACTTTTGTCACCTAGTCCTACCTTTTCTTATGAGTTTTGGTTTAATTTAACATGGATGAAGTGGAGACCTTATTGAATGTGGCCAAAGTAGTTATGGTCTACCTGGCCTGTAAAGCTGCTAGCCGTGTACAGGAGAGACGGCAATCAAGACGAACCAGGAGGAGACTGGTGTAAACCTTGGATATTGCGACATGCAAAAACGGTGTCTATCCTAACTTGTGTCAAGAACTTCGCTCAGAAGATACTCCAGCTTTTGCGAATTTTGCCCGTTTTGCTCCTCAAGCTTTTGAGGAATTACTCACTATGGTTACTCTAATAATTGCCAGAAAAAACACCCATTTTAGAGACAGCATTTTGAGCGGTTAGAATGTTGTCGTTTGTTCAGAGTTGAACCCGGGCCCGCTGCGTTGAGGAGAAAACCTCTATACATGGGCACCCGCTCCACCAACTGAGCTATCTGGGCGCCCATTTGGTACCATTTCATTGCTAACATCAGCTATCAGGTTCCCAAACATATGCAAGCTAATGTTAGTAAAGTATCAGTGCTATCGTTATTCTGTATATTGTACGAGATTAATAGTGTAAGGCAATGTTTACAGCATAGGAGAGAAGCAATGTGTTAGGTTCCGGGAAGTTGAGGACCCAAAGGCAGAGAGCAGGCAGGCAGGCAGGCAGGCAGGCAGGCAGGCGAAAGTTGAAGACGAGGATTTATTGATAAAACACAAAAATAAACCAAGGAAGTCCTGAGCGCAGCAGCAGGCAAAAACCAATACCAAAAATAAAGACAAAGAGAATCCAAAAAAAAAACCAAGGGAGTACAAAAAACTGGAATAAACACGAACACAGAAACTGACGGGAGCTGACACTGGGAGCTACGACAGGAACGAGCAAACACACAATGATCTGACACAGGACAAGGGAAACACAAAGACTAAATACAGAGGGTAACGAGGTAACAAGAGGCAGGTGACACAAGGGCTGGGAAACAGGTAGAAAACATCAGGCAATCACAAGAGCTGGAAAACACAAGACATGAAGTAAAAACAGACAAGACAGAAAACCAGACTTTCAAAATAAAACAGGAAACAACATAAAACAAGACAAGACCAAAAATCACACAATCACAAGGAGACAAGACATGACAGAAAACAGGCTACCAAAATATGACAGGACACAACACCAAAACCATAACACAATGGAGGTTTGTGTTTTTAATATATTTCTCTGAGCAGTATGAACAATCATGTCAATGAAACCGAAATTAGCTCTTAGTATCTCCATCGTTTACACGCAGCTGTTCTAGCTTAGTCTGTGTTACAACTCCATTACATGAGTTGTCTGCCAAGGAAATCACGACACATATGATTACGTTTATGTTACAAGGTTGACAATCCTTTTTCATCATTGACGCAAGGAAAAGTATCCTAGACATCGTTCTAGCGTTATGCACAACCATGCTATAGTTAGCCAAGCAATTAGCAACTATAAAACTTCGAATTTACACAAATAGGCAGAATTACCTGTCGAAAAGAAAGCAGGCAACATCGGCGTCCCTTTTTAAAATCCTTGCTCCTTATGATCTCTTTCCATCTTGGAAAAGCCACTCCAATATTAACTTTGGTCTTGTTGCTTTGTCTGTCACGTTGTCATTTTAATTCTGTTTTAACTTCCTTGGCGACTCAGTTACACGCAATCCTCCATCTTCAACAGGCTTTCAAATCTGCCGGCAGTAGCAAGTAATCTTCTCCCCCTCCCTCCCTGGCATTCGTCACAGTCAGTGCCACTGAGTGAAAAGCGCAAAATGCAGAGGTATGTCTCACTTTGGCTAATGTAGTTTAAAGATGAAGGTGCAACATGGCTGCCGTCATTCGCGCGATTCACTCCTATGTATTCTGAATGGCGTACGAGAATACTTTGATTAGTTGGTGGAAGTAATTACACATGAATGAGCACATATTTGTGAAAGAACGAAGGGTTTTTTACTAAGAATCAACTCAAAAAATTACACAATGTAGGTTTAACAAAGCACTATGCCATTCCAGTTTGTAAACATATTGAATAGATTGCTATGCGATAAGTTCTCACATCATGTTGCATAAAAAGTCTAATATTTGAAGAGAAAGCATTGGGAAATTTCTTTGCAGAGATTATTTTGTAGATCAAGACATCATTCAATTTTGTACAAACACAAAATACAACTATGAACCTGAAAATGCTCATAATTGTATTTAGAGGTTATATCAGAATAGGTTTACATGGTTTAATAAAAAAAACAAACACCATATTTTCGTTGTACTGCACATTGCTGCAGCTCCTCTTTTCACCCTGTGTTTTGAGCTCTCTGTTTTAGCTACAGAGTGAGGCATCATACTTCTATTCCATCTTTGTTGGGAGTTGGAGTGCACATGCTCAGTACCTAGGTAAGGACTACTACCCAGTCAGAAGCAGAGTATGAGGGCGTGCCCTGACAGTACCTAGGTAAGGACTACTACCCAGTCAGAAGCAGAGTATGAGGGCGTGCCCCATTAGCAACTAGGTGAGCTAACGGTCAGTAAAGGCTGGACTACAATAGAGCTGTTTGGAGCAGTTTGTGAACAGTGTTTTCTGTTGGAGATGGTAAATCCCTTTGGGGTGGACTTTGGGCTTTTTCACTTTGTAAACCTATAACGTGCACAAAAAAGATATATAACACAATAAAGGAAAGGGAAAAAGCCAAAAAGCATAATATGAGCACTTTAAGTAAAATGATTGAATACTGGTGGTACAACACAGCACCCAAACTCTCAGCGGAGAGGGCTGCTCTCATGCCATACCTTCGAGTACATATCTCCACTCAGGACAAGACCGTTGCGGATCCAGATGATGGACACAGCAGGTTTGGCGTTGTCTGCATGACATGTGAGGTTGAGGTGGTCACCAGCCCGCAAAGTCACCACTGGGGCCCCCACTATCACCGGGTCATCAGGAGGAACTGCGGAGCGACAGTTAGATGTTACATCCGGGTGTACTACATTTCATCATTCAGTTTAAATGGAAGCATACATGTTGTAAAGCTAATACAAATATATTAATATAACAAGTGCACACTAGAGGTGCACTGTTTGGCATATGAATGGACTTCCACTTGCTATTTTGAGTACATGCGTTCACACTGACGTATTGTAGCTAAATGCTGTGCACCGTGAGTAGGTTAAACATTCAGTGTGGAACGCTGGACACTATTCGCTCTCAACGGTCGCCATCTTTGCAGAGCAGAAGCTACAGGGCCACCAACAAATTTATTTTTTGTAAGATTATTTTTTTGGCCTTTTGTTGCCTTTATTAACGGACAGATTAAGTCAGAAATGAATGTACTAGGGGCGGCCTCTAGCTCACCCAGTAAGAGCGTTCGCCTCATGCTGGCTGAGTCCTGCAGCGGCACAGGTTTGAATCCGACCTGCTGCCCTTTGCTGCGTGTCATCCCCCATCTCTCTCCCTTTCATGTCTATCCACTGTCATTACATAATAAAGGGAAAAGCCCCAAAAAAATATTCTTAAAAAAAAAAAAAAAAGAAAGAAATGAATGTACTAAGCAAACTGTAACTGTTGCTGTATCTAGTGATGGCCAATTAAAGCCTCATAAAGCTTTGTGATCCACTTCCAGAGCCCACTAGATGGCGCTGTCTGTTTAACAAAGGGTTGAAAGCACACTGAGTTGCCATTCCTTGAGCTTTTTTCTTTAAACCACAACCGCCTAGTGGGCTCAGAAAATAAAGAAAATGGTAATCAAAGCTTCATGAGGGTTCATTTGGCCATCACTAGCTGTAACTGAAAGCTGCCGTATTTGGAAATAATTTTTGCATCTTTGTCAGATATATAAAATATCTGGAATGCTGCAATGAGCAATAAGTTGTTCCAGTTTGACCTTATTACAAGCATTGAACAATTTAAATACTCATTTTCTTTTTTCTCAAGTGAATTATTTTACTTTCAATCCAGCAAAACCTATGAAAAAGAAGCTAAAGTGCATTTGTTGTATTTGACGCTTCTGATACACAGTACAATCCTTGGGAAGATTACGAGAGCAGCTATTAATGAACAGCAATAAATAAATACATTTTGAATTGAGTGCATTTAAAGTGAACTGATTGTGCTCTTCACAAAATCTGTGAATACTCTTCAAATAAATAGCACACCTGAGTGATTACTCAGAGGCAAAAGTCAAACAGAACTTCAACTTTGAGAAACAAGCCAATAACCAGGATAAATCTAATGACAAAGACCCTGATTACATTCTTGATGAATGGATCTGATCAGCCTGGATTTTATTCAGACTTGAGTAAATTATTGATTGAGCTCTCAGCTCATTAGAAAGCAGATCTGGGGCAAGCCTTAATCAAAGGCAATATGCAGATGACACATTCTGAATGCTGAGAAGAAAGTTCAACACAGCTCTCCCTCTAATACTCAACATGCACTTTTCATACACGCTTCGACTGACTGGAGACAGTGTACTTTGTACTTCCAGCTCACAATTTACTTGGTGCAGTGTGTTCTTTGACCAACATGTTATTCAAGTAAACAAATTCCCCAAACTCACTTTTCCGTAAAACAGTATGAAACATGGATTTGTGTTTGTAACTACCATATTGGCCCCAATATTTATTTCCCTTGACATAAGTGTAAAAAAGTGGGGTTGTCTTATATTCAGGTCTGGACGCCAAATAGCAAGCCACTTGATGCAACCCATGGCAACTTTTCTGTAGTATATTTATGTTGTACATGTCATTTATATGTTATACATAAATTGCAGCCCGCAGAATGCCGTGGATGACCAATCGGAATTAATTATTCCACCAAGTCGTGTGATGAAATAACAAAAACCTATGGCTCCAATAGGCTGGTTTGTTCTCTGGATAAATAACCTGACTGGATGTCCTCATCTCATAGTTGGTAGGGAAAACATTTGTTCTGTTCGTGTGTGTATGTATGTCTGATATTTATGTATGTGTGTATTTTAATATACAGTCATGTACAAGACAGGAGGGCTTTCTGAGGATCTAATTAGCTTTAGGGGTTCTCCCTAAAGATCTGCTAGCTCCGTCTTGTGCCTTATTCAGGCGCAGTTCTCTTGGAGGCCACATAGATTACCTGCCAGACTAAAACAATAGTCAATGGTCACAGGTCCATGCTCTATGTGGAGTTGTGGATATTTTCTCAATGACTGCAAATAGAAAGCTTACGGGACAGAAAGAAAGGGGTTAGTTCTTTGCATTCTATCATGCAGTAGTGCTGGAGCACAGACAAAACAAACTGATTATCAGCTCTACTTTCATATGATTTGTGATGTCATACCAGGTGCGATGGTAAATGTACTCATATGCCAGTTTATTACTTACACCAAGTTAAAACTAATGCAGTCTAAAACAACAGTCCTGCAGTAAACACCTGTCCCTACCTTCATGATGGTAGGGTAGGTGTTTCTAATATTTCCTCCACCCCTGTTATATCAATGAGGCTATCTAATAACAAAGATACATCTCTATGTAATGCATTACAGTTCAACAGCAGTACAAACTACATCCTCCAAAATGTTCATTAAGACACCTCAGGAAACAGTTGAACCTTCATGATGGTTGGCTTTATTGCAGGACTGTTGTAATAGACTCCATTAGTTTTTGATAGGTATATCTAATAAACTCACAACTAAGTGTGTTTTGGTAGGTTATTTTAGAGACTATGAAGGCATCAGTCATTTTAGCAAATGCCCAAAAATGACATTTCTTTCTTCTAACCCTAATCACATATCATACTCTTAATATTACAGCAAAAGTCCCCCAGCGTTGACAAAGTAGTAATTTCAATCTAAAATCATTATCTTTCCCTATTTTTGAGAAAATAAAGGAATATTGTAAAAGGTGATATTGTCGAGGATTTTACAGATGCCGAGGATGAATCAATGAATTATCAGTCGGCTGAGATGGTGCAAAATAAGATCTTTATTTCGTGGACAGAGATCTGAGTTGGTTCTACAGAACAAAAAACAGAACCTTTATAACTTTTAACCTTTCTCGGAATTCCCTAATTTGTGTTTGCTGCACTTTAGGGAAAGAGAAGTCCTTCAGAAAAAGTTAAAACCCCCTAGTTTACTTTGTGACACTGCAGTGACCATGACAGCATTTTCTGTGTATTGAAATCTCACAGTATGAGGAGTACATGTATAAATAATAGTAAAGGTCTTTGTTTCAAGCTCAAAAAAGCTCCAGAATGCACCAGAAACGTGCAAGCTCTATTTGCATGACAGTTAGGTCAGGCATACAAGTCTGAAACAGCAGTCTGTTTGTTTTTTGTTTGTCTATAAAACATGATATTATAGTTGGCTCATTGTCAAATGAGCTGTCTGTCAAATTATGGACAATGTGCTACACACAGTGCTAAATGGACAACTGAGGAAGGATTGAATTAGTTTTTATGAATCTGAATGTAGCTCATCATCAGAGTTTTGAATTTTTGTTTTCTCTGATGTGCATAATTGTTCTTGATTGGATTAAACTGCGGAGCATTTTACCCATTACAGATTCAAAAACACACATTGATTCCATACTGTATCTTCTCGGGTATAATACACACATTAAACTTCATCTATTAAGTGTGTTGCCTCACTCTTGGAACAATGCCAGTAGCTTCATGTGCAGTTTTCTTTCCCAAAACAGGCCAATTTGACTGGAACCCCCTTATCTATAATTAATAATTTTAATGTATCCCAATTGCCAAATGCCTTAACTCCTCCCCCTGTCTTCCAATACTCTCACCATTAAGCACCCAACGGAAGATTAGTGGGTAAAACTACAACTAATGAGGGAGGTTTGAGCCTAGGTGCTTGGATAATGAACTGATACCTTTGGAATTTATCATGCTTTAAATAAGGCAGGGCTGAATCAATAATGCTAATCATGTAGTCCTTGCTTGCCTGCAGGCTGCTGTTCTTAGATCCAAAGCTTTTTTTGTGAATCGAGGAAGTGATCCAGAGAGACTCTGGCCTATGAGTGGCCTTTAATTTAAGCTCATATTACTAATTTATCTGCCTGATGTATTATAATTTCACATCTTTTACCTCCAGCTCTCCTACATTAATCTAATTGTCTCGCAATTCATGAATTCATATAGGCAACATGTTTCCATATCAGTGAAGTGAGGAGTTGGGACATACCCAGCACAGTGAGGCGGGCAGGTCGTGATCTGATAGCCGCCTGGATGGCCTGGCACTCAAAGAAAGCATCATCTTGAATCTCTGTTCTCTGAATCAAGAGGTGATATTCTCCTTTACTGTGGTCTCCAACAATGTCATATCGTGGGTAACCTGCAATGCAAAGGGAGCACAATGTTTGGAGACGCTAACTCATCTATTGTCCATCCATCACATTCCCACATGCACAGGGATTCACAAACACAAGTCATTGGGTATCAAATCTGTTTCTGTCAGGGTCTTTTCATGCATTGCTATTAATTCATTAGCTATAACTAGTGCAAATAAGTGTAACAGCTCGGGCTCGCCTCCCCCCTGTGATTTACCAATGATCTACCGTGGTCCTCTCTGCTTGGGCATTTATTAAATGAATTCTTAGGGTATTGTTGAGACTAGGCCTGTTGTTCTGGCTTCCTTCCATCTCATATACTGGTAGACTATTTTCCTTTCAGGAAGATCCTAACACACTCAGACAAAGAATGTCTTTGAACATTAGATGCTCCCTTATCCAAGTCCAATCAATTGATGGGGGTGGGTTAGGGGTTGGAGACAAATGAAAGAAGAGGCAAGAATGAAGGAGGGAGGAGGAGAGGGAATGAGTATGCCAGCAGGCCAGCTTGTTTTGAGAGGGAGCAAGCTGGAGATGTGGCGTTGGGAGGCGGAGGATGTGGGGAAAAGGGGTCCATTGAATCCAAATGTGCAAAGTAAATAACATTAATGCTTATTGATTCTATCTAAAATACCGCTATTTACTCTACTGACCAACCCCCCCGACATTTGGTCCAAACCAGTGACAGGATATATGAAAAGTGGCATCTCATTACATTGGAATACAGGACTAATACATTTGTATATTCATATTCATATTTTTAATCTTTCAATTTCCTCTGGTATAGTGTCCGTCTGTCAAAGGTCCTAAAATATCTGATACCAATTGAAGGTGTTTCTGTCTAGAGCTTCCATTTTGAGCCCATTTCAGTCCGGCTTTAGAGCAGTGCTACAACTGCTATTGCCTTGGTAATAAAAAAACACCTTTCCCATGTTTTGTAGTAAAATGTTTGTTGAGGCAGTTTTCATGTCTATCTTGGACTATAGTGATGTGATTTATAGACACGCATCATCTTCAACTCTTCAATCTCTAGATTAGATTAGACATTATATCATTCCGCCTTGAGATTTATAACCGGTAATGTCTATGGTAAACATCATTGTATTTTATATGACAGGCCACTCAAACGAGGCCACGCCCCTTTAGGAGACAGGAAGTGTTCCATACCATTGGCGCAGCTTGAAATGCGCTACCGTTAGTATAAAGGATCTTTGATACATAAATAACACACACATGAACCCAACACATGAGCTCCTGTCCTCTCTATCTACTTCTGCCAAGCTCAGCAGATAGTGATGTTTGGTCAGGCACCAGTGGGTCCCTGGGGTCCCGGTCATTATGTGAGTTGACACCAGAGAGCCCTGGGGTGTGTTAGAATATATTTTGTGAAAGTGTTGAGAAAAGGTTTTAGAGTTCATGGGGCTGACCTCAATGTCTCTGTTTCCCTGGGTCAAAGGAAGGGTGAGAAAGAAACTCTGATCAGGGGAGGGAACGAGGCAAAACAATGGTCAGCACTATGCAAGCGCGGGATTTGTGACACTGTATGGAAATGACCTGGCTCTCATGAAAACTCCTTAAAGTTTGCTGGAGATTAAAACACAGGTGTTCAAAATCCAACAATAGCGGCTTGCTTCTTCTGAGCTGAGAATTGGAAGTCAAGGTCATGTTTTTTATACAGTGTTACAAATTAGTCAGGAGCCGGCTGGAGCCAGAAGATCTGGACTGGATCCAAACTGATGAGGGCACCACCAGGGATGGGACAGAAATGGATAAATAGACAGCATTTTAACTTAGCAGCACCTGATGCTAGGGGAAACGCTGTCGGTCCGTTAGGAGATAGACTTTGCCTTGTATCAGATCCATGTACATGTACTTGAATTCTGCAATATCTTTTACTAAACTTGTTATTAACTTTAACTGGACGAATCTTGGTCTTGATTTGATTCCTGAGTTTTATTTCTCTGATCAACCAGTAAACGAACACAAATAGTGACCAAAGAATTGGAGTCAGATCAAGTCTGGCCTTTTTAGGGCCAGACCGGTCAAATTGGTCACATCTTAGAACTAAATCCTACATGGTGACCCCGACGTGCTGGGGAGATCGGACATCGCTTCTTGGAGCTGTCCAGACTTTTTTGGCAGCCTCCACCACTCAGACTCTCGCCTCTCCGGGTCCAAACGGTACCGAAACAACTAACAGGTGAGAGAATTACCTATTGCGTGATATAGCTAAAAATTCTCAATATTTGGCCCTCACACTAAATTTTTTTTGGACCTGGGTGAGTGTGTATCATCTGAGCATTTCAAATTGGTTTACAACTACAGAGAATGATACTGCAGATTCTTGCTTCTTTGAGTGAAAAAGATGGTTTAACTGTTGAGTGAAAACGGTTCTTTATTCTTTGAGTGAAAAAGATGGTTTAACTGTTGAGTGAAAACGGTTCTTGCTTCTTTGAGTGAAAAAGATGGTTTAACTGTTGAGTGAAAACGGTTCTTGCTTTTTTGAGTGAAAAAGATGGTTTAAATGTTGAGTGAAAACGGTTCTTTATTCTTTGAGTGAAAAAGATGGTTTAAACGGTTAATAATGACGTTTCTTGGGTCTTTGAGTGAAAAAGACAGTTTAAACTTTCCTTCAGAGGTGAAGGACAGTCTATTGATTCCGGACGAGCTTTATATCTGACAACACAGCTTGGTGCACTTTATATAGTAGGCTAGACTCTAAATTCGACTGGTACCACTAAAATTCTAATTCGGATAGTTGTTACATACTCTGTGGTTTTCTTGTGTGACCCACTGCATGTCTGGGTTTTGTATCTTGCTGCAAGAGCAACATCTTTTGAGGAATTGAGGGCATTACCTCTAGTGAAAAGTTTCTCTGTTTTGTTCTCTGAAAAGTGTCTCAGTGTGTAATATTACTGACAGGAGCGCGTAGCTCGGGTGAAATCCATACATACCGCTTGGCTTTTTATGAGAACAAACAGAAGTCTGACAAAGGTGTCTCTGGTGTGATAACAATCATCAGACAAGGGTAAGCGGCTCGAGTGAAATCTATACACGCTACCTGGCCTTTTTCAGATAAATCAGAAATGCACAAAAAACTGAACACGCAGTAAGGACTCAGATTGACTTGTACGACTGTAAAATTATTTAGGAACTGAGCTCTGGGCACTCCAGTCTCTAAACCCAGGGGCTCACGCCTTTTCTGGTGGCAGTGTATTGGTTTATGGTTGTTTGCTGTGTTTTGTGTAATATCTAACGCTGTTTGTCGGTTTTACTTGTTCTTGTGTGTCATTTTTATAGTCTGTTTTGCTTGTGTAATATCTGATTGTTTTACATGTGCTGATTGTGGTTGAGCTGTTTTGGTTGTCTTTGTCTGTTTCTCTGTGTATGTGTGAGGTTTTGTAGTTTGGGGTTAACTGCGCATATTAAGTAGATAATATCATAGGAGATACTCCGGGGAGAGGTTGATAACTCCCCGTCTTAAGATCGGTACACTATTGATCGAATCATCTAATTTTTATATATAATAGAATAATACCTATATGACTGTTAATAGAATACAATAATCTACTTTGTCTATCTACTGCTGCTGAGTGTCATTTCTATAAACTGTTACACCTGACTCTCATTATGATCATTGTGATACGGGTAACATTGTATAAGGTTAAAATCCTATGAAACACCATAGTGATAGTTCATCATGATATAAGGTGTCCCCCACAACTATAAGACACCGTAGACGTTGTTTAACACTGCTATAAAGGTGTCCTTTACGGCCATAAGACGCCTTAGTTAAATGTAATATCTTCAATAAGGTGTTTTCTATAGCCTCAATTGACGAATAAACCGATATCACTGATCAAGAGTCTTCAGTGACATGGTTCGCTGATTTTTGGGTGTTTTGTTGGTATGAATTCCTCAGTAAGCGTTCTAACACTCTGAACTATATTGTCATATACTTACTGATATACCTATAATCTAATAATAATAATAATAATAATAATAACGATAATAATTGGAATAGACTATCTGTAATGCATTTTGCAGTTAGAACTAATCTCAAAGTGCTACGGTTCTTAATATAATATACCTGTTTGGTATATTGAAGAGGGAGAAAAACAAAGTGGACTAGCTTTGAGAGGGAAAGAACTGTTAGACAGCAGTCAGAGCGTGACTGGATCAGGTTACAGGTGGGCGTTTTCCGACGGGGAGGAGCTGTCTGTTAGTGAGCTCAGCACACGAACATAACAGCTTGAACTGTAACACACACGATCATTTTTTTTAATAACTTGAATTGGCAAAAAATAAAATTCAATTCAGTTTTATTTATAGTATCAAATCATAACAATAATTATCTCAAGACACTTGAGGTTGGGACATGTTAACCGTACTCATTTTAAATGCTGAAACTCCTGAGCAACAGGACGAGTTACTACAAAAACTTAAAGCACTAAAAATACATATTCAGGCCCCACTAGTGGAGCCTCAGATGCCACCCCCCTTTCAACAGCAGGCACCCCAGTATCAGCCCCCTCCTTATGGGTCGCCAGCTCAAAACGCTTATCAGCCTCCTCAGGGTCAGTTCCGTGGGCGTGGTAGAGGGAGAGGTGGATTGCAGGGCGGCTATCAGAAGTGGCCACAAAACCACGGACAGCCACAGGACCAGCACAACCGGCCAGGGTTGTGTTATGCGTGTGGTAACCTAGGGCACTTCCGCAGACACTGTCCAAACAACAGGCAGGCTGCGCAGGGCTCAGTGCAGCAGGGCGTGTATTTTTTTCCCCAGCCAACAGGGCCCCCGGTGCCGAAACCAACGGGCTCCACAATAGCCACAACCCTGGTGAGGCTGTCCAGAGAACCCTGCTGCCCCACTAAATTATCTTCAAAATAGCACCTCAGTGGCATGGGTCTCTGGTCAAGCTTGCTATTCACTCATCCTCAGCCTACTGAACTGGGGCCTGTGTAGTTTTCCCATTCCTACCGTTTCACAAAATCTGAGACAGAAATAGTTTAAATTAGGGTAATGGAGTTCCTATTGATATTGTTAGTAGCGATCATATCTCTGAGCCCTTGTTCTATTTCACCAGCATATATATATATATATATATATATATATATATTGTGTATGACGTGTCGGTGAATTGTATAGAATTACATAACAGTTACTCTTCACTCAGAAGTCAAATTGACCATTGACCTACTCTTTGCCTTTCCTCTGAACTATATATAGATGACAGTTTTCTTATTAATGACGGAAAATATGCCTTCCCATAGTGCCATTAGCTGATGGAAATTGTGAAATTAAATTGCAATAACTCGTGAAACGCACATTTGATTAAAAGTTATAAAGGTTAACTTCCACAATCGATTTCCTACCTGAAAACAGTATTTATCCGTGTTTACTTTCGGTATGCTTTTTCTCTGTCTCTGTTGGGCCAGATGAAAAAGGGAGGGGTAGATTTTAAGTTTAGAAACATTAAGAAACATTTTGAGTTCCCCCTCCCTGACCTCTCAGTGGTTTGGTCCACTGCCTGCTGCACTCGGAGGATCTGGGATCTAGGATCTGCCCTCGACTCACAGCCACATCAGATAGTGACAGGAATGTATAAGTAGGTGGTTCAGGGCTATTTTATTCATATTAGACATTAGATGAGGATGACTCTTTTCTCAAATAGTAATTAATAAATTAGTCATAAAAAGTCAAATAAAAGTTTGTTATGTTACTATAATATAATGTCACGTTAGTTCATATTTTAGGAGGTGTGTGGCTGTCAGGGTGAGCAGATCTTTACCAGCGGCTCACTAATTTACATTATGATCAGCTAACTTAACAATTGTATAAAACCATTGTATTTCTTTTATATGGGGACACTCTTTCAAACTAAATCATTATGTGTTAAGGTATTTTTGTCGCTTGATTGTAAACTTCAAAATAAATACATGGCTTTAAAGAAGAATATTTTGGTAAATTTCGTCAGCTTTTTCATTGAATTGAGAGAAACACTGAAAAGAAGGATAATGGTACAGTCTATGCTACACTAATTATAGTATTAAGATTTTCCTCTGTGCATACATGTCCTTTACCAGTATAGTTGTGGCTGTATTATTTGTGTCCCCTTAAGAATTGCTCTTCGGAAATGTTATGTATTGTCCTCATTATTGATTATAAGTCTCCAACCATTTTTCTTCAAAAAATAATGTTTGCTAACCTTTCCAAATTTGAACCTCCAGCAGGCAGTCCATTTTTGCGTTGTGTCAAATGACATCATTTTTTCTTTTTCTTTTTCGAAAATATGAGCACTTTTCTGCATTACTATTTTTGTTTATTTTTCCTCACCTTTGGGGCATGTTATTTTTATTACATACATTTTTTACGTAGGTTTTATTTGATTAGAATTATTGCTGGCGTCAGCCCATTGTTTGCAATTTTACTTTACTACTTCTTTGCACAAATGATTTGGCTTCTTCTACTGCTATGCCTATCTGCATTTTCTTACTCTGTTGCCTAAGGTCGACTACAGTGAAATGTTTCACTGTTGTCAGACCAGATGTAGATTGGCTGTGCGTTTACATAGCATGGAAGAACTCCTTTCTTTACCAAACGCTTTGAAGACGCTATTGCTCACACAACACAGACACAAAGCGTTTCCCCCCCACAAACCTATTATTGTGGAGCTGTCAAAACTGGGTGGGACAGGCTAATACAGCAGACGTCCAGATGGACCTTAGTTAGAAAACCGTCGAATGGCCAGTCACCTAGTTGGGATAGTATAGTGACAGTGAGGAATGTAAACAAAACAGACCAGGGTATCTATTGGGTGTGTCTAGATGTCGCTGGAAAAGACCCATGTGAGAGAATTGCTATCCGCGTACAAGAACCTCCAGTCAATGAACCCGAGACAATCTTTATTTTGCAAGATCAAATTGTCACCTATCCAACCGACTTGACCCGCAAAGATAAAACAGCTATGGAACAATTGAATAAGCAGGCTCCACAGTAAGACCCTATTCAAAATTAAACAACAAAAATGATGTCACAGGTTTGCTATGTATCTTTAGTCTGTTTAGCTATGCACTCTCTAAACCTCACACCTAAAAAGGAAAATACAAGTAATTTGAGTTTACTGTCTCCTTCAGTAAATATTGTCTCACCTGTTACTTAAGCCTTTTCCAGGTAATGACACCTGCTCCTCGAGAACAGAAGGGGAAAAAGTGTGCATCTCCTAAGCTCGTCTTGGTGTTAACATCACTACCGACATAGGTAACCACTTGGCCTCATGGTTTGTTAATCAAAGCGCCAGTAGAGCTGAGGTGTAGGGCTGTGTGGAGGCAGTTCGACGATGTATCTTCCATGCTCCACAAGCTGCACCGGAACCTGTCCCGTACCGAGCAAGGAGGGGCACTCCTGGTAGCACTTTTGATGACAGATTGTGCATGTGTGATAAAACTTGATGCACCCAGAGGCGTATCTACCAGACAAGTTTATTGCACGCAATCAAATTTGGCGCAGACGTTTGAGTCATTTTTTCTGGTGGGAAGCAGTAAACAAAATTTGAATTGTATTACAGCGTTTTGCTAAATACACATGGGATGCGGAGAAGGGCATTGCTAAACCAGCTGAGAACAACTTCTCTGATGACTTGAAAAAAATAGTAGAAAAATTCAATATTTAACGTTGATATTAATGCTTAAGTTACGTACAATGTGAGTCTGTAGCCAATTGGATGCATAAAATGTTTAAAAGATGAAAAGACATGATAATGTCAATATTGATTTCCATAGCTGTGTTTATTGGTATCCTCATCTACTGCAGGTGTTGTGCAATACCCTGTCTCAGAACTCTAATCAATAGATTGATAACTACGGCCCTATCAAAAGAGGGTGCTCCCCCAAATGGTAGCCACCCAAGAAGCCCCACTTCCAAGTTATCTTAATTAACAATTTTTACGAGATTTATACTTCCTCAGAGGAAGAAGAAGTCTAGTTCGCTGGGTCCAAATTCATCCCCTGTCACCACCCAGTGCCCCCTCTCTATCCAATTCCCATCCGTCCTATCTCCAACTGTTTTTCTATCCTCTTTTCCTGATCCTACTTTGTTTCACAGTTTTGCGCGTGGCCTCAATAGGCCTTTTGATTTGAATTAATGAAACTGAAAAGCTAAAAACATAAGTCTAATCTTAGTAGTTTTGTTGTCAGTATAGCCTTAAGCAAGACATAGATTTGAAGTGTGGTTTTACAATTTTAATAGAAGTAGATGTTTATGTTGAAATTTTTGCTGTTCCATTATGTTTAGAGATTTCCACAAAAATAAATGTAACCACCAAGTATAGTCATAGACAGCAATGTATTCTGCAGCTTACACTAGCAGCTAAATTCTACATATAGGTTACACGCACCACACCGCACTGCCATTTTTATTACCAGTATCGTAGTCCATTTTTTTTCTCTTTTTTATGTTGTTAATCATCTTATATTGTGTCTAGGTTAACAGTTAGGTAGTTAGAGATTAGGTAGTTTTTTATGTTACATAGCGTTTGCTATGTAAAAAGAGGGATATGAAATTCTTCTAAAATTTTTAGTTTCACACTTATTACAGTACAGGGGTGTGATGAACAGTGGCAATAGTAGTCACAGTAAAGATAATGGAACTATAACTAGAAATAGTTGTAGTAGTTCATGGGGTAGCAGGGCGTTACAGGGTGTAGCAGGGCACTGCAGGGCATAGCACGGTGTAGCAGCGCACTGCAGGGCATAGCAGGATGTAGCAGGGTGTAGCAGGACATAGCAGGGCATAGAAGGGCACTGCAGAGCATAGCAGAGTGTAGCAGGGCGCGGAGCAGGACCACGGTGACAGCTGCAACCATGATTAAACTCCCTAGAGCTAAGTTAGTAACAAGCATTTCTGGGACGAACGGTAAGCAATCTTCCTCTTCTTTTCCTTGTCCATCTGAAACCGATACTGGCTGTTTTGTTCCCGCCACCGGCCATTCACGCCCCCCCACTCCTCGTCCACTCTTCCCCCCAACCACAATAATTATTGGTGACTCCATCACCAGGGATATACGGTTTTTTAATGCTGTCACACACTGCTTTCCTGGAGCCAAAGTTGCAGACATCCTGGCTAAAGCTATGGACCTTATACCCTCACTCCCGACCTCTATTAAACGCATCGTGGTCCATTGTGGACATAATGACATGTCCTATCAGCAGAGTGAGCGCACAAAGAAAGACTTCGGCACTCTCATTGAAGCTTTAAAAAGCACTGGGAAGTTTATTTTTATTTCGGGCCCACTTCCATCTCAAGGTCGCGGAGTATGCCTTTTTAGCAGACTACTCATCCTCAACACCTGGCTCCAGCTTACATGCAGCATTCACAAGATAGGTTTTATTGACAATTTTAATCTGTTTTGGAAACGTGGCTCCCTGTTCAGCAGGGATGGGATTCATCCCAATAGACGCGGCAGCCAGATGCTATGTGAGAATTTGCGGCACGCCCTGCAGACCCAGACCTTTGATTGACTGTTTGCACCCCGTAAACACACACACAAGCGCACTTCCCAGTCACACTCTCCAATAAGCTCTCACTCCTTTACAAATAACTCTGCTAACCCACAGACCAGCTCTATCATTCCAGTAAGAATCAATAATATCAGTAATCAGAGGTACAGCGCTACATGCTCCTCTGTGCTTCCTTTGGAGCAGCCACCCATTCATAATCCCATAACTACGGTGTCTGTCCCCCGACTGAGATCGGTAAAATCAAATGTAAACCAACGAGGTGCTGTACTTAACAACCTAATTGGAATTAAAACAACCACTGCAACGATAGAACAGAATAGGAGAATTAATTATATTTGTTGTTGTTTACCAAGCGCCAGGCCCGTATTCTGAATTTTTATCTGAATTCTCAGAGTTTTTGTCATGTGTAGTCCTAAAATCAGATAAAATAATTATTGTAGGTGATTTTAATATCCATATGGACATTGACAGCAATAGCCTTAGTACTGCCTTCAACTCACTACTAGATTCAATTGGTTTCAGTCAGAGTGTGCAAAAGGCCACGCACTGTTTTAACCACACCCTCGACCTTGTGCTGTCGTATGGCATCAAAATTGAAGATTTAATAGTATTTCCACAGAATTCATTATTCCATTATCAGACCATTTTTTAAGAACTTTCAAATTCTTACTACCCGACTATACGAAATTAAATAAAACCTTCTACACTAGATGCCTATCTGACAGTGCTATAGCTAAATTTAAGGAAGATATTCCAACAGCATGTAACTCAATGTCGTGCTTTAATATAACGTAGTATAAGAGGACCTTTATGTTAACTTTAGTCCCTCCCAAATTGATAATTTTGTAGACGGTGCTACGGCCTGCCTACGGACGACTTTAGACTCTGTTGCTCCTCTCAAAAAGAAGATGATGAAGCAAAGGAAACTAGCACCTTATATATAACTCCCAAACTCGCAAATTAAAACAAATCTCACGAAAACTTGAAAGTAAATGGCGTTCCACCAAACTGGAAGAATCTCGTTTAGATTGGCAAGACAGTCAAAATTATAGGAGGGCGCTCAGAAATGCCAGATCAGACTATTACTCATCACTAATAGAAGAAAATAAGAACAACCCAAGGTTTCGTTTTGCACTGTAGCCAGGCTGACAGATAGCCACAGATCTACTGAGCCATCTTTTCCCCTAGCTCTTAGTAGTGACGACTTCATGAGTTTCTTTAATGATAAAATTATAACAATCAAAGGTGGAATTCATCACCTTTTGCCCTCAACTTCTAACGGTTCACCTTTGAATGCAGGAGTGCTAGAACGACAGGACCTGACATATACTTAGACTGCTTTCTTCCTATAGACCTTCAACAATTAATGCTAAAGGTCTCTTCAGCAAAGCCATCTACCTGTCTCTTAGACCCCATCCCAACGAGGCTACTTAAAGAAGTGTTACCCGTGGTTAACACTTCATTACTAGATATGATCAATATGTCTTTATTAACAGGTTATGTACCGCAGTCATTTAAAGTAGCTGTGATAAAACCGCTTCTGAAAAAACCCACCCTTGATCCTGAGGTCTTAGCCAACTATAGACCTATATCTAACCTTCCCTTTCTCTCCAAGATCCTTGAGAAAGTAGTCGCTAATCAGTTATGTGGCTTTTTACATAGGAATAGTCTATTTGAGGACTTTCAGTCAGGATTTAGAATACATCATAGCACAGAGACGGCACTGGTGAAAATTACTAACGACCTTCTAATTGCTGCTGACAAAGGACTTGTCTCCGTACTTTTCTTATTAGATCTTAGTGCTGCATTCGACATTATTGACCATACCATCCTTTTACAGAGACTGGAACATTTAGTTGGCATTAAAGGAATCACACTAAGCTGGTTTAAGTCCTATTTCTCTGATCGATCTCATTTGTTAATATCAACGATAAATCCTCCAAGTACGCTAAAGTTAGCCATGGCGTTCCTCAAGGCTCAGTGCTTGGACCAATTCTATTCTCCTTATATATGCTTCCTCTAGGCAATATTATTAGGAAACACTCAATTAACTTTCACTGTTATGCGGATGACACCCAATTATACTTATCAATCAAGCCAGCCGAAACCAGTCAGTTAGCTAAACTTCAAGTATGCATTAAAGATATAAAATCATGGATGACCTACAATTTTCTGATGTTAAACTCAAACAAAACTGAAGTTATTGTGCTGGGCCCTAAACACCTCCGAACCTCATTATCCGAAGATATAATTACTCTGGATGGCATTGCCATGTCCTCCAGCACTACTGTCAGAAATCTAGGAGTTATTTTTGATCAGGATATATCCTTTAACGCCCACTTAAAACAAAGCTCTAGAACAGCCTTTTTTCACCTTCGTAACATTGCCAAAACTAGGAACATCCTGTCTCAAAACGATGCTGAACAACTAGTCCATGCATTCGTTACTTCCAGGTTGGACTATTGTAATCATCCAGAATGATGCAGCGCGTGTTCTGACAAAAACTAAGAAAAGAGATCATATTTCTCCTGTATTAGCTTCTCTGCATTTGGCTTCCTGTAAAATCCAGGGTTGAATTTAAAATCCTTCTTCTGACCTATAAAGCTCTAAATGGTCAAGCACCATCATATCTTGAAGAGCTCATAGTACCTTATTGTCCCACTAGAGCACTGCGCTCCCAGAATGCAGAGTTACTTGTGGTTCCTAGAGTCTCTAAAAGTAGAATATGGAACCAGCTCCCAGTCTGGGTTTGGGGTGCAGACACCGTCACCACTTTTATAAGTAAACTTAAAACTCTCCTCTTCGATAAAGCTTATAGTTAGGGAGTGAGGAGTTGCAGTGTTCGCCTAGACCGGCGGGGCTGGGTGTGTAGCCACAGTCATGGTGCACCCCTACCCTATCTCTGCTTCTCCCCATAGAAAGCTTACGTATACTTAGGGAGTAAGGAGTCGCAGTGTTAGCCTAGACCGGTGGGGGAAGGTGTGTAGCCACAATCACGGAACACAGCCTCCCTATCTCCCCTTCCCTGCAGCTCTTAGTTATGCGGTTATAGTTCTAGACTACCGGGGTACCTCCTTTGACACACTGAGCTTCTCTCTCCTCTCTCTTTCCATCTGTGTGTATTCATGTCCCAGAAAATGCTTGTTACTAACCTAGCTCCGGGGAGCTTATCCCCCGGAGTCCTTATGTTCTTTTTTCCGCCTAGCATGTTTCCTTGGATCATGATGGCACCTACATCATGATGGCAGCTGTCGCCGTGGTCCTGCCCTACGCCCTGCTGTGCCCTATTACACCCTGCTACGCTCTGCAATGCCCGGCTTCGACTTTCTATGTCCGGCCAATGCCCTGCCACGCCCTGTTACGCCCTGCTGTGCTCTAAGACACCATGAACTATTATAACTACTACTTCTAGTCATTATCTTTATTGTGACTATTATTGCCATTGTTCATCACACCCCCAACCGGCACCGTCAGACACTGCCTACCAAGAGCCTGGGTCTGTCCGAGGTTTCTTCCTAAAAAGGAGTTTTTCCTTGCCACTGTCGCACTTATGCATTCATGCATGCTCTTGGGGGAATCACTGGAATTGTTGGGTCCTTGTAAATTATAGAGTGTGGTCTAGACCTACTCTATCAGTAAAGTGTCCTGAGATAATTCCTGTTATGATTTGACACTATAAATAAAATTGAATTGAATTGGGACATGGATGCACACAGATGGAAAGAGAGAGGAGAGAGGAGCTCAGTGTTTCAAAGGAAGTCTGCCAGCAGTCTAAAACTATAACAGCATAATTAAGAGCTGGTGCAAGGCAAACCTGAGCCAGTTCTATAAGGGTTGGTAGATGAATCTGACGACTATGAAGAGAAGCAGAGAAGAGAAGTGGTGCCGTGTCTGTAGCTATACACCCTCCCCCGCCAGTCTAGGCGAGCGCTGCAACTCCTCACTCCCTAACTACGTATAAGCTTTATCAAAGAGGAGAGTTTTAAGTTTACTCTTAAATGTGCTGTTGGTGTCTGCCTCCTGAACCCAGACTGGGAGGTGGTTCCACAGGAGAGGAGCCTGATAGCTGAAGGCTCTGGCTCCCATTCTACTTTTAGAGACTCTAGGAACCACAAGTAACTCTGCATTCTGGGAGCGCAGTGCTCTAGTGGGACAATAATCTTCAAGATGTGATGGTGCTTGACCATTTAGAGCTTTGTAGGCCAGGAGAAGGATTTTAAATTCAATCCTCGATTTTACAGGAAGCCAATGCAGAGAAGCTAATACAGGAGAAATATGATCTCTTTTCTTTGTTCTTGTCAGAACATGCGCTGCAGCATTCTGGATCAGCTGGAGAGTCTTAAGCTCTAAGAGACTTATTTGAGCAACCTGATAGTAAGGAATTACAATAGTCCAACCTGTAAAACAAACAAATGCATGGACTAGTTTTTCAGCATCGTTTTGAGACAGGATGGCAATGTTATGAAGGTTAAAAAAGGCTGTTCTTGAGGTTTGTTTTAAGTGGGCGTTAAGGAATATATCTTGATCAAAATTCAAAAAAGATTTCTGACCATAGTGCTGGAGGCCAGGGCAATGCCATCCAGAGTAGCCATATCTTTAGATAATAAGGTTGAGAGGTGTTTAGGGCCCAGCACAATAACTTGAGTTTTGTCTGAGTTTAACATCAGAAAATTGTAGGTCATCCATGATTTTATACCTTTAAGCATGCTTGAAGTTTAGCTAACTGACTGGTTTTGTCTGGCTTGATTGATAGGTATAATTGGGTGTCATCCGCATAACAGTGAAAGTTAATTGAGTGTTTCCTAATAATATTGCCTAGAGGATATAAGGTGAATAATTTCACATGTTACAGCCCCAATATACTCAACCATATGTTATGTGCATAAAGAGAACTGATAAGGTGTCATTCAAAGTGTTCAACCAAACATGAAAATAACTGCTGTGGGGATTCTGTGTTTGACAAGTTTTACAGAATATCAAGAAACATACAAACATAGATTGAAAAGGACTGAAACACACCCAGGAAGACAGATAATGTGCATGAGAAAACACCTGCATGTCAATCAACCTGCAGAAACAATCCTCTAGTTTAAATGTTAAGGTATCGCTATTTCATCAGAAATTATGTTTTACATAATCATGGAGATTAGAGAGATTGTGCCTCATGCATGAATGTGTAGTGGAAGTTTCTCTTGTTAACAGCAGAAGGGTAGATTAAAAACACAAATAATGAAACTAATAAAAAGTTACTGAGAATGAAACCAAAGTTTGGTCTTTGAGTATTTATTTACATTTGCAAATGCAGAGAAAACAGTTTCACAAGTACTCATGGCACATCTGAAAGGTCTTCTGACCATCTAGACAAAACATGCGTCTATATAGGTAAGAACTCACTTAAACCACCCCCTTTGCTACGCAGATGAAAAAACACCATAAAAAGTTATAATGACTTTACTACTTTCCCCTCTGACCCTGCTTCTCTAGCTAATAGCCTAAACACCTGTTTGTAGCAAGAAAAAGACGGAAAAAACAGTTCAAATGTTATGACCCCTTTTTACCCTTATCTGCCCTTAAGGAGAGACTGAGTTCTGAAAACAATAAATAACTTTCACAAATAATAGCTTCACCTAGACTCAAGGTTTTACGATGCCAGCTGCTTCTCCTCTTGGAGTTTTGAAAGTCTATTACAAAATTAAAGATTATTAGGAAACTCCTGTTAAATATATAAGAGAGTCTTGTAAGATATCAAACTATAATGTTAAAAATAAAATTCCCACAACAAATGTTTTCTTATTTTTGTCTTATATTTGTTCTTGCACAGAAAATCCTATGTGGTTTTCATTAATGTGTGCTGACAGTGAGTCTCTTAGTACCCACCTAAGTATTTTTATGAATTGCCAGAAGGGAGAGGTTTATACAGTTTGTGTCCGGGGTGATAGGGATTGGCTACACTCTTTCCTGCCTGCCTCATTGTCCTTGAGAGACGGCAGATTGCAGCCAATCATCTCAGCAGAGCGGATGATATGCCACAGTCTGCCCTTGTCCTTAGCAGAGGCAGAAGCATACCAGATGGTGATGGAGCAGGTGAGGATGGACTTAATGATGGCAGTGTAGAAGTGCACCGTCATTGTCTTTGACAAGTTGAACTTCTTCAGCTGTCGCAGGAAGTACATCCTCTGCTGGACTTTTTTGATGAGGGAGCTGATGTTCAGCTCTCACTTGAGATCCTGGGAGATGATGGAGCCCAGGATCGGATGGATTCCACAATGTTGACTGTGGAGTCACCCAGGGTGATGGTTAGGGCAGGTGGGGCTGCATCCTTGCTAAAGTCCAAAACCATCTCCACTGTCTTCAGAGTGATAAGCTCCAGGTTGTTCTGACTGCACCAGGTCACCAGGTGGTCAATCTCCCGCTTATAGGCGGACTCATCCCCACCAGAGATGAGTCCAATGAGTGTGGTATCATCCGCAAACTTTACGAGCTTGACGGACTGGTTGCTGGAGGTGCAACTGTTGGTGTACAGGGAGAAAAGCAGAGGGAAAAGGATGTAGCCTTAAGCCTTTTTGATGATCAGAGAGTCAGAGACTTGTTTCCCAGCTTCACGTGCTGCTTCCTTTCAGAAGGGAAGTCTATGATCCACCTGCAGGTGGAGTCAGGCACATGCAGCTGTGTCAGCTTGTCCTGTAGCAGATCCGGCAGGATGGTGTTGAAGGCAGAGCTGAAGTCCACAAAAAGGATCCTGGCGTAGGTTCCTGGAGTCCAGGTGCCAGAGGATGAAATGAAGAGCCACATCAACTGCGTCGTCTATAGACATGTTGGCTCTGTAGTCGAACTGTAGGGGGTCCAGGAGTGGGTTGAGAGGGTTTTGAGGTAAGCCAGAACAAGGCGCTCAAAAGACTTCGTAACCACAGTGGTCAGGGCGATGGGTCTGTAGTCATTTAGTCCAGTGATCCTTGTTTTTTTGGAAACGGGGATGATGGTGGAGGACTTGAAGCAGGCTGGTACGTGGCATGTCTCCAGTCCTTCAGGGTAGGGGCAGAGACAGAGTCTGGTCCGGCTGATTTGCGGGGGTTTAGTTTTTTAAAACAGCTGTTTCCACTGTCCGTGAAAGAGTCAGCTCTGCTTTACACACTGTAGCCAAAATGTCAGATAATTGTTCAGGTGCCAAACCGAAGAAAGGCAAGCCTGGGTTATGTTTCTACAGAATCCCATCTGAGAAAGAAAACCCAGAGAGGAGGATATTGTGGATATTGGTGCAATTATATGTGTCGCACTAGCAGACTAACGTTACACTGACCACTGACACTGAAACTGACCACCCAACAAACATCTGCAGTCAAGCTAACCATATCTCCCATCTCCATGGTCAAACTAGTTCATTTTATTTAAATACTTAACATGACCAGAGTTACTATGTTACTTCCTTCTGTTCTGCCAGTCCAGGATTCTACACAAGATCTATAGCTAACGTTATGGAGCTAAACATCGCTAAAGTAGCCTACAGCTCCGGCAGGGGCGTACCTATTTTTAACAGATTTACTTAATGGGATTAATGGCATGAGAGGCCGGTTGGGGTAGCTAGCAGAGGAGAGTGCACCCTGAGCCACGTTCGTTGGTAGAGGAAGCCCCTGTGGTCGTCAGTTAGTGATGGAACTGGTGTTCAAACCTGCGAGTGCCTGGCTTCTGTCTCTGACCCTAACACAGATACGGGAGTAAGAGAGGCTGGAGTAGAACACATTAACAGCTAGCATACATAAACCTGCTCAATTTGAGTGGATTCCTTCACGTTCAAACATGGAACACATTAAAATTATCGATAAAACCAAACTGTAAGCAGCAACACTGTGACTAAAGCCAGGTGTGGAGCTGCAGTCTACTGAAACGCCCACCCCCACGTCCGACAGTCGGTAGTGGGCCGGAGATCCAAACTTCCTTCTCTCTGAGTTTTAGGATGTTAAAAAGATTCATAAGATTCATCCTGGATGTGACGGACTGGGCAGCGGGGGGAAATTTTTATTGTCCAGGATGTCAAAACAGTGCTCTCGGGTGGAGTCAAGCAAATTTTAGTCTTAGGTTTTGCTTCAGGGCTGAGCCACACGTCTTCTGTTAGGGGGCAGGGGGCCATAGAGAGGATTGCTTCTCTGCCAGACCATGGAATAGTGGTGTCATTGTTCTGAGTTACTGCTGAACATTCTTGGGGGAATGACAGACTTGTGTCCCCTCGATTTCCCAGGAGGGAAAGGTGTTTAGATTGCGCTGTGGCTACAGATGATAACTCCAAGAATAACTTGTCCCTCTCCCAGAGTTTAGACTGCAGTCAGGAGACATCTAACTTCAGGTTTGCAAAGGTAGGATGGCAATCAACATGTAGCCATGGTGAAGTCGTCAGGTAGGCAACAGGATATAGTAGTAAAAATCCAGGAGTAAAACTTAGGCCTAACAGATGCTTAGAGTCCTTAGCAAAGCAACCGGGTTAGCCTAGCCTTAAGACTCCAATGTGCATCTAATCACCGATCTTAAAAGTGTGTAGCACTAACAAACATTTCGCTTTGTAGAAACCTGATAAAACATTCTGTTGCTTGACAGACATATGTCACGATGTAGACAATGAAACAAAACATCATGCAGCTCTAATGGAGAATTATTGTCCTACACTCTAAAGACATACTCAGGCATAATGGAGACCGTAGGAAGGAAAACCAGCAATTTCATGGTTGCATCACTTGATGGGAAAACCAAGGTACCACGTCCCCCTCTGTTAGTGTGCAATATGATGCCAGATGACAGATCTAAAATTCCCATACCTGACATCACACAGTACTTCCCTCATCTCAAACCAGTTGCAGACAAAATTCCACCACTTGATCCTAATGCTGCTATCCTTCTGCTGGTAGGGCGTGATATGTATACTCTTGTATAAGGTACAAGAGCAGTACAATGGTCCATATAACGCACCATATGCACAGAGACTGGACTCAGGCTGGGTAATTGTGGGGGAGGTCTGTCTTGGAAGTGCTCACAAGCCATCCAATGGGAACGTTTTCAGAACAAATGGGCTGCTAAACGGACGCAGCTCATTCCTACTGCCATTTACAGGAACTATCCATGTTAAGGAGAAGTTCAGTGCTCCTATACCGCCGCATCATTTGAACCCTCCCTTTTGTCACAAGGTTGATCCTGTCACCAACATAGTGGTAGCAATGTTTTTCAAAAAAGATGATGACAAACCTGCTGTCTGTCGAAGATGGCATCTTCCTTGAGATAATGAATAGAGAAGTCCACATTAATTATGCAAACCACTGGGTGGAACCCTTGCCATTGTGCTCACCACATAGTTCTCTTCCAAACAACAGAAACCAAGCTATGAGACTTCTAGGTACCCTGCAGCATACACTTTAGAAAATGGCAGATATGAGGGAACATTTAGTTGGTTTTATGCAAAACGTATTCGTCAATGATCAAGTGGAACCAGCACCACCACTGAAGCAAGGTGAAGAGTGTTGGTACATGTCCATATTTGGTGTGTACCACCCACAGAAACCTGGGAAGATTCGAATAGTATTTGATTCGAGGACACAGTTTGAAGGCATCTCCTTGAATGACACACTCTTCAGAGGACGAGGTGTTACCTTTGTTTCATATTAATGTTTAATAGAGGAACTAAGATTGTGCCGCTGAGGGGAGCAGCCTGTTGCATCAGATCTTGCTCACCTGAGAGCTTAATTTTTTAAACTTCTTTTTAACTTTTTGAACTGTACTTTTCTATGTGCACAACCTCTGCTCACCATGGACACTAATTCGCCAGTTCAATTCTGTCTGCGCAAGTTTATTCACTGTCGAAAACTGTATCTGCGGACCTCGCATGTAGCCATGGTCCCATTGTTTACACCAGGGATCAGCTGTTAGCCCTTGGAAACACGGCGGAGGAAGAGACAGGGATGCCGGGCCGGGGCTGAGCTCAGCGCTAAGAGACATCACTATAAACATTGCTACAAACCAGTCCTCCTCTTGGTCATTATGGGGAATGTAAGATCTCTCCCCGATAAGATGGACGAGCTGGCGGCGCTGACCCGGCACCAGAGGGAATACCGGGAGTGTAGTGTCATGCTGTTCACTGAGACATGGCCAGACACAAACATTACTGTGGATGGTTTCCAGATGGTATGGGCGGACAGGACAAGTGAGAGTGGTAAAGGAAAGAAGGGCTGGCCATGTTTGTTAAGGATAGATGTTGCTACCCTGGTCACATCTCTATCAAAGAACAACTCTGCAGCAGGGACATTTAGCTGTTTGCCGTTAGCATGAGGCCATTCAGAATCAGAATCAGAAAGGGCTTTATTGCCAAGTACGTTGCACATACAAGGAATTTGTCATGGTGTTGTTGGAGCATGTCACACATTCAAATATAAGAAGGATAAAAAGAATATAAACAATATAAGTATAAACATATACACACAGTATTTATTAATAACGATAAAATAAATTTAAATAAATAGTAAAATAAGTTAAACAGTAGTAAAAAGGAACGCTACAGCAGAGTAGGTACAGTGGCATGAGGAGCCAGAGGTGTAGTTTGGAGAGTCAGGGTGGTTTCTGGGCCTTGTTTAGAAGGCTAGTGGCGGAGGGGAAAAAACTGTTTATGTGGCGTGAGGTTTTGGTCCTGATGGACCTCCTCCTGCCAGAGGTGAGTGGCTCAAAGAGCTTGTGTCCGGGGTGGGAGGGGTCAGCCACAATCTTTCCAGCACGCTTCAGAGTCCTGGTGGCGTATAGGTCCTGGAGCGGCGGCAGATTGCAGCCAATCACCTTCTCAGCTGACCGAATGACACGCTGCAGTCTGCCCTTGTCTTTGGCAGTGGCAGCAGCGTACCAGATGGTGATGGGCGATGTGAGGATGGACTCAATGATGGCTGTGTAGAAGTGCACCATCATTGTCTTTGGCAGGTTGAATTTCTTCAGCTGCCGCAGGAAGTACATCCTCTGTTGTGCTTTCTTCACAAGGGAGCTGATGTTCAGCTCCCACTGGAGATCTTGGGAGATGGTAGTTCCCAGGAAGCGAAAAGACTCCACAGTGTCAATTGTGGAGCCACAGAGGGTGATGGGGGTAGGTGAGGCTGGGTTCTTTCTGAAGTCCACAACCATCTCCACTGTCTTTAGAGCATTGAGCTCTAGGTTGTTTTGGTTGCACCAGGTCACCAGGTGGTCAGCCTCCCACCTGTAGGCGGACTCGTCTCCATCAGAGATGAGTCCGATGAGGGAGGTGTCGTCTGCAAACTTCAGAAGCTTGACAGACTGGTGACTGGAGGTGCAGCTGTTGGTGTACAGGGAGAAGAGCAGAGGAGAAAGAACGCAGCCCTGGGGCGATCCAGGGCTGATGGTCTGTGAGTCGGAGACGTGTTTCCCCAACTTCACATGCTGCTTCCTGTCAGACAGGAAGTCAGTGATCCACCTGCAGGTGGAGTCAGGCACACCAAGCTGGGAGAGCTTCTCCTGAAGCAGAGCTGGGATGATGGTGTTGAAGGCAGAGCTGAAGTCCACAAACAGGATCCTGGCGTAGGTTCCTGTGGAGTCCAGGTGCCGGAGGATGTAGTTCTACATGCTGAGGGAATTTTCACATTATTGGATAGTGGTGTATATCACGCTGACGCAGCTTGTGATGTCCTGCACTCTTCTACAAACAGGCTACAGACACAACACCCACAGGCCCTCTTTCTTATCTCTGATGATTTCAACCATGCCTCTCCGTAGTCTCTGGCCACATTCACCCAGCATGTGACATGCCCCACCAGAGGCAATAAAACACTGAATTTATTTTTTGCCAACAAGAAGAAGGCATATGACCCATCTCCTCTCCTTACCCTGGGAAGATCAGTCCACAACCTGGACCTTCCCCCTGTACAAAACTCTGGTCTGCAAGCAGCCAACTGTCCCACGTACAGTGAAGAGATGGTCTGATGCGTTTTTCTTGAATTTCTGAGGAAGGAGAAGGCTTGGGTCCAAATGAAGATATTAACAAAAATATTTAATAGACAAAATGATGAAAATTACACGACAAAACAGGATTTAACGCTGCAGCGGACTGAAAGGAAGCTTCTCCCTTGTGGAGTCACATCTAACAGTCCTGAACATTTCTCAGTTTCACAAATATATTCCTTTGGAGTTGTGGGTGGTTCCTCAAATGAAAACTCTCCCTATTGGTCAGATGTTTCTCAAGATAAGGACCCACCTCTGAATTGCCAGGTTACTTTTGGTCATGGATGAAAGACTTTAGACTTTTTAGACTTTTTGTAGTCTATTCAAGTTTACAGGGATATGCATTTCTTTTGTTCTAATCAGTCTCAAGACAGCAGAGTGTCAGCTCCAAGACTGATTAAACAAAAGATCTCTTCTTGTGGGGATAGTTGGCATAATATATAAATAGCATTTAAAATACGTTACTTAATTTGAGTAATCTAATGGTATACGTTACAAATTACATTTTAGGACATGTTTTCAGTAATCTGTAATGGAATACGTTTTTAAAAGTAACCCTCCCAACATTGTACTTATCGGCCTATACACTGAGTTTCATGTATGCCAATTGTTATCAGGGGAGGAGAAGTATGGGTGTATCCCTGGAAATGTTTACTTTGATAGCTGACGAGGAGTAACTGAGCAATGAATGATGTACTTGTTTTGGTCCCTTAGAGGCTTCAACACTTCTGGTGATTTTCTATGATGATGTTATTTTATATTTATGGCATTTAGTACACTTGCTTGTTTGACTCATGTAGAGGAATCCTTCATTGCATTTGTATCAGCCGATCATATCAGAAAACTCAGTAATTGAGATATTACCTGACAGATCCCTGTTAACACCCAGGGCCATGCCATCACGCAGCCAGAGCACCATGCCATGGTAGCCGGGGATGGAGCAGGGCAGGGTGACTGGCTGGCCTGCCACCACCACCAAGTCTGTCGGTTGTTGGGTGAACACAGCAGAGCTCCCTGGAAGGGCAAAAACTGATTAGTCTAACTTGTAATAAACACAAAAAAACACAAACTGCAAATGAGCAAGCTAATGGTGAACTCAAATTCTAATTAGCAAAAACACAATTCAAACTTACACTTGGCAAAAATGACAAAAACAATGTCCCTTCAGCATGGCCAACTATACAATTATAAAGGAATTATTTCAAACAAGGACATGCAGATCAAGATAAGATAATAAATGTATGGTCTGTCATTTGTGATAGAAATGTGTCCTTGACAGGGCAGGCTCAAATGACAGAATACATAAGCCTATAAGAACATGTGTTCTTGTTAACAGTGACAAAGGGCCAGTGTTTCCCATACACTGATATATTTGTGGCGGCCTGCCACACAATCAGTGTTGACCGCCACATCTGCAGTATATGCTCTCTCTCTGTCTCTCTCTGTCTCTCTCTCTCTCTCTCTCTCCCACACACAAACACAACAGACCTGACTGTGAATAGCTCCTCCATGCAGATTAATTAATGCCACTGATTATTCTACACACTCCAATACAGTAATGTAGGTGGCGGTATGAGCATTAAACTTGGTTTGCCATCCGCTAATTAACACACAGAAGAAGTTGCCTTTCCCCACATCAATCTTTTTCCCCGCAGAGAAGACGGCTGGAGTCCATCCAGAGTTTAATGGTTAGTATTATGAATTTATTACCGCTATTTATTCAGGGTTTTTACTGCATAGAGAAAGTTTTGGCGCCCCTTAAAGAGGTTTTAGCCAGCGCCAAAAGAATATCACGAGCGCCAAAACATCTGATTTTCCGCAGCCAGTCTCCCTCTCATCCACAGCCACTACTGTATAAACACATGCAGCTGACGCTGATTTGACTGGATCTGAATGCTCCGCTACATAGCGCTGATGGTATCTCCGTTTGCAGAGTCAGACTGTACCAGACTCTCCAGGTGACCATGCTGCTCTGGGGACCGGTGGCGCAGCGAGAAACCGCTGCTGACGGACGCAGAGCTCTTCATCCGCTGGAGCTCCGACTGCTGTCTGTCTGCGTGGCGGGCTGCGCTGCCGTCTAGCAGTATTAAATTGAGACAGTTTCATAACCTGAAAAAATAAGTTATTACTTTTTTCCGTGTTTTGGAAAACAGTTCATTTTAACACCTGATGCGAGCCATTTGGGAGTAGCCTACGCATGAAACTCAAAGTTTTGAGTGCTTTAGCAGCATTGACCTGACTCCCTGAATAAGCTGCAGAGACGTCTCACTCTGCCTCTCTGCTGCGCCCTGTTCACAATTAATCTGCGGTTCGCATGAATGCCGAACCGTATACTCTACTGTAGGCCGTCAGGCTATTCAACATCACTGACAATTTATTTATCAATATTTCAAAATAGAAAATATTACACTTCATACTGTTTTGTATTCATAACACTTTTGTATTATTGTACAAATTAGCTACATCAGTAGTAGCAGTTACTTTATGTAAGTCACTCCTACATTTTTCAACTTAGGAGCAAAACGTCCTTGGGAAAAAGATACAGTTATGTCCTGTTCATATTAAAGTGATGGTTCGGAGTAATTTCACCCTAGGCTGCTTTGCAGCTTGACCTCGAGCCAAACAACCCCCCTTAAGCTTTTTTCCCTTGTTATAACGTTGGTTGAGTTAGCGTTATCAGCTGGTTAGCTTAGTACAGGCGCTAATGGATCCACGTTTGTATCTCGTAAATTACCCCACTAATAATGCCCAGAATGATACCAAACTTCTACAGTAGTACAAATAGTTTCTGTACTTATAAAACGATGCATTAGAAAGTTTGTAATTACACCAGAAGTATATTTAAATAACACTTGCCTGATGGATACTTCTCTCTGCCACTGCGCTAGCGCGCGAGATCGCGCAACATCCCACGAGATCACGCACAGAGCACAACATCTATTGCTGGAAGAGACTACCAAGCAAGAAGCGAGAGAACAGCAGAATAGATCAACAAAATGGCAGAGTCAGAGGTGAGCATCGAACGCGACGATGAGTGGCTCAATTTCAAAGGTTGCCCGTACCTATTTGTGCCTGGAGAGCTAGCTAGCTAGCAACGCTAGCTACCAGCGCTAGCAGCAGAGAGTAGAAGCCATCAAACAAGTGCTATTTAAATAAAATCCTGGTGTAGGCCTACTTACAAACGTTCTAATGCCTTGTTTTATAAGTACAGAAACAATTTTTACTACTGTAGAAGTTTGGTATCATTCCGGGCATTATTGGTGGGGTAATTTACAGGATACAAACGTGGATCCATTAGCGCCTGCACTAAGCCATTCGGCTGATAATGCTAACTCGCCCAATGTTAGTCCAAGGGAAAAAAAGCTTATGGGGGGTTGTTTGGCTCGAGGTAATGGTGCAAAGGACCCTAGGGTGAAATTACTCCGAACCATCACTTTAATTAAATGAACTGGACTTTGTTGTCAGATGTGAAAGCCCCCTTCCCTTACTGCATTATATACCATTAAATTTAAAATTTTGAATTTTCCTTGACATAAATTAAGATGTTTTCACCATAAATTTGTGCCTGAAAATGTATCAGAATGCAGAACATTTTTAATGCTCAAAATTTCATTTTAAAAAACATTTTTTTTTTTTTTTTTTTCATGTTCAATTGTTCAACAAGTTCACAACATATACAGTAACATTTAAGTTTCTTTTTTTGTCTTGCATGCAGAAGGTCACAAAGACGTGAACAGCATCTGGCTGTTAAACAGAATTACAACTTGTGATGTGTTTTGTTTTGTCAAAGAGCAAATTTATGCATGTTGAAAGATTACATTGTGTGCTGTAACTGCCCCTGCACCCGTATAGCCTTGAGGATGGGACTGTGGGCAGATTGTCTATTTAAGTTGTTATACAAAGTTGCCAAAAATATTTGCAGTATAATTAATATAAGACGTAATATAAACGTAATTATGAGCCAGAGCCAGATTTAAACCCGACAACTTTTTTTAATACATGGGCCGTTATAACTGACGTTCTAAACTACAATTCTGAGAACTACAGAAATCTGTTTAGAATTATCTTAATGAATACCGGTAATGCAATGAGGACTTATTTAGAATGGAATGGATCGCAAATGGATCCGAAGAAACGTAAAAAAAAAAACTCGACCCTAGCTGCTCCCTCAGCCGAATAGTGTAGGTATGCAGCAACATAATCAAAGCCCTGGAACCGTATAGGAGACTTTCTTGTCTCGAACACCTAATTGGCCGACAACAATGCTGCAGAGGGGGGGGAGACGCGGTGTAGCCTCACACTCAAGTCAGTGCAGAACATGCACCCAGAGCTACGGGAGAAGCTGGAGGGCATAGCTTGCTCCCCACCGAATAAGGCTAATAAAGTAATGATTAAAAAAATGCAAATGCTTGTTTAAGGGCCCGGCCCGGCCCGATCATAGCGGCATAAAATGTCAGCCCTGCCCGGCCCGGTTCGGGCTCGGGCAGAGAATCTAAACTCTACACCTCGGCCAGACTCCACGTGAGTCAGAGAGAGGAGTCTGGCCTCACTCATCAGAGATTTTTACATTGAGAAAACTTCTGCTTAAAGCAAAAAGACAAATTAACAATGATGAAAAAAGCTCCAATGTGTGTTTTAATTAATTTATTGGTTTTTATTTTTGTTTTTATTTTTGTTTTTAATTTCTCCCCGACGACCGACTGTCAGCAGAAAAGGCAGTCGGACTGATCAGTCTCCCTTATTTGGTCAGAAAAGTGCCTCGGAACCAAGGTTATAATCGTTAACGAAAACGAACGAAATAACGAGAACTAGGTGGGAAAAAACATTGACGTTAACTGAAATAAAAATAAAAACGAGGCATTACAAAAAACGATAACTAAACTAAAACTGCAATGTCTGTTTGCAAAACTAACTAAAATAAAATAAAATAATCGACTAAATGTCCTTAGTTTTCGTCTTTGTCGATGTCTTTCATAGAGCAAATAACGTTATATCTTTCCGACCATGACATTTCCCGTAGACATGTATAGTTTCCGACTGGAAACCCAGAAATCCCGACATTCCACGTTAAATTGAACACAACAGAGTCCATGCCCTTCTAAAAGTGTATGATGTTTTTGTTGAGTTATTATTATACAATACTTTTTCTTTTTGAAACCCCCAACAAATAACCAATATTACAAAAAAAGCATACCGAAGCGATGCTGACTTGAGCGTACGTTCTGCGCGAGACGTAATACGTCTCCATAACAGCAGGCGGCGCTAATCTGTATTGTCGCCCAAAAAATGAAAACCAGCAGCTGATTGGACGAACGCATCACATGGGTCTGGCTTCTCCTGAATTTCAAAACTGACCATAATGGCGGCTCGTTTGGAATACAATCTCGTATTTTACGAAAATAGTTCACCGAAATGTGTTTCTGAAAACATTTTAAGCGAGAAATAGGCCATGCAGTTGCTGAATCTGTGTTATGATTGTTAGTTTCTGTTATGTTCTGTTTCCTGTTTTATTTTGAAGTCTGTCTTGTCTCCCTTGTCTTGTCTAGTTTACTTCCTGTCTTTAGTTTTCCTTCCCTTGTGATTGCCCTAATGTGTTTCACCTGTTTGCCCAGCCTAGTGTCACCTGTCCCTCGTTAGTCCTCGTTACCTGGTTTATTTAGTCTCTGTGTTGTCTTTGTCTGGTGTGGGAGCATTGTTTGTTGTGGTGCGTCATGTCATGTTGTGTGCTGTCGTGGCTACTAGTCTCCTGTGTTTTTTTTTGCTTCCTGGCATTTGGGTCCAAGCTTTGTCTATCCCTCGTCAAGCCGTAACAGAATGATCCCACCAAGTATGGACTCAGCAGTTTTTGATTTTGAACCACATTTTCACCCCCTGGACTCTGATGGAGAAATTATGATTAATTTCTTTTGTGATTTGCATGAGAAAAACCCAGTTTTTGCCAGGCACCTCATGGAGGTTTGCTGGCAGGCTACTGAGAGAGAGTTTGGCCTTCCAGTCTCCAAGCCTGTCAGTCCTCCTGAGCTTCAGCAACCAACCGGCCTTCCTGCCTCCAAGCCTGCTAGCAGTCAGCTACTTTCTCTACCAGTTTGCAACCAGCCTGCCACATGGTCAATGAGTACAACCGACTACCAGCAGTCCTAGGAGGGTACCCGCCTGGTTATTTTTTCTGGGAACCCTGGAGGCCGTAAGAGGGGACGTGGTCGACATGGTCCCTGACGCCATGCACTGGTTCAACCCGTTCTGTCCAGCAGGCCAGAGCCCGTGCTGTCCAGCGGACCAGAGTCAGTTGACCAGTGTTCCTCAGATGTCCAGTGTTCCCGAGCTGACCAGTATTCATGAGCTGACCTGTGTTCCAGAGCCTCAGATGTCCAGCGGACCTGAGCCGGTGATGTGCAGTGGACCAGAGCCCATGCTGTGCAGCAGACCTGAGCCGGTGCTGTGCAGCGGACCAGAGCCCGTGCTGTTCAGCGGACCAGAGTCTCAGCTGACGGTCCATGTTGACGGACTCTGGCCCAGCTGTCTTCAGCCCAGCTGACTCGTCGCCTGTCTTCAGTCCAGCTGACCCGTCGCCTGTCTTCAGCCCAGCTGACTCGTCACCTGTCTTCAGCCCAGCTGACTCGTCGCCTGTCTCCAACCCAGCTGCCCCTTCTCCTGCTCGGTCTGCCTGTCCTTCAGAGGGGATTCGCCTTCGTCGCCGGCCGCCAGAATGATTCTGCCTTCGTCGCCGGCCTCCAGAAGGGTTTCGCCTTTGCCGCCGGCCTTCAGAGGGGATTCGCCTTCGCCGACGGCCGCCAGAAGGATTCTACCTTCGCCGCCGGCCTCCAGAAGTGTTTTGCCTTCGCCGCCGGCCTTCAGAGGGGATTCGCCTTCGCCGCTGGCCTACAGAGGGGATCCGCTTTCGCCAATGGCCGCCAGAAGGATTCTGCCTTCGCCGCCGGCCTCCAGAAGGGTTTCGCCTTCGCTGCCGGCCTTCAGAGGGGTTTCGCCTTCGGCGTCGGCCTTCAGAACGGATTCGCCTTCACAGGCGGCCTCCTAAGAGTCCTTGACGCCCTGCTGAGCCGTCTGAGTGGCTCTGCCTTTGCTATCCTGTTCGGCTTCTAGAGGTGCTCTGCCTTCGCCGCCGACCTCCAGAAGGATTCCGCCTTCGCCGCCGGCCGCCAGAGGGGTTTCGCCTTTGTCGATGGCCGCCCAAGTGTCTTCAATGTCCTGCCTGGTCTCCAGAGGGTCTTTACCTTCGACGTCCTGCTTGACCGTCTGAGGGGCTCTACCTTCGCCGACCTATTTGGCCGCCAGTGGGGATCCGTCTTCGCTGCTGTCCGCAGCCCTGCTGTCCGCGGCCTTTCTGTCCCCAGTTCCCTAGCCTAGTTTGACTTTTTTTTCCTCCGAGTCCGACTGCCCACTGGGCGATTCAACATGTCAAATCGGCCCAAATGAACGCCAACAGCTCCTCCAACTGACGACGGCACGGAACACACCAAACAGATTTGGTTCTCGACCTCGCCAGACTGTCTGACGGCTGATAATCGGGTTGGTGTGTCAGCGCCTTTAGAGAGTGTAGAGGCGTCCGGCAGGGCTGCACTCTGTGCGGGATGCTCTATGCACTCTCCCTGGAACAAAATACACTCCAACCTACAAGGTCTGGTTTTAATTGGAACATTATTTTAACTGCCTATGCAGATGTTATTGTTGTTTTTATTAAAAACCAAAGGGATGCAGATATTTTAACCAACATTATTGAGAGTTTTAGTGTAGCATCGGCAGCGAGGGTGAATTGGAAGAATAGTGATGACCTTGCTGTCGGTGAGTGGCGTGACGGTCTCCCAGTTTGCCCCCAAAGCCTGTCCTGGAAAAAGGATGGTTTTAAATACTTAAGGGTGTTTCTGGGAAAAGAAGCCATAGTCCAAAAGAACTGGGAGGACGTCACATAAATAATTTAGGGGAAACTCTCAAAGTGGAAATGGCTGCTCCCACAAATGTCTTTTAAAGGTAGAGTACTGGTTTTAAACAACATTGTGACATCCCAACTGTGACACCGTTTAACTTTTGTGGACTCTCCCTCAACCTTACTAGCCGGAATACAGAAAAAAATGGTAGATTTTTTTTTGGATGGTCTACACTGGGTGCCACAGGGGGTGCTGTTTTTAACCAGAAAAGAAGGGGGACAGGTCCTCATAATAATAATAATTAAAGCTGCAAGCAGCGATGGACGGGCCCTTGCGCCTCTGTGCGCGTCAGGATTACTGGCGGACGCCGCTCCTTGTGACCGTGCATTTGTGCGGCACTCAGACACTGCAAATCATCACCAATGAAAAGGGAACTCCCTGCCGGGTTCAACGATACCTCACACAAGACTCCACATCATACAGTTCATTAGCTGTGAAATGGGGCGTGGCTAAATTATAGGGGGCGGGTCAAACATCACCAATTAAAAATGAAGACTCTGCTGAGTTAAATGATACCTCACATAAGACTCTACCATAAATGGGTCACCATTTATGAAAGGGGGCGTGGCTTAAGCATAGGGGGGCGGGCCAAACCATCACCAATGAAGAAGCAACTCTCTGTTGAGTTCAATGACACCTCACACAAGGGTCTATATCCTTAAATGGGTCACCAGTTATAAAAGGGGGCGTGGCTAAGCTTAGGGGGCGGGTCAACCATCACCAATTAAAAAGGAAGTCTCTGCTGAGTTCAATGATACCTCACACAAGGGTCTACCTTAATCGGTTCAAATGTTATGAAAGGGGGCGTGGATTAAGCATAGGGGGAGGGGCAAGACATCACCAATGAAGAAGGAACTCTCTGCTGAGTTCATTGATACCTCACACAATGGTCAACCTTAAATCGTTCAAATGTTATGAAAGGGGGCGTGGCTTAACCACAGGGGGCGGGCCCAACCATCACCAATGAAGAAGCAACTCTCTGCTGATTTCATTGATACCTCACACAATGGTCAACCTTAAATCGTTCAAATGTCATGAAAGGGGGTGTGGCTTAAGCATAGGGGGCGGGCCAAACATCACCAATGAAGAAGCAACTCTCTGCTGAGTTCAATGACACCTCACACAAGACTCTACCTTAGATGGATCAGCATTCATGAAAGGGGGCGTGGCTTAAGCATAGGGCGGGCCAAACCATCACCAATGAAGAAGCAACTCTCTGCTGAGTTCAATGACACCTCACACAAGACTCTACCTTAAACGGTACAAATGTTATGGAAGGGGGCGTGGCCTGAGTAAGTGGGCGTGGTTATATTATAGGGGCCGGCTCATTATTACATGTAGACCACACATTCTAAGTTTCATGTAAATCGGATGATGTTTGTCATATAAGGCGCATTTCCTGTTGCCAGTGGGGGGCGCTATGACCAAAAGTCAAATATGGCCTGTAGGTGTCCTCAGGCCTGGACCCTTGTCAATCTTGAGAATTTTCGGGCAGATACGACAACGTACACTCAAGTTACAATAATTTATTTGTTCATCGCTCAACACTCAAAATGGCCGCCACGCCACGCCCACACCGTCAGACGAAAAGTTTTTCTTTTAATAACTTTTCATCTTTAAGGTGTTGGGATGATAGAGACCAAGTTTGAAGTACATCGGATGAAATCTCTAGGAGGAGTTCGTTAAAGTATAGCACCTTGACTTTTAGGCCTACTTCCTGTTGCCACTAGGGGGCGCTATGACTTTAAGTAAATATCGGCCTTTATTTGTCCTCAGGGTTGGACTCTTATGAATCCTGAAATGTTTCAAGCCAATCGGACAATGTACACTCGAGTTACACCCACTTCCTGTTTCGGCGGCGAAACGCACAAAATGGCCGCCCCGCCACGGCCATGCCCTATGACGAAAAGTTTTTCTTTTAACAACTTTTCATCTTTAATGTCTTAAGATGGCACAGACCGAATTTGAAGTTAATCGGATGAAATCTCTAGGAGGAGTTCGTTAAAGTACGACATGTGGAAATGGCCAAAATCGCACTAATTTCGAACTTTGAAATCAAAATGGCGGACTTCCTGTTGGGCTTAGGGTATGGCTTCAATGACGTTTTTTGTACATCCTGACATGATACATATGTGTGCCAAGTTTTGTGAGTCTACGTTAAACGCACTGCAGGGGCTCAATTCTTTTAACTTTGTAGGGGGCGCTAGCGAGCCATTTTTGCGTGCCTATTCCCGAAACCCTTAAAATACGTAAATTTTCACCAGACTTGATGCGACCGCCAAATTTGGTGAGTTTTTGAATATGTTAAGCCCCTCAAAAAGCCAATTCATTTGCCGGGAAAAGAATAATAATAATTCCTTCAGTTTCAATAGGGCCTTCGCCGCTGTCGGCGCTCGGGCCCTAATAATTCCTTCAGTTTCAATAGGGCCTTCGCCACTGTCGGCGCTCGGGCCCTAATAAATAAAAACGTTAAGTAGAAGTAAGTGAGATTAGGTTACAAGTAAGATTAGGTTAAAAAGATTGTTTCAAATGGATTGTACAAATTCTATTGTGGTGCAGTGTCAACATAAATACAGTACGAACATAAATAAGTACAGTGTGAATATTAGTAGCAGCAGTGAATAAATAACACCTTTGTACATGTAGCTGATACATTACCAAGCCAACATCAATGTTTTCCTTCTTTTTATATGCGCCCCAAAGTCCATAAAAACATAGAAAAACCACCAGTTAGACTAATTATTAGTGGGAACGATTCAATAATGGAACCTTCCACTAAATTTATTGACTACTTCATTAAATCATTTCTTGCTACATTACCTTCCTACATTGAGGACAGTACTAAGAAAGTAGCACAAATACAGAATATTGGTTCTTGCATTATGGCCACTATGGATGTGGAGTCCTTTTACAGCAACATTGCACATGATGAAGGGTTGGAGGCCTTGAGACACCATTTAGGGACAAGACCTGATGACCTGAATATAATAGATATTGCATGTTTTGCACCTCATTATGCTAACCTATTTTTAGGACTATTTGTTTTTAAATGTCTGCATGGCCTGGCCCCCCAGTACATGTCTAATCTGCTCGTGCCCTACACCCCCTCTCGTTCGCTATGGTCGGCTGACCAGGCACTACTGGTCGTCCCCAAGACCAAACGTAAATCCAGAGGTGACCGTGCGTTTGCCGTGGCAGCTCCGAGACTCTGGAATGAGCTGCCTTTGCACATCAGACTGACTGAGTCCCTTCCTGTTTTTAAATCTCGTCTTAAAACTCATTTATTTTCTTTGGCTTTTAACTCAGTTTGAGGGTTGAGTTTTGTATTATTGTATTTCTTTTATTGTTTTATTATTTTGTGTTGTGCCTCTGTTGTATGTTATTGTTTATTTATAGACTGTTCAGCACTTTGTTTAACAGTGTTGTTTTTAAGGTGCTTTATAAATAAAGTTGGATTGGATTGGAAAAACACATTGTTTCTGTAAACAACCCATTCAAAGAAAACATTGAGTGGTTGGGTAGATACATTGATTATGTTATTTAGTTTTTTTTGGGATCAGAGAAAGAGCTTCTAGACTCCTGCTTATATGAACAGTTTTAATGCAAATCTTATGTTGAGCCTGGAATACGACCAACAAGTTATTAACTTTCTAGATATACAGATCTCTAAAGATGATCAAGCCTTTTTGCACACTTCTATTTTTATAAAAACAACTGACCAAAATACTATATAGCATGCGGACAGTTTTCACCCACCAGGGTTTGTTAATATCCCTTATGGACAAATCCCGAGACTAAGGCGTACATGTGATTCTGATCTTGATTTCCAAATACAGTCTATGGAAATGCAGCAGCGCTTTAGACAGAGAGGGTATGAAGCTCAAGTCCTTACTCAGACCCAACTTGGAGCGTTGTCACTTTATAGCAAAGAATCTGTCCAGATCAAACACATCATTGAAAAAAATTGGGACATCATTGAGAGCGACATGTCTTTACAGGGGGTATTCACTGAGGTCAGCATCAGAAGAGCACCAACAGTCAAGGACCTTCTTGCTCTTAAACGTGAAACTTGGCTTCGTCGACCTAAAGGTAATTTTTCCTGTGGTAATTACATTTACTGTGTGAATATGATAAAAACCGACACTGTTAGAGATGTTTTTTCAAACAAAGTTTATCCTATCACCAGTTTCATAAATTGTAATACTACCCATGTTGTGTATCATTTGGAATGCTGTTTCTATGTTGGCCTCACAAAAAGGAGATTAAAGGTCCAATGTGTAGGAATTTCTCCCATCTAGCGTTGAGATCGTATATTGCAATCAACTCTCTCGCACCACGCAGTTCAAATTACGTATTACAGTTACGGTAGCCTTCACGCTTCAAAAAGACAAAAAGTCTTTTGCTTTTTTTCCAATATTCTTTTTCTTTTTCTGGGCGAAGAAGAGGACTCCTGTTCCTGAAACTTGGATTTTGAATACGTGCATGAGGCGGAGTGGCAATCAGGAGAGTTGGGAATTTTCCCGGTGGGCCGGTAGTGTTTCGATGCCACTCCGGCCGGTCTGATCGCCTGCTCCGGGAGAGACTGACGGACGGACGGAGAGAGAGACACACACACAGCCATATATAGGCTACAATTACCACAGTTTTCCCCACTAACCCTGTCTCTTTCTGTCGAGGGAGAGAGGAGAAGGATTGCTTTGTGACCAGCGCGTAGAAATAAGTGTCCGGTATGAATGGCCAGGCCCACAATCAGGCACGTATCTACGCTACGCGACACTTGCGCGCCCGGTGTGTTCCAGAGACAGTCTCCGAACATAGGTACGGTATTCGTACTGGGAATCTGAATTATCCTAAAGCCAAACGCTACATTGAAGCTAAACATGGGAGTGATACAACTGACACAAAACTGTCAGGTATTGAGGTCATCAGTTTTGATGCGAGGGGTGGGGACAAAATCCTACGCCTAAAACAAAGAGAAGCAAATTGTGGATCCATGCTCTCAAGGGCACCAGTTTCCCTGGCCTCAACTAGGAGTTATGCCTGGCTTTTCATGGTTATGTCTTGGTTCTGTTTCTCAGTCCTCGGTTGTCTCTGTTTTTTTGTTTAAGTGACAATGCCCAAAAGAGTTTTTGCTTTTTTCCCCCCTCCTCCAACCTCTTATCTCTTTACATTGTTCTTATAGAGAAACCTTGCATTTACATTTGACTGCTAAAGTGACCAAATGCCTGAGTCCCTTTTGCTAATGAATAATTTATTTTTAATTCAACTTTATTTATCCCTGCAGCAGCAGCAGCTCATCACCCACTTTACTGTGAGCTATCATGCTGTTTAAGCAGCCTTCAGGACTATTAAACAATTCTGACGTTTGATTTACACTTTCTATTTGATTCACTGATGCATTTTCATAAAGGTCCTAGATCAAACTTAAGGCAATATGTTTTCCATAGATGGTGGCCTGGTCGAGACACAAATACATTCTTGTATTGAACAAATTCAAATTCAAGGCATTCGCTTTTAAAGTCTGTGTGTCTTCTGGCACTTACTCCATTTACTTGTTCTGCCAACCGTGAAGGGAACTCACACACACACACACACACACACACACACACACACACACACACACACACACACACACACACACACAGGTGTTGAGAAAAGGAATATAAATGACTGGAACACAATGCACCAGCAGCTTCACATAAACTTATTCAGGTTCTGTCCCATTCACTGGCCCTCCAATTCTCCCAAATGCTTTTATCAAGTAGCAGTTCAAACCCCACCTGGTAGCAATGCACATGCAGCTAATGGAATCAGCCCTTTCACAAACACTGTGAGTGAAAAAAAAAGGAGGAGGAGGATGTGGATGGTTGAGGCTCCTCTGTTCTTCCATATGGGAATGCCAAAGGCCACTCTACAATGTTTTAAATTGCCTCGGCTCTCTGTGAAACATTGCCCAATGCATTAAGTCTGAAACACATCCAGAGCCAGCTTCTGCATGCACATTTTCATATAAACACATATTTTGTGATATTATAAAAAGATTAGGTTGTCAGATGCTGCTCATAACAAGACGCATTTGTTTTTTTAACTGTAAAATAGCTTGTGATATATCATAACTGTTGAGTGTGTTGTTAGAAAGCGTCCTACCTGTGCCTAGAAAGAGGGCTGGCTAAATTCATTTCACAGAGCCTCACAGCAGCTCCCCCTTATATCTAAAGACAGTGGGAGAAGATGGTGGCAGTATGAAAAAGGAGCAAGTTTGAACAGAAAAAAGCTGCCTGCTCACTGCCTGATTCTCTGATATGAATGACCACATTGCATTGTGTGATATGGGCTTAGAATGTGCTCCACTTGTTCCGTAGTGTTCTGTTTTACAGCATACTGCAATATTTCACTGGTAATAAATTTAATGTAGCGGTAGTCCTAAAAATACCAATAGTAGCAAAACGATACTTCTCAGCTGCAGTCCCGACTGAAAAATTGTGGTGTGGACGTGAAAGACGCTTCCAATTGAAATACCTTCTGTTCTGTAAGTAATTAACTAAACTTTAGCTGCCACATAGATGGACAGCATTGCGACACAGCTTCACTCATATCTTCCTGCAAAGCTGAACAATATTCCTCTGCTGAGAGGCAAGATGCAACTCCCCCCCGCCCCCCATCTTCTTCTGGGCCATTCATTGCTTCCGTGAGTCACAGGTGCATGAAGGCAGCAAAGAAATCAGGTAAATTTAAGCCCTCGGCTGATGTGTTGGAAATCACAGAGACACATTATGAATCACATCTAGGCATAATTCAGGGTGAGGCCTCTGCACAATTGGTGTGACTGCATTGTTTCTGCCTGCCAGAGAGCCTCACTGCTCAGGGGCCTTTCATTCCTAAATCTTTCTATACATATACACACACACACACACACACACACACACACACACACATACATATATATATATATATATGAAATTTCCATTTTTCAGTACTAGAAAGTAGTGCGGTAGTGACAGGCTGCTCATCTGCACGGCTCTGCTGGAAGGCTAATGTAGTTAATCCTTGTTGGAAAGGTCAAGTCAGGTAGATTATGGCTACTCTACTGTTGCATGGCTGACCTTATCATCACTAATGCACCACTGAAATCTGTGTTGTCACCACATCGAGGTAGTAGGAAGTGGGCAGGTTCAGAGGATGGTGTGAAACAAAGCAGGTCACCACGCTATATGTATAGTGTGATGACCTGCCGATCACTGAAGGCAGGGCTTGCTATAGGTGACAAAGGTGGTCGCTCAAGGCGCCACCATGTGGATGGGCACTGTGCCGGCAAGAAAAAAAAATCCAGATATAAAACCTTTTTTTTTTGGATCAATTTTTTATAATTTTTTTGCTTTCATCACAGCAACGCTGTTTGATGCGATTTTGTGCAGTTTCAAGTTAGACTCTGCCAGTGATGCACAAGTACGCTTCAGTAGATCTATGGCTGCAGACTGTGGGAACGGATATGAGCCCATCATCTACGTAGAAGTGTCTTTCAACAAACTGCCTGGTGTCCGCTCCATACCTTTGTTCACCTTCTTGAGCAGCTCGCCGCAGGCCACAGATGCCGACCGCCCGGGACGGGCTGTTGCCAAAGACATGCACGTGCATGCGATACTCCTCGATCTCCTTGGACAGGTTACTGTCTTTGTGCCACAGGAATCTCAGGTTGTCTCTGTGCTCATGCCTCACCAGGAATCAGTAGAACATCTGCTGGATATCGGCAGTGACTGCGATGAGGTCCTTCCTGAACCGCAACAACACACCCAGGAGTATTGTTCAATTCGGGGCCTGTGGGCAGCACAGGGCACTTGAGTCAAACACGATTTGTATCTGCCCTGGCTTCTGGGGATGGTACACTCCGAAAAAGGGCAGGTACCAGCACTCTTGTTTCTCATGGACGGTTGGTGCTTTCTCTGTGTGCTTGTTTTTCGAACAGCTTTTCATGGGTTCTGAAGACACTTAGCATTGGTTGTCAATTCAACACTTCACCTATAATCACCCAGCCTAAGTCTAGACGCTGAGCAAAAGGTGCGTCGTGGGGCCCATTGAGTTCTCTCACCTTGTGCACACGTATCATGTCCCTCCCTAACAGGATCATCATTTGAGTGTCAGGATCTAGCTTGGCGATATGGTGAGCAATGTGCTTTAGGTGAGCGTGAAAGCGACCTCTGGTGTTGGGATTTCAGATTTGTTAGTCATTATTTCGTTGCGCTCGATGAGGGGTGGAAGATCCATGCACACACCACCATTCACTGCTTCGACTTGAAAGCCCGCCGCCTTTCTTCCAGTCATCTCCGTGGTGCCAGCGCATGTTTTCATCAGATATGGTGACAGGCTGCTCTCAACTCCGAACAGGTGGAAAAATTCAGAGCGGGCCAGTGATCGTCGAGTATGACGTACATCTTGATGGAGCACTCTGGTTGACCCCGGGGGGGAACTTGCACCAGACACACCTTCGAGCAGGACCGCACAAGGCCGCCTTTACCACAGACCTTGGTGCACCAAGATGTCACTTCAAGTGGGTGACTACTTTGTGCTTCTGCAGCTGGCTGTAGAGTGGGTGATGGAGGCTGAGAGGTGTCTGGATGCATTACAGAGCAGTGTCTTTCGCTGCCACACTCACCGCATTTCAGGGTTGCCTGGTAATCTTTGGCAAGGTGGGTTGGAGAGCAGCACTTAAAACTGTGTTTGTGTTATGTTAGGATATTTTTTCGTTCCTGCAGTGTTTTCATTCTGAATGACCTACATTTATCCAAGGGATGAGTTTTTCTGTGTACAGGCAGGGCAGTATTGTGCGGGATCATTGTCTTTTCTCTCAGGGTCTGTAGCGCTTGTGGAGCCTGTGTCGACAGTGGCAGACAGATCTGTCTTGTGTATGGATATAGCAGTGTTAAATCCATTATGCTTTGATGGAGTTCTCTCAACTTTGCTGTATGGCTGACTGTTGCTTGAGAAGATGAAGCTTGGGTCGTTTTGGGCCTTCGCTTGGCCATACACAAAATTGTCTGTCTATCATGGGCGGAGGGTTGACGTGAAGAGGGGGATGCAGACCATATTGTCCGTGTGGCTTGTCTGATGGTCTTGAGGTGTATGCGTTCTATTCACTGGGGTTTGAAGGCATTCCGTGGAGGCTTCTCCTCTGCAGCTACAGGTGCTGACTGCCGTGTGGGGTGGTTTTCATTGTACGGGATGGCGTATGGCGAGAAGACAGGAGACTGAAAACTGAGCTGTGAATGGCATTGCACATTCTCTGCTACTCTACCACTCTTCTGTGCGCTGTCTAATCAAGTATGGCGGTACAGCACTTCTCACACTTCGACTGTCTTCATTTTCTATAGCTGCAGGTGCTTCTAAAACTTCAGCTTTTACCCTCGCTGCCTCTGCTTCCTTCTCTATTTCTAATGCTTCCAAATCTGCTTCTAGAAAAAACGAGAAAAAACGAGAAAACGTATCAATAGATTAAAAATTACGTGACATTTACACGAACTGCCGTGAGACTGTGTTGATCAACAAGGTTCACTGACTCTACAGCTACATAAAGAATGCAGGTTAAGTAATGACACAAAGTACTAAACTTACAGCCAATGCTGTCGTGGGTGTGGGAATAGTCTAACTTGGAGATTTACCATGTTTCCTCTAGCCTACTTCTTCTTCTACTACTATTACTAGTTACGGAAATGTAAACACGTTACGTGCCATGTATTTCAAAATAAAGGTTCCCTGCAAACTATTCCTGAATATATTTTACAATAGAATTAAGTTTTACAAAGTCTTGATATAAGTTACATCAAATTAACTTATTTCAAACATTTTTGATTAAACCAAATTCTAAGGACAGAACAGTGATTTAAGTTCCTCTAACGTAATAGGTTGACCCAGTTGTTCTGCCTCCTCTGGGTCAAGAAGAGGAAGGTTTAGCTCTTTCAGGAACTTCTGGCACTGTGCCAGTTGAATTGAAAAGTGGTGCTGATATCCTTAGGATTTGTTGAGATATCCTGTGCGGATGCAGTTGATAGTAGCTCTGGACTTAATTTCAGAGCAAGCAATTTGCTTGGTATACAGCCATTTAAATAATAATTTTGCCTCACTCTGTGCATTATGAACTCAGCTCTCCTTCTTAGCAGATCATTCAGCTCTGTTCGATTTGAGACTAGAAGAGTATGTGTAGATTTAGAAAAACAAGTCTTAAGAGACTGCTCTAAAGATTTACAGTGTTCTTCCAACTCCGAAATCCTTTCCTCTCTTTTCCTCTTCAAGTTGACCGCGAAGGAAGATGTGAAATCTCTAATAAATCTAATAGTTGCCTGCCAGACAAATGCAGGGTCAGAAACCTAGTCGGTATTGATTGATATAAACTCAGCCAGTTTGGCTCTAAATTCTGCATCAAAAGCTGTGATCTGGAGAAAGGAATTATTAAATTGCCATATCCTAGATCTTTCTCCTAACATATCACAATGGAATGTGGTTATCAGCGCATTGTGATCAGACAGAATTGCTGGTTCTATTGCTATCAGGTGGAACATTGCCTTAAGCTCACTGGAGCACAAAATATAATCACTGCAGGAGTGGGTGATGTGACGTGTGGAAAAGAAGGTGTAATCCTTGCTAGTAGGGTTGTGCATCCTCCATATATCTGTAAGATGGTGGGATTCCACAACTGCTTTAAAGCAGCCATATTATGCTCATTTTCAGGTTCATAATTGTATTTTAAGGTTGTACCAGAATAGGTTTACATGGTTTAATTTTCAAAATTTTCTAGAGCTAATGGTTGCGGTTATCCTGCTCGTTTCGTGCCGATTTTGAACAGCTCACCCAGAGACTGAAGGCAGGACACATTCAGAAACCGTATCTCACTCTAAACAGCATGGGTGGATTTTTTTCAAAGTTTGTATGTGTGTGGAAGCACCAGAGACACAACATAACACCCTAAATCCCAGAAATAGTGATTTTTATGGGCACTTCAACATCTGATATATGTTTTGGGGCTTTTGTGTGATTGACCCCTGATCTATCCTGATTTAAATCTAGTACTGCATTCATGTCTCCCCCTATAATTAGTGAATATTCATTGAGAGAAAGCAATTCATTGGTTAGGCGTGGGAAAAAACTTTCATCATATGTAGACGGTGCATATACCGAAACAAAGGCTATTTTCCTACTCCTTATCATGGTACATATATAAGATATCCTGCCTGATAGGTCTTTACTATTTTTGTCTACGGTGAGTGCGCATTTCCGCGATAGCAACACAATGAAGCCCTTGGTTTTGGTGTCGTCACTAGATGAGGCAGCAACCATGAAGTATTTATTTTGTAGACAATTTACATTTCTTTATGTAAATTTGTCTCTTGTATAAGCCGGGGCCGGCTCAGTATCACAAGTAGACCACACATTCTAAGTTTCATGTAAATCGGATGATGTTTGACATATAAGGCTGATTTCCTGTTGCCAGCAGGGGGCGCTATGACCAAAAGTCAATATTGTCCTGTAGATGTCCTCAGGCCTGGACTCTTGTTGATTGTGGGAAATTTCAAGCAAATATGACAATGTAAACTGTAGTTACAGCCACTTTCTCGTTCATCGCTAAACAGTCAAAATGGTCGCCTCGCGCGCCCACACTGTTTGACGAAAAGTTTTTCTTTTAATAACTTTTCATCTTTAAGGTGTTGAGATGGTACAGACCAAATTTGAAGTCCATCGGATGAAATCTCTAGGAGGAGTTCGTTAAAGTATAGCACCTTGACTTTTAGGCCTACTTCCTGTTGCCACTATGGGGCGCTATGACTCTGAGCAAATATCAGCATGTAGATGTCGTCAAGGTTGGACTCTTATCAATCCTGAAAAGTTTCAAGCCAATTGGACAATGTACACTCAAGTTACACCCACTTCCTGTTTCGATGGCGAAACGCACAAAATGGCCGCCCTGCCACAGCCATGCCCTATGACGAAAAGTTTTTCTTTTAATAACTTTTCATCTTTAATGCCTTAAGATGGCACAGACCAAATTTGAAGTTGATTGGATGAAATCTCTAGGAGGAGTTCGTTAAAGTATGACGTGTGGAAATGGCCAAAATCACGCTAATTTCGAACTTTCAATTCAAAATGGCGGACTTCCTGTTAAGTTAAGGGTATGGCTCCAATGAGCTTTTTTGTACGTCTTGATATGCTACATATGTGTACCAAGTTTCGCAGCTTGCACAAACTCCAACCCACAATTACCCCTCCTGTCTGAAGTCACAGGTACATTGAAACAGGTCTAGTGAACTTCTTATGCTAAACATGAACGGTGTTAAAAAACCCTAGAACTAGGTTTCAACCAGCTATCAAATTCTAAAATAAGCTATGTGAAAAACACACCAACCTGGTTGGAATAATAAACATAGATTATAAACTAGACAGTCAGCATGTATCATGTTTTTCCAGACTGGTTAACTGTTAACAAACATGGATTATAAACTGGACGGTCAGCATCCATCATGTTTTTTCAGTCTGGTTACATGTTCCTTTAAAGCTTGGCTCCAAAACTTACAGTGTCCTCAGCATTAACTATGTTCTTCCAGTCTGGTTAAGGGTTAACAAAACATAGACTATAAACTGAATAGCCAGCATTCATCGTGTTCTTACAGTCTGGTTAAATGTTCCTTTAAAGCTTGGCTCCAAAAACTTACATACAGTGCCCTCGAGACGAATTCAACATGGTAGGCCAGACACCGCTAGTCCACAGCCGCTGGGCACCGTTGTCGGCAACAGGCCCCGGGGCGGAGCGGCCCGTGTTGATGTTGCGTCGTCCTCCACATCCAGCTCCCGACAGAAAACGTCTGCATCTGTGGTTGCAGTGAAGGCGAACTCCCTCCATCCGTGGGTCACTCTCAGGGTGGCCGGGTGGATGAGCAGGTCTGGGGGGCCCCTAGCATGTATCTTGTGTTGTTCTCCTTCATTGTTTATATTCTTTTTATCCTTCTTATATTTGTATGTGTGACATGCTCCAACAACACCATGACAAATTCCTCGTATGTGCAACGTACTTGGCAATAAAGCCCTTTCTGATTCTGATTCTGAAGCTACTGATGCCGCTGGGTCATGAATGCACCGCAGTCAGGTTGCATCAGATCACACACCGCAGTTCCCTTCGTCTCAAGCTTCACCCTGATGGGCTGCAGCGAGGCATTCATTTCCGTCAGCGCTCCCTTTATTGCGTTGTAAACCACCGATTCAAGCACACTTTGTTGCTTTTCCAAGACCTGAGCGATCAAGTCCTCCATATTTGGGAATGCGCTAGCATTAGACGCTACATTAGCCACTGCTCTGCTAGCCGCCACCATGTTTGCAGATTTTGTGTCCGAGTATGTAGCTTAGACGACAACGGGACCTGTTTTCTTGCACTTGCAGGCAATTCACTGAGTCAATGTGATAACAGATAAAACGATATGGCGTCAAAGAAAAAGTAATAGACCTGGTTATTCAATGAAATGCAGAAGTGGGTATGAGAGCCTCAGTCTTCTGTGACCATTGCGAGTGCTGGTCAAGTGATCTCTCCAGATATAAACTTTTTTAAATGACCCCTTTGTGTCACTTTTTAACACTCTTGGTTGGGACCCCTTGCTGTCATTTTTCAACATGCAGGGTAAAGCCACTTAGGGTTAGGGAAATATTGTGGGTGGGGTTGAAAAAAGTATGTTTAAGTGACACGCAAGACAAGAACGGGACATGAACCCCGGTCTCCTGGGTGAAAGTCCTGTGTTGTTTGACCCATCCACCCCCCCCCAACCTCATTATGCACGATTTTTGGTCTTTTCATACTACTAAATAAAATTAAAATAAAATAGTAAATAATAGTACGTCATCTTACAGCGCTGCTGTCAAGCTGCTGCTCTGCCTGTTGTGTTCCATACAGATGCTAAAGGATGCACTGTGCGTTGTTGTCCGGCGCTGAGAGACACTAAACAAGTGTCAATTTATGACGAGTTGGGAGTGAGAACGAGTTGAAATAGCAGTCCCTGTCCCTATCCCTGGCCATTTCATATCATGGGTGGCCACTACCTGAGGCAATGTCTCTCAGCCCAGATCGAAAGCAAGATTGTATTGTAATAAGTTGAATGATAGAATATAGACCCCTTAGAGCAAACTTTAGTCAGCGGCCATGGTGAGTCCTTGCTTTAGTCTCGGTCACAGTGTGAAGGTGTATAATAAATAACCTAGCACGGGGAGATGGCAGCTGAGCTGCTGTTGATGAATCACCTACAGTTTCCCTCTGTCTGACTAGATAAATTAGCAATGGACATAAAATATTTGTGTGTATAGGAGAAACCAATGTTAGTGTTAAATTAAAATATATTATGAGATATTATAAAATATTATTTAAATAAACTGCATAAATGCCCACCCAAGCACTTGTATGTAGAACTAAAAGAAGTTTTGCAGTGTTTTGGGATTGACTTAGGCCACTGATTGCAGATTGGGTTATACACCTTCTAGTGTATATGCATGCATTTAAATGCATATTTTGGCTAACATCAATCTATAACATAATATTCTAGGTGTGCTGGGGGGGATAAGGACTCTTCAACATGTGGGGGAGCCAAGGACTGAACTGCCAAACATCACGATCACGATATTCTTGACCAAATACCTCAATATCGATATTGCGGCGATATTCTAGGGTTGACAATTGGTGCTTTAACAAAATATCTTCACACTTAGATCTTAGATAAATAATCATCATTAATGTGGACATAATGTCTAGGTGGGGAAAAGGCAAATAATAGAACAGCTAGAACAGTCTGGTAAGTTCAGAAAAGTACATCACTTTACTGTAATGCAGCCTTTAATACCAGTAAAGACACCACTTATGTCATATCACGATATAACGATATCCAAAATCTAAGACGATATCTAGTCTCATATCACGATATCGATAAAATATCGATATATTGCCCAGCCGTACAATAAACAGGCCCAAGTAAGTACAACCCACTTCAAATGTGATCATGAAGGCTTCGGCTGAATATGTAAGGCGAATTGACAAAAGTTAGGACAAGGCTGCGCTGTGGCCTTTTGCCGTAAGCTGCTTCAGTGTCAGCGGGGTTGCTTAGTAGGCAGGTTAAGTAACATGTCCTCCTGAGATGTGGGCCCAGCATCCCAGGCACCATTCAGCCTGACACACCTGACCAGTTATGAGCAGGCTTTCGGGGATAGAAATGTCAAGACTTATAAGCAATTCTTCTCTTTCCACAAATTACGCAAATACAGAAGCATGCATGCTTGTACACACACACACACACACACACACACACACACACACAGCAGGTAAGACAAGGCAGGTCATAACCACACTTGTAAGTTTCTCGCTAATGATGCTTGTCAGTGAGCCTTTCCTGGCTTCATTAAACAATCCTCAGCTGTGTAGGAGGCTGTACAGCAACAACCAGCATGGAGCTCGCAGGCTGTCTGGGTGGAGGGAGTTAGGGTGGAGCGCGACTGCTTGTTTTTCCCAAGGCTTTCCTCATCAAGCTCATGGCTTTTACTATACCTCTATTTATGTTGGACTACTTCTAACCTGGAGGGATTTGCAAACCTGCTGGTATAATCAGTGATCTGAATTCCGTTCTCTTGTCTGTCAAGTAAAACTTCCAAACCTGCATACCTATTGTATTAACATGAACACGAAGGTCAATTGATAATACAAACCTGTGAGTTTGTAAACTCTTTCTGAAAAGCATGCAAATAGCAGAACATTTAACAAAAACTTGGGCAAAGTTGAAGGGAGACTGGATAGGCAGAGACCCGAATCGCCGAAATAGAAGACGAAGACATGCTTTTGTTACATTTGGCACTAATGAAACGCAAACAGAATTAGATAAGAAATGTGAAGATCTAAAAGTGTAAAGCTGCATGTTATGGGTTTGGTATGTTGTTCTGTGTTTTGTCTTATTTTGGTAGTCTGTTTTTCTGTTTTGTATTATGTTCTGTTTCCTGTTTTATTGTTATAGATTGGTTTTCTGTGCTGTCTTGTCTAGTTTTACTTCCTGTGTTTTCCCACCCTTGTGATTGCCTGATGTTTCTCACCTGTTTCCCAGCCCTTGTGTCACCTGCCTCTTGTTACCTCATTACCCTGTTTATTTAGTCTTTGTCTTCCCCCTGTCCTGCGTCAGATCATTTTGTGTTTGTGTCTGGTCAGTTCGTTCCTGTCAGTGTGTTTCGTTCTTGTGCCTGCATTCTGAATCTTCCCAACGGTCTTTTGTTCCTGTAAGTTTTTTTGCTGTAAGTTTGTTCCAGTCTCTGTTTTTGTTATCACCCTTTTCCTCGTGTTTTTTCATCATTTTGGACATTAGTTTTTGCTTGCTTCTTTTTGACTCCTTGTGTTTGTTTTTGCCTGCTGGATTTTTGTACTCCTTTTGTTGGTATTTACTCTTCGTTCTAATAAATCCTCAAGCTCAAACTTTTTCCTGTCTGTTCTCCTGCATTTGGGTCCACCTATTCCCTGCATCTCATAACACTGCAGAGAAAATATAAAAATTAACAGAATCAAAGGGGCCAGTGAAGGTGAAATTCGTATGAAATTCATTGGAAATCTGATAAAGGAAAAGTTATTTGGCTATAAAAGAAAAGGAGGGCACAATATCAAGATCTTTCATAATTTATTTCCTAAACTCCAACACACTCCAGCATGGGTGAAGGAGATTTACATAAACAAAACAACAATTTATCAATTTATCAACATTATCAAGTTTATCCGGCCACCATCCGAAGAGAGAGAGCCAAATACTAACCAATACAAAGGAAACTCATCAAATTACCTCGGCACTGTAGTCAGGAATTAAACTGTTCTAACAAGTCGAGATTGTTTCACTTTACTTGAGGTCAAGGAAAAATATTCATGACATTCCAACCCAGTGTCATGACAGTTCGTGTAAATGTTACGTTATTTTTAATCTATTGATATGTGTTCACGGGGACGTTTTTCTCGTTTTTTACATGGTGGCCAGCACGAAATACCCTACGGGGAAAGGATGCCTCAAACGCTGGGAGATGGCCGAAAAGGACGCCCCGTATGCCGGGAGACGGCCGCGGGGGACGCGCAACAATAACGGGATGGCGGAGGTTGGGTTTAGGAAAAACACTACAGGGAAAGGGCGCCTCACACGCCGGGAGACGGCCGCTGGGGATGCGCGACAATAACAGGATGGCGGAGGTTGGGTTTAGGAAAAACACTACCCCAACCAGCCTCCTTACGCGGACTTTCGGCTCTTTATACTACTCCCTACCATTTTCGTGCTGTGACCACGAAATATGCTTCCCATTGAAATAAATTACTTCACATTTTCATCAGAAGGAATCGCTGCAATCAGGAGTGATTGTTGTGAGTACGTGTCGGAGAATAGCGCGGACATGCACCTCACACCGCGCGCACCACCCGGAGAAAAAAGTGAGAGAAATAAAAAAGGAGAGGTCGCAGTTCGGACAATGACTACCCGGTTGAGATTGTGTGTGTGTGTGTGTGTGTGTGTGTGTGTGTGTGTCTGACAACACACAAACACACGTAGCAGAGCTACCCACACCCATGTTTGTACTGTTGCTTAATTAAATAAAACATCAAAAGAGAGAAGTTGTCTCCGTCCGTGTTTTAAACAGACACACCTGGGGCGAAGTTGGAAACCAGAATCAGCTTTAAATACAGTCCTAATCTAGTCCTCACTAACACGGGCCCAATTATAGTATCTACATGAAAACTTCACTGTTGTTGCATGAAATGTGGTTTGTGTTTAGCCTACATCATCAGTTTCTATCATGTGAAATAAGAGGATAAGCCAGCCTGGTGGCCAAGCTGCAGACAGATGCTCCTCAACAGTGTGCTCCCCAGCAGTCAGCTTCCCCTGCTGTTCATAAGGTGCCTCTGCACCCCTTTCGTTTCAGACCCTCCCACCAGCCTTTGGGCCACGCCTCCTCATTTACATTGACATGTGTCAAGTCCAAATGAAAAGCCAATGTTAAATGTAAATTCAAAAGCCAAATATTAAATCCAAATGAAAATCCAATGTTAAATTGAAATCGAAAAGCCAAATATTAAATCCAAATTAAAAGCCAATGTTAAATTGAAATTCAAAAGCCAAATATTAAATTCAAATTAAAAGCCAATGTTAAATTTAAATTCAAAAGCCAAATATTAAATCCAAATGGAAAAGCCAATGTTAAATTTAAATTCAAAAGCCAAATATTAAATCCAAATGGAAAAGCCAAATGGAAAATTAAAAAAAAATAATATTTTTAATTTGATCAATGGAAAATTTAAAAAAAAAATAATATTTTTAATTTGATCTCGCTTCGTTTTCTCTTTGGACTTTCAATTTCTCTTTGGACTTTCAATTTGAATTATGAATAAATATTTCCTCCATATAAGGGTGCATGAATCACTAATGTAAGCAGGTGCCTTGCCATTGATGGCTCTGTATGTAATTACAATAACAATCTTAAACTGCATCCTGAAATGAATTGGGTAGCCAGTGCAAAGAAGCCAGGATGAGGGTAATATGACATGACCTCCCTGACCTTGTCAACAACCTAGCAGCAGCATTCTGGACCAATTGTAAATGATCTACAGATGATTTGCTGAGGAAAGTAAAAAGAGAATTACAATAATCCAAATGCGAAGAAACAAAGGCATGTATTATTATTTCTAACTCAGCGTAGGACACAACATGCCTGAGTTATGCAATGCTTCTATGGTGAAAAAGAAAAGTGTGGGTCAAGGACTTGACATGCTTGTCAAGGCTCATAGCCTGATAAAAAGTCACACCAAGATGTATCAGGGTGTAATGTACATTGGAGCTAAGTGATCCAATTTTAGTGATCAAGTTTTTCAGCATCTGACAGAGTGTGGGACGTAGTTTGGGAATGTTCTTGAGGTGGTAGAAGGAGATGTTGCACAGATGTTTAATGTGGGCATTGAATGTGAGCTGAGCATCAAATCTTACACCCAGGTTGGTAAGTGTTGATGATAGGGGTATGTTTTGACTAGAGAAGGTGATGACTGGACCTGGTGTGATGTGCCAACTAGAATAGCTTCTGATTTGGAGCTATTGAGCTGTAGAAAGTTTTCCTTCATCCATGCCTTTATCTCCTCAAGGCAGGAGCTCAGTGATGGTTGCGATGATGATGATGATGATGATGACAATGACAGTGAGGCTACAAATTAGATGGAGTGTGTTTTTATGCATAGCTGAGTGTTATTGGTGTAGCAATGGAATGATATTCCATGCTGGGGTGAGTGGGGCAGAGAACCCACCCTTGAGGGACACCACAGGTGACTGTGTGTGTCTGAGACCTTGCACCTCCCAAGGTGACATATTCTTTTCTTTCAGACAGGTAGGACTGGAACCAGCTCAAGGCAGAGTCAATCCGATGGTGTGGTAGAGGTGCTGAAGAAGGATGTTATGGTCAACCGTGTCGAAAGCTGCCGACAGAGCCCGCAGAATGAGGAGTGATGGTAAGCCAGTGTCAGCTGCCATCAGCAGGTTGTTTGTGACCCTGACCAGAGCTGTTTAGGTGCTGTGGGTGGAACAGAAACTGGACTGGATTTTTTCAAAGAGGGAGTTTGAGTCCTGAAGATGGGCGGCAACTACTTTTTCCAGCACTTTGGACAGGAATAGGAGGTTGGAAATCAGCCTGTAGTTGGCGAGGACTTCATGGTCTAAGGTGGGTTTTTTAAGAAAAGAGGTCTGATGACAGCAGTTTTTAGAGCAGATGGAACATGACCAGCCTGGAGTAGGTGGTTGATGACTTTGGTGACAAGGGGACTTAGGAAGTAAGTCCAGTGTACAGGTGGAAGCTTTCATCCTGTGGATGATGTCCTCAACCTCTTGCAGAGAGATCTCAGAGAAACAGCAGAGAGGCTGGAAAATGAGCGTGAGAAGGTGACTGTTCATGTCTTTACAGGGGCGTGAAGGTCCAGAATACTGCCCAGGGTGCTATTGTAGAAATCCACTGATTGTTTTACTGATGAGAAGTTTACAGATGGGGTTAGCTGAAGGTCCAAAGCCATGGTGTCTGGTTATTCAGTTGAACTATGCGTTGTGAAACGCATTTCAGTGAAATTACTTTATGATCCGACACAGATTGTATACCAACAGATTTTCAATGGGGGCAGAGTCAGTAATGACACGTCTAGCATGTGCCCTCTGTTGTTTGTGGGGACGTCAACATGCAGTTTGAGGTTGAGACAGTCCAATAATAAACAATAAAGAAATTCGGCTGCAGGGTGTATGTTCAAATCTCCGAGTATTATTATATCTGCAGTTGTGGTACAGAGTGAGGTGAGAAGTTCATTTTTCTCTGAGATGAAAGCTGGGTTTGGTTTGGGAGGTTGGTAAATGAGAGAAATAGTCACAGGGAACGGTATGGAGCTAAAAGAGTCTCAATAAAGATAAATGCACACACTACATTCACATATGAACACACAGGATTCATCAATACACACACAGGATACACAAATGCGCACAAAATTCACAAATACAAAATTTAAAAAGCACAGAAGATTCACAAATGCATACCATATTCAGAAATGCACACAAAATTCATAAATGCACACACAATTCAGAAATGCAAACAACATTTACAAATGCACACAAGATTCAGAAATGCACAGGACAAGATTCAGAAATGTATTTCTGATGCACACACAAATATATCTTGATTTACAAACTGCTTGCGGTCTGTGAACTTCACTGCATTTGTGTGTGAATTTTGAGACTGCCCTGACTTGGCTCGACACACAAATGCCTTTTTTTAAACAGGGAATGATCTACAACCATCAGATATCTCCCTTGTTTTAGCCAATCACAAGAACGCACCCCACGTGGGGGATTGTTTACTTATAAGCCAATCACATGAACGCGTTCACACAGCGCTATATGAATGTGGTGTAGGAGTCATTGGTCGAACTTATAAGTCACGCCCACTGCCAACTCGGAACTTGCAGACAGAGCAACAACCAACAATGGGACATTTTTCACAATTTTCACCATCTTATTCATCATTAAATTCACTTCTGACAACATTTTAGGCGAGAAATCAACTATGTAGAGGTCAAATATGGGCTGTTTTACGAAAATTGATGGCTAATTGCAAATTTTGTCCGACTGTGTGTCGGGAGTTCAGCGGCCGGTGCTGCCTGTGTTGCTGCCTCGCCGCCCGGCCTGCTGGGGGGTAGATGGAGCTCCGTCACGGCTGGCAGCCCACGGCACTCCATACCCGCGCAAAGTCACCGTTTTTTGGGTTAATGGACTTCCAAACGCCGCTGCCCTGACAGAGCTCCAGGGCCTGCAGCTTCTCTCTTCCTGCTAAATGGCCGCTGTGTGTGAGTGAGAGCGAGCTAGCCTCCTCTTAGACCTCTGAAACGAAACCCCTAATGTTCCATGTTCCATTGTTAGCTTTATAAGACCTTGGGGTAGATGTTCTATAAGTGGCATGACGAAATTCAAACTGTAAATATACGAAAATTATGCAGAAAGTGTAGCAACGATCTTTCACATAGGATTAAATGGGACACATAGCTAGCCTAGCTAGCAGCTCCTCCTAAGGAGACCCCTAATATTCACAAAAATGCATTGAATTGAAATCGGACACCATAGTTAGCTTTATAAGACTTTGGGGTAGATGTTCTATAAGTGGCGTGACGAAATTCAAACTGTAAATATACGAAAGTTATGCCGGCAGCTGGCAGCCAGCCAGCTCCGGAGCTCCGCGGAGCCCCGAGCCCTGGTTGTCCAATAACCGAGAAACGGTAACTTTCACTGGGTATGAGTTTGCCGCTTTCTCGTCAGACTGTGTGGAGCTCCTAAAGTTGAGCAAAACATTACGTGAATTACTACGAGAATGGATGACTCCACCCACATTCATATAGCGCTGTGTGAACGTGTTCATGTGATTGGTGGTGAAGTAAACAATCCCCCATGTGGGGTGTGTTCTTGTGATTGGCTAAAACAAGGGAGATATCTGATTGGTTGTAGATCATTCCCTGTTTAAAAAAAGGCATTTGTGTGTCGAGCCAAGTCAGGGCAGTCTCAAAATTCACACACAAATGCAGTGAAGTTCACAGACTGCAAGCAGTTTGTAAATCAAGATATATTTGTGTGTGCATCAGAAATACATTTCTGAATCTTGTCCTGTGCATTTCTGAATCTTGTGTGCATTTGTAAATGTCGTTTGCATTTATGAATTGTGTGTACATTTATGAATTTTGTGTGCATTTGTGAATTTTGTATGCATTTGTGAATCTTCTGTGCTTTTTAAATTTTGTGTGTGTATTTGTGAATTTTGTGTGCATTTGTGTATCCTGTGTGTGTATTTATGAATCATGTGTGTGCATGTATGAATCCTGTGTGTGCATATGTGAATGTAGTGTGTGCATTTATCTTTATTGAGACTCTTTTAGCTCCATAGAACGGAGGTTTAGGGGAGCACGGGGCACAAAGTAACACTTTTTGGTTTTGGCTAAATATTTCCAAAACCATTTAAGTTTTACGGCTCATATTTTTCCAAGCAACATACATATCTCTGTTACAAATGTGCACTGAAAGCTTGTTTTTAAGACCTACTGTTCTTGAACAATTCCACCGAGAGTGGCGATAGGTGAAATGTTACAACCTACCCCATATGCGGGGTTAGTTGTAACACTTGTTAAAAAGTTGGATTTAACACAAATAATTCAATAGCATTGTTCTATACACCTAATAAAACTGTATAAAACACTTCTTTACTAAACTCTGCATAATATAATATTTTAATTTATGGATCTATTATAAAAAATAATAAAAAATTAAAAATTAAAATTAAATTAAAAAATCTCATTCTGTGGACAAAAACAATTTGCAATACATAGTTGTTCACAATGTACTTAAATACTTTCAAAATATTGGTTTTGAAACATTAATGCTAATAAAAGACTTTGTGAGTTAAAAATGGCTCGTTTTGTAGTATAATTATAGGTGTGGCTTAGTTGTAACACCGCGTTACAACTAGCCCTGCTGTGACGCACTTACCTCAGGACTGGCTAGCACTTGCTAAGCGATGGTCACATCTTTTAAAATGGTACAATGTTTTAGCCAAGAGGACGTGATCAAGGCAATATAAGATTAGATACACTGACTTTCACACACTCTTTAGAAATCGAAAAATACTTCTGACTAAAAAAAATACTTGATACTACAGCAAAACACAATTTCTTCTCTCTCTGAGACAGCGGAAGTAAACAGAATTCCAAGTTGGCAGGAACACGTCTAATGACAATGTCATTACATGCCCTGAAGCACATCCAGTTCTACCCTGTGCAACTATCTAAAAAACCTGTGTTACATTTAACCCCGCGTTACTTTGTGCCCCGCGCTCCCCTACATTTGAAAGTGAGGCATTCATAGGTGGAGGGGTCAGTTTCAGGTCACTGCGGTGTAATACTGCTAAGCCACCACCGCGACCAGAGCGGCAGGCTTTCTCCAGATAATGATAGCCAGGAGGACATGCTTCATTCAGTGCAAAATAGGCCTCTGGATGATGCCAGGTCTCACTAAGACACATGAAGTCAAGTTTCTTGTATGTGTCATGTATGAGACATGATTGATTTGTGAGAGATTGTGTGCTAAACAGTTCTATTTTGAGGTTTGATGGGGTGGAGACCGAAGTAGACTGAAGTCCACTCCACGTTTTCTGTCCCGCTCAGTGTATACGGGTACGACCAGCAGGAAGGGATGGAGTCACCAGACTGGGAATAAACAAACTTTCTACGGCAGCTTCTATAGATGAAGTGGGGTCGGCGTAGAAGTCCAAGATGTTTAATGGCTGAGATATATGTTGGAGTGCTGTTATTTCTTAAATTGAGCAGTTGCGGGGTTGAGTACTTTAGCTCCATGCCGGTTTGCTACGGGTCAGGACGGATGCGGAGTGGATAGTCGTTTGTGTTTGCCATGGACTTGTTGACCAGAGATAGAAAAAGAGTCGGACACAGCAGTACAAACCACAGCATGGCAGGATATCAGAGCAAGACTAAAGGCTTAAAGGGTCAGGGTACTAAAGTATAATCCGTTTTTCGTTTTAAACCAAAAATGAACGAAAAAAACGGGTCGATGTTTCATTTTTGGTTTCAAACCAAAAACGGAAAAACAAAACTATGAGCTCCGTTTTCTCGTTTTTCCAATGTCCATAGAAATTAAAAATTAACTGGAAAACTGCTCGTTTTTCAACTGTTGTTTTTTTGTTATTCATGTTTCCCAAGAGCTAGAATACAGGCTCATTTTTATAATGTGCATAATCATTGAAAATCCTATGGAACACAGGTCTCGTTTATAATGTTATTTTGGTCTTACGTGTTTAGATCAAAGTTGACTAAAACCAATGCGCTCTGGACAGGAAGTAACATTAACCTGTCAAAATAAAAGTATGAGAGCTGTAATAACTGCCAGAAGAACAATGTAACCTACTTTAGCTTTTGCCTGTAGCTTGTTAGATTAAGCTACAGTTAATTATTTAGGATTATATAAAGTATTTAATTGAGCAACATTCATTAATAGCCACAAAAGGGAGTGAGAATGGATATTGTTTTAAAATAGAAATAGGATTATAATAATTTTAAAATCACATTTTAAACAAAATCTGCATTCCCCTAGCATTATGTGTGGCGTTATTGACTGTTACTTTTACTCTAATCTTACACCAGCCAGTAAAAAAAGGCAAAAAATATAAGGGCTTTTTTAAATTGCTCTGCAGAATATTTTATGTGATATGGTTGACCACATTAGCTGCCAATGAACATGTCAATGTGATGAAGAACATACATTAATTAAAGCTGCAAGCAGCGATGGACGGGCCCTCGTGCCTCGGCATTTCGGGGTTACCGGCGGACGCCGCTCCTTGCGACCGTGCATTTGCGTGGCACTCAGACGCCGCAAATCGTCATCAATGAAAAGGGAACACCCTGCCTAGTTCAATGATACCTCACACAAAACGCTACGTCATACAGTTCATTTGCTGTGAAAAGGGGCATGGCTAAATTATACGGGGCGGGTCAAACCATCACCAATTAAAAAGGAATTCTCTGCTGAGTTCATTGATACCTCACATAAGACACTACCTTAAACGGGTCAGCATTTATGAAAGGGGGCGTGGCTTAATCATAGGGGGCGGGCCAAACCATCACCAATGAAGAAGCAACTCTCTGCTGAGTTCAATGACACCTCACACAAGACCCTACCTTAAACGGTTCAAATGTTATGAAAGGGGGCGTGGCGTAAGCATAGGGGGCGGGCCAAACCATCACCAATGAAGAAGCAAATCACTGCTGAGTTCAATGACACCTCACACAAGACTCTTCCTTAAATGGGTCACCAGTTATAAAAAGGGGCGTGGCTAAATTATAGGGGCCGGATCAACCCATCACCAATTAAAAAGGAAGTCTCTGCTGAGTTCAATGATACCTCACACAAGGGTCTACCTTAATCGGTTCAAATGTTATGAAAGGGGGCGTGGCTTAAGCATAGGGGGCGGGCCAAAACATGACCAATGAAGAAGGAACTCTTTGCTGAGTTCAATGACACCTCACACAAGACTCTACGCCATACAGTTCATTAGCTGTGAAAGGGGGCGTGGCTTACGCACAGGGGGTGGGCCAAACCATCACCATTGAAGAAGCAACTCTCTGCTGAGTTCAATGACACCTCACACAAGGGTCTACCTTAATCGGTTCAAATGTTATGAAAGGGGGCGTGGCTTAAGCATAGGGGGCGGGCCAAAACATCACCAATGAAGAAGGAACTCTCTGCTGAGTTCACTGATACCTCACACAATGGTCAACCTTAAATCGTTCAAATGTTATGAAAGGGGGCGTGGCCTGAGTAAGTGGGCGTGGTTATATTATAGGGGCCGGCTCATTATCACATTTAGACCACACATTCTAAGTTTCATGTAAATCGGATGATGTTTGTCATATAAGGCGCATTTCTTGTTGCCAGCAGGGGGTGCTATGACCAAAAGTCAAATTTGGCCTGTAGGTGTCCTCAGGCCTCGACCCTTGTCAATCGTGAGAAATTTCTGGCAGATACGACTACGTACATTCAAGTTACAACAACTTCTTTTTTCATCGCTAAACACTCAAAATGGCCGCCACGCGAAAAGTTTTTCTTTTAATAACTTTTCATCTTTAAGGTGTTGGGATGATACAGACCAAGTTTGAAGTACATCGGATGAAATCTCTAGGAGGAGTTCGTTAGAGTATAGCACCTTGACTTTTAGGCCTACTTCCTGTTGCCACTAGGGGGCGCTATGACTTTAAGTAAATATCGGCCTTTATTTGTTCTCAGGGTTGGACTCTTATGAATCCTGGAAAGTTTCGAGCGAATTGGACAATGTACACTCAAGTTACAGCCACTTCCTGTTTTGGTGGCGAAACACACAAAATGGCCGCACCGCCACGGCCACGCCCTATGACGAAAATTTTTTCTTTTAACAACTTTTCATCTTTAACTTCTTAAGATGGTACTGACCAAATTTAAAGTTGATCAGATGAAATCTCTAGGAGGAGTTCGTTAAAGTACGACATGTGGAAATGGCCAAAATCGCATTAATATCGAACTTTCAATTCAAAATGGCGGACGAGGTGAGACTTGATACACATGTGTACCAAGTTTCGTGAGTCTACGTTAAACGCACTGCAGGGGCTCAATTTTTTTAACTTTGTAGGGGGCACTAGTGAGCCATTTTTGCGCGCCTATTCCCGAAACCCTTAAAATACGTAAATTTTCACCAGACTTGATGCGACCGCCAAATTTGATGAGTTTTTGAATATGTTAAGCCCCTCAAAAAGCCAATTCATTTGCCGGTTTCGGCGCTCGGGCCCTAATAATTCCTTCAGTTTCAAAAGGGCCTTCGCCGCTGTCGGCGCTCGGGCCCTAATAATTCCTTCAGTTTCAAAAGGGCCTTCGCCGCTGTCTGCGCTCGGGCCCTAATAATAATAATTCCTTCAGTTTCAATAGGGCCTTCACCGCTGTCGGCGCTCGGGCCCTAACAAGTTAAAGTGTACTGGAGACTCTCTCATTCTGGTCTGGTCTCCTCAGGCCCTGCAGACTGGACCAGAGTTCATGGTGAGCATGGTAGACCTCCTCACTGCTGGGCCTGTGCCTGGATCACCCAGCTTGTTAGATGTTCACTGCTCATACTAAACCCTTGAAACAGTAATTGGCCAATATTGGATAGTAAAATATAATACATGATGGGTATTGTGTGGTTGAATTACAATAAGGAATGGTCAATGGTAAGCTCTGTGGCCTCACAGCAAGAAGGTACTGGGTTGGAACCCTGGTGGCCCGGGGCCTTTCTGCTTGGAGTTTGCATGTTCTTCCCGTGTCTGCATGGGGTTTTCTCCAGGTGCTCCGGTTTCCCTCTCCACTAAAAAAAAAACATGTTCCCCTCCCTTTCACTTAATCGTAAGTCGCTTTGGATAAAAGCGCCAGCTAAATGACATGTCATTTAATGTAATGGAATGGAATGAACAAGTGAACTAAAGCACATAAGGCTTAGAACATAACACAAAAACAACATAAAACTTAAAGAACTAAATAACAAAAACTATGTGCTGCTGTGTGTTTGTGTGCATGTGTGTGTTGTAAATTAAATAATTGGTACCAGTCCTGACTTTGCAATGCATTATTTTTCTAATCAAGATAACTGACATCTCCTGGTAAGCAATATACATATTTACTGCCATTGTATTGTTGGCGCAGCAGCAGATGGCACAGAATCATGCAAACGTTTAATGTTACAACCAAGATCTCTTTCTCTCTCTCTCTCTCTCTCTCTCTCTCTCTCTCTCTCTCTCTCTCTCTCTCTCTCAGAACATACACTTCCACAAAGTCTGGTGCATGTTTATCATATATTGTATGGTGCTGTGGACTCAAGTGGAAAATTTGAATCAGAAAAGTGGCCTACTGTAATATTCTAGCAGTAAACCACAAGTGTGGTCCAGTCTGGCCTTAGGAGACCAGGATGAGAGAAGCAACATGGCAGCTTCCTCACTAATATGATGAGAGGTTTGCAATGTGGCCCAGTTGTATCTGCAAGAGTTCTTCATCACACTCAAATTAATGGCAGTTAAGTTGGTCAACCATGTCACATGAATATTCTGCAGAGTTGCAATAAAAAGAAGCCTTTTCATTGTAGTGGTCAAGTGGTTTAGCCCTTGTGTTGTCTTATAAATTGGGTCATTATAAATGTTATTGGCATAACAAAATTGACCATTTCATAAAGCATGAAGTAATTTATCACTCAATTCTGGGTTACCCCTTTTATCCAACTTCATTTCACTCATTAGTTTTACACTTATTTTTTGCATTCATGGTCAACAGACCTCATTTACATGAATTATACCTAATTTCTAAGTAAAATGAGGATATACAATTAGTTGTTTTGGATTATAACAGACTGGTATATTCAATTCAATTTCATTTATAGTATCAAATCATAACAAGAGTTATCTCAGGACACTTTACAGATAGAGTAGGTCTAGACCACACTATAATTTACAAAGACCCAACAATTCCAGTGATTCCCCCCAAGAGCAAGCATAAATGTGTAAATGCGACAGTGGCGAGGAAAAACTCCTTTTTTAGGAAGAAACCTTGGACAGACCCAGGCTCTTGGTAGGTGTGTGTGTGTGTGTGTGTGTGTGTGTGTGTGTGTGTGTATGCACATACTTGTAAATATGCATGTGTCCTGTGTGTTTATCTTCTGTAAAGCTCAATAGTGCCCTATTGCACTACCAGGTCAAAATTCGCCCAGGAAGACCATAACTGCTATAAAATTGAATAAAACACCCAACATTTTATGAAAGTTGTGAATATAATGCATGTTATTTTTGGTTAATTTGGTTGAAAGAAACCCGTATTTTGGGCGCCTGGTTAGTTCACCTGGTAGAGCGGGCGCCCATGTATAGAGGTTTACTCCTCGACGCAGCGGCCGCGGGTTCGACTCCAACTTGCGGCCCTTTGTTGCATGTCATTCCCCCCTCTCTCTCTCCCCTTTCAAATCTAAGCTGTCCTATACAAATAATGGCCTAAAATGCCCCCAAAAAAATCTTAAAAAAGAAATAAACACATATTACTCATAAGAAACTTTGAAAACACGACACATTTAACCCGAAGACAACACAAGTGTTAGATGCCTTTTTACTGGCTGGTGTAAGATTAGAGTAACTAGTCAATAACTGCCATACGTAGGCTAATAATAGATGAATGTAGATTTTATGTGATTTTAAAATTATTATTAAATAATTAAATACTTTACATAACCCTAAATAGCTAACTTTAGCCTAATCTGACAAGCTACATGCAAACAATGTATTCATAAAGTGCCTCATTCTTCTGGCAGTTATTACAGCTCTCATACTTTTATTTTGACACGTTAATGTTACTTCCTGTCCAGAGCGCATTGGTTTTAGTCAACTTTGATCTTAACACGTAAGACCAAAATATCATTATAAACGAGACCTGTGTTCCATAGGATTTTCAATGATTATGCACATCATAAAAATGAGCCCGTATTCTAGTTCTTGGGTTTAAAACAGAAACATGAATAACAAAAAAACAACAGTTGAAAAACGAGCAGTTTTCCAGTTAATTTTTAATTTCTATGGACATTGGAAAAACAAGAAAACGGAGCTCATAGTTTTGTTTTTCTGTTTTTGGTTTGAAACCAACGGATTATACTTTAGTACCCTGACATTAAAGGCTGTCCGGGGATATGCTTCACAGCAGCAGGGGTATCAAGTGGCCCGCTATCAGCTGGACAGAGAAATTGTCCAGCAGGCTAGCAAGTGGCTGCTCGCTAAGCCGGGAAATGTTACCGTGCCCAGCCGACGAGAGGTAATGGGGCAGTGGAGTGTTGTCCGTGAGGAACTGGTATTGGTGCTGGTGTTGGTGGATAATGGCAAGACGGCAGGATCCAGCAAACAGTTAGAGAAGCTCTGACGAAACGGCTCGAGTACAGGCCGGTGGTGTAGGAGAAGTTGCCAGCAACAACAGGTAGGATAAAAAACATCCGTACAATCCGTTAAGAAAACTCAAACAGCTACAAAGTAAATATCAGATATTATAACTTGTGCAGAAAGAAACTCAAAGAGGTACAAGATTGGGTAGCCCAGATAGCTCAGTTGGTAGAGCGGCCGCCCATATATAGAGGTTTACTCCTTGGCGCAGCGGGCCGGGGTTCGACTCCTTTGCTGCATGTCATTCCCCCTCTCTTTCCCTTTTCATTTCTTTAGCTGTCCTGTCAATAAAGGCCTAAAAATGCCCAAAAAATTATCTTAAAAAAAAAATAAGTACAAGATTGGTTCAAAGGAGAAGCGGCAACAGACAGCGCCAGCGTCCTCTCTCATCGAGCTCCCCACACTCACACAAATAAATCCTGTCTCATACACGACCACATCTTAGACAAGAAAATTGACTTAATGTGTCTTATAGAGAACTGGCATCAGCCTGAGACCTATTTTGCACAAAATGAAGCCTGTCTATTCTGGCTCTGTCTCTGCCTGAACTCTCCAAACCCACCCTTCCCCGTTACTATACTTCTTATTTACCGGCCACCCAAACCAAACCATCTCAGAGATAAATGAACTTCTCACCTCACTCTGTACCACATCTGCAAATGTTATCATACTCATTCACAGTGACATCCCTTCCTGCCACCCTGCTGCTGAATTTCTACAATTCAACCTCAAACAGCATGCAGCACACACAACAGAGGGCACACATTTCTGACTCTGCCCCCATTGAAAATCTGTTTGTGAGCCGACACTCACAGATCTTACTCAAAAGTCATTTCACTGGAGTTGAAATTGTCTCACCACAGTAGCGGATCAGGCCGCATTTTTCTGTCCGAGCCCGGCCCACGTCCGACAGAGCAGTAACCGAACCCGGCCCGAGCCCGACAGGCATTAAGATATTTATTTACGAGCCCGACCTGAGCCCGACCGAGTTAAAATCTCGTTTTTTTTCTCATACTAATGACACATACGTTTGTGTGGAAAGCCCGCTTTTATTAAGCAACTGTAGGAAGGCATTCGGAAATGTCAACAGATGAGACACACGGGGCAACAAGCGCACGTTAACACAGGCGCGCACCTACATAATAAGCTTTTTTAAATTTAAAATGTTCAATGCCTTATCGCGCTAATGTGACCGAGCCTGACCCGAACCCGAACATCATATCTAAATATCTGTCCAAACCCGTCCGTTCCGGTATCCATCCTCTACACCACAGTAAGCCAAAACACAGAATTCACTTCAGAAACCTAAAAAACATCAACCCTGACATAATGACCTTGGACCACCAGCAAATCCTCTCTGCAAACTTCACATCAGTAAATACAGGTGAGCAGTATCCTGGACCTCCACGCCCCTGTGAAAACACCCCCTGGTCCACTTCAGAGCTACGGAACATGAAAGCAGCTGGGCGTGTTGCACAAACTGGACTCAATGTTCACAGATTATTCTATCACGAACACCAAAAGGCCTACTCAAAATCACTTAGAAAAGCACAATCACTGTTTTACTCCAACATCATCAATAAAAATCCTGGAAGCAAGCCACCAAGCAACTTTTCTCTACCATCTTCTCAAGCCACAAGCTCTTTTACACACTGATACCACAGAAGAGCAGTGCAATAGATTCATTACTTTCTTCATGACAAAAGTTGACACAATCAGCTCTCCTCTCTCCAGCTCCCCTGCTCGGTCTGTCCCTACTGCTGACCCACAGCCCAGGATTTCCAGCCTCTCTGCTGCTTCTCTGAAATCTCTCAGCAAGAGGTTGAGGACATCATCTGCCGGATGAAACCCTCCACCTGTACCCTGGACCTTTTTCCTAAAGCCCTGGTAAAATCCAACATTAGTGCTCTAAGTCCCCTGGTCACCCAAGTAATCAACCACCCACTCCAGGCTGGTCATGTTCCATCTGCTCTAAAAACTGCTGTCATCAGACCTCTTCTCAAAAAGCCCAACTCCTCTCATTTCTGTCCAAGGTGCTGGAAAAAGTAGATGATGCCCAACTTCAGGACCATCTTAATTCACACTCCCTCTTTGAGAAATTGCAGTCCGGTTTGATGGCAGCTCACACTGGCTTGCCATCGCTCTTCTTCCTTATGAATCTGTTTGCAGCTTTCGACCATAACATCCTCCTTCAGTGCATCCACTACATGATCGGACTCTCTGTCCTGAATTTTTTCCAGTCCTACCTGTCTGACAGAACAGAGTATGTCTCCTTGGGAGGTGTAAAGTCTCAGACCCACACAGTCACCTCTGGTGTCCCCCAAGGGTCGGTTCTCGGCCCCACTCTGTTCACTCTCTACACTCTTCCCCTTGGCTGCATCAGCCAGAATGGAAATTTCATTCCATTGCTACGCTGATGACATACAGCTTTACATAAAAACCAACCCTATCTCACCTTTAGCCTCACTGTCATCATCATCGTCATCATTATGATCATCATTGAGCTCCTGCTTTGAGGAGATACAGACATGGATGAAAGACAACTTCTTACAGCTAAATAGTTTCAAAATAGAAGCTATTTTAGTTGGCACACCACACCAGAGGCCTGTACTACGAAGTAAGATTTGGCATTAACGAGGTAACTTCAGGTTCAATCCAGGGTTTTGTGTATCACGACAGTGGATCATTTACCAACCTCGGTTAAATCGCTGTGGTAACTTATGCTGAACACCTAACCTGCTCGGTAGCAGGTTATGTTGGAGATTAGAGATCAACCGGTGTAAATGCACCACCTACTGACCAATCAATACTTGATTGATAACGGCGACACCGTTCTTAGAAGATCCGGACCTCAGTGTGCAGATAGAGAGAGAGGTGTGCTCATAAAAGTTAAAACATTTAGAGACTGACAACCCCATTAACATTTCCTGATGGGTATTTTTATGAAACATAGATTTTCAGTGGAGGGAATTACGTTTTTCTATTTTCCGGCTTCTTGAGCAGTGTGTTGCCAATGCGCACTTTTGTTTTTATATTTTCTATTTTCTCTCACGATCGCTTACCACTTGGGTTGCAACTGAAATAATAGGCTAAAGCAACGAAGTTTATGGAAAGCATATGTGTGGTCTACATGTGATACTGAGCCACCCCCTATACTTTAACCACGCCCCCTTTTATAACATTTGAACAGTTTAAGGTAGAGTCTTGTGTGAGGTGTCATTGAACTCAGCACAGAGTTCATTTTTAATTGGTGATGGTTTGACCCTCCCCCTAAGCTTTAGCCATGCCCCCTTTTATAACTAATGACCAGTTTGATGTAGACCCTTGTGTGAGGTGTCATTGAACTCAGCAGAGACTCTTATTTATTGGTCATGGTTTGGCCTGCCCCCTATGCTTAAGCCACACCCCCTTTCATAACTAGTGACCTGTTTGATGTAGAGTCTTGTGTGAGGTATCAATGAACTCAGCAGAGACTTCCTTTTTTATTGGTAAATGTCTGCCCCGACCCCTATGCTTTGGCCACACCCCCTTTCACAGCTAATGAACCGTATTATGTAGAGTCTTGTGTGAGGTATCATTGAACTCAGCAGGGAGTTCCCTTTTCATTGGTGACGATTTGCAGTTTCTGAGTGCCATGCAAATGCACAGTCGCAAGGAGCGGCGTCCGCCGGTAACCCCGACGCACGCAGAGGCGCGAGGGCCCGTCCATCGTTGCTTGCAGCTTTAATTAGCATTGTTGTCCCTACGGCTGAAGTTACTGCGTAGCGATCATAGACCGTATATGAAGATGTAGTGATGGCGCTCACCAGTGTATGCACGTGCTAACGTTTACGGTAAGCGTATTGTCTCATTTCCGGTGCTCCCGTCTCACCGACGCTACTTTGCTGCTCCAGCAAAAACTTACTCAACTCTGCTTTATTGTTTTAATTTAGCGGCTAAGTGCCTGGATTGCATTTAAACTACACTAGTTATACTCAAGCACTTATAGTTTTCTTCTCTTACAGCGACTGCCTCGCTGATCTCACAATTGTTAAAACACTGTTAGCTACTTTAGCTTAGCCATTAGCAATGGCTAATTCCTCTCCCTCTCCTGCTTTCTCTTGCTCTGTGTGTCAGATGTTTAGCTATTCCTCTGCCTCCTTTAGTGATAAAGATATATGTAATAAATGTAGGATATTCACTGCTCTGGAGGCGAGGCTTAGTGAGTTTGAGGCACAGCTCTGCACCATGGAATCAAAATCATATGCTTTCGTAGCTAGCCAGCGCTCCGTAGTTGTTGCGCACCAACATCCTGTAGCTCAGGGATCACCAACCTTTTTGAAACTGAGAGCTACTTCATGGGTACTGAGTCATACGAAGGGCTACCAGTTTGATACACTCTTCTGAAATAACAAATTTGCTCAGTTTGCCTTTAGTTATATATGATTATTAATGATTAATGATAGTCATCTATGTGAAGACACTGATCACGTTAATGATTTCTCATTATCAATAATTACCAACAATGACTTAACAAGGTGGGAAACAGATAATATCAATATTCAGTTTTCATTTTTAGAACAGGCCTGAGGTCTCCTCATGTGGTCCTTGGGGGCTACCTGGTGCCCGCAGGCACTGTGATGGTGACCCCTGCTGTAGCTTCTGTTAGCAGTCCCCCGGCATGCCCCGAGCAGCCGGGCCAGTGGGTGGAGCGCACATGGCGGCGGTCGCTCTAAACTGGAGCCTATGGCTAACCACCAACATCTTCGCCTTTCTAACAGTTTCTCCCCACTCAGTGACACACCCCCTGAGAAGCTAACTCTGGTTGTTGGGAGCTCTATACTGCGGAACATGAAATTGGTGGCGCCAGCGGCTGCGGTCGTGTGTGTCCATGGGGCCAGAGTGGGCAATGTAGAATCCTATCTAAAGGTGCTGGCTAAAAATAACCGTAAATACAGTAAGATCATACATCACGTAGTTGGTAATGATACCCGATTAGGCAAATCGGAGATCACTAAAATTAATGTTGAGTCAATTTGTGCATATGCAAAGACAATGTCGGACTCAGTAGTTTTCTCTGGACCCCTGCCAAACCTGATCAGCGATGACATGTACAGCCGCATGTCAGGTGGTGCCCAGCTAATGATGTGGGCTATGTAGATAACTGGAGGGTGTTCTGGGGAAAGCCTGGTCTGATTAGGAGAGACGGCATTCATCCCACTTTGGACGGAGCCGCTCCTATATCAAGAAATCTATAGTCTATTATCGGTCATAAATCATGACAAGCCAAGGATGATATGAGTAATCTTAGGTGCAATATTAAGCGCTTCTCTGTGCTTCCACTGGAGCAGTCGCCCACTCAAAGTCCCATAACCACGGTGTCTGGCCCCTGACTCAGATCAGGATGGGGAGTTGCAGCCATCTTTGATTCAAGCCTGTTAATTAATCCTAAACCTAAACTAAATTATAACTCGTTTGAAAGCCTTGTTCTTAATCTTCAACATCCAACATGGAAAACATTACAGCCAATTATATTTGTTGTTGTTTACCGAGCTCCAGATCCATATTCTGAATTTTTATCTGAATTCTCTGAGTTTTTATCATGTGTAGTCCTTAAATCAGACAAAGTACTTATTGTAGGTGATTTTAGTGGCCATATTATAAAAAAAAAAAAAATCACTTCTTCTGGGATTTGGGGTGTTATTTCGTGTCTCCGGTGCTTTTACACACAGACAAACTTGGAAAAAAAACAAACAACCATGCTGTTTTGAGTGAGATACGGGTTTCTGAATGTAACCTGCCTTCAGTCTCCAGATGAGCTGTTCAAAATCTGCAGGGTTTTCTACGTCACTAGCCGAAACTAGGGGGCTACTAGCGCTAGCATGCTAGCAGTTAGCCTCCTCATTCTCAATGGTAAAACACTGCTAAAAACATAGAGTGTATATAAGAATGGACCAACAGATCCCGTTGCTCTGGACGGAGACCAGTGAAGGCCGTTAGAAGCACTTTTCCGGTGAGCGCTGAGCGTTACTGCGCAGCCTCCAACTGAGAGAAACGACGTAAATGTGACGTGTGCAACGTGTCTGAAAGTTGGAAGTCTTCTGGTAGCTGTGCCAAGAGAACTCTCAATCATTCCCAATCTTGCAGAGACGGAGAGTGTAGGTATATGTAAGGAGATAACATGGACACAGGCTAATTATTGTTAACTAAAATGCTAGTTAACATTAGTAATTAAACTTAAACAGCTAATGTAAGTCTAAACTGCCTGCGAGCTTCTCCTGTACTATACGGTAATTCCTCTACTATGCGACAGTAAGTCACGTGGTTATGACACAATCGTTAGCCTATTTTTACAAAAACGTCTGCTACGGAGCCATAACGTGAGGTACAAGGTAATGGAGCCTTTTATACATTGTTGTGTTTCTTTAGAAATAAACAATGGACAAATAAAGTCTTTAAACGCTTCAGATGTAAAGTTATTCGCTGTCAAAGTGACGCCAAAATGAATGGCAGTCAATGGAATGCTAACGGGGGGGTGATCACTTTGTAGCATCAAAATGGCGCCATAGGAGATTCGAGCTCTGAAGCGAAGCTTACCCCCTTGGCTAAAACACACAAGTTCACCGTAATCTACAAAAGAACTACTTACATGTCCCTATTCTGCAGGTATTCCACGCAAAGTTGGAAGTGCGCCCTCGTTTAGAAGAAGTCTCCCAGCTAATTCTGCCTTGTACTGACTGCAGTTAGAGAAACAGCTAACTAGCAATTGTGAGCCTTACCTAGCTACTGTGCATGTGCGACTGCCAACAAAGATGTTACAGAAGTTGAGATGTCTCACTCTGTAGCTAAAACAGAGACCTGACACAGGGTGAAAAGAGGAGCTGCAGCAATGTGCAGTACAACACAAATATGGTGTTTTTTGATAATTAAACTTATTCTGGTACAACCTCAAAATACAATTATGAACCTGAACATGAGCATAATATGGCCACTTTAATATCCATGTGGACGTTGACAACAATAGCCTTAGTATTGCTTTCCACTCACTACTAGATTCAATTGGTTTCAGTCAGAGTGTGCATAAGGTCACTCACTGTTTTAACCACACCCTCGACCTTGCTGGCATATGGCATCGAAATTGAAGATTTAATAGTATTTCTGCAGAATCCTTTATTATCAGACCATTCTCTAATAACTTTTGAATTCTTACTACCCGACTATACAAAATTAAATAAAAGCTTCTACACTAGATGCCTATCTGACAGTGCTATAGCTAAATTTAAGGAAGATATTCCAACAGCATTTAATTCAATGCCGTTCCTTAATATAACAGAGGACTCTTATGTAATTTTAGTCCCTCCCAAGTTGATAATTTTATAGACGGTGCTACGGCCTAGCTACAGACGACTTTAGACTCTGTTGCTCCTCTCAAAATGAAGATGATGAAGCAAAGGAAACTAGCACCTTGGTATCGCTTGCAAACTCGCAAATTAAAACAAACCTCTCGAAACTCACTAAAATTTGCACACGCATCAGGCCTGGTGAAAGATTTGATATTTTATGGCTCAAAGTAAAAGCCCCCTCTTTCACACAGACTGACAGAAATTGGTAGAAAGCCTCTGGGGGGTGTACAGTAAATCTAACAGGAAATCAGCCATTTAACATTCATTGTGCACATTTAATGCACTAAAGCATTTCCAGGGGTCATACTTTAACAAACTTTTCGAGATGTAATCCGGAAGTCTGCGTTCAAATTCAAGGTGCTGTGTTTTAACGAACTCCTCCAACAGATTTAACACAATCTACAGACCTTAACTATACAAGGTTATTAAAGCTTGACATTTCATAAAGAACCAGGAATTTGTTGTAACTCAAATGTACATTGTCCAATCTGCATGATAAGAGTCCAGGCCTGAGGACATCTACATGCCAATATAAAAAGTATTAGTCTATACATGTGTAATAATACAATTTTGTTTATCTGCACTCCTGAGACACAACAGTGCAGTGATTAGTATGCTACACAATTGCCACGCTCATTTCCATTTGTTTCTAAGTATGGATGGAGCGTTTGAAAACTACCTGGTGGCTCTGTGCAAGAACTTGTGGACCGCTATTTGCTATCATACTTCCTCCTGTTGTGTTTCCTATGCTCCCGGCTGTCGACACAAAAACACCACAATGTTTTACATGCTTTTACATATTAAATTGTGCAAAGTAAATGTCATGGCTGATAAAAAAACGAGATTTCACCAGAGGAGCCCTGTCAACTGGGCGAGTCAAATGTGACTGGTTTGTGTTGATGTGTGTGTTGTGGTGTGTGATAAGTGGAAACCATGGAAAAAATACAATTTTTTTCAAGTTTTTGGAGTATCCTCTCACATACAACAAAGGATATTTTTTTACACATCAGTGTTCATTAGTCATCTGCTCAGAAAGCATTAAAGAGGGATGGATTCTTGAATATGCAAAAAATGAAAGAATGTAAACAATCTTGAATATATGTACCTCAGGTGGAATTAAAGCAATGAGAAATGAATGTGCAGTCAAAATCATGACAAAGGAGTGGAGGGTCATGAGGAATTGCCTTCATGATATATTCCTGAGTGCTAAATTCCTGCCAGAAATCCCCTTTGGGCTTTGGAAATATTAAGTCTTTCCAATCAGCTCCACAGGATCTGCATTGTTTAAATTGCATTCCTAAAGCACCATTAACTGTCTCTTATATAAAAACTGGGCTTTGGCAAAGAGGTGGGCTTTCCAGTTGATTTATGAAAATTGTGTGTGTGAAATAGATTATCATGTAAAATGTTGTACACATTTCTAGCTGTAAACCCCAACGGTGCAATCTGCAAATCATTTTAAATATTCATTTACTCATCATTTACTTTGTCTTGGTGGTTTGCATTTTCGCAATTCCCACTGTTGTTTGTATCCATAATTACATAGAAAACTATATGGAAAACTATATAGAAAAATACAGAGACAAGAAAGGAAAAGGAAAAGAGAGAGAGAGACTAGAAAAATAATAAGGTAATAAGCTTGTTTTAATAAAAATAGAAAAAAAAGATGTGTATGCTCCTTACTCTTGCTTTTAAAACAGTTTTTTATAGACAAGAATGACAATATGCATCATATGTAGTATTTTTAATTTGAAACACTTGAGTACAATTTTTTGCAATGAACAAATTGTAGTTTAAAGGTGGAAATAGCGTTTAATCCAATACTGTGCTCACAGGTTTGCACTGCGATAAAACAGCAATGGTCCTATGCTTTCATAAGTATTAGGCAAACCTGAGATGTGAAAATTGCATTTGATGTTAAACATCTCACATCTTTAATATCCAGCCACATAGCTCGGCCAGCTTTTGGCACTTGGGTGACAGATTTTGCCCATGGGGTACACGTTGATTTGTTTCATGTAATGTATGTGCGCAAGATTATTAAGAAATGCATGGCTAAACTGGTCTAAAATATTGCAATCAATGAGCAAAGCATAACCCCCACTAGTTTTTATTTTAAGGAGAGAAGAAGAGTAATTTCATCTCCATTTCAAAACTGTCAAGCAGTGAACCAAGAAACAATTTACATTACAGACCAGATTATTTGATCATGGGTCAAATAATAGTAATCACATTGTTGAACCATAAACTTTTCCATTTCAGAGAGCAAAAATCACTAGACATCACAAATGTATTTCATTAAATAACTACAAGCTTCATGATTAATGTAGTGAGGGTTAAGGATTTCTTTAAGTTTAAAAATAGTCATATTTTGTGGTTAAGCTTCTCCTTAAACAGCAGCTCTTTTCTGAAGGCAGCTAAGAAAATGAGCTCATGACAAATGAAGCAGGTTTTTGCAGATGAGTACAGATCAGAGTTGATTGTGCTGGGATTACATTACATGAGCAGTCTCATCAATCAACAGTCATTTGCAAAGCTGAGGTAGGACCATACCCCCACAAGTTGAATTACTAAAAACATCTTCTTTCTAAGCTACTGTCCACAAAACCCTTTTATTGTATCACTGCTTGTCTTTCTGCCCGCTATTAGACCAAAGCTGGGATCACATCTTAAAGCTGCAGTTGGTAAACTGTTCAGTCATTTGCAAGTTTCCACCATGCCCGAAGAGCCAAGGAGTCGCCTACATGGTGTCAATGACTGCTTGTGAACTGCGCTCAAACTGTCAAATGGCAGATGAAATATGCAACAAGATTTTGTAACTGCGTTGACTATTTCTTGCCTCCGATGTTTTCAGAAACATATTTTAGTGTACTGCTTCGCTGTAAAATAAGAAAGTTTGTGACCCGGCCGCGATGTCGAGACAAAACTTATCCCAGCCCACAGGACAGCTCTGATTGGTTGATTTCCTTTGGGCACAAATGCCATTAGGGACACTAGGAAAAGGCAGAGGAACATGATTTTTTTCACAGATTATCTTATTGATTGTCTTATGTACTACTGTCAGGATATATTGACCGACAAAAACTTATTTTTATATAAGGTATAAACTGAACCTTTAACGGATGGAAGCAACCACCAACCCAACTAAAGCACTTTGGTTAAGGTTAAGCAAAGATGGTTGGTTAAACATTAATAATCACATTGTGTCTTAAGTCACTGCTTACTTTTTCTGTATCCAACCAGACCACCATCTTACCCTAACCCAGTCCCTAAACAGAACCATAATAATGCTGTAGTTACTACGTTATACAACATTGTATTCCAAAATCTTATAGTTACAAAATTAATATGTTCGTTATTATTATTGTAGTAAGTAGCAGTATTAGCTATTGGCTTTATAGTATGATGTGACTGGATGTCAGAATGCAAGACTTGTAAGGAGTACTGGGTTTTGTAGGAAGAGTCTAAAAAGTATTTTTATGTCAGTATTCCTGTGTAACTATTTATTTCAACTTTTTTCATGTAATTGAGCTGGCTTTAAGACCATGTAGAATAAGTGTCCTCCTTTCAGGACCCATTCAGATTCTATAACTCAACAACTCCCACATCAAATGAATTTATGCAAGCGTGTGTGTGTGTGTGTGTGTGTGTGTGTCTCTGTCTGTCTGTGATATGATGGATCCTTTTGGACAGAGAGGTGCCAGCGCTGCCACATGGCATTAGGCTCAGGATGTGTCAGTGATGCATATTGGGAGCAGAAAGCAGGGGGAGTAATCACATATCTTATACTGGGTGATTCTGAGTGTGTCACTCTACTGACACAGATGTGCGGATATGTTGGTCATGTGTGCAGTGCGGATGGCTTATGTATGCAAGTTGACCCTGGGAGATTAAACTCTCAACTGATCAATGCAAACGCAGTATATATGTGTTATTTGTACATTTTATATCATATATTGTGTTTAAATCTGTTCTGGGCTTTATTACTCAATTACTCAATTTAGGGCATCAATACAGCAGTGTCCCAAGTCCCACCGAGACAGACTACACCTCATGTCACGTGTCTGCATCGTCGCTGGACAGAAACTTCTCTGTGTACATGAAGGGACAAATCAAAACAGAGAGCATAATACAAAACTGTCAACTGAACAGCATGGTTATTTTTTACATGTCATAGCAGAACAAACACAGATGTATTCAATACAACTAATAATGGCTGCATTCCACTTAGGATAGTTACTGGTGTTACTGTTACTGTGCATGCTGGCTCACTAGAGTAGCTTAAAACTATAGTGCGTAGTTTTTGTCTCCCCCATGAGGAATTCTAAGTAATGACAACAAAACTGTCGGCGCATCCACATGATACAAGCGTTCCGTGATCGTGCGCCACCCCCACCCCTCCTCCACGCAGTTGCTTGTAGCCGAGGAGGACACGGAGGATGAAAAACTGGATGGACTCTTCATAAGAGGTCATAATCTTTGCTCGATTTTCGTCAAAAGTCGCCGGATGACACCAATCTTCTGAACATAGCCATACTGAGAAATACAGAGAGAGTTGTGTGGAGCTGATAGTCTTAATTAGCTTTGCAGCAACTCATTTGGCAATGGCTTGAATGTAACGGACGTTCATTAATATAAAAAAGGTACGTAATCTAAGTAAGCTTTAATGGGACAATTAATGGAACTGAGCCATTGTTGTTTTCCTACTGTGACAAGTCAACATGTCTGCTGTTCCCAGGAGTACAGATATGAATTATGGGCACAGGATGTAATCCAATACTAACATTATTTTACCTGCTCTGTAGTAGACATCTTTATCTTCACATTCAAAACTAAAAGAGCTGTTATAATTATGTAACATTTCACACGTAGTTCAGGACACAATGAGCTAAAGTATATTACGTTTTGTTGGCAGGCTTTATCTATAGCTTGTTTCAGAACTACAGGAAATGGCATAAAATAGTACAAACTCATTAGAAGCATATTAGAGGACCTTAAAGGGGTGATATAATGATTATATAGGGTATTTCACACTGTTCCTTAAGGTCTCCTAATAGGGTATGTAACATTGGTTGGGCTGAAAATGGCCCGGTTGCTATTCTATGGGCCCTTATGCATCCCTGTGGAATGGCTCTATTTGGAACGACAGCTTTTCTTCCAAATATGGTATGCTCATAAATATTTAGATGAGCTGCGCGTTGATTGGTTGAGCGAACCACATACACATACATTAGAGACGAGACAGCAGGTCTCATATTTCAGACACTGCAATGTTAAACATTGTTTGTCTGCTATTTCCAGGGGCGGATCTATAGGGGGGCAAGGGGGGGCAGGTGCCCCCCCACTCTAGAGCCTTGCCCCCCCAGCTGCCCCTCTAACTTTGGTGATCCAAAAACTGTAATGTCCACAAGCTTCTCAAAACATTGAATTAAACAACACATTTACCAAAATTGAACAATTAAATTTTAATTTTTAAATGTATTCTTAGCCCCCTGGTACGGTGGCCCTGAAGTGCAAATCACAACAGCAATAAGAAAAACGCAACAACAAATCATAAAACACAACGGCAAATAGGAAAACAAAACGGCAAATATGAAAACATTTCAACAAATCATAAAACACAACAGCAAATAGGAAAACATGACAGCAAATAGGAAAACATGACGGCAAATAGGAAAACACGACAGCAAATAGGAAAACACGACAGCAAATAGGAAAACAAAACGGAAAATATGAAAACAAAACGGAAAATATGAAAACAAAACGGAAAATAGGAAAACACGACAGCAAATAGGAAAACACTTCAATAAATCACAAAACACAACGGCATTAACTTCTACCGGAAAAGGTAGGGCCTATCTAACAGAGGACAGAACCCCCATGATTGGACAGTCTGTCTTTCGCACTCCTAAATCACCCACAATCCTATGCGCGCGGCTTTGCCGACTCGTTAAAAAAAAACAACAATGGCGGACCTAAGCAGGAGTTGGAGCGGCATCGTTGATGGCACAATTAACATTTAAATGTAAGTATATTTAGTGTTTGCCGTACATTTCTTATCACCGTTAATGTGTTACATCAATGTAAAGTGTAACGCATTAATGCTGGTACAAAGTGCTATTATAATTAGGTAGATACACCCCGAGCTAACGTTAAGCTAACTGAACCTATCATTTAACATTAGGCTGTTAGCTAGCTGGGTTGCTGTCTTTTATGCCATTTGTGTTCGTAAAGTTTAATGTCCAGCGGCATTTTCATCTCTTTTTATAAGCTGTATTACGTATACGCTGTATACGTTACTGTATATGCGTAATGTTAGCAGAGATTTAGAAATTGGTGTGTTTATCTGTTGTAGCTGCAGGATTGGAGGTAAAGCTGCACCTTGTTAACTTCACTAGCAATGTTAAATGAAAGCTAAAATGTATGAGTAGTTTCCCATGTAACAAGTATAACGTTCCGTTATAGAATTTATAACGGTAAAGATCTTTTTCTTGTGTTTGCTGTCTTTTAACAGGGGACTAAGGAACAAACGGAGGCTGCACTAGCGTCACCAGAAGGGAGAGATGAGGAGGAGAGGGAAAGCAAAAGACAAGCAGGAAGACAGAGGCCAAAGAGAGATGTTGAATAGATTATTTGCTATATTAGAGATTGCCATTCAAAAAATAAATGCATTAAATTAACTAGTTTGTCTGTGTCTTTAAGTTTTTGGGTGTGTATATAATATAAACTGTCACGGTTTAGGGATATTTCTGTTACCAGTTTGTTCATTTCTGTTGCCTTTATTGTTTTATTGTGTATTATTCCTGTGTTCTGTGTTGTCAAGTTTCTGTGTTTAGTTGTGATTTCAGGTTTCTGTTAGTGTTCCTGTTTCCTGTTTTATTTTGTTAGTCTGTTTTCTGTCCTGTCATGTCTAGTTTTACTTTTTGCCTTTGTTGATTGTCCTGCCCCGCCCTGATGTGTTTCACCTGTCGTGTCACCTGTTCCTCATTTGTTCATTACCTCTTGTATTTAACCCCTGTGTTCCCTTTGTCTCTTGTCAGATCGTTTTGTATTCCCCCGTGTCAGTATGTGTGTGTGTCTTCGTCAGTCTCTCCTTTTTCTCCCCGGTATTAGTCTTTGCCTGCAGCTCACAGGACTCCTTGTTTGGTTTTTGTTTTTTGAGGAAATAAACCTTTGAGTTTCAACGCTGCTCCTGCCTGCCTCTCTCTCTCTGCGTTTGGGTCCACTATTCCTCACTCATCATAACAATAAACTGTTTTTCAATGTTTATTTTTCCATCTAATTCTGACCTGGACACAGGAAACTTCTAACTGAATAATTATAGTCAGATGCTACCTGTTTTAATAACTAGTTAGGTATACAAGCTCTAAAAAGACATTAATGAAACGTGTATCTTTATTATAACATTTATTCAAACATTATTATATATTGTACGCAAGTATATTCAACATGAAGCGGTGATCAGACACAGCTGCCGATGATGGGGTTGCTTCAAAACTGCAGACAGAAGGAGAAAGCTTTAGGTTAGTCCAGTAGTTATCTAACCTGTCCTGGTAAGATTAGGTTAGGCCAGTATTTATCCAACCTTTAGGTTAGGCCAGTAGTTATCCAACCTGTCCTGGTAAGATTAGGTTAGTCCAGTAGTTAACGAACCTGTCCTGGTAAGATTAGGTTAGGCCAGTAGTTATCCAACCTTCAGGTTAGGCCAGTAGTTATCCAACCTGTCCTGGTAAGATTAGGTTAGTCTAGTAGTTATCCAACCTTTAGGTTAGGCCAGTAGTTATCTGCAGACAGAAGGAGAAAGCTTTAGGTTAGGCCAGTAGTTATCCAACCTGTCCTGGTAAGATTAGAATTGTATCACAAGTATATTTAAGCATACTGTAACATGAAGGTACTTCATGTAACTGTGTAGTTGTGTAGTTTCTTCATCATGGTCTTAACTGACAACTGTTGACCATCTAACACACTTACACCTACCTTTACTGTGTTAGTGGGTGTTTATCAATGGTGTTATGATTTTTCATATGTTGGTTATAGCCTTGTAGCTTGTGTGTTTACAGTACTATTTACCCTTTCTCACTTGCAGTTTACTGCATATCATACTGCCTGGGGTAGCTCATTAGCTGGTAGCGTTTACCTTGTAGTTGCTGATCATATTTTGCACTGCATTTGTCTGAAAGCTAGAAGCTACTGGACAATGAGCTAATGTTGCATACATGCAGTAAACTACAAGCTAATGTAAACGGTTAGCTACTGTAAGCTTAATGTAATTAAGATTAATTAATGCAATTCTCCTTACCGGTAAGTGTTATGACTACTACAAACATGAACTCCCACGAGTTTTTAATTTATTGACATGGGATAAATAAGAGAAAACGACTATTGCTTACATTAAAGCCTATCAGTGTTGGTAACGTTACCTACCTTCGCACGTTGCTGGTAAAGTTCCTGACAGAATATTCTCCTCCTGCAAGCAGACTGACGCTGATTCACCAACAGCACAGTTCACAGTTCCACATCCATTTCGTCCAGTGTTTTGAAATGAGAAACAGCTAGTCCGTCTGTTAAAAGCATAGACAGTGAGGCGCTTTTATTTTTTCACCTCTCCTTCCTGTCAAAAGACAGACAGTGCGTCTGTCCAATCAGGAGGGTCCGTCCTCTGTTAGATAGGCCCTACCTTTTCCGGTAGAAGTTAATGCCATTGTGTTTTGTGATTTGTTGAAGTGTTTTCATATTTGCTGCCTTTTTTTCCTATTTGCTGTCGTGTTTTCCTATTTGCCGTTTTGTTTTCCTTTTGCTGTCGTGTTTTCCTATTTGCTGTCGTGTTTTCCTATTTGCCTATTATGCCCCTCAAATACTTACCCAGTAAGCACACATACGTCGCCGCGATGTATTGGCAATGTAATCAGAATGCAACGGGAATATGTAGCATATTGCTCGTTTTCTCACTGGCACGACGTCCCCGGGACGTCGCTGCTCTACATTTCAGCGACATATACAACCCAGTCTCACGGCAGTTCGTGTAAATATCACGTTATTTTTAATGTATTGATGTGTTCATGGGGACGTTTTTCTCGTTTTTTACGTGGTGGCCAGCACGAAATAACCTACGGGGAAAGGACGCCTCACACGGCCGCGGGGGATGCGCGACAATAACGGGATGACGGAGGTTTGGTTTAGGAAAAACACTACAGGGAAAGAGCGCCTCATACGCCGGGAGACGGCCGCTGGGGACGCGCGACAATAACGGGGCGGGGCTCTCTCCGCGATATGTGTGTGTATATATATATATATATACATACTCACATCGTTCCAACGTATTTCATACATCGTACAGATGCAGGAGAGAGATGTAGAGGTCCGTTTCTGTCACTTAAGAATTTGGGTTTGATTGATGACTGACAGGTCAAGAGGTCACGACCTGTCAAAATTTTGATTGATGTTCGACAGGTGTTTCTGACGCAATCCTTCCAGAACCTTCCAGAAAGAGCGCGTGTCTCAGACCGAGGAGGAGTCCGGAAACTGCATATTAATGCATCGAGACAGGAAATGCGGTTTTCAAATGAGCCAATGAGAAATGATGATGATAGGTGATAGGAAATACGTAGATGATGGTTTTGAATGAGTTAAATATCTTTATCAGTATTTGTTATACTATTAGTTTATGTTTAAGATTGTTAAATCCAATTGTCACTGCATTCAATGTCTTTTAATAATATAGGAATGAACCGCAAACAAAAAATATTAAAGCTATTAAACTATTTAAGCTGACATCCCACAAAAATATTGTCCAACGGCAACATTGGCATACTTGGTCCAACAAAGCGTGTTATCATTATATGAAATGGAACAGCTTAATAACTAATAACTTGGGTCAAATTAGGCTTTACATTTTGTAGAAAATGTTGACTCAAAATTTTGATTGATGTTCGACAGGTGTTTCTGACGCAATCCTTCCAGAACCTTCCAGAAAGAGGGCGTGCCTCAGACCGAGGAGGAGTCCAGAAACTGCATATTAATGCATCGAGACAGGAAATTGCGTGTTTTTAAATGAGCCAATGGGCGTGATACGGGAAATTGCATTTTTTAAAATGAGCCAGTGAGAGAAGAGGGGTGGATCAACAAGTAGTATGGTTCAAGGATAAAAAGGGTGTCTTTTCTGGTCTAAACCATAGAAAGACGACCTTTCATTCTACTCATCATGAATGTAAACTTCAATAGCTCTGCTTCAGAGATGGCTGATGAAGAAGTTGGCTCTCCACTGAGTCCGTATCAAGGAGATGTCTCCAGCAGGTGGTCTTCTTCGCTGATCTGCGAGACTCCGATAACGATATTCCAAGACGCTCTTACTGCACCCGGAGCTCCAAAGAAATGCACGTTGTATCTGTGTCGTAGCCAGTTGCCCCCGACTGAATCTCTGCACGAGGAATGGTCTCTACAGCCGAGTGGTATGTGTGGAGACTGGGGCTATGTCTTCAAGTACGAAGAAGGTGAACTCTGCTTTTATCAGCTGAAGAAAGGGGAGAAATTATCTCCTTCAACCGTCATGGTGAAAATGACCTTTGATGACTGGGGTGTGATGAAGACGTTGCTACAATTTGGTACTTCTCAGAGTAACGCCAATAAGGAAAATGAGGGTGTGGCTGGAGCGACCCGAGATAAAGAGACTCAAACGGTTATGGTAGAATGTAAGGAGGAGGAGACGGATGTAAACATTTGTGGCAATGATGAAGAGAATACCGAGGCGGAGTCTCCTAGATCGGCCAATTACCCCAGCGATAGCGACTTGGCTAAGATGAACATCGTCTTTGAATCAACATGGCCGTCTGTTACCACAACCTCAGGCCGATGGTGGTTCCAGGCCCTTCTGCTATCCAGGGATTCGGAAGAAAAGAGAGCCTGCGACCTGTTTGTTTTGCAAAGATTTAATCCAGACTGCGGTTTATTCCGAACCGTGCTAGTCTTACCAGCGCTGGAATGGGCGGACCGGATGATGCAGATGGGGGATAGGGTTACCAGTCTCTTCCTTAGCAGCCGCGGATGGAAAAATACCCTGGTTGTGAAAAAAACTCTAAACTTTTGAACTTTTGTTTTTACCACGCCTCCTTTCCGGAACTTTCCCAACCCCACTTCCTTTCCAGAACTTTCCCGACCCCACTTCCTTTCCAGAATTTTCCTAACCACACCCCCTTACGATACTATAAAGACTGAAGCAGTCCGAAGCAGACGACAACAGAACTTGACAAGATGTTCAACGGCGAACAGAAGAAAATCGCAACGATGCCCGGCTCAACAACAACAACAACAACAGCAAAGAGATCCCCTACCCTATGGATGAGGACCCTTACCCCGCGGGTACTCTTCGCCTCCTCAGAGGCGGACGGTCAAAACCTGGTGTGTCCGCCTCCCTCTCCCGAGACAGCGACTCAGGACTACACGGGTGTGTGTGACTCTAATGAGGATGAGGTCACTCAGGACTACACTAATGAGGACGGGACAGTCGCTACAACTCCGGATGAGGGAATCCCTGATTCATCGGAGGAGGAGGAGGAGGAGGAGGAGGAGGAGGACGACGAAAACCCTGGTTCTTCAGAAGATGAGATGGAGTCGGAAATCCCGGATGAACAGGGCGAGGAAGGCGATCAGGAGGAGAGTCCAGAAAGTCCTCCAAATGCTCAGGAGGAGAGCCCTCCTCCTCCTGGCCAGGAGGATGAGGTAGACGGTTGGGGGTCTTCTCTCATCATCGATACCATCAAATCGGCGGTTTTTCATCTTCTCAATCTAATTATTCACGACGACAGACACTCTGAGTGCTATGGCTGTAAGGTCGATCATCCTAGCCAACGGCAGCACGCATGTCTGGAAGTACTTGAGGACGACTTTTACGAGCGCCGCTTTTACCGCCTGATGAGAAGACTCATCACACCACGCTTTATTCCCGCTATTCAGAGTCTGTTGCTTGCCCGCAACATCGAAACAGAGGATTTCAGAGTCCGTGTAGTCGCCGAGACGCTACTCCACGAACTGAAATTAGCAAAGAAAATCTTTGACCCCATCACGGACATGTATGATAATTTGATTGGGCAAGATTCTGTGAAAATCTTTCAACTGCGGCTGGTCACAGAGCGTTTCAAGGGTTCGTAAGGGGTATATGTTCCCTGCATTATGAAGAAAACAAAACAGAAAAGGAAAAAAATCTACATTTTCATATATATAATCCTGTATGTAGCCTGTTTTAAGAATTGTATTTCCTTTTGAACAGAAAAAACAATGTTTTTTAAACGAGTGATTTCTACTTTTTAATATAACCTGTTTTTTGAATTGTATTTTTCCATCTTTTGAAAATAAAGAATAATAAAAAATAAAATGAATAAAGAGTCATTCATGCGTACGGGACGTCTTAGAAAACATTAGCGGTTTCAGAGGAAAGGATGTCGGAGAAACGGGTGATGGAAAACATCTATTACAATCCACAGCATCCCGGTAGCTTTGGAGGCGTACAGCGTCTCCAGCAGGGTGTACAGGATGAAACTGGTGAAAAAGTCAGTGTTCGGGAAGTTAAAGATTTTTTATCTGAGCAAGATGCCTATACATTGCATAAACCAGCGCGAGTACATTTTAAGAGAAATAGAGTGTTTGTTACAAAACCTTTAAATCAGTTTCAAGCCGACCTATGCGACATGCAAGCCTTGGCTGCACATAATGACGGATTTAATTATTTACTGACCGTTATAGACGTATTTTCTAAAAAAGCATATGTGCGCCCCTTGAAGAGGAAGACGGCTGCTGAGGTCGTAAAAGCGTTTGAATCAGTGTTTCGAGAGAGCTTAATACCCGCCAAGCTACAAACTGACGCAGGCAAAGAATTTTTCAACAAGAAATTTGAGGCTCTCATGAAGAAATATGGTATCAATCATTTTAGAACGGCCAGTGACTTAAAGGCATCGGTCATCGAGAGATATAACCGTACCCTGAAATCTCGCATGTTTAAATATTTTACGGCTCGCAACACCAGACGTTACTTGGACGTCTTACCAGACCTGGTAGATAGTTATAATAACAGTTATCACAGCTCTATAAAAATGACACCAATGGATGTCACATCCGAGAACACCGATCAGGTGTTTCGCAACCTGTACGGCACCTTCTCCTCGCGTCACAGGAGTAAAATAAAGATGACGTTTAAGAAGGGGGATCTGGTACGTTTATCCAAGGTGAGAGGCGTGTTTGATAAAAAATATGAACAGAGTTTTACGGACGAAGTCTTTACAGTGACGGATCGTATCCCTCGTACACCCCCCGTATACAAATTAGAAGACTACGACGGCGAACCTATCGAGGGTTCAAGCGACGGTCTTTACAAAATACGAACCTATCCCCCGCTGGCTTACATGTTAGGATTAAAACCCTCCGAATGGTGGACGCTCTCCAAGAGACCATCTACCTATCCTTGTGATTTAAATGCTGGAGTATATAACCTCTTTGTATACACCGACATTATTCAGTATCAAGCGGTCGGCGACAGCTACTCACCGCTGCTTTGTGTGGTGAATGTGAAAGGTGACTTTGGAGACGTGACTAGCATCAGATACAATACGATACATTATATACCTTTGTCTAAAAATTACATCAAAAACATACGCATAGAAATTAAAACCGATCGCAACAGGAACATAGACTTTGTTTTTGGAAAGACAATTGTGAAATTACACTTTAAACCCGTCCAACGCTCTTTGTAAGTTCCCGGTAAGATGATACATATCAAAGAAGATCCGCGGCGCTTTGTAGCGTACTATGAAGGTCAAGTAGGTGGAGCTTTACCCGGTTTTTACGGAGCCCCGGTGATGTACGGGAGAGGCATAGGCTCTATCTTTTCTAAATTGTTCAGGTTCGTATCCCCTCTGCTGAAAAAAGGTTTCGCTGTGGCAAAACCGCATCTTAAAACAGCCGCTACAAACATTGCTGCGGACGCTGTCAAAGGAGTGATGGGAAAACTGACCGAGCATAAGAATCAAGAAGGTTCGGGAGGTATTTTGGTCTTGTCCCGTAGAACAAGGAAACGCCCGCCAGGTGAGCGTGTTGTTTCCTCAGCATTTAAAAAACGTGCGGTGGTTAAGAAGAGCAAATCAGTCAAGAGACGCGCACCCAAGAGGAGGAAGTCTGCTCAGAGCTCTGACATATTTTAGCGCAGTACACAATGGCTCTTTTACATCAGAAATCAGCCGAGTGCACCCTGGCGGAACTGGATCTCTTTTCAGCTCCCATGACTCAACTATCTGTAGAAGATAAAAAATATCAAGAATACCAACCTCTCTCTGCACTGAGCGACAACTCTCCAATTGAATTCTTTATACCCGGAGATGGTGAAAAGTATTTGGACTTGAACGATACGTTGCTGCACCTCCGAGTTAAAATCACAGAGAAGGATGGGGCAAACATCCCTGTCGATACAGCGGTGGGGCTCATCAATTATCCTCTCAATACAATTTTTTGCCTTTTTTTTTTTTTTCAGAGGACACATTAAAGAGTCAATTTAGTGCCGGTCTGTTTTACAAAGACACTCCGGGGTCAATGGATTCTATCATAGTGACTAACGGACCGAACAAAGGATTAGTCCAGAGAGCACAATTCAGCGCAGAATCTGGGGAAGTAGAGTTGCTAGGACCTCTCCACAGCGACATTTTTTTCTGCGAGCATCTGTTATTAAACTCTGTCGATTTGAGAATTAAACTTATTCGTTGCAATGATGCGTTTTGCCTTATGGGAGCTCGTGACAAAGAGTTCACCCTGAAGATATTATCGGCCTCCCTGTTTGTTAAAAAGGTCACCGTTTCCCCTGCTGTACGCCTGGGTCACGCAGCCGCCCTGATGAAAGGAAATGCACTCTATCCGCTCTCGCGTGTCAGTGTGAAAACGTACTCCATCCCTGAAAATTCCAGGATATGTAACCAGGAAAATCTCTTTCTGGGTGCTATGCCCCGCTATTTAGCTTGAGCCATGGTGCACCATGATTCTTTTGTAGGGAGACGGGACCTGTCACCGTTTAATTTCAAACATAATGATGTGGAATATTTGGCTTTGTGTCAGGACGGCAGACAGGTACCTGCTAAAGCCTTTCAGCCCCGTTTCAATACCGGAAATTCAGTCAGAGAATTTACAATATGTTTACTGCCACAGGACGACATCTTAAGGATCTACCTCTTAGCATCAACCGCAGCGATTTTAACCAAGGTTATTCTCTGTTTGTCTTCAATCTTGGGGCGACCGAAGACAGCGACGCCTTATCTCCCATTTCCAACGGAAATTTGCGTTTGGAAATGAGATTTAGGGTACCGTTGCCTTACACTACAACACTCATTGTATACGCATGCTACGATTCCATTCTGGAGATCAACGCTAAAAGACAGGTGCTGGTGGATTATTATTAAAAAGATGGATAATCATCAACTAGAACGACTGTTGCATCATCTTATGGGTCATTTATTTCACGGAGTGTGGGCTTCTGATCAACTACCCTCGCTGAGTCATACCTACCGTCTACCTGCTTACTTTATCGTCAACACTCACCCATCCCACATGCCCGGGGAACATTGGCTTGGATTGACGTTGGAAGAGGACGGCGGAGCGACCTTTTTCGACTCGTACGGATTCCCGCCTGATTTTGCTCATTACCCCTCGAGCATTCTACAGTTTCTGGAAAACCGTTCAAAGAATATACAGTACCACGACCGTCAACTTCAGCACCCGCTGTCTACCGTATGTGGACAGCATTGTGTTTTTTATCTCTGCCATCGGGCCTGCGGCTTATCATATAAAGAAATGTTGACTCTGTATTACGATGATGTCTGTAAAAATGACCGTATGGTATCCAATTTTGTGAATAAATATCAAAGGTGCGTCAGTCGTAACCGCTCAGAACCTTTTCACCATAGTGTGTGCTCTTTAGACATGTTTAGAGATTGTTACCGCTTGTAAGAAAGACTCTGTAACCATAAACTTGTGATTAATAAAACATTTTATTGAAAATGACATGAGTGTATGGTGTCGTTAATCCAAAGTTGACCATCGCGGGGATAATATGAATGTTTTTCTTCTTTTTTCCCGCGGTGATTTTTCTTCAGAAGTTGACCATCGCGGGGATAATAGGAATGTTTTTCTTCTTTTTTCCCGCGGTGATTTTTCTTCAGAAGTTGGCCATGGCGGTGATAATAGGAATGTTTTTTTTCTTTTTTCCCGCCGGTGATGCTTAAAAGCATCACCGGCCATTTTGAGCTGACTGTACTGCGCGCGTGCTTGGGGATTTTTAAACATGGATACAGGGATATTTAACCCATCCAACGTATTTAAGAAACTAGCCCAACCTTTTGGTGTTGATTGGGCTCTTCTTTTATTGGTCAGTGAGAGGGTTTTTATTAAGTCAAGCATATGGGAGCCTTTAACTACATCTCCCTTATATATAAATTCACCTCTCGATGTCCAACCCTCGTCACTTGCGGCTAATTTCTGCAAAATGTAGAGGGCATTTTTACGGTCACGTGGGGGTAGGTTTTTTATCACCTCGTCCGCAGCGTCATCCAATGTGGTATGAGGACTAGCAGCTGCTACTGCATCTGCAGGTGCTGATGGTGCTGATGCTGAGTGTTCAGATTCTGATGCATCCTGTTGCAGGCTGAGAGTAACGTTGTGCACATCATTCTTACTTTGTTTAAGCAAAGTGAGATACCGCAGCAGCAGAGCTTCGTACCTTTTAGCTTTTTCATATGAATTCAATCCAGGATCATTTAGTACCGCGCTCATTTTCTCATTCAAAACATCTTCAGCCGTCTGTCTGATGGACGGCTCTGGTCTAGTTGTTTTGCTCAGCTGTTGAGGTGAAATCAAATACATTTTCTTGGCAGCCCTCAGAGACATCTTTTATTTTTTTCTTCCGCTCTTACGTTTTTGGAAGCAGGCCTCCTAACAAATTTCCCAATATTGGAATGGCGGCCAACAGTAATGGTAGGATAAAGCCCCCCGTCTGTTTTTTCAGAGCCTGATGTTTACGCTTTAAACTGGTTTTTTTATCGGCCAGCAGTCTGATAATCTTCTTTTGACGTTTCAGTTGTTTGTATTGAGAAGACGATACAGGCAGATTCCCTTTTAACAGATTTAGAGCCACCTCACACAAGGCTTGGAGAAAATCGGGTGAACAGTGTTTCAAAATGTCTTTACGTTTTGAAGGCGTGGCTTGGTACAGTGCTTTCAGCAACAGAGCATTCCGTTTTATACGCTCTGACATAATGATGTCCTACTTTGTTTTTGGTATGTAAATCGTCGTTTGCTGGTGGGGAAGTAACCCTGTACGCACCCTGTAACGTTCTGGGCATGAAGGCGTGAGGTCTAGGATCATATAACCGTGTTGCTCTCTCGTAGCATCTTCAAAACCTTCCAGGAAAAACTGTTTCTGTGAGGGAAAAATCTGATGAGCTAGTACCCTAATCTGAAGCTGATCTCTGGGATTTTTAAATAGCACCAGATAATTGCTGTTTAAACTTATGGTACGACTGTATCTGCCTTTATGAAACACATTTTGGGTTAGAAGCACGACACTCATATTTCGATGATGTCTGTATTGTGTGAAGATTTTCACCACCTCAGGATGATCAGATGCCTGAAATATGACATCGTCTAGTATGACCAGATGTGATTGCTCAGGAGGAAACATACTTGTATCTTCAAAAGAATCAGGCAGGCCTTGGACAAACTTAATTTTTTTCTTCATTTTCTTCATTTCATCATACATGGGTTGATAACTTGTATAAATCCATACAATGTTTTGAGGTACAATATCCATCACACGTTCACATTTTTCCAGTACAGATTTCAGAAAATACGTCTTGCCACATCCACTGGGGCCAACTATCAGACACGAAAATGGACCCTTTAACCTCGGATCAAAATCAATCTCTTCCATCATGCGTCGTTAGTAACCAAAAGGTAGCGTTGTACCGTCAGGACATAACCTCCTCTTGTCATAAATGACTCTAAATTTTTTCCGGAATGACGCGTTTTTCAACAGAAACCCTTTTTTATCGCGTTTAATATTCTGTTGAGGTGTCTCAAGGGACATTTCTTTAGAACCCTTGAGGTAGCCAATTTTTTAACTCAGCAAACAATTTGTATATTTCACTTAAGTCAGCCATGCTGCTTGCGTCCCCGGCAATTTGTTTGTTTGCCGTTTTCTTCTTTGGCTAATACTTATTAGTCTCCTTATGCGTTCCGGAGCGAAGGTTCATAACTCGTTCATAACTAGTTTTTGCTGCCTGGCATATTTTACTCTTTAGATGTAGGATAAACAAAGTACAAAATTACTTTTGGGGGTAGGCATAAGCAAGCTCAATCAAGCTGTTGCCATATCACCGGAACCGGAAGCACCACCTCCAAAATAATCAATTCTCGTTTTTCCAGTATGTACATACATTACTAAAAAAAAAAACTAAAAAATCTATCTATTGACGCAAACAGATGATTTTCATTCCTTCTTGTTTACCTAAAAAACTAGTATGTTATAAAATAAAATGAATTAAGGTGAAATATTGATTTGTGTGAAATCAGTCAAATTATCCCAACTGTAAATATTAAAAGTTTCTAGTTTCTGTATTGGTGTTTGATGCTAGTGTTTTTACTTTCAGTATGTTCTGAGTGCCAGTGTGTGTTGTCTAAATGAAGATTGTTCATAGTGTTTGGCTGCACTGGTGTTTAAATCCATTCATATATTTTCTTGTTCTTGTTTAATAAGCGGTGCTTTGCATTTGTAATTGGATAGATATACCCTACAATTTTCCTTATGAAAGTGAGAGAAGAATTGCTACATTTACAGCTTAACAAGGTTAACACAGGGCTAACAAATAAAACCAAACTGTGTATATAGTGAGATGAAAGGCTACAGTGGGACATGTGGCTTTTAACCCTCAATGCTTTTTAGCTTGAGTGGTTCTGGTTGTGTTTGTAAATTATTTTCCTACGGACATTTAATCTAATGACATATCCAATCTAAAGATAACTACTAAGCGAGAACGTGTGTGGACATAAATGTATAGCTGTTGACATACCACTGGTGTCTGTGTGTGTGTGTGTGTGTGTGTGTGTGTGTGTGTGTGTGTGTGTGTGTGTGTGTATGTTCATCAGAGCAGAGGTTAGCCTAGAGGCCCCTTGCTATGGCTCGCGTTTTCATGCAGCATATATGATATGATATTATTTCTAAAAGATAATAAGATAAAGCTGGTTAAAACGTAGTTGTTACACATTAATGTCAAGTTGTACATAGCATAAAGGTGTTTAGGTAAAGACTGACCTGACTACTCAGTATAGGAGAGAGATAATCATTGCAGTAATTTGTATTATACATCCTTGCAACTGACTAATGTTGCATAATTAACTGTTAACTACTTAAGACTAAGACTAGGAAACAGAAAAACAGAAAATAAAACACCATACATGTATGTATGTAGAGTAGAGGTTGACCTTTGACCTTATTTGCGGCAACTGTTACCTATAGGCGTCATCCTCTGGCTCGCATGACAGCTGCTCGTTTAATACAGCAGAACTGATGCTTATGAATCTGGGCCTGTTAAGAATGCAAACCACCGTCTACACTTGTGTAAAATAAACAGTGAAAGTTAAAGCTAGACAACCCGTCCGCTGGCTCTATATCACTCTGGCAGCATGTGACAGAAGGGAAAGTTGCCTGTTGCATTGTGCATTCCATCAACAACTGGTTGGTAATTTTATCGAATGTCAGTCAACTTAAGCTACCCAGGTCTGAATTATATAGCACTAAAACTAGAATCAGCAGTTTGTCTCCTAACTATTTGAACATTTCACATAAAGTAGTAGTATGGGGCTTTTATTTAAAGTTACATTAATGTCAAGTTGTACAAAGCATAAAGGTGTTTAGGTAAAGACTGACCTGACTACTCAATATAAGGGAGAGATAATCATTGCAGTAATTTGTATTATACATCCTTGCAACTAACTGATGTTGCATGATTAACTGTTAATTTGTTTCTTGTATGAAGTACTTAAGACTAAAAAATGGGTCAAGGAAACAGAAAAACAGAAAATAAAACTGTGTGTGTGTGTGTGTGTGTGTGAGTGTGTGTGTGTGTAAGCGCTGCAGAGCAGAGGTCGACCTTTGACCTTAGATGACTACTGCATGCTAGAGGCCCTTGCTCTGTCAAAGGGAGAGACTAGTCTACTCCAAGAGAGATCTTCCAACATTGATAGATGTTGTAGATATAAAAAAAGACAGAGCATTGTATAACAATATTAGAAATACTAAGTCGAACAATATCACATTTGGATATACGAATTCATAAATAAAATAACACTTTGCTTAGAGGGCCAAGCTTCCTATATCTTTTTCTTTTTTAACTATCTCTTATAGTTTTCTTAAATCCTCTCTTTTCTAGTAAATAACAAGAACCTTGTTTGAGTCAGAGTTTTGATGTAATCATAGTTGCCGTTCCAACACCCTTCAGGGTCTTTTCAGTGATACTTTTACAGGATAAAAAACTGTGGTCTTAAATTCTTAGTTTCTGCTCTTAAGAGATATATCATTTGTCGGTCATTCAAATGCATACATACATAGTTGTCAGTTGCATATTGCGTTGTATAATTGAGCTCAGGTTGAAATGCAGATAACATGAGACCAGAGTAAAATGCAAGGTAGTACTACTTACTTTTAACGTTGGCGTTTTACAAAGAAACAAATTTGGGTCGGGGTGCAAAGTTGAATCTCGTCTTACTTTTTTTTTTCTTTTCTTTTTTAACACTGATCACATAAGGTTTAAAAATGTTTGTATATTTAGTATAATTAGCTAAACTACTTGCTGCTATGTTATCTTTTTTAAATTGGCATCTTTCACCACATTAAACACAAACAATCTTTTAGGCGAATGTGGTTATGATAGTTACATTAAAATGATACAAAATCAGTTTTGTATTCATGAATTTAAATTCATGTTGAACATACCATATCTTGTCTGTGAGACTTACATTTTGGCAACGTGTTAATTCTGAATTGGGAAATTACGACGCAATGTCGTTAAAGCATAAATGCATCTGGTGAAGTCATATAACTTCAAGGTAGTAGTACTTACTTTTAACGCTGGCGTTTTACAAAGAAACAAGTTGGGTTCAGTGTGCAAAGTTGAATCTTATCTTACATTTTTTACAGCTATTATAAGCATTGTGTACATCAAGGAGAATAAAATATAATTTTAACAGCTGTATTAATACAAAAATGTCACAAGCACATATTTTTTAACGTTTGTATATTTAATACAAGCTTAACTATTTGCTGCTACGTTATCTTTTTTAAATTGACATCTTTCACCACATTAAACACAACCAATCTTTTAAGTCAATGTCAATGTTTGTCATTGTGAATTGTCAATGTCAATCACTACATATCTGTTTTGCTAGTTAAATTAAAATGATACAAAATAAGTTTTGTATTCACAAGTTAAAATTCATATGCATGTGCGGGCGAACATTAGTGGTTCACATGCATAAGCGGCTACATGACAACATGAACTGTGTCTGTTTGTGTGTGTGTGTGTGTGTGTGTGTTTCATGTGTATAATGGTACACAAGCACAAGAAAGTTGTAGGAGTGTGTGTATGGATGAATATTATACTCTTTCCTACATTTTGACCGTAAACAAAAAAAAGTGTGACTAAGTTGAATAAATCACTCAAAATGCAAAGAAAGTAGTCTTATGTATGTTAAGTATGTTATGTGTTCAAATGCCATGTGTGATTTTGTGTGATCTGATGAAAAATACCACATTTATGGTACAGGGAATGTTGATGTGAAATGTTTTTTTTTTTGACTTCTCACTGGTTAGCTCATTTGAACTGAAAACGCAATTTCCGGTAGAGTGTTCAGGCATGGGAAAAATAGGTGTGGAGGGAAAAGGGGAGTGAACACAGATCCCCGGGCCAGAACGAAGCAGGCACAGCCAGATGAGTACGGAGCAGCGGAGGACGCAGGAGGACAGAGGACAGTGTGTGTGTGTGTGTGTGTGTGTGTGAGAGAGAGAGAGAGAGGGAGGGGTGAACAGAGAGAGAGAGGAAGGGAGGGGCGAGGGTGTGTGTGTGTGTGTGTGTGTGTGTGTGTGTGTGTGTGTGTGTGTGTGTGTGTGTTTGTGTTTGTGTATGTGTGTGTGTGTGTATGTGCGTGTGTGTCAGAGCAGAGGTTGACCCCTGACCTTAGACCCAGTAGGGTCCGTGTACTTGGTGGCCAACGGATTTTCGTTTTGAAAGGAAAAAAACAAAAACGAAAAACGGCCAGTTTCCCAATTACCATTAGTAAATAGGAAAACAAAAAACGGAAAACAACCCATTATTCGTTTCTTGTTTTGATATTAAAAAACGGAAAACGAAAAACAATCTCGTTATCCGATTTTCTTTGATGTATTTGTAGATGGAACTCGGAAATTAAAATGTGTGTATAAATCTTATTCCTTTGTCAGTACCCGATCCGTACCGCCTGTAAAATCCGTTCTGTGCACTGCCTGATCAGTTCTACGCTTGCGCGAGCACCGGCATACTTCACAGCTCTATGCACGCATTGGCATAAGGATGTTTGGACATTCCCGGTTACCGGAAGAAAACATTAGACAGTGACAGTAGACCGTTATGATGGCAAAGATGAAGTTTACAAGGTGTTTGCTGGAGTTGCCTAAAGTATCTGTTAATGATATACGGAGCGTCGTCTGGCCATCCAGTACAACACCATGTAGCAAATTAAATAAAGGCTTCAAATTTTACGTTTCGTCATTTCTTTACAACTTTGAAGGTAATTTGCTAACGCTAGCTAGCCTGAGCTAGAAGCCTTGCTTTGGTGTTATAAGTCATGACTCCGTCCTGCTTCAGGTTAACCATGTTTTAAATAAAGTTTAAGCATGTGTATACCTCTCACTTCATGTGTTTGTACTTTTATGAAAGTATCAGGTAAAAACAGGACTACAAATGAGATCTCTGTGAGAGACCAGCATACTCCTAGCAAACTATTATGTAGCTCAATGCTGGACATTTCACCCCTAATTCCGGTCACTTTACTGTATTTGTATTTGTTTAGTATTTGGTTTAGAAGCCTTTATTGGTGATTTTTTACGGTACAAAGTCCTGCTATATACGTACATAGCTAGCTATATATGCTCCACTATGTCGCGTTAGCATGCAGCTACAATAGTTAGCTATGAGTATGCTAACGTTAGATTGTAGTGGAACGAAGCAGCACTTTCTAACGTCAAAAATCGCAGACCAAACACTACACAATCGGACATGTTTCAGCAGGAATGTGACCCGGAATTGGGGAGAATTTAACAACATTGCCAGCTAAGATGACCGTTAGCATGTAGCTACTATAGTGTTTACTGCCGTTAGCATGTAGCTACTATAGTGGTATACAGCAGTGGTGGCTGGGAGAGCTGTCATCCCATCTTCAAAAGGACACTTATGTACGTTTACACTTCATCGCATTAATAATAGACAGTCTATGGTTATTAGTCAAGACGAAGTATTAGGTAAAAACATTAACGTAAACAACACAACAACGATGTCGCTACACGGTTTTGGATCAGTGACAAGTTTCGAATGTTTGTAGCTATGACTATTGTATAATAAAGATTTAATAAAAAAAGATTTAATAAAAAAGTTGTAATGTTTGGTCGTAAAGTGTTGACACATGTTACTTATATACAGTCTATCGTGCAGGCAGAACGGATCGTGTACCGACAGTTACAAATCGCACAGGGACATTGTTAGTTTTCTACTACGTAATTATGCGCATCCACAGAACGGATCTTACAGGCAGTACTGGCCAATAAATGCTATTGAAGGGCGGGTCTTGGCGTGGCGGGAGTAACTTCCGGGTCACGAAAAAAATACCAATGCAAAATTAAGGAATACGACTTATACACACGTATTTTAATTTCCGAGTTCCATCTACAAATACATCAAAGACAATCGGATAACGAGATTGTTTTTCGTTTTCCGTTTTTCAATATCAAAACAAAAAACGAATAATGGGTTGTTTTCCGTTTTTTGTTTTCCTATTTACTAATGGTAATTGGGAAACTGGCCGTTTTTCGTTTTTGTCCTTTCAAAACGAAAATCCGTTGGCCACCAAGTACACGGACCCAGTAGACACATAAACAGTTGCCACAGAAATAACACGTCTTCCTCCGGCTCGTGGGAGACAGCTGCTTTTGGTGAGCACTCAGTTCATACAGAAAGAGCTGCAGAAACAAGTTCTGAAAATATAGGGTTTAACATCCATAATAATTTCTCCTTTGCAATATTGTAATATTGTAATGTACTTGGAGCAGCAGAGGACACTGGGAACCGAAAATACGAACCAGAGCGATGCATGCACAGACCCGTCAACATTTTCTACAAAATGTAAAGCCTAATTTGACCCAAGTTATTAGTTATTAAGCTGTTCCATTTCATATAATGATAACACGCTTTGTTGGACCAAGTATGCCAATGTTGCCGTTGGACAATATTTTTGTGGGATGTCAGCTTAAATAGTTTAATAGCTTTAATATTTTTTGTTTGCGGTTCATTCCTATATTATTAAAAGACATTGAATGCAGTGACAATTGGATTAACAATCTTAAACATAAACTAATAGTATAACAAATACTGATAAAGATATTTAACTCATTCAAAACCATCATCTACGTATTTCCTATCACCTATCATCATCATTTCTCATTGGCTCATTTGAAAACCGCATTTCCTGTCTCGATGCATTAATATGCAGTTTCCGGACTCCTCTTCGGTCTGAGACACGCGCTCTTTCTGGAAGGTTCTGGAAGGATTGCGTCAGAAACACCTGTCGAACATCAATCAAAATTTTGACAGGTCGTGACCTCTTGACCTGTCAGTCATCAATCAAACCCAAATTCTTAAGTGACAGAAACGGACCTCTACATCTCTCTTGCAGGCTCATATACATCGTTCTAACGTATGTCATACATCGTACAGATGCGGGCTCATATACATCGTCCCAACATCTGCTATACATCTTACAGATGCAGTCTCAGGCACATCTTCCTGACATCTGTTATACGTAGTACAGATGTCAGGAAGATGTGCCGATCAATTTATCCTGCATTAACCCACTTAACAAAACTGGTCAGTATAGGTCACATGAAATTACTTTAAATATCTTTACTAAATTGAAATGCTAAAGTAAGATAGATAAATCATACACAATTACTTATAATAATACATTTTATTTATAAAGCGCTTTTCAGGGTACTCAAAGACAATTTACACAAGTTCAGATTATTATAGAAAATAGCACACTGTAACACATTAAAAGCTATTCTTGTATGTAGCTAGATTTTGGGATAATCATCCTACTGTGGTCTATACTAAGGGCTAATGTACAAAAACACTATTAAAAGCTTAAACTAGTGTTTCTTAAAGTCTGAGACTGTGGGCTTCCCTCAGGCAAAGAGCTGGGGCACGCACGTTGGCTGTGTTCCAGGTAATACCCAATCAGAAGAGACGTGCGCACACAACAAGATGTCCAACACACCCTGTTTCAGTTTTAAAAAACGCCACTTTCTCAATTTTTTTATGCCTATGGGATCATGGTAATGTTATTTGAACCCAAAGACACTGAACAATTGAGCCAAGAATAACATTTATTTATTAAGAAAATTCATTATTTTTCTTAATCTGTAGGAGTCGCTGAAATATACAGTATTTCTGTCTTTTGACTACGCACTTGTGAGCTGTTTATCCCTGCTTCACAACAGCAGTGTGTACATGTTGGAGAACAAAAACTAATTGTCACACCATATTGTCCACTGTCTATCATAATGTCAGTTATTTCAGTAGCAAAAAAAAAAGGCTGTCCCTGCTCCAGCCTCTGCTCCAGTCTGTTGCCACTCAGGGAAGTCCTTGCTGACTCAGGAAAGTAGGATTCCTCGGTGCTGCTGCTGCTGTGACAAGAACAAAAGATTTGGGTTTTGTGCGTTATTCGAAGAAGTATCCTTTAATGCATGGAAGTTTTTTTATTTTATTTTTTGTTTCTTCTCCCTTTGTTGTGAAGAAGTGGTTGAGTTATATATTTTTTTTTGTGCAGATGTGAATAGAAGAACGGTTTCATTAAGTAGAATATAGCAAGCCAAATGTCGTTAACGTAGTTAAATTCTCTGCTAAATTTTCCTCAGAAGCTCCAATTCAGCATTTCAATATAATTGAACAGTAAGGCCATTTGGTCAGTAGGGGGTCTGCAGTCTGTGCAGTTTCATTTTGGATGAAGTTCAAGATCCACAACAGGTGGGCTGTTTACGGTAGAAGGAATACAGCTACGGCCAAAAGTTCCCGCAAAATCTAGACTAATATAATAATATATTTGTTATACTTTCACCCAGGAAAACACGTGTTTCGTTCCTCTAGAGTTTTAATTCAAACCACGATCTGTTTCCTAAACTTAACTAGTCGTTTTGGTGCCTACACCTAACTGTTGTCACCGTAGCTGTATCCCATCTAGCCTCAACCGCTGTTAAAGCGCCATTCTGACAATATGTATGTAGATCACTTTGTAAATGAAAGCTTTAAATAGCATGTTATACATCGTCCCATAAAATATACCATAACTTTCTCTCTAAAAGGGCTAACATCAAGGTTTCATAGTAATCACAATTATTTAAAAAGTATTTACTTTTGATACCAAAGGTGCCATTTCATGCTACCCTCTCTTTACTTCATATTCCCATTTTCAATTACGATTTTTGTAAACTTACCACAGATGATTTGGCAAAGTAATGACTGGGAATATGGCAGCTTTCCACATTTCCCCATTGAATATCTTGGTCATCATGGCAATTGAGAGATCTGAAAAATACAAACATATTAAAATTTAAAATAAGATAAGATACTTAATTAATCCCACAGTGGAGGACATTTTCAGTGATACTGCAACAAAAAGAAAAACATTTTTGCAATGACAAAAGCATCAGTAAAAATGCAAGTATAAAGCAGTTAAGTATACAGACAGAAAATTTAATAACACGGTAGTCACAGTATTGCACAGAGTAGTTATTGATATTGCATAATAAGGTGTACATTGATGTTGCATGTGTACATTGATGTTACACATGAGTAAATTGTCACATATGGTGCATGTGATCTACTTGGAGCGGTGTTGATTACAAAGTCTGACAGCAGCAGGAAGGACGTGTGGTATCTCTCCTTCACTGCACGTTAGGGTTACATTTGAATACAAAATGTAACCTAAGTACAAATTCCAAAGGGTTAAAATATTTACTGTTGATAGATAGATTTGATTTAATAATAGTTTTTTACCTACCCATTTCAAAGTCTGTATAGGTCTTCTTCTTTGGCTTCCTGTTTTCTGGAATCATTAGTGCCTCTTCCTCTGAGCAGGCCAATTCAGCAGTGGTCGTCAAATCATAGTTTTCAAACTCTTTCCTGTTATCTGAAAGTGATTAATAGGTAATTAATAATTCAAGTAAAATGTAATAATTGTAATTGTAATGGATTGTAAGGATATTTACTAGCAGTTTTTATAATATGGTAACTTGTAATTTGCACAGCTATTTGAGTAGCCTAGATGTGTCATGTTCATTTGTTTCTCTAACTTCTTTTTTAACCCTGTGTGTGTGTCTATGTTGTTACTCTTGCAAGGCAAGTTCTCTCTGTCCAAGGCGAATTTCTCCTTAGGGAGACTAATAAAGAGACTTTGACTTTGACTTTTGACTTTGACTTTTTGAATAGATAGAGAAAGTCTAGGAACCCTTGAACAGACAGGGGGTTGAAAAATAGAGCAACAAATAAGAATCATGAGTGGCACTGTGCCTGCCCCAAATACTAGATAGATTCTGATTACAGGTGTGTAATTTGCATCATGCAACAAACTAATATGACAATAACATACCTGACTATTTTCACTTGTTGATCAGGCTTATACACACAACTATTATTGTGGTATGATGTCCTTCATCTCTGCATTGCCTTCTCTCTCCTCCTGCCCACGTTTTCAGAGGTCTCATTTATAAACGTGGCGTACGCACAAAACGGGGCTGAAAATGTGCGTACGCCACTTCCCACGCAAAGGTTGTGATTTATAAAAAACAAACTTGACGGGAGAATGTGCGGTCCTCCACGCAAACTCTGACCCATGCATACGCACATTTTGGAGACAAAATAGGAATTGGCAACGCAGAGGGTAAGGTGGTGAACTTAAGTCAGACTGCAGAAAGTACACGTGGGAATAAAGATTACTCTTAATATTTTCAAGTATTAATGCCTCACGCACATTTCTTCACTCCATATCATCCACGTTACCATGAAGATTAAATCCAGCAGTGTTATTTGCACTTGTACTGAGTGATAATTGTTCCACAAACACCTTGTAACATACAAATCAAATCTTAAATCAAAACTCGTTAATATTTAATCGCCGCTGTCTCACCGTCACATTGTCCGCTACGGAGCGCAGGAGGAGGAGATAGCCCGACTGCATGGAATACAGGATAGCATTTAAATACCCTAGCATTAGATAACGGCAGAACAGTGTAAATAACTAAATATCTGTCTTTAATACTGTGCACATATTATCAAATGTCAAAGTCTGGAAATACAGCCGTTAAGCTCTCGCGCAATCGTTACACTTAATGTCCTCGTTATCGGTCCGCACTTTAATACTGTTCGTGACAAAACCTGCATGAAGAAAAGTGTGTTTGCCTATTAGACTTTCGTCTTCAAATTGTATCTTGGGGTGGGGATACCACTAGTTGATGCTGTGATTTTAGCAAGGTGTCTACAATCACTCTAATTGTTGTAAACATATAAATACTGCTGTGACCGTGACCCGTGCGTAATGCTGCATGATGGCACTGCTGGCCCTGCAGGAGGACTAACCCCCAATGGAAGAATCAGTAGAGCAAAAGGCTTCAGGGACCATGACGATGACTGGCTAATATGTCAATTTAAATTCCATAAAGCTGAGCTCTTGGATCTATGTACTGAAATGGGTCCAGTAGAGAGGGCAACGCGCCGGAACCGTGCCATCCCGGTCCAAATACAGGTACTCGCCACTCTGGGGGAAACCGGCTGTTTCCAGAGGGAAATGTGCTAAGTGCTAAGTGTTAAGTGCTAAGTGTTTTTTTTAAATAAATATTATGTATAATCTTCACCTTTATCACTAAGGCTTGTTTGGATATAATATACAGTATAGTTCTGTTAAATCTTATCATATAGGTCAGATATCGAAGCTGTCCCCGAGTGCCGTAATGCCTGCTGTTTTGGAAGATATTAATAATAAAGGTAGTCTATAGATTAGGTTTCCCTACACTGTGCGACAACACAGTTGCTTTTTCTCCGCCAGTCGTCATGATTCGGCATGATTCGGTGACTGCCAGTGTCATTAACATACTTATCAGCATTCCCAAGGTGCTTTGCATTGACTATTTATGGTTAAAAATGGGCGTGTACAGGGCGGGATAAGAGGCTGATTCACGTACGCACACTTGTAGGTAATCTGTGATTTATAAAGGGAACATTGCTTACAGATGTACGTACGCACGGTTTTATAAATCTGAATTGTTTTTGGCGTACGCCATTTTTGGCTTTTGGGTGTACGTACACTTTTAGTGGTCCTATGCACAGTTTTATAAATGAGACCCCTGATCTTCCACTATACATCATACCAACATAAAAACAGACACACTATGTGAAAGCTACTATCAAAAAATACTGCTCTTTTGTGAAGATGCAGTATTTTTAGTAAAACTACTGTTTTGCAATGAACACGGTGTATTCCTGACATTTTGTAGAAGATGGTGATATTCCAGAACCACCTTTTTAATGAGGGATAACTAGTGAAACAAACTAGCAAACAAACAACAACTAACAGTTTACCAAAGTTACCCTTGCTATAAACATGAAACGAAAAAGTACTAATCAAATTATTGTGATATTGATAATTGTATTGATCTCAAAGTCAAATGTGATTCAATATGTCCATCGAACGTGTTTAGTCCCTGTTAAAGCCGATTATAAACCGCTAATGTCAGTTTTATGTAGCTAACGTTAGCTAGGCTTATGGTCAATTTAGCTTCAACAAAAAGTAAAACAAAGTTAAGTAACTGGACAGTAACTACATTACCCTAACGCTAGCTTGCCAGGTAAATTGTTTTTATTTAAGTAATCAATTTAGTGATAGATCAGTAACAAAATTATGGTAACAGGTGATGATGCTCATTGGGGTGTTTTGAAGGCTAACAATAGCCAACGAAAACGGGCACCATCTATAACTGATGTTTTATGACCGTTGGCACTCCGAACCCCGTTTTCAAAATCAGTTGTTAACCAGATTTAATGCCGAGTGTACAGAAACGAACCAGTCTTACTAACTAAACTGTTCTAAAACTTATTTTACATAGTGTCATTTTGGTAATAAGCAGGGTAAAAATAAAACATTATAATCACAATGTAATAAGTATGAACGTTAGCCTGCCATTAGACGGCCCCTGAACCTCTTTACCTTTTTTTAAATATGATTTAACGTTAGTTGGCAGATTAGCTAGCTAGCTAGCTAACGCTACATGCAGAATTTACCTTTACATTTTGATTATATAACAAGTCTTCAGCTGTAAATGTTCCCAGTTGAGGTTCAGTTCCATTTAAGCCCAAAAAAATCAAATTAACCGATATGAGCAAAGTATGACTGAGGTGCGGCACTCAGTTACTGTCTAGCTAAAATTAACATTAAAGGATATCGGGTAACATTCAATTAGCTATCCAGCAGCCTAACGTTAGCTAACGTTACTGGCCTGTACTGCAACTGACATAGCTAACGTTAACTTTACATTCAGATTCAGTCAGATTAGTACATAACTAGCTAGAGCACGGATATTTTAATTTTAAATGAATGTAAAAAAGGGCGGCTAGTGCGATGTTAGCCTGATCTAACGGCTCTAAAGTTACTTTAAACCATGACATGGTGTAACTTACTAACATATCGTTATTTGTCAGATGAACACCAACTGGCAACTTTTTTTCCTTCCTTTATCGACTGTGGCGTGAATATGTTGCTGGGCAGAATTCAGATTCACTGTCCATCACATCAACAGTGAGTGTACAGTAAAGACATCCAGACGCTCAATAAACGATGCTTCCAAATAACCCGCTAACAACTGAGGAACTTGTAATACATCTAACATACATAGTTAATACGTTGCTGCGATGTATAGATTTCCATCATAATAAGACGCTCAGATGCTCATTAAACGATGCTCCAAAATGACCCGAACAACTGAAGAACTTGTAATACATCTAACATACACAGTTAATATGTTGCTGCGATGTATAGATTTCCATCATATTGTAAGGGATTTTATTGTGTAACCTCTCAGTTGATGCTTAAGAGGACGTTATAGTAAACATAGAGCTTTTTATTTTGACTGGAAAAAGGGAAGTGGAAAAAGCGTTGTATTTTCTGACCGTTGACTGTGTTGGGGAAAAATAAAGTGAGACGTGCAGTGCCGTCTTGGTTCTGGAAGCCCGTGTCTTTATTTTAGAGCCAAACAGTGAGTCTAGACAATATAAGAAATGCTCGGTTACAATAATAAGACGCACAGACATTCATTAAACGATGCTCCAAAATGACCCGCGAACAACTGAGGAACTTGTAATACATCTAACATACATAGTTAATACATTGCTGCGATGTATAGATTTCCATCAAAATAAGATGTCCAGACGCTCAATAAACAATGCTTCAGAATGACCCGCGATCAATTGCAGATGAAGCGATCTTTTGCATACGTCGTGGCGACGTATGTGTGCTTACTGGGTAGCTACGTCCCTGCATCAAACGTGCAGTGCGGCATTCGCTCAGTCTGGCTCACACACAGTGAGTTTGCTGCGGTGTGGTGGCCCTGCAACCCGGCTGGAGCAACTGAGCTGCCCTCGAGCCTCTGAAGGTGAAGTCAGTTTCCCCAGTTGAAGTTTAAACACACGTTTACCTTAAAGTTACATTTGTAATGAATGTAATGTATGCTAAAGACGATTCAGTAGTCTAAACACAACTGTTGTGTGCATGTGATAAATATTTCCTGATTTTATGTGTTATAAGCTACTTAATAGCTACAGGGCCCTACAGTGTAATGTAATACAAGAATAACCAGAGCTTTTCAGTATCGACTTTTGCAGGCCAGAGTAGCTGAAGAAATTAGCTGGAGCCTAAACATGAAAAGGAAGGCTTAAGGTGGGGATATTGCCAGCTTTTTTGCTAAGAAAATTCAAAGAAGTACACAGGAGGAAGAGAATGAGGGAAATGAAGAAGGAGAAGGCAGTAAACTGGAGAGACCAGGAGGGTTAGAGCAGGAGAAGACCACAGAAGGAGACGAGGAAATAAGTTACAGAGAAGAGGAAATAAGTGAAGGAGACGAGGAAATAAGTGAAGGAGACGAGGAAAAAGAATAATCAGTGAGGGATGAAGAGGAGGCTCCAGATTCAGAGAGAGGGACAAAGGCAGGGAGTGAACAGGAGGAGGAAGATGACAGAGGAAGAGGGTAGACAATGCAATTCCCCCTGGACCACATGGTATGTTTTTATTCTTCCATATACATTGCCATACAGTAGGATAATATGTAATGTCACTTATATGCATTGGTTATGTCCATGTACTGTAAAATTGCATTGTATATTTGCTCCTCTTTCTTTTTTAAGATATATCAAAATGCAAAGGTGATGCAGCAGTGTTGAGAAACAGCGTGCAAAAGCACTAGATTTAGATACGTTTGTGAAATGGTTTGCTGCAATGCACAACAACCGTCGCCTTAAACTTCCCTAAAAAAGATGGGTGATCATGGGTTATTTGTGGACTGTAATTATACGTTTTTAATTATAATAAGTACTTGAGTATTGTCTGTTGTTTTATACTTGTAGTCCACTGCATCTTGGACACAATTATTGTACTTTTTATTTAATATTTTCATTTAGCTTTTTATACTTTTATACTACTAATAAAATGCACAGTTTTGTTTTGTTTGAACACTGGGCTTATTCCTGTTGTGAATCAACAACGCTTGTAGTGTGTAAGGGCATGATTAAACAATGACTACCATAGTTTAAAAGTATTTTTGTGTTTGTTTTGTTAAAGCCATTCACATATACATACACATACATATAACCCATGCCACCCTGCCAAGACCTCTTGAATTTCTAGATCCACCACTGTCTATTTCGTTACTAAATTCACTTCTGAGACTTTTTTATGCGAGAAATCATCTATATAAAGCTCAAAGATGGGCCATTTTACGAAAATTGATGGCTAATTGCAAATTTGCTAAGACGTGTCGGACTTCAGGAGCTCTGAAGAGACAGCGGCAGCCTGCTGCGCTCCATACCCAGGCCAAAATCACCGTTTCTGGGTTACTGGATTACCGGGGCTCCGCGGAGCTGGCCGGCTGCCGGCATAACTATAGTATATTTACAGTTTGAATTTCGTCACGCCATTTATATTACACCTACCCCAAGGTCTTACAAAGCTAACAATTGTGTCCGATTTCAATTTAATGCATTTTTGCTAATTTGAGGGGTTTCGTTAGCTGCTAGTGTCCCTTCAATCCTATGGGAAAAGAACGCTGCTACACTTTTGGCATAACTATAGTATATTTACACTTTGAATTTCGTCACAGCATATATCACAGCTACCCTAAGGTCTTGCAAAGCTTAGCTAACACTTTTGTCCGATTTCAATTTAATGCATTTGTGAATTTCAGAGGTCTAGGAGGCTAGCTAGCTCTCATTGAAAGAGCTCCATCCAGCTCACCACAGGCTCTATCAATGAGACTCGCGGACAAGAGGCATTTATTTCCCCGATCGTTTGTTTAAATAACTCAACACACATATCCATTATAAGATTAACAGGAACCTGTGGTAAGAGATTGCGGGTGTAACAAGCTCGCTGACCGTGCTCTCACTCACACACACCGGCCATTTAGCAGGAAGGGGGGAGGGTGAGAAGCGAGTTGCAGGCCCTGGAGCTCTGTCAGAGCAGCGGCGTTTGGTAGTCCAGTAACCCAGAAATGGTGACTTTGCGCGGGTATGGAGCGTTGCGGGCTGCCAGCCGTGACGGAGCTCCATCTAGCTCACAGCGGGCCGTGGTCTGAGAAGGAGGACAGGCTGGGCAACCCAGGCAGCATCGGCCTCCTCCGACACACAGTCGGACAAAATTTGCAATTAGCCATCAATTTTCGTAAAACGGCCCATATTTGACCTTGAATTTAGTGATGAAATAGCAGACGAACAATGTATACAATTTCTGAGATCTGCGCAACCTATTCAGAAGACTATCTGATCTCAGATCAGTGGTGTAGCCTATGTAAATGTTGGGGCATGACAAAGATAGAGACTAGAGCCAAATGAGGAGGAGTCACCGAGTTGACGTCAACTCGGCGGCTCGTTGAGATTTGCCCGTTTTCAGAGGCAGTTTCAAATTGTGAGATTTGCAGAGGAAAGAGGTGTCAATGGGATTTTGAGGTTCTATGTATGTCCTATTTACCCACCAAACAGTCGTTATTCAACTATGACAAGGTAAAATCGGTTTGGCATTCTATCACCCCTTTAAAAGTTTAGGGACCCTTCTCATTTCACGGTCCCCCACTATGGCACCCAATCAGCTACCAACGGGATGAAATGTATTGCAGTTTCCTGACATCACACTGAATGTGTTCTGGGTGGTAATATCCTTGAAACATTCCATAATTCGCTGGTGGTAGTTTATATAGTTTGTTATAGCTTCTGTAGTTTATATAGTTGATAGTATGAATATTAAGTCTGCATGCTTTCAAAATATCTTCTATAACATCTTACGTATGGTTATTATGGGCCAAAATACATTTCTGATCTGCTACTACAGTATGAACCACCCAGACCTCTCAGGTCGTCTGGGACAGGTCTGCTTGTTGTCCCCAGAGTCAGAACTAAACAGGGGGAAGCAGCGTTCAGTTTTTATGCTCCACATATCTGGAACAAACTCCCAGAAAACTGCAGGTCTGCCGCAACTCTCAGTTCTTTTAAATCAAGGCTGAAGACCTATCTTTTTGATGTTGCCTTTCTTTAAATAACTGTTCATTTCTTATACTGAAGTTGCATTGTTGACACTGTATGACAATCTATATAAGCATATAAAAAGAAATTCCTATTTTATCTGCTTTTATATATTTAACTGTTTTAATTGCTCTTCAATATTTCATTTCTTATACTGCACTGTAACTTTTATTCTCGTATTTTATGTTTTAAATTTTTTAATCTGTTTTCATGTAAAGCACTTTGAATTGCCCTGTTGCTGAAATGTGCTATACAAATAAAGCTGCCTTGCCTTGCCTTATGGTGTGTGGACCTCACGTGACAATTGATGATGTGAGGGGGCTGAGTGGTGAGGATTGAAGGTAAAACATCTGGGTATGACACTATCATAGTATGCCATGAGACCTAACATTTTTCAGGTGTGGTTACTAGAGGTCGACCGATATGGGTTTTCTCTGGCCGATGCCGATGCCGATCTTTAGAAATCAGGGTCAGCCGATGGCCGATTAATGCTGCCGATTGATTTTGGCCGATATGTTCTTGTTTTTAAACCTCTATTTGAAAGATAAAATGTAACACTAATATACACACTCAACAAAAACATTTATTGAACACTTCACCAATCTACACTTGTATACTTCAATTAAAAATGTATAATGTAAAAACATACTGTATATTGTTTAAATAGTGTATGAAAAATATATTAAATAAACGAAACAGGTAAGAAGAAAATAAACTTTGTCAAATAAACTTTTAAATGAAAAAAATAAAGTTTAGTGCACTTAGCAGCATTTATTAAACTTCTCAGAATACAAATCTGCAAGCTTCACAGAAAGTGACATCTTATTAATCTCAACACTATTTCCTCCTAACTCCTGTTGAATCACATAAGACTAGGGCTATCTAAAGTCAGTTCTTGTTCACCTTGTTTGTTAGATCATTGTTCATTAGTTGAAGTGTTTTATCTGTGTTTTGGGGACCCTACTGTTACATGTCCTGTTGACCTCATTAGGATCTTATCTGAGCACATTTCTGTCATTCAAACAACTCTTAGTTGTAATTTAAAACTCATCCAGCCAATTTAATAAAATTAAGGGTTTTATTCATGCTCAAGTCCATAGACGCAGTTAATGGATACAGGCACGGAGAACTGAAGGCTCTGTTAGCAACGATTAGCTCCGTTAGCGGTTAGCTCCAGTTAGCTCCGTTATAGGAGTGGATGAGACTGCCACGGACAGGGGTAACAACCAGACTCTGATAAATGACATTCGGGGAGTTTCCACAGTGGTGTGGCCGCGGTGTTTTGTACGGTTTTATTAGTACAGTTAATCCCAAGGTAAGAACACCAGCAATATGCTACTACTAACGGTAGTGTCTGAGCCTGAAGTGGCTGCGCAAGACACACGGCAAGACTTCACAAGGGGAGGGGCTGGAGGCAGCTGGTCTGGGTACGCTGTAAAAAATGTCGCCTATTCATGTTTTTAACACTAGGCTGCCCGCAGATGCGCCTGTCTATTAATTGGCTTGATAAACTGGGATATTGGCCGATGCCGATTATGTTAAAAAATGCCAAAAATCGGCCGATTAATCAGCCGGCCGATAAATCGGTCGACCTCTAGTGGTTACTATGTTTCGTGCGAAGGAGAGCTGAAAAACAAGATATGTAATCATTCACCTCTGACCTCTGAGGAGGCATAACAAACACATCAGAGACCACCTAAGTCTGGGACCCTAAGTTGTTATGATTATGTGATTGACAGATGGGTTTCCAGATGTGAGGCCAAACAGTATAAAGGGGGTTGGTAACTTGATGTTCAGTAGGACACTTTGTTGTGCATCAGACTGTTTCTCCCACTCAAGTGTCTGTTAGATATCTAAATAAAGCTGCATCTTATCTAAAGACATCTGAATTGGTCATCCTTGAAGTCTCCTTGATTCATTTCCAGATATCAATAGTTTGTTATAGCTAACTTCACCTTAGTACAACCCTGAAATGTGACTGCTGCTGCTAACTTGGTCAAAACTGAAAACATTTTAATAAATTGAACAAAAACCAATTACAACTACCTACAGTCACACCCCTTAGGAACTTAACCCATGTGTTGTTACAAGTTATACTGTAAATCCCTGGGAACTAGGTTAGCAGAATGGTCCACTCACACATTCGCTGCTGTGCAGAAAGATACAAAATCTGAGGGCACGGATTGTAAATCAGTGTAAGACAGGTTATAAATCTATGTACTACGGTGTTCATATTAGGACATCCTCAGCCATCAGAGTCAGGTCTCAGACATCAGATGAAAAGGCGTCAGGTGTCAGGTAAAACAGTGTTAGATCTATTCAAGTCATTAACCAGGTTACAGAGCTGTAATATTGGATTGCGGTACATTGTACAGATGGCTTTTTGGATGGTGCTGGCTGTCCCGTTTACTGTATTGTTGGTGACTGTTGCAACAGGACACATACTCACATACTGAGATAAGGTACAGAACTGTCTCTGTTGAGGTCAAAGAGTAGTTAATGACTAGGGCCCTGTGGATCTCAGCTTTAATGGTATGTCTTCCTGGCAGGGTGGCGCTGGCTTTGCTTGAGGAAAAATGGAAGAAAAAAAGAAGGAATTTTGAGGATTTGGCTCAAGCTTCATGCATGTTCTCTGCACCTTGTTTATAGTACTGTGAGGGAATCAGGGATTCACTGACATAATGATGTATGCAGATTTTTTAATTAAATATGTGAAAGCCTTCAGTGGAAAGATATGCTGACAACAGGCAGGTTTTTGTTCCATTTGTTGTTTCCAACATTTTAATGGGGAGCAAACAGAGGCCTGCAGCATGGCCTTGCTAATTGGAGGCAACTCCTTACTAGTCACTATAGTTGACTGTCGCTGTCTAGGGCGTAACCATGCACTCTTTAGGGGAAAATACCAATCTGTCCCCCGTAATATACAGTAGAAAATGTTAAATATGTTCTCCTTTTATGAACCCTGTCAGCAGATCTGCTTTTTTTTTTATTTCCTATTTTTTTTTAAATGTATTTCCATTTGTTGTTTCCAAGGAAAATATAAGTATGTGACTAGGGCTGCAACAACGAATGGATAAAATCGATAAAATACGATTATTAAAAAAAGTTGGCAACAAATTTCATTATCGATTCGTTGTGTTGCACGACACGCCACTCAGTCGCGGAGATAAAAGCAATTGAGTTGAGTGCCGTGCGGAGCGAAAGAAAAGAAAAAAGAGCAGAGCGGGGGTAGAGGAAATATGGAGAGAGACCGGAGAGACCCGTTAAGTTGTTCTGAAACACATGGTGGAGGCAGAGAAATCAGTAGGACCTAAGTCATCCAAGGTGTGGGAGCATTTCACACTAAATAAATCGAAAACGTGTTAATTGCAAGATAAGCAAAAGCGACACGGCATGGCACAGGCACACCACGGTGATGATTCAGCACCTAAAACGTAAACATGTTGGAGTCCTTGATGAGGAGGAAGGGAGTTCAACAGCAGGGTAAAGTCACTACACAATCCAACTTTTGTTCCGTTTTGAAGTGAGGAACGTAACGTCCCTCTTCTGGTGCTGGTGTGAATTCACTCGTTATCCAGTTTGACAAGCATGACAAGCTAGCATTAGCTCATTAAAAACCGTAGTAAAGCAGGACTAAAGACACATTTTTATTCACTCTCCTTTTTTGGCCCATTAATTTTTCAATCTATTGTCATGTATATATTCTGTGCTTTGTCCCATATCAGTTATTGTTGACAAATATATTTGTGTGTGTTGTACTTTTTTATTTCATTTTAAAGTTCTTTTATAGCACTTGGTCATCTTAAGCTGTGTTTAAATGTGGTGTACAAATGAACTTAACTTGCACTTACTACAATGATGATCAGAGATGGCAAAAGTACTCACTTCCCGTACTCAAGTAGAAGTACAGATACTTGTGTTAAAAAATACTCGGGTAAAAGTAGAAGTACTGATTTAACTTATTTACTCAAGTAAAAGTAACAAAGTACAGGCTTGGACATTTACTTAAAGTATAAAAGTAAAAGTAGCTTTGCGAATGACAACCATTTCTTTATGCAAAGATACCTGGACCACACAAATGTTACTAGAGTGCAAGCTGAGAAACTTCAGGACATGGAAAAAAGGCTCTTTATATTCCATTGCCTACATTTTAAATGGATGTCTGCCAACACTTGTGTCTCATCCAATATGCCTAAAACATCACATATATGATTATTGTGACAGAGACTGGGACTCCAGGTTAATAAGATTCTGACTGAGTAGCTATTTATGAATTCAGTTGTGATTCTGTGAGAATTCACAGTTCCAGTTTCTCTTTTTATAATCTTCCCCTTAACATTTAAAGGAATCTACATGTATGTGTGTGTGCTCAAATATGGCTTCTGGAAAGAAAATAAAGGATAAAATATGAATTACTAAACAGACATTAATTAAGAAGTTCCCCATACTTTAAGAGTTGCGCAGCACATTGGCCAGGAGTCATTCTTGATGCCTACTATCTCAAACATCTCTCTCAAATAAGGCCATGGATTTCTTGCTGCTTGTCTGCCGATTTCTTCATTTTCAATCATGTCGCCATCCATACTACTATGTGCTAACGTTACGACCATCAAGCCGCAATGATTTGCCGCGAATGAATGCAGAATGCCGCCGAATTTGTCGAGTCGTCTTGTAGTGGTGTGTCAAGTGCAACGTACAGTATATTCCCATCCAATTAGATTGAATGTGGTATTGATGACGCGAAAAGAATGGTAACTCCAGTGAAATTATTTGAAACTTGTTAGTAAGGACTAAATTTGGACTGTATTTAAAGCTGATTCTGGTTTCCAACTTTGCCCCAGGTGTGTCTGTTAAAACACAGACGGAGACAACTTCTCTCTTTTGATGCTTTATTAAGATCAAGCAATGTGCAACCTAGGTAACAGGTGAAGAACACAAACAACAAAAATACTAGCTAACTTACTTTAAATTTGAACTGACAATATAAGTTATACGACTTACAGTTCTTAAGGACGCACACACACGATCTCAACTAATTATCCTCCGGACAGCTTGTCTCCTTTTCTTTTTGCTCCGTGTGGCGCGTGTGCCCGCTCGCAGTGAGGTGCGTGTCTGTGCTATTCTCCGACATGACGACCTCTTGTACAAAACTAAAGTAATGAGCCAATTTTGTAAAATGTAAGGAGTAGAAAGTACCGATATTCATGTTAAAATGTAAGGAGTAAAAGTAAAACGTCGCCACAAAAAAATATAGTAAAGTAAAAATATCTGAAAAATCTACTTGAGTACAGTAACGAAGTATTTGTACTTCGTTACTTCTCATCTCTGATGATGGTAATTTAATGAATAAGCTTCAAGTGTGTGTGTGTGTGTGTGTGTGTGTGTGTGTGTGTGTATGTGTGTGTTTGTTGTCTGTATCTGCTCTTTGGGTTACTTACCTTTACACAACTATTAACTTCAACAACAAGTATGTATGTAAGTATGTATTGAGTTGATGTAAATTAATGCTTTTTTGTTTTTTGTTCTTTTATCCGATTCATCAATTAATCGAAAAAATCATTGACAGATTAATCGATTATTAAAATAATCGTTAGTTGCAGCCCTATATGTGACCAACTCATCCAAATTGTACACTTGATTGTGCCCAAGCACAAACAACTCAGTTGTCTGATTTAGCATGTTTTCAGTGTTGGACAGTAGCAGCGCTACAATTAACAGCATTAGTTTAACTACATTTCTCCGTAGCATGGTGGTAGCGCCGCTGCTTTCTGAATCCAATAGCTTTTTAGTAGCTTAGCTCTTTCATTGGTCAAGACACACGCTACATTTTCCCATGTTTCCCAATTCTAAAGCTCAAGCACAGCGGAGCTTTCTGCTGCGCCTGTGGTCTGAAATAAAACTGCTCAGGATCAGTAAGTGACAGCACCGCCATACACTGACATAAGAATGTGCAGCTGACAGCACCACTTCCTATGACGTGACATCACGTACCAATCCTTGGGCTGGTGCCAATAACATCTCTGCTGTAGGCAGAGGTGTCAAAAGTATTCACATTCATTACTCAAGTAGAAGTATAGATACTAGGTTTTGAAAAGACTTCTGTAGAAGTTGAAGTATCAACTCAAGCTTTTTACTCAAGTAAAAGTGTAAAAGTACTGTTTTCAAAACTACTTAAAGTATAAAAGTAAAAGTAATGTAATTTCAAAAAATGCCATTAAGGACAAAAGCTTAGCCCGCCCCACAGGGGCTTATAGTGCACTACCCCACCTCCACAAAAAAACATTTTTCTAAAGGCCATAATGACTATAACAATGTTATATTAAAATCATACCTGCAAACTCAGAAGGGCTGAAAAAGGTGACACATCTCATCATCTACAGTCTGGTGTTACAATCCTCTCCAGTGAAATACAAACGGTAGGCTAACGTTTGCTGCTGTCGAGTGTAGTGTTGACTAGCGTCCCGTGCGGCGATGTTTCAGTTCCCTCTATTGTCCGTTTTCGGAGCATCAGAGAGAAGCGCAGGCATTTAAGTAGCACCTGATGAGGCACCGAAATCCGCGTTGCTACTTGGTCCGGTAGATAACGGTCGTTAATAATGTATTAGCACCGGGTCTGTGCAGGTGCGATGGATCGCATACAAACCAATAGGGTGTCGGAATGGTATATGTTTATACTTCTCATCCAACCACAATCAAATTCACTCTATCTGGATGGCGTGATTTGTCTGGATAGGTTTTTTTTTTGTGTGTTTTTGAACGATGACGAGCCGGAATGAAAACAACCTGAACTGAAATAGGAGTAACAAGGCTATTTTTAAAAATGTAAGGAGTAGAAAGTACATATAATTGCGTGAAAATGTAAGGAGTAGAAGTAAAAAGTATGCTGTAAAGTAATTACTTCAGTAAAGTATAGATACCTAAAATTTCTACTTAAGTAAGGTAACGAAGTATTTGTACTTCGTTACTTGACACCTCTGGCTGTAGGGCAATACAGACACACAAGCTTGAGTTTACTCGATAAAAAGATGGAAGAGGACAAGGCAAAGACAGACTTAAAATAAATAACAAATACAGTACATTTCAGAGGTTAGGGGTAGGGAAAAGTGAGGGAACAGGGCAAAACTTAAAGGTTTAGGAGGGTAGAACCATAATGCAAGTCTCTACAAAACCAAATTATGGTGGTTATTCAAAATGATTGGCTTGAAATGCATAGATATAGCTACTAGTACAAAGTAGGCCTAATAAAATACCAATTTTGAAACTGTTGATAGATAGATAGATAGATAGATAGATCTACAAGCAGGGTTACCGTTGGCTTTGTAGATTCAGATATCAATAAATATGTATGCCTTGTTTCCTTGGGCAGCACAAAGAATGTAGAGATGAAGATACAAATATAAATGCTTTACCATTTAGTTTACTTGCCAAAATAAAAATCCTGAAATTGATTACAATCTTTCAGTATTTGTTTCATACCTTTTAGGTTTTACACTGCAGGTTATACGCTGCTTACAAGTCAGACACAACTCAGACATACTGCCCAAATTTCTCTATTTGTTTCAGAATATCCCTTTACCACCACTAAATAATTTGTGTAATGGGAACTAGTAATCAAATATGATATCCACAGAAACTTCTTCAATTTCTTACAATTAAGATGCTTTATATCGTTCTCTCAGAACCACTCTCTCAGCATGCCCTCTAGAAGTAAAGATTGCTATAAGGGCTTGATTTCATTACTATATGCTATGCTTGAATGGGGCGTTTTCTACAGGCTTGGAGAGAGGTTCTAAATGAGGATATTTCAACGAGTGACTGGATGGAGATGTGGGGATCCTCAGCAGTAAACAATGAATACAAGGTTGAAACTGCTACACTAGAACTGGCTGATGCGTACCTACATCACTCCAGCTATACTACACCGATATGATAATGATATTCTAGATTGTACTTTATGTAATGAACTGAAGGTAACACTCAATACGTTTACATGCACACCAATATTCCACTATTATTCCGAATATAATAATATATATATAGGGTATATATATATATATATATATATATATATTAGAGGCATTCTTTGGACATGTATACAGCGCATTTGGAATATGTGTCTCAATCGGGGATTTTACCACAGGCTTATGGTCAGCTCTGTGCGTTGCTATGGTTTCTGTACACAAAACAACCAGCCAACAGTTTGCAAGGCTGAAGACTTGATAAGAAGGAGAAACACAGCTACTTTTAAACATTATCAAAGACTTGGATATCAAGAGGTTTTTGGATATGCGCAAACATCGCTACGCCAACCTTTTCAAGATGCTGGTTGAAGGAATGAAACAGGGACGCTGTGTTCGCATGGTCCAAAAGGTCTGCCGCCGCTGGTAAACTTGAAAAAAATCCTGTTTTGCATGGCTACACGTAAACGGGAATATTAGTGGAATACTCACTTTCATTAGCCATGTAAACAGCTTAGTCGGAATATCGTCTTTTTCCGAATTTCTACCATAAGATAGACGAAATCTTCAATGTTAAGCTTCCTCTTGAACCAAAGAAGTTTATATTGCATTTATACCCTGTCACGGCACAGTCCTTCCCTATTGGCAGTTTTGTACTGCCAGGCTGAGGTGGGTGTGGCTTACTTGCATCAGAGTTTACATGCTTCTATCAGAGTATCTTTGCTACTACTTCTAGCCTCTAAGTCTGAAGTGAATCGTTGATAGTGTCACACATGCTTGACTTCATGAGGGGGGATTGGGAACAAAACATAAATTGGATTTTATCTGCCTTGGCGGATCTCAATCTATCTGGTAGAACCTATTAGGGATGAGCGAGTACAGCATTATCTGTATCTGTTAACCATATGAATTATCTGTATCTGTATCTGTACTCAGACTGGGCGGGGCCTAACCCGGAAGTGGACAGGATTTAACCCGGAAGTGGGTCGGGTTGTCTTGAAATGGGCGGGGCTTTAACCGGTATGTTATTTTAAGCATGCAATTGATATGGGTTAATCAGAAATTGTTATATTTATTATTATTATTTATTATTTATTATATATTTATTTTATACCAATACTTCCTTTATTTTTTTTATGAAATACAGCAAGAAAGTGTCAGACACTGAAGTAAAAAAAAATGGTTAGAGCCAGCTGAAAAAAAGAAAACAAATCTCAGACAGGCAGAGACGCAACGCGAGTCGCATTCTACCAAGCACCACGTCTGAACAAACCCCACGTTTACCAGAACTCTACTGGTTAATAAGTAAGTACTACAAACCAAAGTAAAAAACAAACCTGAAGCTGAAGAAACCCTAAACGTTAACGGAAAAGACCTGTGAACCTGAGTGACTGAGGGAGAGACAGAGAGAGAGAGAGCTGTTCTCTTCTCAGTGTTCTGTGTGTGAGTGAGCAGAGCGGGACAAAGCAACACAATAAATCTGTGTGTGTGTAGGGGAGGGGCGCTGTGACTAGCCTATCACAGAACGCAGACACAGTCAGCTACCCAATGAGGATTTTTATTCAATCCGAGCACAGATATTGCCTCGTATTACTCGTATAATACTCGTACTCGGCAAAAGTGCTTTATCCGTACCAGATACTCGTTTCAGCCGAGTATCCGGCTCAACTCTAGAACCTATGTATGGGAAACACTATGGTTTAAAGTCTTGCCCTTTGGTATGAAAAATGCACTAGCCACATTTCAGCACTTAATGAATTTTGTTATCTAGGGGATAAGGAACACAGTCACCTACATTGATGATGCTGTTACCTTTGTAATGAAACCTGGAATGAACACGACCAGTGGCCTACTTCTCGGAAAACCTTAACAAACACCAGTCTTTTCAACTATCGAGAAGGAGGCCCTAGCTTTAGGTCTAGCGGTAAAGCATTTTAAAAATGTATGTTGCCAGCGGTGAGAAGGTTGTGGTATACTCTGACCACAACCCTTTGGTTTTCCTGGCTTGATTTCGAAGTGCCAGGGTATTTTGGCGGGGACTGGAGTTACAACCATATAACTTGGAGATCAGGCATGTGACCGGCAAAGACAATGCCATAGGCATCACTCGAGCATCTGCGCACAAAAGTCGCTGGATTACACTATTTAGTAAACATAGCCATACTGACAAATACAGACAGAGTTTTGTGGAGCTGATAAGCCTAATTAGCCAATATGTTGATGGAAAAGATAACATTATTGGTAAAGGTAACCACAGTCTTTATTTGTTAAATATGGTAATCTAAGAGATCTGGAGTATGACCCTAGTGAATGATTCATGCCGACACACTGTTGTAGACTGTTGAGTCTACAATATTGGTAAGGTAAGCCTGTTATACATTGAAGAACAATTGTATGTGTTACAACATGTCTAAAAGAAGTCTGAAAGATCCAACACATGAAGAAGTAAACAGGGAACAATGCACACTCGACATAAGACGAGGACATGACAAGGCCTGAACAGAACAGAGCTCATTAAATACAGGGTAAAACGAGCAGGGAGGCAACAAACAGGTGAAACACATCAGGGACTAATCAGACTCAACAGCAAAGCTAGACCAAGACACATGACACAGAGGGTGTTTCTCCATATGTGTTTTTCTATGGACTTGTGTTCTTGTGTCCCTGTGAAACGTCATCTTCTGTGGCCAAAGTACTGTCCCAATACACAAGTTTGTATTTCACCAGAACAGTTAAAATTCCCGGACAGGCCCATTTTACCGAGGATGCATTGGTTAGTATGAACTTGGCAGCACCCGTATCCCAACATTGATTTCGGCATTCAACGAGGGGCGGGTTTCCGGTACATAGACAAACCAACAACGGGAAAATTTTAAACATTTTTCTTAATCTATGGACTTAATCACTAAATTCACTTCTGAGAACTTTTTAGGCGAGAAATGAACTGGGTAGATTTCTAATATAGACAGTCTTATGAAAATCAACAGCAAATAGACAATTTGCTCCGACGTTTACAGAGTTGAGAAGCTCCGCAAAGTGACGCTGCAGCCAGTTAGCACCTGCCGGGGTCACTAGCTCGTTGGTCAGCCAGTCATGCTCAAAGACCCCGCTGTGAACTGGAGCTCTCGCAGACCAGTCTCGTAAATAAGAGGCTTTTATTTCCTTGTTTGTTTAAATATCACATGTATATAAATACATACATAAATATAACACATATGGGAACCTGTGGTTAACTGCGTTTTCGGAGTTAAACTCCACAAATGCCTTCATGCTTATAGCTCGCTGGCCCGCTGATACCCGTCTCTCTTTGAGAGGCTTGTAAATAAATTATGACATGTATATACATTAGAGTTAGTATTTAGTTCATACTTATTGTTTGGTGTATTTTCTTTCTGACCAAATTAATATTTTGGAAGTTGAGTTTCAGTCTGTATGTTAAATAAACATTCTTCCAAGAACAACCAGCAAGAACGTTCTCCCCCAAATCAGTTCTTTGCTTTCTTGAGTTTAAGAAACAGCCAACCGTGATGTGTTTTGGAGGGCACAGACAAACGATATCCAGCTAATAGGACATCAAATCTGAAAAAAAACCCACTTCTCTGCGTTGTTCTGGGGGGACAAAACAATTTTTATTTAAATTAGGCTTCAGCAGTTAGCTAATTACATAGCAGTTAGACACATCAGATGCGTCTTTGTTCTGCCAGTTGTGTCTAAGTTTACTACCAGCGCTAGACTTGAAAACTTTTTAACATATCCTGAATATGAACATCATATTTGACTGATTTGGGACTTTTGAACGTCTTCATCCGATAAATCCTTTCAGATTGCATACTAGGCAAATACTGGTGTAGATGATGCCGTTGTCAACCTGCTCCACAGAGCCTACACATACCTGGGGCCTCATGTATAAACGTTGTGTATGCAAGAAAAGGTTGCATACTCTGGTTTTCACGCACACGGTGTGATGGCGCCCGTATAACCAAACTTGAGGCTTCAAAAGAGCAGCCCACAAATCAGTGGGTGACATCACAGATGCTATGTCCACTATGTTACAGTCTATGGGGAGTACACATGAACAATAAACTAGACTGGACTGACAACACTGATGCCCTCTATTCACCTTATTCTGCTCTAAACAATGCGCGCCGCCATGACGACGACTCCGGTTGCCTACTTCCGGTTAGTAGCGGTAGACCTACTACCTGTACTAGCAGCGGGAGATTGAGTTCAGGCTCCACATGTGCTGTTATTGGTTGTTTTAACAATTCAAAGAAGATAAAAAACTTTTTAGAAACTGAGTGCTTCGATCATAAGATAAGGAGAGAATGCCCATGTCCGGTTCCGTATCAGCTACATTCAATGCCAGAGAGTAGACGTTTAGAGTGGTTAGCTGCGTTAAAACTGATGTGGTATATTGACATTCTATAACTTTCTATACACTTTGACTTAAGAGTTGGTATAAGGAGGATGCATGAACTTTACTCTACATTCACTGAGAACATCTGGAAATTGTTAACATGAGCAGAGGTCCCCCCAAGACAGAAGAGACCTTTTTTGGAGTTGTGCCAGATAACAGGCATTGATTGGTCAGTTCTGTGGTCGAATCATATACTCACACATATCACGTCCTGTGTTGATACAATGCATAGGATATATACGTTGTTCACACAACGAAAAGGCAGAACGACTTTTTGGAAGAATTTGGGTTGGTCGTTCTCCAAGCTCTCTGCAGGAGTTTGTAAAATTGATGCTGAATCTTTGCTTGTAATAAACCTTTTTATACTCAAGATCAGTGTCGGCGGATTCCTCTTCATACAGCATCACAGCATTACTATTTAAGACACCACACTGAAGCATCCACCGAAAAAGGTGTATGTCTGTTCGCACCATTTTGTTGACCAACGCCCCACGGATGACCATCCCAACACAGAATTATACCTTGGATATGACAGACCAGTGGTGAAGAAGAGACGTACAATTGTTCGTGTCAAAGCGACAGGTAAGCCACTTTCAATGTTGAATTGTGTAGCTGGTTAGCAATAGCACCATTTTACAGCTAACCTAGTTAGCTAGCTACCTCCGGTTGTTTACATTTTTTACGAGCTCCACCGGCCTGCTATAAAAATATTAGTGTTATCTGTGGGCAGTCTAACCTACATTTTATGAACAATATGCCCATTATGTCACTGGATAGAGTAAATGTGTTAAAAACATGGCCATTAATGGTTTATGCCTTTGTCACTGAATGTTACTGTAGGTTTAGTGCTATGAACTCCACTGAGGGCTATCGTAGAGCTAGCTGCTTTCGTTATGTGGGCCAGGTAGTTGTTAGCCTGAGCGAGGAAGAGCTTCCATCACCATTTATCATAAGCTTTTACTGTCATGTTGTCAGTGTGAGAAATTGATAAAATGGAGGAGGTCTTGCGCCCTCTTATTATCTGGCTCCCAAGAGAAACCATTAAGGCCACTATGCCAACTGCATTCAAGAAAAGCTCTCCCAACACCACGTGTGTCATTGATTGCAGCAAAAGTTTGTTACAGAAGGCGAAAAATCTTGACTCTAGAGGGGAGTCCTACAGCCATTACTACTCGCACAACACAATCAAATACCTTGTTGCTGTTGCCACATGTTGCCATGTGACTTAATCATGTTTATCTCAACTGGATATGGAGGACGTGCCAGTAACAAATATATCACTATGAACTCTGGTATCTTGGACTATTTAAAGCCTGGAGACGAAGTCATGGCAGATCGTGGGTTCTTGATTCGTGATTTACTGTTTGAAAGAAGGGTTAAATTGGTTTTGCCTGCTTTCACTAGAGGGGGTGCTGAGCTAACTGAGGAACAAGTCACAGCAACTCGCAGGATTGCAAATGTACGGATTCATGTTGAGAGGGATCCATGTTGAGATGGCAATCAGGCGAATTAAAGTATACAAGATTTTGTCTCAAGTGATACCAATAAACATGACCTTCAAGATTGAAAAAATCCTCAGAATCTGTGCGGCCCTCGCCAATTTAAGGGGTGATCTCATCCGTGAGTGATAAGTGACAACGGTGATGTTCTGATGTTGTAGTTGCATCTGCACGCACGCACAGACACACACACACTTTACACATCTACATAAATTGCTCCTGTATATTTCACATTGACACTCGCTGCCTTTTTACTGTTTAAATTTACTCTTTGTGTGACATTTGTTGTTATTCTTTGTGTACAATAGATTTTAACAGATTTGCATACAATTTTACATTAACAACATTCTGTATTTGTAAATATTCACTTATGTACAACAATACTTATGCTCAGCATTTTTAAATGTACAAAATTGATTGTGTAAAAAAATTAGTTTTCATACTGTTAACAGCAACAGCACTTAACAGTTGTTCTGTGATTTCAATAAAATGTTTAAGGGATATTTTCTATGAATTCATTATGCTCGTGTCTGTTCTGCAGTTTCAGTCGCTGACCAACAAATTCATCCACAAGCTGGGGCAACATTGTTGAGAAATAAAATCTCTTCAGATGTCCTACCCTCTCCAGAACATAGGTCTCATCAAATGGTACAGTGAACATAACTGTGCCATTTGGGCTCCAGATAAACAACTTGGCCATCTTCAGACCGGCACAAAACATGCCTAATTGTACCTACATGTAATATCCTCGGCTACCTGTTTTCTGAAGTTGTTGTACTCCATCTACTAGCTTGATATCACTGCAGTTATGGTCAAGTTGATCCAAAAGGGTAGAATGGAGTTTACTTGGGACGGGACATTTTTTTTCGAGTAGGACAGATGAGTCAATCAATCATCTGGGCTGGCTGACAACCATGGCTCTGTGACATTAACCATGATGCCCCTATGTGTAATACTCATGCCTTGCTCTCGAAGTGCATTACCAGCAACAACCTCATTCTCCTTACCATAATTTGTGGCATAGTTGCCACGAAAGGAAGGGTAGAGGTGCTCTGCCATGAACTTATCAGGATTGGTGGATGCTCTAGAAGGAACCTTTTTAGCTGAACTTGCAGTTATTCTCAATTTTCTTGCATTGTGCCACAAATCAGAAGAACTCTGCTCACTTGTTTCAGAGTCTAACTTATGTACAACAATAAGCCTGTGCACTGCTCACTTGAACATACAACTCATAGAAACTTTTACATGTCTCACATGTGAGATCAGAACCGGCATGGGTTTGATGGGGTCTTAAAAATCTTGCATCTACTGCAGTATTTGCAAGGCTACAGGGGTGCACTACTGATTTTACACTGTAACACTTGCCCAATAGACTATATAGATAAAGACTTTGTTGGGTCTTTATCTACATTATTTATAAATTCTGCATGTGACAAATATTGTGGGGTGTTTGGTAGTGGCTGAGCACCTGACACCCTAATGCTAAATTCATCCCCTGGCTGAAGTTTATGTCCCTCAGTTGTTTTGGCTCAAGATTCCTGACTGTCCCTGCATTCCACCTGCACTGCTCACATGTACATGCAAGCCCTGTCTTCCCGGTAGTAACTGCATTCTCAACCTGTAATGAACACATTCACCTAATACGTTACCAGAGTCTGATCTATATCCATTTGCATTTTGTCATCACCACATCGCTAAACTAAATCGAAAAAACATTCATCAAAAGTGATCTGATCACGTTATTTTTATTAAATCACAGATAAAAACAAAAGGAACATTTTTTTCTTCATACCTTCCAAAGGATAGCTGCCTGCACGATCTCCCTAATCCAGCAATACATGAACATCTGACAGTCTCTATCACACCCGACTGCTGCAGCATAACCCAAGCAATAAGCTTAGGCTGGTTAGCACTTTGACTCCTGTCTACCTCTGCTTTCAAAAATACATAGTCTCTGTGCTTCAGTAAAAAAATGCGCCCGACTTTATTACTATAGAAGTAATTGAAGGCCTTGGTGCTTTTGTAATTGCGCATCTCCTCACGATCTACACCCTCCAAAAAGATATAATAATTAATGATATCAATATGGCTAACTCCTGGCCATAGCTTCATGTCATCCACCCAACGTGTCAATTTTGAAGGATGTGGCACTCTGATACGGTCGTCTTCACGATCTTTAGAGATTTCATCGGCGGTGTGTAGCCACCGACTACTTCCCATCTTGACCGAACAATTATCTACTACTAGAGATGCACCGATAGACCGGACGGTGACCGGAATTGGCCGGTTTTCACATGCTCGGCCATGACCGGCAGGTCAGTCTGACATATGCCTATTTCATTTTTTCAACCTGGACCCTATTTTCCTATGTTTTTGTGTCTAAGTGACTGATGGGAAAAACAATCTTTGAAATGTAAGGCGCCCTTTCCCTATAAGGTTTTTCCTAAACCCAACCTCCGCCAACCCGTTATTGTGGCGCGTCCCCCGTCCCCCGCGGCCGTCTCCTGGCGTGTAAGGCGCCCTTTCCCCCGGCCTTTTCCACCTCGTCCGGCGCGTCCCCAGCAGGCCGCCTTACGGGCGACTCCCGGCTTATGGAGCGTCCTTTTCGGCCGCCTCGTCCGGCGCGTCCCCAGCGGGCCACCTCGCGGGCGACTCCCGGGTGACTCCCGGCTTATGGAGCGTCCTTTTCGGACGCCTCCCGGCTGCCTCGTCCAGCCCGTCCCCAGCGGGCCGCCTCGCGGGCGCCTCCCGGCTTATGGAGCGTCCTTTTAGGCCGCCTCCCGCCATTCTTTCCCCCGAGACATTTACACGTAAAAAACGAGAAAAACGTCTCCGTGAACACGTATCAATAGATTAAGAATAACGTGACATTTACAAGAACTGCCGTGAGACTTGTGTTCACAAAAGTGCTTGTTTTGCCACTGACAGGCTCAGATTAATATTTTAAGTGTCTGACGACATTATGGGAAGGATCCCTAGGAGATAGACCTTTAAAACCTCTTCTTAAGCAGCATGGTGGCCCAATGGTTAACACTGTGGCCTCACAGCAAGAAGGTTTTGGGTTTGAATCCAGGTCGTTCTGGACCTTTCTGTGTTGAGTTTGTATGTTTTCCCCATGTTTGCGTGGGTTTCCTCCTGATGTTCCGGTTTCACCCACCATCAGAAACATGTACTAGTTTCTCCAGTCAGTGCTCTTGATCAAGGCACTGGCTCAGATCTGGAGTTCGTCCCCGGGCGCTGTAAATGGCTGCCCACTGCTCCCTTGAGGGATGGATTAAATGCAGATAATGAATTTCGCTACATGTATGTGTATGTGACAATAAAGTACCTTTACCTTACCTTTAGACCTTTCTGTTTAACCAGAAACAGCTCTGAAGTCGCTAGTGCTAAACCCACCAGACTCCATTTAAAAAAACAATACTTTTAGCGTGTATAGAGCCAACATATTTTCCCATATAAATCGGTAAACTGTGTTTATTTCAACCAAAATTGTTGAAAAGTTGTTGGAAAAGTGGAAAGACGACCCAAAACGGCTTTTCATAGTTAGGGCCCGAGCGCCGACAGCGGTGAAGGCCCTATTGAAACTGAAGGAATTATTAGGGCCCGAGCGCCGACAGCGGCAAAGGCCCTATTGAAACTGAAGGAATTATTAGGGCCCGAGCGCCGACAGCGGCGAAGGCCCTATTGAAACTGAAGGAATTATTAGGGCCCGAGCGCCGACAGCGGCGAAGGCCCTATTGAAACTGAAGGAATTATTATTATTCTTTTCCTGGCAAATGAATTGGCTTTTTGAGGGGCTTAACATATTCAGAAACTCACCAAATTTGGCGGTCGTATCAAGTCTGGTGAAAATGTACGTATTTTAAGGGTTTCGGGAATAGGCGCGCAAAAATGGCTCGCTAGCGCCCCCTAAAAAGTTAAAAAAATTGAGCCCCTGCAGTGTGTTTAACGTAGACTCACGAAACTTGGTACACATATGTAACATTTCAAGATGTACAAAAAACGTCATTGCAGCCATACCCTAAACTCAACAGGAAGTCCGCCATTTTGATTTCAAAGTTCGAAATTAGTGCGATTTTGGCCATTTCCACATGTCGTACTTTAACGAACTCCTCCTAGAGATTTCATCCGATCAACTTCAAATTTGGTCTGTACCATCTTAAGACGTTAAAGATGAAAAGTTGTTAAAAGAAAAACTTTTCGTCATAGGGCGTGGCCGTGGCGGGGCGGCCATTTTGTGCGTTTCGCCGCCGAAACAGGAAGTGGGTGTAACTCGAGTGTACACACTTTTCAGGATTCATAAGAGTCCAACCCTGAGGACAAATAAAGGCCGATATTTACTTAAAGTCATAGCGCCCCCTAGTGGCAAAAGGAAGTAGGCCCAAAAGACAAGGTGCTATACTTTAACAAACTCCTCTTAGAGATTTCATCCGATGGACTTCAAACTTGGTCTCTATCATCCCAACACCTTAAAGATGAAAAGTTATTAAAAGAAAAACTTTTCGTCAGACGGTGTGGGCGTGGCGTGGCGGCCATTTTGAGTGTTTAGCGATGAACAAAGAAGTTGTTGTAACTTGAGTGTACGTTGTCGTATCTGCCCGAAATTTCTCACGATTGACAAGGGTCCAGGCCTGAGGACACCTACAGGCCAAATTTGACTTTTGGTCATAGCGCCCCCTGCTGGCAACAGGAAATGCGCCTTATATGACAAACATCATCCGATTTACATGAAACTTGGAATGTGTGGTCTAAATGTGATAATGAGCCGGCCCCTATAATATAACCACGCCCACTTACTCAGGCCACTCCCCCTTTCATAACATTTGAACCGTTTAAGGTAGAGTCTTGTGTGAGGTGTCATTGAACTCAGCAGAGAGTTGCTTCTTCATTGGTGATGGTTTGGCCTGCCCCCTGTGCGTAAACCACGCCCCCTTTCACAGCTAATAAACTGTATGGCGTAGAGTCTTGTGTGAAGTGTCATTGAACTCAGCAGAGAGTTGCTTCTTCATTGGTGATGGTTTGGCCCGCCCCCTATGCTTAAGCCACGCCCCCTTTCATAAAATTTGAACGATTTAAGGTTGACCTTTGTGTGAGGTATCAATGAACTCAGCAGAGAGTTACTTCTTCATTGGTGATGGTTTGGCCCGCCCCCTATGTTCAAGCCACGCCCCCTTTCATAAATGCTGACCCATCTAAGGTAGAGTCTTGTGTGAGGTATCATTGAACGCAGCAGGGAGTTCCCTTTTCATTGGTGACGATTAGTGGTGTCTGCGTGCCGCGCAAATGCACGGTCGCAAGGAGCGGCGACCGCCGGTGACCCCGACGCGCGCAGAGGAGCGAGGGCCCGTCCATCGCTGCTTGCAGCTTTAATTTTATTTTGTTTCTGTCGACTTTGAATGAAGTGTATTTTACGATGCTAAAATTACTGTTTATTTACATGGTGGGTTTAACAGAAAGGTCAACCTCCTCAGAAATCCTTTCCATAATGTTGTCAGACACTTAGAATATTAATCTGAGCCTGTCAGTGGCAAAACAAGCACTTTTGTGAAGGTAAATACAAGCTGGAGAATTGGCCTATTAAGTTGTTGTTCATATTAGCTTATTTCACCACTGCCGACTGCAGCGATCTCGCTCAATACTAGACCAATTTCAAAGATTGTTTTTCCCATCAGTCACTTAGACACAAAAACATAGGAAACTAGGGTCCAGGTTGAAAGAAAACGGTAGTTACCCTTTAACTGAGAAGGATGATGTCATAAGTCAACCCGTTCTCACTCCGAACTCATAAAATACGGACTTTTGGACAGTGGCTGTCAGCGTCTGAAGCAACGAAAAAAGCGCCCTTCAGTGTGTTTGTAGAAAGAGCAGCAGCTACACAAGGTTTGAAGATGATGTAGCACTTAAGCGCGACTACGGTAGCGAGTAGTATGAAACGGCGAAAATCCGCATAGGGAGGTTGGTTGGTGTGGTGGATGGGTCAAACAACACAGGACTTTCACCCAGGAGGCCGGGGATTGTGTCCCGCGTGTCATGTTTCCTAAACCCAACCGTTCTGTTCTTGTTTTCCTGAACCCAACCATCCCGTTCTTCTTTTCCTAAACCCAACTGTCCGTATTTCTTTTCCTAAACACAACCGTCCCGTTTTTCTTTTGCTAAACCCAACTGTCCGTTCTTTTCCTAAATCCAACCATCCCATTCTTCCCGCGTGTCATGGAAACGTAAGCCCACCCACAACCTTTTCCTTAACCTAACTGCGTCAAAAGTGACGTCAATAGTCCCGACCAAAAAACGTCCGTATTTTACGAGATGGGAGTGAAAATCTGTTGCATAAGTTCCACTGCCATTGACTGCTCCTACACTAGATATAATTGGTGCTTTTGTTTTGCAAACTAACAGGCCAGTAGCACACCAGTGGTGCTAGATTATAATTGACTAAAAAAAGTCAAAGTTCACAACAGACAATGATGCTAGCTAATTAGTTCAGAGATCCAGCATAAACGTCTGGTAGAGAGGTTAGATGTGTCAATACAAAAAGTACTTACCCATAAATCTATAATGCCATCTGCTTTTACTGCTTAACAACAAGGTTTTTAGCCTTCATTGCTGCCATGTACTGTGACAGCAGAAATCTCAGCACCTGGTCAGCTAATCGTTGACTCTTCAGTATTGATTAACAGCCCTATCAGCCACACAGATAAACTATGAGCATTTCAGGCTATGGGGCAATGAAACCTTACTGATTGCCTCTTTAATTTGAGTGCCCATGCAAAACTATCCAGCAGCACAACAGTTATTTTTCCAATGCTCCGATTTACCTTCAAGCCATAGACACTGCCTGTGATAATGTTTCCATCATGCCAGCCATTGCTACTTGCAAAGCACACCATAGTGTAACTGAAGCATCACTGGGGTCTGATGCTAGGACCAGATTCAATGTGAGCTGTACAGGAGTCAGGGAGAGAAAGAGATAAGGCGTTGTTAAACAAAACAGCCTCCAGACCCCATTAGCGAATTAAATCACAGCCATTGAAGAAGCTCTCATCCACTGCATTAGCTACTTGAGTTCACAGAAAGTGTAGCGAGGAGATCCCTGCATTTAACCAGGAGATAAGTCTCATCTATACAACCTTTTTTTTCCCCAGCTCCATTTATTTCCTGTCTGCTGCTATCTATATTTCTCCATATATGACTTTACACTGGTATTTTTGATTATGTTTACAAGCAGGGCCTGTTGATTTATCAACCATTTCATCCACCCTCTATCTCCCTTGAAACATTGCACAGCAAACACAGCAGCCGTTGTAGTTATTGGTACCACACTTTCTTTATTCAGTATGAGTACTGAATGCACAAAGCAAAGGATATTTAACAAATCCTGGGAGTTGTATGTTTTCAAGATGTAGTGCATTCAGAGCCCCTCTGCAGCATTCAAAGAAGTGCAGACATTTAGGCTAATGTTTTCATGTCACTCCTAAAATCATTTGATATGTGTTGGACTCCTCAGTGAATTTGAGTCAGGACAGAGGAGAGCCCAGGATGACACATGCTTTCATTCTGAAACAGCGGTGCCAAAACACAGATTAAAAAGCATCAAAAGCCAGCTGGACACAACACAACAACAACCATGCTATTGTGAGGACTGTACACTCTGGACGGGTTTGCCCATGTGGCACTTTGTGCTCGGTTGTGCTTGTGTTGCACCTGTTTATGTATTGTATACAGAGTGTCTGTGGGTGCCACCAAGCTAATGTGAAGCAATTACTCTCTGCTCCCTGGAAGGTGAGGCCTTTGTTACGACCGGGAGCCTATTGCAAGGAGCAGCTGTTATCTGCTGCCGGCAGGAGTTGAAATATGAGTGAGCACCAATACACCACAGCCTGGCTGGCCCTCTGAGCAGTCAAGTATACTCACCTCAGAGAAAGTTGATTTACCATTACCATGTTTAGTTAACAGATTACTGTCAAATGGAGCAAAATGATGCAGCCCTATTCTTTTTGGTCCAATCCTTCACTGCCTCACCTCCATGCTATTTTCCTCTCTCACTCCCAGTTGCATGCAGTACCATTACTTTTTGTTACTCATATAGGGAGAAAATGGTAGTCTGTCTTTGAATGTCTTACCTCCAGCCAAGAAGCTGTGCCGCCATCGAGGATCTCACAATGTGCTTGTAGAGCAAGCAGTGATGTCAGGCTGATAAATAAGCTGACCAGCCTATTTAATTAATTTCCTCGCCATGTGACACCATTGGCTGACTGCTGCAGATTTCCGCTGACATGTCCAGCTGTTACCCATCGATAGTGAGCACTGCGAGTTATTGTGAAGTACTACAAGTTGTCTTTCTATGAGCATCACATTAGTCTTCACAGTAAACGCTCTGGCTTTTAACGCTTTTAACGCTCTGAGACCCACATAGACAAATTTTTGCCTTTTTCTGAGAGGGACAGGGGATATGTAGGGTGGATAGCAGGTCAACAGTAGATGCCACATAGAAGTGGTTTCCATCATCTGAAAGACTGCATTTCTAGTCTTAGCGACCACTCAAAGCACTCTCCACTACAGCAACCATTCACCAATCTCTCTCACACACACAAACACACACACACACACACACACACACACACACACACACACACACACACACATTCATACACTGGTGGCCGAGGCTGCCATACAAGGTCCCACCTGCTCATCAGATAAACATGAGGTTTCATGAGGCTGTGATGATCCTCAAGGTCACAACGGCTCATTTTATACAGTGAGGTCAAGTTTCAGAAAATGGTCTTACTCCAATGAAATGGCTCATATGGGGACTAACATCATCACAGGAATACAACTGGGCTCATTGAATCCACAAGAGGCTCAGTTTCCAGTCAGACCTAATTTATGCATCTCCAAGACTGTTTAAGGACCCCAGTGCAGACATATTCATATTCATTTATACTGCATGTGGAAAACTGCATGGCCTTTCCCTGAACTGCATGGAATTTGCATAACGTGTGCATTTCTGTAAAGGGAAAGCTTGTGGGTATTCTGCCTTTTTATATAGTTTTTAGTAATGCTTTTGCCAGGTATGTAATATATCTATTTAATTTATGAAATAACTTTACAATGCGCAATGTGATTATATGTCAGTAGCCTAGATTAAATTATGTCCCCCTTCCATTTAGCACCCATTTTAAGTTCTTTTCAGTCTGTGTTTGTGTTGGCCTACTATTTGCTTTTTGTCCCCCTGTACTTGGGTAAAGTGTCCTTGGGTTTCTTGAAAAGCACTAAATAAATCTAAGAGATTATTATTAGGTTGGTTGCTACACAAACTGTTCTTTTTTAAAGATTATTTTTTGGGCATTTTAGGCCTTTTTAGGCAGGACAGCCTGGGACGTGAAACGGGAAAGAGAGGGGGATTACATGCAGCAAAGGGCCGCATGTCGGAACTGAACCTGTAGCCGCTGCGACAAGGACTGAGCCTTCGCACATGGGCGCACGCCGAACCAGGCAAGCCATCCAGGCACCCCGCTACAATAAACTCCTAATGCTTTGGCTCGTGACACAGTGACAGTGATAATGTTACCTGGTTTAGCTCACGATACATCCAGGCAAAGTTACCGTATGCAACACTTGATATGCAAGATGCATCTGTAACTTATTCTCTTATTGTAAATGAATGCTTTTCTGTCCGAGCAAAACATTCATTGCAACTATATGACCTCCCGGTAATACGGAAGAGCATTAGGGCCACATGTTTTTTTCTTTTAAAGTCTAAAAAAAATGTTTTAAGTTTTTTTTCTCAGAACTCATTTTTCACATGTGGCCCTAATCCTATTCCGTACAGTAATGCTAACTCAATAATCTACAGTGGGTAATACAGCACCATAAAGATCTTTTATTTTTAAAGCCCTGTGTGTTTAAATGTCAAAAGTACCTGTAGATGTTACAGATATGTTGTAAGCAGGTTTGGGAACTGTTCTTTTCCATCACACTAGACCATGTTTTCATTTTGTTGTTAACATATACAAAGGATACTGTCTGTTATATATCTCCAGTTACTATATATATATTTTTTTTCTTTTTAGGGCTGTCAAATAAAGTGATAATAGGGATTTCACGCACATTCCTTAAACGCCACAAATGTTTTTGCATCTCCGGGCTGATCTACAAGGAGACCCGTGGTGTGCTGTGGGTGTTGCCGGTTCGGCCGGCGAGGTCTGTAATGCGCCTGCTCTATGGACCCCATAGTGCAGAAGCAGTGCTGATCATCCAGATCAATGTATATGAGGAAGTTGCTTTATGCGCCACTAAGCAACTTTTACAGGAATGAACAGGGCTCCGCCTCGAACACTGTATCCAAGTTTTTATATACATCCATGATCCTGATGAGCCACTTGCAAGATCACATATCACACAAAAATCTATCTTTTCAGGTTTCAACCTAATGTGTTTGGTTCCGGTGAGGAGCTATTGGCAGCTAGATAGATAGATAGATAGATAGATAGATAGATAGATAGATAGATAGATAGATAGACAGATGGATAGATAGATTTTTATTGATCCCAAAAAAAATGGGAAATTCCAGTGTTGCAGCAGCAAAATATCAGACACACATCACACATACAGAATATACATGAAATGAAATGATACAATATACATGAAATAATAATAGGATAGACTATAAGAACAAATAGTTTGAAATATCTACAAGTTGGGAATAAAAACTGTACAACTGTTTAACTAGTATTGATAAAGCTGTAGGTAAACAAACCTATTGTGCAAGTTGCAATTAGTGCAGTTGTGATGTCTATGAGTCTTATCTGTCACTCAGTGAAGAAGTGTTAAATAGTGCCTGCGGCAGGAATGATTTCTTATAGCGGTCCGTGCGACATCGAAGCTGTCTGAGCCTCTTAGAGACGGTGCTCCTCTGTTGGACCAGTGTGGAGAGGGTGGTCGGGGTTATCCATGATGGCTAATAGTTTGTTCAGTGACCTCCTCTCCACCACAGCTTCAAATGTGTCCTGTTTGCAGCCAATAACGGAGCCAGTCTTCCTGATCAGTTTGTTCAGTCTGTTTGTGTCGCTGGCTCTGATGCTGCTGCCCCAGCAGATGGCGGAGGAGAACAGAGCGCTGGCCACAACAGACTGGTAGAACATCTCCACCATTCAGCTGGTAACAACAGACTGGTAGAACATCTTCAGCATCTTGCTGCACACGTTGAAGGATCTCAGCTTCCTCAGGAAATAGAGCCTACTCATCCTCTTCTTGTAGACTGCAGTGCTGTTAATTTTCCAGTTCAGCCTGTTGTCGATGTTGACACCCAGGTATCTGTACTCCTCAACCATGTCCACATCTCCATCCAGGATGCAAAGGGGCTGCGGAGCCATTCCATTCCTCCTGAAGTCAATCACCATCTCTCTGGTCTTATCCACATTCAGCAGCAGGTGATTCTTACCAGACCACTCCACAAAGTTGTCCACCAGCGCTCTGTACTCTCCCTCCTGTCCATCCCTTATACACCCAACAACTGCAGAGTCATCAGAGAACTTCTGTAGGTGACATGACTCTGAGTTGTACTGGAAGTCTGTGGTGTATAAGGTGAACAGAAAAGAAGACAGCACAGTCCCCTGTGGAGCCCCCATACCACTCACCACCATATCAGACAGAACACGGTCCAGACGGACAAACTGTGGTCTGTCTGTCAGGTAATCAGTGATCCAGGAGACTGTGGACGCACCGACACCCATCATCTGCAGCTTCTTACCTAGTAGCAGTGGCTGGATGGTGTTGAATGCACTGGAGAAATAAAAAAAAGTGATTCTCACAGTGACGCCACCGCCATCCAGCTCGCTGCAGAAGCTAGATGACAGCGTCATCCACTCCCAGACGAGGCTGGTAGGCAAACTGTAGAGGGTCCAGAGAAGATCTCACCTGCGGCCTCAGGTGGGCCAAGACCAGCCTCTCCAGCACCTTAATCACATGGGATGTGAGAACCAGTGGTCGATAGTCCTTGAGGCCAGATGGAGTCGACTTCTTGGGGACCGGGACAAGGCAGGATGTCTTCCACAGCAGCAGCACCCTCTGCAGGCTCAGGCTCAGGTTGAAGAGATGCTGGAGAACAACAGACAGCTGATTGGCGCAGGTCTTCAGGACCCTGGGGGGTCTACAGGCATGGCGCGTCTACAGTTACAGGCGTGGTTTAGGTTTAGGTGTGCGTGACAACCACAACAGTTCTTTAAAAATAACAATGGTAGATGTGATAGCCAGATGGTTCATCCAATCACCTGCTAGGATTTTTGAGTGCCTGCCCTTTCCCAAACAGTTACCAATGACGGCTTCTCAGATGGTTCTGTGGCTTGTCAGGTTACGCTATAGCTGGAAGTGATGGTGAAACACCACATCATCCCATACAATTATGAAATACGTTCTGTTTTCCACCTCACCTGGCCCCTTTCCTCCTGGCACACTGTGTCACCAGGTCCTCAAGGAAGGATAGTGGGCGGTCAGTGTTGTATGCCCCAATTTGGAGTTTATGCTTTTTAATAAATAATAAAAGAATGAAACATAGAAAACAGTAAAATCAGAAAAGGTTAGATAAAAACAGGAGGAGGAGAGGGAAATTGTCACACCACTACTACGTATTAAAAGCCTAATTCTAAACAAATAGGTTTTGAGTTTGGATCTAAAAAGAGCTACATCTGTAATAGTGTGAATATCAGGGGGTAACTTCTTCCAGAGTTTCGGGGCAGCAACTGCAAAAGCCTGATCACCCCACCATTTATACTTAGACCTTGGGACTTCTGAAACCAGTTGATTTGAAGACCACAATGACCGGTTGTGCTCACGCAGGGTTAAAATCTCGGACAAATGGCCGGGCCATTTAAGGCCTTGAAAACAAACAATAAAATCTTAAAATAGATTCTAAAACGCACAGGGAGGGTGTAGAGAACGGGAGTGATGTGTGCATGTCTAGATGTTTTTGTTAAAAAGCGAGCAGTAGCATTTTGCACAAGTTGAAGTCGTGAGATGGAGGTTTGATTCAGACTAACATAAAGAGCATTACAGTAATCCAACCTTGAACTAATAAAAGCATGAATTGCCTTTTCTAGATCTTGCCTGTTAAGGAAGGGTTAGGGTTAGGGTTAGCAGCAGGTAGGGCTGACGCCGTAGAGAAGCCGGTATGTACGCCAGGAAAGGTGGCGGCATATTTGACTGTCCGCAGATCGGCACTTTCTCCGCAGAATTACAGATACTTAAAAGGGTCAGGCACCAGCAGCGGTGACGCATTTCGAGTGACAAGTAGCAGGAATAGGAAAATCAACAACAATCTCAGCAGAGGTAAGCAACGAAACACACACAAGGGCACCATCTTCCTTGAATTCTAGAAGTTCCACTAGAGCACTGCGCTCCCAGAATGCATTACATTTCTTTTAGTTGACGCTTTTATCCAAAGTGACTTACAATTGCTATAGATGTCATAGGTCACATGCTTCCAGAGGAACTAGGGCTTAAGTGTCTTGCTCAGGGACACATTGGTTGAGGTATCTCAGTGGGATTTGAACCCAGGTCTCCCACACCAAAGGCATGTGTCATATCCACTGAGCCATCACCACCACCTCGAAGAATGCAGAGTTACTTGTGGTTCCTACAGTCTCTAAAAGTAGAATGGAGCAATGGGAGGGTTTTGGAGGCAGTCAGTCCCCACATTTAAGAGTAACTTAAAACTCTCCTCTTTGATAAAGCTTAAAGTTAGGGCTGGTCCAGGTTTGCCTTGGACCAGCTCTTAGTTATGCTGCTATAGTTTTAGACTGCTGGGGGACTTCCTATTACAAACTGAGCTCCTCTCTCCTCCCCTCTCTCTCCATCTGTTTGCATCCATGTCCCATTGACAACCCTAACCCTAACCCTAGTTGAGTTTATGTGAGAAAACTTCTGCTCAGCATAAGAGTTTAAAAAATTGACCTTCTGAACTTAAAATGTATGTTACCATTTTTTTTTCTGTTTGTTATTGTTAATAATACTTTAAAAAAGGTTTACAAGCAATATGACTTGATCTGTGTAATATATAACTCCTGTGCGACTAAAGAGCTGAGCTATGTAATATTGTTTGAAAAGATACCTTAAGGGTATCAAGGGTCAAACCACAGTTAAAAACAGTACAGTCATATAATATCATCGGTTATTGTTGTACCATGTCACAGGCATTCAATGGATGGAAAAGTGAGTTTGGATGTTTAGATGGGAGTCTTGCATTGCCAGACTGTTGTTGTATCTGATGATTTATAATTTTGACTTATGTTTAATTATGCCTACATATATTCAATTTAAATGTATTCCATATTGTACTATGTTATTGAGGTTATGGTGAGAGAGTTGGGGCCCTGTGTATAAGAGAGGATGCAGATGCTGGGTCTGGAACAGTGACAGGAAAGGGGTCCTGATAAGTATACGTGCTGGTAAATATGCCTTCTGTCATTCTATGGCGAATAACCAGTTTAGGCACAGTTAACTAATGACCTTGGAGAGGCCTACAGGAAACCCATATTTAACAGCATATGGGAACATGTATGTTACAAGATTATGCTATGAGGTTGATTACATTAGCAGAGGGGCCCCAGGAACACACATACACCCTCCCACTTTAGGTCATACAATGCATAGAATATATACCCTGTGTTAACAGCAGAACGGCAGAGAGACTTTTTGGAAGAATTCGGGTTGGTCGTTCTCCAAGCTCTCTGCAGGAGTTTGTAAAATTGATGCTGAATCTTTGCTTGTAATAAACCTTTTTATAATCAAGAACAGTGTCGGCGGATTCCTCTTCATACAGCATCACAGCATTACTATTTAAGACACCACACTGTCCTTCACAGCACTATGGAGGAAGGTCTGGCTAGTCCACACAGCATTCCTGGTTTATTGGCATTTCTTTAAACCAATTACAATCGTCTTGGGCTGCACTAAGCCTGAACACAATGACGGTGCCTCTGCAAAATAGCCTCGGGGCAGAACTTGTTTTGGTGGAATGTGTACGTTTAAAAGTTGTTTTAGTCGTGCACAGTGGCGCAAAAAGTGGGTATGCGCTATATGCGGCGCAGCACCATGGGGGCGCCAAAGCGATGGTAAAAAAAAATATTTTTTGGGTATATTCTATATGTAGCTGCTGTTGTGCGTTTCTAAATCATTTCTGCATTTCCTCAATGTTATATAACATTGTAGAGGACTAACAGGCTAGAGTAGGAGCCCTATCTCATAAGATTCCATCATAGAATGTTGACATAGAAGAGGGAAAGGGGGGGGGCGAGCAGGTACGAGCGTATGAGTAGTAAGTTGTCGGGGGCTAAAAATGGAAAAATAAAGAGGGAATAGGAGATGGCATGTCCAGGGATGCGACAGCAGTTAAATAAGCGGATAGTGAAAGGCAACAGGTAGGATTTAAAGTGTGACGTCTGTGCTTGGAGGCTTGCAAATATTCATGTTAACAGACTAGCTAGTGTTACTTTGCTAACACTGGGAATGTAGCAGCCAAATGGGGATTTACCATGGAATCATGCACATATTTACTGCCAAACTTGGAGGCTTGTAAATATTCATGGTAACAGACTGTTCTCAGACTAGCTAGTGTTTGCTAACAATAGCAGCTAAAGTGGGGTTTACGGCTAGCTTAATGCAAATTAGCCTATGTCTGACAGCGGGAACATAGTAAACAAATCAGAACACAAATTTAAACATCCGCAACGCATATTCTTGAATGCCATCAATGATGATTTATTTATTATAATAAAAATAAAGTACATTTATATATATATATACCATATAATTATTTATAATTATGCTAGGCCTACAGTGGCTGATATACTTTAAAATAAACCTTTATTATTTAAACCCCATACATGATGATGTATGACACTTATTTATTTAATTGTTGTTGTTTGTTCGCCAAAATTGTTGCTGCATACCCCTCTGACACTGGGTAGTTGCGCCCGTGGTCGTGCAACAGAAAACTCAGATTGGACAGATAGTCTAGCTAGCTGTCTGGATTTACCCTGCGGAGATCTGAGGAGCAGTTAACCATAGTCCTCAGAAATCCACCGGAGGTTAGAACTCCAACACAAAGAAAGAGGAAGGGGACGGACTGCCGGCCTAAAATGAGGGACTAGATGGGAAATGATACAAGGGTTAGTGCAATGAAAGTCATGCTGAGATGTGAACATTAAGATTATTTGTTTCAGTTTTTGATGCCCAGTTTTCATAGGCAAATGGAATATTATTGTGAACACAACAATGGGACCTCTCACTGTGTTTGGTTTAGCTCAGCATGCAATTGTTTCTCCAAGCCTCATTCAACACCAAACAGCCATGTTGCTAAAGTGAACCTCCACAATAACAAATCAGTATGCTGCAAAAATATTGGTTGCTGTGTGCCTTCGCCTGATAGGAGGCACATCACTGATGATTACTCAGGAGCCTCACTACCATCACATGCTGGGCTGCCGTTGAACACACACACACACACACACACACACACACACACACGTGTACCTCCCTGTCACCTCCCCCTTCTACTGTAGCCCCTCCATCAGCCTCTGACCTGTGTCCGTGACTTACATCTCTAGAGGATGTCAGAAAAACAAGATCAAAACAAATCTCTGCTTCAATCTTCAGTAAATTACAGTGGAGACAACCTATTGATGTTAATTATTTGTATGCCACCCACACAGTCCAATCTGCACAGAGACAAGGCTCAGGCCCTCCAGGAGACCTTACAAATAAACAGATTGTTCATCAGGTGTTGATTGACCAAATAAACATTGGCTATAGTGGATTTAATAATGAATGCAGACCCTGTAGTGCAATGACAAATCTGTTTGGAGGGCTGTTTCACCAGAATGATTCTTTTAATACAGGTACTAGATAACATCCAGGCATAAATGATAGAGGGACTCTCACGATATGATGAAAGGTACAAATGTGCTCAAACACACAATAAGAGGTTAATTACTGTAATATGGTGTTTCTCATACCAACGTGGATAATACCATGTGACGGTTACAGACTACAACATCAGTGCGGCTGAAAAAAAAAGAAATAAAAGCAAGCCTGCACTTTCTATCTTGGGCAGGAGAGCCATCTATGAAAGACATTTACGAAAGACATTTAGATTCAGACCATTAGAGAGCCAGCAGAACAGCAGTGACTTTCATTCCACTGTCAATACACATAATAAGCAAAGGACAATCACTCCACCCCTCAAGCACACTGCATCACTGTCATTGTTGCTGCTCAGGTTCCGAAGTGAAATATTTGCTGCTGCTTCCACCATCCTGCAAATGTTTCTATCTATCAGGTGCAAGTTGAATGCTGAAAATGTGTTTTGTTTTCACTCTACTACTCTAAAACAGAAATATGTTGTTGTTGTTGTACCTGTCCCTATCCCCACAGATACACTTGCAAACACAAAATAACGAACACAATGGATAATAGAAACTTTCTACTTACAGTGTGTTATAGGGGGATTCAATTTCAGAGGTCTTTGCTGCATACATTTGCATAATTGTGAGGGAAGCCTGATTTCTTGAAATTACTATAACTCCTTAAATAGTTAAGGTCAAGTTCACATTTGGTAGGTCAAAGTTGAACCAGGCCATCAGTCTGTAAACTGATGGATGTTCAGTACTGATACCAACTTAAGTTACAATCTCAGAGCCAATGTGAAGATAAAGACAACACTAATGGAGGCCCTCACAGCAACATCCACGGTGGGGTAATAACACATTTGCATTAACAACATGACGTGACTAAATTAGTATTCTTAAATCATGTTGCTTTCCATATGGGAATGCTGATCTGCCTCTCTTATGTCCCATGGTACACTCAGTAATGAAGGTGGAGGAAATATTCTGAAAGCATCAAAAGTCCTTGCAACGAATGCCAAAGCCATAGGCGAAAATACTGAGCACCCAGTGCCAGACTGCCAGTAGGCTACATTCATTTAAAATTAAACATTGCATTTGGTGCTAAGTGGAGCGTCTGTCGTAGTGTGCCTAGAGGCTACTAGACAGGTGGAATTGATTCTTAATTTCCCACGAAGCTGATCGCAGTTACGTGTTCATCTCCAATCCTATCTGTATTCGTGAGAAGTGGCGTTGTCCTGAGGTGAAAGATAGTCTACTTTACGGCTTTATTATCGAGTCAATATGCGTGTGTGTTCGTGTCGGTCGCTGTCCATTCCCTAAGGTTCTGAAATGCAAACATTTTTTGACTACTTTTTTTTTTAAAGGGCGTGCGCCCGTGAGCACCCACGGAGGAAAACATAAATGGCCAAAGTAACTGAGTAAGGCTTGTACTCTGCATAGCTTGTCATTCTCTGAGGGCGCTCATGTAGCCAAGTTCCCCAGGTTATGAATTATATGGAACACAAGTCACAGCCACTTTTTCTTCCTGTTAACACACGCTCATCGGAGGAATTGGGAGATGGGGAAAGCAATAAAATGGGCGGCCTCTGTCACTGTAGGCACCAATCAAGATCCACCAAGTCACTCAGTCAATGCCAGCTGTTTGCACAAACAAGCACCAGATATGTGTACACGAGTGGGAGTGAGGAGTCATTATGTAAGTGTAGTCAACAGACACAGCCTTGCCATTTGAGTGACAATGATTTACTTTTAACTACTTGTTTCCAATTTAATAAGGAGGCAGCAAGCAACCATGGGAGGGAAAGCACAGTTGTCTGTCAAGAGAAGGCCATTCATAATTGCACAGTGTGCTTCTCTGTGGAGACTGCCATGTACATGCAGGTATGTGCATTTAGAGTGTATGCTTGTCGATTGATCATGTGTCTGCTAGGGGTGGAAATTGCCAGAGGTCTCACGCTACAATATTATCATGATACTTATTTCACAATACAATATTATTGCCATTTTAAACAGACTAGTGCAGTGCCCTTTTGGAGTGTGTGCCTGTTTGGAACGGGCCAGTTGCTTGGTTCCCACAACTTTATCGTGTTCCACCTTTCCTGTTTCGGACTCCCAGACCATGGTCAGGAAGCACAGGGGAGACATTCCCTCCAGGACTGATGCTCTATCGAGGGTAACACCCTTCACTTTACCAACAGTATTAACAACAGATGAAGCCACCGTGTCTTAAGAAGATTGTTGTTTTATTTTTCACTGTTAACTCACTTTACATCGTCCTTGCTCTCTCTTTGCCCTTTTGCTTTTCCCTCACACAGCCGCACTCGTAAATGTTAAGTTACTCACTCTGACATTGCTCATTCTTCTTGCTTGACCACACACTCTCTGACATCACTCACTCAACGTACCTGCCATTCTTGCTTTACACTACTCTCTTAACACATGGTTCAATCTGGTGCGGCTCAGGTGGGGCTCATCCAGAGATTCGCTGTCTCCCCTTTTTTCCGTCTAGCCATTACACATCCAGGTAGCGATGTGGCCTGGGCAGGTGAAGCAGGGAGCCCGGCTCAGCCTGCTTGTAACGTGCTACTGTTGTAGATACTATACATAAGGTATAAGATAATGCACTTCAAAGTAACGTTAGATGCAATGTTATGAGTATTTACATTGTTCTTTGTTTGACTGTAATAAGAAGAAAAAAAGGAAGGTAGCCAGTTACATCACTTCTGTTGCGTAGCCTATAGGGGGAGCACTTGGCCAGCGTCTCAGTCATTAAACTACTGACTTGAGAGCTGAACAGTCGCTATTGTTTTAACTCAAGTTATTTCTTCCCCTATTCAGGTAACGTACTCTTCTTGGTTTATATTTTGGTGTAACCTTAACCTGTATTGTTATTTTCGGTCATTAAACTACTGACTTGAGAGCTGAACAGTCGCTATTGTTTTAAATCAAGTTATTTCTTCCCCTATTCAGGGGCTTAACATTTTGGAGGCACCGCTGGGATGTGCGCAACGTGGGCTAGCTTTTCAAGTTGCTAAAGTAAATCCATTTGTCACTCAACCCTTCAAATTACCCAGACCGGTGACATCGGGTGCTAAAGTAGCAACTGTGGGCTGCGGGATATCTGAACACAGCCGCCTGCTATCTGAGGAACGACAACTACCAGGAGAGCTAACACCGCTACGTGGAGCTAACGCTAACACGGCCTGCTACTGCCCCCATCACCGCGTGGAAAATGGAGTCATCAGAGCTAGAAAAACTGCAACTGGAGGCCATACAAGCACTATGCACACTGTCGAGAACATCTCAAGGATTTATGTGACTTTTTGACTATTGCTGGTCCAGAGTTTGAGTGTGTAAGTGGCAAGAACAGAACTGCACTCATTTCACTCATAAGCAACCTCCTGCAAAGAGAAGAGTTGGAGGAACTGGAGGATAAAGGTATGGCTGAACTCCTGTGTTTGATGGATCAAATAAATAAGGGTCAGACTGTCAGTGAGATAACTGAACCAGTTCAAAATGACAATGAACAGACAAAACAGGATAATAAGCAAGATAGACAGCAAAGTCAAGCAAAAGGGAAAATGGAGTAACAGGCTAAATTAGCTAAGGAAATTGAGACTTTGCAACTGAGATTATCACTGCTGCAGAAACACAAGGGTGAAAAACCAGAAAATAAGGCACAGACAGCCACGACCTACAGTAGAATGTCAGTTCCTTATACTGCTCCCCCTCCAGTCACTCCTCAGTCATGGCATAAAGATCTTAAAATATCTGGCCAGATTGGTGAGCCTGGACAGAAAGATCGCCTTACCTTTTCCAGCTTAGCATGGCAGATAGAACATGGTCTAACCCAGGGCTTCTCAGATGTTAAAATAGTGGATGCTGTGATAAGAGCCATTGCTCCTGGTATGCAACTCCGCAGCTACCTAGAGGGGAAAACTGACCTTACCATTACCCACACTGAGACAGATCCTCAGGTGCCACCATCAGGAAAAAAGTGCAACAGACCTGTACAAACAATTAAGTTCTGAACCACAAGCTGCAAAAGAAACCCCTCACAACTTTGTCATCTGTGTCCTGGATTTGAGACAGAAGATCTTATTTACCTCACAAGAGTCAGGATTAAAATATGACCCAGGTCTGGTCCAAAATATGTTCCTTCACACAGTGTTGACTGGCTTGCAAAGTGATAACATAAAACGTGACCTTCAACCATACCGTGAACTGCCAAATGTCTCTGATGAACTGTTAAAGGAAAAATTGAACACTTCCTGTGCCTATGAGAGTGAGAGACAAGACAAGAGAAGAATGTTGACACCACAACGCTCTCAGCCATCCATTCTGCCCAGGCCAGTGACAGTCTTACAGAAAAGACAGTGCAGCAGACTAGCAGTAAAGTACAGCCTGATATTCTATCTGAACTAAAAGAGATGCGGTCCAACATAGCTCTTTTGAGTGACCTGAAAGCAGAAGTTTCTCAAATTAAAGAATTTATACAGAAACCACAGTGCTCACCTGTGCAGCATCCAAATCAAGTAGAAGTGCCACAAAACGGTGTCATCCGGCAAATGACAGTCCCACCACCACCACAAGTGCCACCAGCAGGACAGTGGTCCACGCCAGGTTATGACAACCATACCCAGTACAGCCACATGTTCACCACCCAGCCCTTATTTCCTCCACCAGCCCCTTGGCGCAGAAGTAAATGTTTTGCTTGTCAGCAGAGCAATAATGAGGACTGTAAGCATTGCTTCAGGTGTGGCAGCAACGAACATTACTCAGCTAGCTGCAGGATGAGAGGACCAAGACAGTTTAGAGGGGGTTCTTTAAACGGACAAGGGTCGCTCCAGCGGGACAGGGAGTGACTCACCCCACAAAATTGTCCCAGCAATGTACACACTGTGGCATGGAAGGGGATAAGGTGAGGCTCAGGCAATGTGCATCATGCAAAAAGGTGTTTTATTGTTCCAAGTCATGTCAGATTGAGCACTGGACTGCCCATAGGAACCACTGTGCACAGACCTCATGTGAGACCATCCGAGCTAAAGCACCAAAACAAAAGACGAAAACGTGGCACCACTAATAGGAAAGAAATACCTAATTGACTGTTACATCCAAGGCAAAATGACTAGAGCTTTAGATCGCAAGTAACAATAGTGGATGAGAAATGGAGGGAGGAGAAGGTGCCAAATGTAAAGCTCAGAGATATTAGAGAATTACTGGAAGCAGACAAGACTCTCGATATCACTGCAGCTAATGGAGAAAGTATGCCATATACCGGCTGGGTTGAAGTCACTTTCAAATTAGCCTCTGATGGAGCTCCAACAGCAGATGTAATTGTTCCTACACTTGTCATGAAATGTGCCAGTCTTGCCCAACCCAATATCGGCTCTAACGTAATAGGACTCATTGTTGATACAGAGCTAAAACAGTCCAACACAACCGACAAACACCAACTGATCCAGACTGTTACCACAGCTTTTCCTGGCCATGAGACAGATGATGTTCAAACCTGTGTCGAACAAGTGAGTACTGGCCAGAACCAAGAGTACATGGTTAAAACTACAAAAGAGAAATTAAAGGTACCAAAGCACACATCTGTTAAAGTAGAATGTCATGTACAAGCATCCTCCTTTCAAGAAGACACCACTCTGATATTTGAGCCTGATATAAACCCACAGTGGGCAGAGGGGCTAGAGTTCTGTGACACCCTTGTAAAACTGAGGAGGGGGGTAAAGCCATTTATTGTTGTTGATGTACAGAACCCCACAGACCATGATATTGTGCTAGCTGGGAAAACAATTATTGGAACAGTACAACTCATCCAAGCTGTTTACCCCGCCTCAGTCCTTCAACAGCCTAAAGCTGACTCGTCAGCCACAGTGAGCACTGTACATGTGGACACAGAAGTCTCCAGTGATGTTTGGGTTCATACAGTTGACTTGAGCCATCTCTCTGAGTCTGAAAGGAAAGTGGTACGAACAATGTTAAGAGATGAATCAGCTTCCTTCTCAAAATCAGAAAATGACATTGGATGCATTGAAAAGTTGCAGCTTTCCATCTCACTAAAAGACACTGAGTCTGTTGCAAAAACTTACCTGTCTGTGCCCAGACCATTATATATGGAAATGAAAGACTATCTGCACAATCTCATCGCACAAGGCTGGGTGAAAAAGTCAAACTCACCTTACGCGTCTCCAGTAGTCTGTGTCCGCAAAAAGTGGGGGTTTACGCTTGTGTATTGATTATCGTGAGTTGAACAGGAAAACCATCTCCGACCACCAGCCGATTCCAAGAATACAGGACATCATGGACAGCCTGGGAGGGAACTCTTGGTTCTCCCTACTGGACTAAGGGAAGGCCTATCATCAGGGCTTTATGGCAGAGGAGAGCAGGCACATGACTGCTTTCGTGACCTCCTGGGGTTTGTACGAGTGGATCAGGATACCATTTGGCCTGATGAATGCGTCACGACTCAGCCCTTTGAATTGGTATCTGTTGATTTCCTGCATGTGGACAGGTTCTCTGGAGGTTATGAATACATATTGGTCATAATAGATCATTTCACACGATTCGCACAAGCCTACGCCACAACAACAAAATCAGCCAAGACAGTGGCTGACAAGATTTTTAATGACTATGCCTTAAAGTTTGGGTTTCCCCTCAGGATACACCATGACCAAGGGGGTGAATTTGAAAATTAGCTGTTTGCTCAGTTGGCAAAGAACTGTGGCATTGCAGGCTCGAGGACGACGCCATATCACCCAGAGGGCAACGGGCAAGTTGAGTGCTTCAACAGGACGCTCCTGCAAATGCTAAAAACGCTCACGGAGAGAGAGAAAGTCAACTGGAAGGAGTCATTAAACAAGCTGATTAATGCCTATAATTGCACAAGAAGTGAGGTCACAGGGTTCTCTCCTTTCTACCTCCTGTTCGGGAGAGCTCCACGACTTCCTATTGACTTATTATTCCGGCTAACACCAGAGACTGGAACTGCAGACCACAGCAATACATGAAAAAATGGAAAGATGGAATGCAAGAAGCATATGAGATTGCCAGACAAAATGCAAACAAATCTGCAGAGAGAGGAAAGAGGAGTTATGACAGCAAAGTCAGAAGTTCTGTATTGGAAGAGGGTGACCGCGTCCTTGTCAGAAACAAGACTCCCAGAGGTGGAACAGGCAAGCTCCGCAGCCACTGGGAAGACTGCATCTACAGAGTGGTGCGTCAGGTAAATAAGGACCTTCCATCTAAGAAGTTGTGCCTGAACAGGAAAAAGGGAGAGACAGCAGAATTTTACACCGGAATCTTTTGCTTCCATGCAACCACTTGCCATTAGAGATTCCACTCAAAGTGGCCAAGCAGCCAGAGAGAAAGCGCATCAGAAAAGAAAAAGTAGGTGACAGTGCAACACAACCTGAGAGCAGCAGTGACGAGGAAGATGACTGGCACGGCTACTTCCCAGCACAACCTGTACCAGTAGTTCAGTCTCAGGCAGATGAAAACACAGGCCCAACCGAAAGAGAGTATGATAATGAAGCAGTCAATGAGTCCAGTTAGGAAGCAGCACTACGAATGGATGAAAGACGAAGCAAATCTCTCTTGCTTGACCAAAGGGGCACACCAAATCAAGTGGAAAATGTTCCATATAAGGTTGCTTTGGAGGACAGCATGCTGACACCCTCATCACCTCAGCAAAGTGGAAATTACTACAAGGCAGTGCAGACCCCTACGAGGCCAAGGAGAGAAAGGAGGGCACCAAAAGTCTTCACCTACAATGAATTTGGTGAACCAGCTTGTTACAGCATTGGACCATCAGCCCATCAAACATTCTTGTACCAGCCTCTGCCATATCGACAGCAAACAGCAGAGAATCAGTGGAGAGACACTGTGTCGTTTCTTCGCTGTCAACTAGTGCCTTTACCTGGGTGCTAACCACAAAACAGCAGAACACACACATTTAATGGACTTTGCAGAACATCAGAAAACATACACTATTTTATAGACTTTAAAAAAAAAAAAAAAAAAAATGAACAGAACACAGTCAGTCACACGTCTTACGGACTTTTGAAGAATGCCGAAGGCTATTGCTATTTCATGGACTGTTTAAACAGTCTATTCACATACGTGTTTGAGATATTAAGCATGAGCTCTTCGTATATATGTATTGTAATGCACTATGTAAGGAAGTCTGAGTGGTCACGCAGTAATTAAGTGGTACTTATAAAAGTATACGTCACAGGATGTTAAAGATTGTCAGAATAGTAATATGTTGTACAGCACATCCAGTCCATTTTGAATGTAACGTACCAACGTTAACTGGATAGATAGCTACGTTTGTCTACATATTAGGTTAGCAATTGTTAAATGTTAGTACGGGTTGAAATGACTGACTAGAGATGGGCGCCTACTCCGCGATGATTAGCTGTTTGGAGTTAGACCTTAGTACAAGATGTCGGGACGACATCTGTTTTTGAAGGGGAGTGTGTTGTAGATACTATACATAAGGTATAAGATAATGCACTTCAAAGTAACGTTAGATGCAATGTTATGAGTATTTATGTTGTTCTTTGTTTGACTGTAATAAGAAGAAAAAAAGGAAGGTAGCCAGTTACTTCCGTTGCGTAGCCTATAGGGGGAGCACTTGGCCAGCGTCTCAGTCATTAAACTACTGACTTGAGAGCTGAACAGTCGCTATTGTTTTAACTCAAGTTATTTCTTCCCCTATTCAGGTAACGTACTCTTCTTGGTTTATATTTTGGTGTAACCTTAACCTGTATTGTTATTTTCGGTCATTAAACTACTGACTTGAGAGCTGAACAGTCGCTATTGTTTCAACTCAAGTTATTTCTTCCCCTATTCAGTTCAGGGGCTTAACACTACAGCGCACAGAAAAAGCCAGAGAAATGTGCGCAACTCGTCGGTAACAAAACATGTGTGCTGGAGAGCCCAAGAGCCTGGGCATTCATCTATCATTCACCTCGATTTATAGACTGCCATGTTCTGCAATGTAGTGCAATTTATTACCCTTTTTCCAACTTATTGGAAAACTTTGTCAACATCTGTTATTTAATTAATTTAATTTTTTAATATATATATTTTATTAATCCCCAGTGGGGAAATTACAATGTTTTCACTCTGTTGTTAGAACACTTTACACACAGGCCTGAAATACACACACATGCTCAGGTCCTATACATGCACATGCACAGCGACTTTGAGTTCGTGAAAAGCGCTATATAAATTCAATTTATTATTATTATTATTATTATTATTATTATTAATGGAGAGATGTCAGAGTGAAGGGGCTGCGACCAGGGCTGGACTGGGTTTTTTTTGGTTTCTTTTAGACCTAGACCAGCCCACCAAAATCGGCCGGACATCAACCATCCTCGCACTCCCCTTCAACACATGTACATACCAGAAGGGTTCAACATTGGTAGAATGGTAGATTTCCTTGACTCACCAGCCAAAAAAAAGTACAATTTTAACATTCACTAACCATTTGGATGGTGGACAAGTAAGAGAGTATGATAATGTACTCACTGAGTCAAAAAGGCTGCCTGGCTCCTGATGGTTAGATGGCTAAAGGTTGAGGGCGGAGCATGGCTGTCATCAAGATGTCTTGTACAGTAAACAAGTGACAAGTCTGTAAATTAAGCTAAAGCTGCATTTTGTACACAGTATGCATCTTATGTTAGTGGAATGTGGATACATCAGAAAGCTATAGTGCTATGTTGCAATGATATTGCATGCAAGTGCCTTAGCCTGCTAATACATAACTAACATTAGCTTACTAACAGCTAACTTGTCCTCTCTGGTAGACAAGGGTGCTAAAATAATCGTTTGACATGCTTAAATCTCGTTGATTTTTAGCTAGCTGCTGGTACTTTGTGGTTATTTTCACCGCCGGTGGGGGCGGGACTTAAATGCGCTCTCTCTCTCTCTCTATGGTAGGATGGAAGTGGGCCATAGTGGGATGTGATTGGCCATTGTTCAGATGAGAGACAAACCAGTGGGCCAATCATGTGATCTCTCTCCTCTCTGGGCCAGTCAGTCAAAGACCAAGGATGTGAATGGCCAGTATTCACATGAAAGACACACAAGTGGGCCAATCATGTGATCTCTCTTATCTGTATAGGCTGTTCAAAAAGGTTTTCGACCAGAGATCACAGTCTCTTAATGGAGCTCAGTGTAAATTCTTGCAGGGAGACTTAACTTAATCACTGTTAGAATAATTACATTATCAAAGGATAGACAGAACCACTGAAGTTATATCAAAGTTCATTTTTACTTCTGAACACAAGGAGGCAGTTACAGTACTCACAGCATAAGTACAGAAGTGACCTAACGAAAAGCTCTCTACAGACACTTTTTATAATACCAAGTGAAATGTAATACAATCATGATACAGAAGAGACGATGTCGTCTCATCTATCTGGTCTGGGAGGGCATGTATGCCCTCAGGAACACACCTTGCTTAGGACAAAACAGTGGCTTCCATGTTCTCTTGTGTGAGCCAGCAGTGTTTTGGTTTCTTAACAATATCCACACAACAGTTTAATTTAACAGAGAGAAAATAGTGCAAACAGTTTAATAAATAACGAGGAAAAGTATGTAAATCTAAATTTTTCTAACTCACATTTCTGTCTCTTCTAAACTGAACAGCTGTTAGAGGCGTTCACTTTTATTTTAACCAATCAGAAGCGGCCTTGAATTTCACGAGCCAATTACAGCATGACATCCCTGTTTTAAACCTGTCTCTCTCTGCTGCTCAGTTGTCATTTCAGGCTAAGAGCACAAACCTCCTGGTCCCCTTGCTCCTCCGGTCTTCATCATGCACGGCTCCTGGTTCCTTCTCCGGCAAGACTGCCGTCGGCTCCTCAGTTCGGTCTTCGGGTTCCTCACAACACCATCGGTGTCTAGACTCCATCTGGCTTTCTAACCCCCTAAATATATTTAATTTCATAATGATGGAGTCTAATCTCCAAAGACTGTACATGTCATATCATGCATTCGTACAATAAATCTTTGCATATCTGCAACGAAGTCTCTTCTGATTGAAATACATCCATGGGGGGGGTGGTTCAGTGCCTTGCTCAAGAGCACCTTGGCAGTGCCCAGGAGGTGAACTGGCACCTGTCCAGCTACCAGTCCACACTCCACACTTTGATCCGTACGGGGACTTGAACCAGCGACCCTCCTGTTCCCAACCCAACTACTGCCACCCCTAACCCTTTATCTCTAAAAAGATACATTTTTGGCTTCTGGGTATTATACTATGCTTATGCATGTTTATTTATTTTTTACAATTTATTGTTTATTTTGTTATTTTGTTGTATGGTCTTTAATATTGAAGTTACTGTCATATTTTCTTGATTTTTTTCTGGGTGGGTGGTGATGACGAAGGGGGGATGTTCCTGTTTCAAATTGTGTTTTAAAAATAAATAAAAATAGTCATAAGATTTCTCTGTTTGTTAATCTCACTTCAATTTTGAACTGATTTTAGTATTCTAGTACCAAAAAGTTAAACTCTCATGTGCAATTTTCATAAAAAAAGATTGAATCTGTCCGTGTATTGATACAGTATTGCCAAAGAAAATGTCACGATACTGTATTGTATCTATTTTTCAGACACTGGCAGAAAAGAGTTTGTGTGATGCTGCTGCTATGCTTTTAACAGCATGATTATAGCTCATATATGACATTGTTGTTAACAAGCGACACCTACCCTACAGGCTCAGGATCCATTCACCTTCAATTAAATCTGATCCATCCAAAGTTTTTTGAGGGCTCAAGCATCATACCACAAAGAATATCTTTTGAAATGTATTAAATGTAAAGTGAATTGAGCCCTATTTCTGCTAGTGTGTCAAGTCATCAGTCCAAAGTCATTAGTGCTATGCCACTGTTTGAGATGGTAGCAGAGACCTGATTTAAATGCCATCAGACACCCGTATGTCATCCGGATCTGCCATCACTTCATCAGTCACCACCCAGGAGGCTAATTTAGCTTATTAAACTTTGATACTGGGCTGTCGTGAAAGCGATCAAATAGCTGAAGTCAGACGGGTGAGACCCTTTACCTTATAAACAATCACAGGCAGAGGCCTCCACAAGCATTAAAGTTTGCCAAGCAGTGTTTCCTTGATGGCACAACTTTAACTATCAGCAGCTATGGACACACACCTGGGCTTTCTGGAGCCAAATGCTTCTGTTTTCCAAGCAACACTGGATAATTATATGCAATCCAGGAATCTGTGCTTTCAAGCACACAGTCCTGGCAGCCTCAGCATTAAGTGTACATGCCTGTGGCCTGGTAGAAATGAACCCTTTATGTACTCAGGTTCAGACATGATGGAAGAAAAGAAAAAACAGCATCAGATTAGGAGATGGTGAAAAAAGTAAAAAACGTGCAAAAACGATGTGTGCCAGCTCGCCTGGGCTGGCGAAACAGCTCTCTTCTATCTCTGTTGTCTTGGTGCTAATCTGTATTCCAAAAAGACGCTCTGCTGAAATGCACCTCATGCAAATGGATATGTGTAAAGGACACTAGGGTCGCCAATCGCACATTGTTTTGCTCAAATGCAATCAAAAGTACCCTTGAACTGTGTTGCTATTTAATTAGCCTGCTTCACTGCTTTTTCATTAGCAGCATCTGCTTTTGTTGCATTCTTCTCCAGGTCTTTTTTTCCTACACAATGTGCATGAGTACACAAAGAGGTGCCACACAGACACCTGTCACATCAAACTTAAAACTCACCTCACAAGAAAAGGAGTTGCAATGAAACCACAATTCCCCCCTGAACACAGAATAGAAAAGCAGATTTATTTCTGTAGATATTTCTTTCAAACTGTGTAAACTGAAGTCCTGTAATAGGCATAATCAGACATATCTGTACCAGCATTAAATGCAGTTTTATTTATGTTTCTTGATATATGCCTCTGTTCTGCCAAGTGTCAAGGCAGAGACTGGACAAAAAGAGATTTACAAAGACAAAGGGGTGTACTGAGCCACTGCTGTAGATAAATGCAAACCACTTAAAGAGGTCTGGGGGACTTGTGTTGATTCAGAAAAGTTGTTACAGAACTGGAGCTCTGCTGAAGAATCCCCCTGTACCGTTTTTTTAAGATGACAAGCTCTAGTGCGTAACTTTTTGCCAATATGTTCAGAAGATTGTGTCATCCGGCGACTTTTGCGTGCAGAAAGTGTCCTCCTTGGCTACTAGCAACTGCGTGGAGGAGGGGTGGGGGTGGTGCGTGATCACGGAAGGCTTGTATCATGTGGACGTGTCAACAGTTTTGTTGTCATTACTTAGAATTCCTGGCTGGGGTGCAAAACACATGACCTCTCCTACCAAACCAAACCAACTACATTTCATGTGCCTACACATCATGACAGTGCGCACACAGCCAAGTAACTACCAGCAACAGACTCTTCAGAACCATGGACAGTAAACAGCGATCACTGCATTTTGAAACCCACCACCACAAACAAGCAATACTTTTAATAAATAATAATAATACATTAGCACAGCTGCCAATTAAATATATATGTATGTTACCGTAAATGTGCATAATGTTGGTAACGTTAAATTTACAGGTTGACGGTAATTTTCATGATCAAAGTTTTTCCAAATAATCCTTATCATTTACAAAACAGTGGCAGCGGTGGCCAGAATAAAATCAGTTTTAGATTCTTAACTTACCAATGATGATTGCATTACTTGAAAACGAAGTTCATGTGTAACGTTAATTGCTGAACTCGAAATGCCTATCAAAAGCTTCAGATTTTCAAATAAAGCTTAGATTTAGGTTTTTCTTTGCCGACTCAGCCTTTTCATTAAAAGTTAACATTAGTCTTCAAAACAGCGTGGATAATAAATTCGCAACGATGTTCGCCTCATAGCTTTGGTCCTCCTTACAACAAATGCCTTATTGCGCTAATGTGACCGAGCCTGACCCAAACCCGACCATAATTTCTAAATATCTGTACGAACCTGACCCGTCAGGCTCGGTTCGGGTATCCATGCCTTATAGCTAGCCTTGTTTATCCTGAGTTTATCGGCGGTGCTAGTTTGTGTATGTCTGGCTTGTATCCACAGCGGGTGTAACGTGTCATAAAGTTAGTGATAAGAAAGCCCGCCCATTTAGAGCGAAGATATGACTGGCAAATTTGACTGTCATTTGAAATTACTCTCTCATTGAAAACTATTGCTTGGCCCTCTGTAAATTTATAGTTGAACCACCAATCACGGAGCTGAAAGCACATTCAAACACAAACTGAAATGGCAGTCTTGAAGGGTTTATTTCCTCAAAAACGTTTTGTTTAGATGTTGATTATCAAATTATGAATTGACAAAACAAAACCTTACAGCTGATGACTTTTTAAGTATTATTTTATAGAATATCTTAGGCCCTGTCTGAGGGCCTACAGAGCCCTGACAGTTCCCCACTGTCCAGTGAACAGCAATGACGTTTTTGATACACAGTACTGAAACTGCTCTGCTCAGAGTTTCAAATTATATTTTAATGTGTGCTGGCACTAGGGAATGTTCAGTTCTGTTGCTGCTTGACATCAGTGCAGCTTTCGACACTGTCGACCAATCCATTTTTTAGTAGGCTGCAGAAACAGGTGGGTATAACAGGGACTGCCCTCGACTGGTTTGTCTGGTAGGAGTTGTTCTGTGGCCATTGATCATTATGCCTCCTCTTCTGCTCGGCTGACGTGTGGTATACCCCAGGGTTCATTCCTTGGTCCTATTCTTTTCTCCCTGTACATGCTCCCCTTGTTTTCTTTTTTTTTTTTCAACAATATCTTTATTGAATTTTTTATATAACAACCCAAGAGCTGAGAAAGGGGATATTGTACAACAATATATCAAGTAGGTACCAGACCAGCCCATCCCACCCTCCCTCCCTCCCTCCCACTCACTCCACCCTAACAGGTCCGACCATATATTTATACAGTGTGTACCAAGCAAAAAAAAAAAAAAAGGAAGAATACTAACCTTCAGTATAACATAAATCCAACAAGCACAGACAAAATAAGCCTAAAACAAAACTGTTGCAAAAGGGAGGTGCCTAGCAGGGATAGGTAGAAAAGAAATATAAAACAAACAACAAATAAAGCTAAAGACCACACCAAATGTTGTATTAGCATGTTTAACCATCACCTGACATTGTGTAAATATAACAGAATTATTGTATTGTGGGCACTGTGTCCACATATGCTAGAAAACCACCCCAGATCTTTTTAAATTTTTCAGGTTTACCCTTCAAATTATACATAATCTTTTCACTCGGTATGCATGTCAGTTCATTCATCCATCTAGCAAATGTAGGTGGTAATACATCTTTCCAATGCAAAGCTATACATTTGTTAGCTGTAATAAGGGCAATTCTAATAAATTTGAGTTGGTTTTTATTGACTGACATCATAGATGTGTCACCCAGGAGAATTACTCTTGGTTCTGCGGGAATGGTTAATCCTGTAATGTCATTAAGCACTTTGAGTATAGACACCCAATACAAATTAAGACAAGGGCAAGTCCAAAACATATGTACCAACGTTCTTACTCCCGATTTGCATCTTGGACAAAACTGGGAGTATTAAGACTTTATTTTATGTAGTCTTTCAGGGGTATAATATGTTCTGTGAATAAGATTGTATTGTGTGATTTTATGTCTAGAGTTAAAAGAAAAACACTGAGTACTAGTACACAATGATTCCCAAACCCCTTCTTCAAAGTTACACTCCAGGTCTTCTTCCCATTTACATTTCACTCCTAGCTTTTCCCAGCCTATAATCTGAGAAATTCCTGAGTAAAAGTAGGATATAAACCCCCTCACTCCCTGTTTACTGCGCACAAGTTTATCTAGAGGCTGCTCTTTTAATAGTTGAAGAGAGCCACCTTGTTCAGAGATAACAAAGTGCCTGACCTGGAGGTATTTGAAAAAATGAGTGTGGGGTAGTCCATACTGTGATGAGAGCGTCTCAAAAGTCTGAAGGGTTCCGTCTTTAAACAAATTCCCAAAAGTTGTAATACCTTTTGTAAACCATATGTTTGTAATACCATCTCTAAGAGCTCCAGGTAGAGAGGGATTGGAATAGAAAGTCATAAATAGGTTGGATACAGCCCGTTTTCTTCCGAATTTGCTGCCAGATCTTGTAAGTATGGACAATAACTGGGTTTGTTGTTGCCACCAAGAGAGAGCTAAGCGATCGGATATATGGAACTGATTCCAGTTTCACCTCTGTTAGATGGTTCTGTTCAATTTGTATCCACTTAGGTGAATGGTATTGCGCTGTTTGCCAGACCCATATTGCTCTAATTTGTGCTGCCCAATAGAAACACTCAAAATTGGGGACTTTCAGTCCACCTTTTCCTAAAGGGTTTTGCAAAGTTGTCAACTTTATCCTGGGTGGTTTGTTTCTCCATATAAACTGTGTGATGCAAATGTTGAGTTGTTTAAAAAATTGTTTCGGGATAGGAATTGGTAACATCTGAAAAAGATACAAATATTTTGGTAATACATTCATTTTTATGCAATTAACACGCCCGATTATAGACAAAGGTAAATCATTCCATCTTTTACAGTCCTCTTTTGTCTTTTTTAGTAACGGTGTATAGTTAAGGGAGAATGAATTATGTTCTTCATTTGGAATTTTAAGTCCAAGGTAGGTAATGTGATTAGGGCTCCATTGAAACATAGTATCAGGAGGGTCAGCTATAGCTTTGGCATTCAGGGGCATGACAACACTTTTATTTGTATTGATCTTATAGCCAGATATTTTGCCATATTCTGTCAGTGTGTCCATAAGAGCTGGAATAGATTCATCTGGACTTGAGAGGTATACCAATATATCGTCCGCATATAGCGACAAAGTATGAATACAGTCACCCATTTGTATACCATGAATGGCTGGATTAGACCTTATAGCCGTGGCTAGCGGTTCAATCGCAATAGCAAATAATAAAGGCGAAAGGCAACAGCCTTGTCTAGTGCTACGTGATAGAGTAAATCTAGCCGAAATGTCTTTGTTAGTAGGGTGTTTGTAAAGCAGTTTGACCAAATTGGTGAATTTGGGACCTATGCCCATTCTACTCATCGTCTCAAACAAGTACTGGCACTCCACCCGGTCGAACGCCTTTTCTGCATCGAGTGATACTGCAATGCATGGGTTTTGGTCAGACTTGGAGCTGTAAATTACATTAAAAAATAATCGTACATTGTCAATTGATGATCTATTCTGAATGAATCCTGTTTGGTCCATGTTGATAACATCAGGAAGTACTTTTTCAAGTCGTAAAGCAAGGACTTTAGAAAAAAAATTATATTCACTGGGCAAGATTGAAATAGGCCTGTACGAGCTGCAGAATTTAGGATCCTTCCCTGGTTTCGGTAAAACAATAATCAGTGCCTGCTCCAGCGACTCTGGGAGTCTACCTGTTTCTATGGCATAATTAAACATTAAGAGCATGGGCTCTATCAGTTTGGAAGTGAATGTTTTAAAGAACTCCATGGGAAATCCGTCATGACCTGGTGATTTTCCTGAGGCAAGTGAGGTCAAAGCTTTCATCACCTCCTCTTTCGTGATACTGCCCTCTAGTATCTCCTTCCTATCACCAGATAGTGTAGGAAGAGTGAGCTTATCCAAAAAATGTTGTATACTCCCAGTGTTACATCCTTGAGATGTAAACAGTGACTGGTAATAACTCAAGAAAGCTTCATTAATCTCTTTAGGATTACTAGTGAATATGTCATCCTTTTGGATTGTATATATAGCCATGTTTGTCTCCTCTTTCTTTATCTGCCAAGCTAAAAGCTTCCCTGCCTTGTCTCCCTGTTCATAATATCTATGTTTCATACGTTTTATAGCATTTTCTGTCTTATGTGTATTAAGCATGTTGTATTCCAGCTGTCTTGCTTTCAGTTGTTGGAGAATGATCCTGTCACCCGACTGTATATGTTCAATTCAATTCAATTCAATTCAATTTTATTTATAGTATCAAATCATAACAAGAGTTATCTCGAGACACTTTACAGATAGAGTAGGTCTAGACCAAACTGTAGTTTACGAAGCCCCAACTATTACAGTGGTTGCCTCAAGAGCAAGCATTAGCAGTAGCTATTGCGACAGTGGCAAGGAAAAACTCCCTTTTTTGTTAGGAAGAAACCTCGGACAGACCCAGACTCTTGGTAGGCGGTGTCTGACGGCACCAGTTGGGGGAGTGGTGAATGGTGGCAATAATAGTCATAATAAATATAATAACAAATAAAATAATGTTGTCTTTCTAAATTCTTAATCTTCTTTTCAAGATGTTGGATTTCGGTTATATACTTTCTGCGTTTACTTGAGGTATAAGCTATTATTTGACCTCTGAGGTAAGCTTTCATAGCATCCCATACAATGTTAGGGTTTGCAGTGTTTTGATTTATGTCTAAAAAAGAGTCAATTTCCCTGCCAATCATATTCACAAATTCTGAATCGTTAAGTAGGTGTGAGGTAAATCTCCATGTTACACCTGGTAATTGGTGTGGGTGCAGGTATAGTTACTAACAAGGCAGCGTGATCTGATAAGGTCCTTGCCAAGTACTCACAGGAAGTGACTTGGTGTATCTTAGAGGAGGGCATCAAAAATAAATCTATACGGGTATAACTATTGTGGACAGGAGAATAAAATGAGTATTCTCTAGTATCTTTATTTAGTGTGCGCCAAATATCTACAAGCCCCAATCCCAGCATCTCTTCTTTTACACATATAGCACTCCGTGTTAGAGAGCCTGGTTTCTGCGAAGACCGATCAAGGATTGGATCCAAAACTAAGTTGAAGTCTCCTCCTATGTAGACCTCCGTGTGTGGGTCAGATAAGCTAAAGAACAGTTTCTCAAAGAACTGAGGATTATCTGTGTTAGGTCCATAAACATTAACCAGTGTTATAGGTTCTAAGTGTAATAACCCTTGTACTATCACAAATCTTCCTAAAGGGTCCTTAGTGACTGAATTTACCTGAAGTGGGACATTTCTATGAAGTAGTATGGCCACTCCTCTAGCCTGAGATGTATATGATGAGAAAAATATTTGACTATATCCACCTTCTTTCAGTTTAATATGTTCATTGTTTGTCAAATGTGTTTCCTGCAGTAAGGCTATATCGATGTTGTGCTGTTTCAGATAACTTAAAATACTTTTCCTTTTCACACAATTATTTACCCCTCTTACATTCCAAACTAGACATCTATAGTTCATCGGGGTGGCTTATATATACTGGTATAACTTGCTACAAATAATAAGATGGTCTTAAGCATGAAAATAATATTTCCCTCTTTTCTCTGTATAATTACAAGGTACACATTCCCAAATATTGGCTGCAAAAGAAAACAAACCTCTGTCGAACACTGACCCCTGACCTCTTTTCCCCGAACTAAAGAGGTAAACCCCAAAACTAACTGGCGTCCGTAATGTTGAGGTAGCATTATAGAGCATACAGAAATTGCTCCGCTCTTTGTTGTAGTTGTGAACATAACCCCAAGTACCTTCAGGACTAACTAATTTCTATACTGGGATAAATATGAAAGAACACACATTTTGACTGCCATAACTCAGTATCAGTTGCCTCTTAACCTTTAACCAAAGTTCTGTGAGTCTCACTCAACCCAAACAATCAGTAGTGAAGAGCAGGAACATAAAAATAAAAATGAAATAAAATACACTGGGCCCTAACATCAAACTTTATGCCCATCAGAGTGTGTTGTAGTTTAAGTATTCCCACCTGCTCATTGATGAGAACCTGAGATTGAACGGATTGGTCCCGTAACTTATTTCAAAATGTCCTCACCTCAGCTGAGCTAGTTCCAGAAAAGACTACCGTAGTTTCCAATCAAGTTCAAAGACTGCGACACTGTCTTTGTCGTATCCACTGATGTTTCACCTCTTCCAACAGTCTGTTCATAGACCAAAATAGGTATCTTATTCAAACATGCCCGGGTATTCTCTGTGAAGAAATCTCTCTGCCGCATCCACCGAGTTAAACGCTCTTGTTGCCCCACTGCGGGTATCCACTTTCAAGGTTGCAGGGTAAAACATCCCATACTTAACGTTGCCCTGGCGGAGACGGCTTTTTAGTGCGTTAAAAGCCATCTGCTTCTTGTGCAAGGTTGGAGATAGATCCAGGAATATCATTATTTTGGAGTTACCGTGCATGAGATCCCTTTTCTGCCGCGCGGCGCTCAGTATTGGGCGGTATCCTTGTAGCGGAGAAGTTTAATGACAAAGGCTCGCGGTGATCCACTCTCCTGTGGTTTCCTTCGGATCATGCGGTGCGCTCTCTCTATCTCCGGCGTGTCGGGGAGGCCCAATATCGATGGTAGCCATTTTTCTAGGAAGGCAACGGTGTCATTACCTTCAATTCCCTCAGGGAACCCTGCAATCCTCAAATTCTTCCTTCTCTGACGATTCTCCTGGTCGTCGAGTTGTGCCCTAAGTTCAGCCTCAGCCCGTGAGTGTTTCTCGGCCAGCTCATCATAGTCTTGTTGCAGGCTGGTGACCGATTGCTCGAGCACGGTGCATTTTTGCTCCAGTTGGGCTGTCCTCTCTGTGTTAGCTTGCAGCCCTCCCTCCAGCTTCTCAATAGATGCGTCAATTTGGTTAAGGCGGGCAGCAAATGTGTTCTGAATCACATTTGTCATTTTTTCCATCTCCCTCAGAAACCAGGGTGGAGGCTGCGGGTCCATGAAGCTGTCGATGTTAGCTTGCGACGACTTAGCGCTAGCCATGTTAGCGCTAGCCGTAGCGGCCTCCCACTGTCCGTTATTTTTTTTGTCATCGGGTTTTTTAGGAGGCATTTGGCACTTAGTTTTATGTCAACGTCTTGGGTGTTCGTCAATATGTAAAGAGTATAAAAATCAGCTGTAAAGCACTACAGGTTACGCAATAATCATGAAGTATCAGGAGAGCTCAGGAGCGTGCTGCCGTTCACTCTGCCGCCATAACCGGAACTCCTCCCCTTGGTTTCTTAATTAGTAATGTTAGTGTATTTCCTACCACTGTTACGCAGACAACACGCAGTTATACCTTTCTTTCAAATCAAATGACCTAGACATGGATACTAGACTGGCCGTAGGTTATGGCTTTACCCTGCCACTGCCCACAACCAATGCACTTAAAAAATGATAATGTATAGAGCTGTAACATATTGGAACAGCCTGCAGCCACATTTAATCCAATGGGAAATATTTTTAAGTTTAAAAAAGAAACTAAAATAAAACCTGTTTAATTGTGTTGTTCCTTTTTGTTGTTGTTTTTTAATTTTTATTGTATATAATTGTATGTCACTGGTTTTTTGTTTAATGACATAAAAAAAACATACTTTGTTTTCTAAAATGAGGGCATGCTATAATGTTTTGACTGTTCAGATATGACAAATATGTATTTTGCTTTATAATATTTGCGTATGTTTGTCTTGTGTTGGACCCCAGGAAGAATTGTCTTCACTAAGGTGATGACTAATGGGGATCCTTAATAAACAATTTACAATGATTTGACACTATAAACAAAACCAACAACTAAATGCATATGACATTAGAAATTAGAACTTAATTAACCCTTTTCAAAGGTGCACAATGTGAAATTATAATCAGAAAATAGTCCATTTGGGGGTGAAACCAGAGAGGAGGATGACCATTGTGGCATAAACATGGCTCTCTTTGTCTGCAATCTTACACTTTTATTGTGTGGTGACTTATATTATTGTATTACTTGCCTTTTTCACACGCTGAGCAAATCAGTAATATTTGCTTGCAGAATGATGATGAAATGAAACATCACGTCTGTGACTGAGTTGCCACCTGCAGATACCTGACTGATGCAGCCCAGTCTGAGCTCCACATGGCTGTTCTGCCTCTCTCTGGCTGCTCTCTTCCAAGCCCTTCCTTCTCTCAATTTTCAATCTCCCCTTAAATCTAAAGACATATGGATTAAGTCTAAAGACATATGGATCCGGACCGGAGTCTGGACTTTGAGAATCACTGCTGTAGGGGTTCATGCATTAAATGCAGAGAGCTGGCCCACGAGAGCAAATAAATCCGCCAAGCAATAATCCACACAGACGTTTTACCAGAGAGTATTAAACAATGGTAATGAAGTGTTGAGTCTTTACGATGTTCTTCCACGTAATTTTTCCCTCCTAAAGCTCAATCTTTTGAAAGTACATGAAATAGTACTTCCCTTTTGGTTGATGTTGTTGCTACAATGACTATTTGTTAAGTTAAGTTTGTCAGCTTGGTAATGTTAATGAATCCTCCACGCACGCTAAAGTTAGCCATGGTGTTCCACAAGGCTCAGTGCTTCGACCAATTCTATTCACCTTATATATGCTTCCTCTAGGCAATATTATTAGGAAACACTATTAATTTGCAGTGTTATGGTTATGATACCCAATTATACTTATCGATCAAGCCAGATGAAACCAGTCAGTTAGATAAACTTCAAGCATGCATTAAAGATATACAATCCTGGATTACCTACATTTCCTGATGTTAAACTCAGACAAAACTGAAGTAATTGTGCTGGGCCCTAAACACCTCCGGACCTTATTATCTATAGATATAGCTACTCTGGATGGCATTGCCATGGCCTCCAGCGCTACTGTCAGAAATCTAGGAGTTATTTTTAATCAGGATATATCCTTTAACGCCCACTTAAAACAAACCTCAAGAACAACCTTTTTTCACCTGCGTAACATTGCCAAAATTAGGCACATTCTGTCTCAAAACGATGCAGAAAAACTAGTTCATGCATTTGTTACTTCCAAGCTGGACTATTGTAATTCCTTATTATCAGGTTGCTCACATAAGTCTCTTAAGACTCTCCAGTTGATCCAGAATGCTGCAGCGCGCGTGCTGACAATAACTAAGAAAAGAGATCATATTTCTCCTGTATTAGCTTCTCTGCATTGGCTTTCTGTAAAATTCACAAAGCTTTTAATGGTCAGGCACCATCACATCTTAAAGAGCTCATAGTACCTTATTGCCCCACTAGAGCACTGCGCACCCAGAATGCAGAGTTACTTGTGGTTCCTAGAGTCTCCAGAAGTAGAATGGGAGCCAGAGCCTTCAGCCATTACCCCTATTTTCCACTGGGCACGTCTGTGCTGCACTCCGGGCACGTCATGACCCCCGCGAGCAATCTTGGCCATTCAAGTCAATGCTTGATATTACACCAGCAGAAGCATTCCCAGAAGCGTGCGTGAAGCGGCTCTCTACTCCGCTAAAGATACGCAACAGGTCTATTTTCATGCGAGCGGGCGTTCAAACAGCCGGGCATGAAGTGAAACAGCGAGATTATCCAGTCAATTTACTCACACCCCCCAATATCGCGTATGTCTCCTCTACAACACCATGGACAACAAGAGATTCATCTTGGAGGTACATACATAATAAACATAATAATACATTACAGATCTTTTTTATAAAGACAACGCCAGAAAAGAGAAGGCATGGAGTTTAATTACAGGAGTGCTTGGAGTAGAAGGTAGATACTAGCTTAATAAACGCGTGGTTGTTCTGTACAGTACTTGTAGAGACAATCAGTTCAGTTCAAGTTTATTGTCATATGCATATTAGAACGAAGTACCACAGCAATGAAATACAATGTGCATTGGCACTCTCTCAGCACCAGTCAATAATAACAATTATACAAAACATAAATAGCATTTAAAAACATCTAGAAATATCCAAGCACAATGGACATAGTGACTAAGTTCAGACCACAGCCCTCCTTCCTGTTGTGCTATCATTCAATAACCTTATTATCTGGGGGTAAAAACTATCCCTAAAACGTGTTGTGCGTGTTGGGATGCTCTGCAAACGTCTCCCTGATGGAAGGTGGGAGAAGAGATTATGTGTAGGATGACTAGAATCCTGCATAATACCTCGTGCCTTCTTAGTGCTGCGTTTCCAGTAAATGTGTTGGAGCGGTTCAAGTGGAACCCCAATGATTTTATTTTTTGTGATCAATTTTTTATTGAAAAATGTACAAAATATATATAATCACATCATGTACACAATGTATTCCTTTCTTTTCCTACCCAGCAATATAACAGAAATAAAGTCCTTTGTACATCTTTAGGAAAGCAACAGTATTAGAACCCCTATAACACCCCACACCCCCCCATCCCAAGGCGACTCCCATAATCCCCCCCACCCAGGATCTCTCCCCCAATAAAAATATAACAGAAAGATCAAGGTCGGCCATGCTGCACCCTTTCTTTAACTAACTTGTATGCTGCCTCCCATGCCTGCTGAGTCTCATGGCTGGCCCCGTGCATACCGGCAACGGACCACTCCATCAGCACAATTTCAAGAAATGAATTGGCCCAGTGCTGCCAAGCCAAGGAATGTGGCGGCTGCCACCTAAGGGCCAGCATCTTCTTGGCTGCTGTGAGACCGGCCCATAGAATATGTTTATGCTGCAGGGACAGAGTCATCATGAAGCAGAAGTAAGGCTGGGTAGACTGGGATCCTGATCTTAAGAATGTCACTTAAAGTGAGAGATATTTCCTTCCAGAATCTAAACACGCCGGGGCACTCCCAATAAACATGCAAGAAAGACCCCTGGACATTAAGTGGGCAGAGATCACAGTTTGGAGACGTGGTGATCTTCATAGAATAATGCCTTCTGGGGGTGAGGTACATCCTATGAACATACTTATAGTGTGTTAATTGATGGTTGGGGTTTTTGGATGTACCACTAAGATTTTCCCACACTGTTTTCCAGCAGATCTCTCTATCATGTACTTCATTTAAATCTCTATTCCAGATACCCTCTACTGGTAGGGGTTTATAGGGTCCAGAAATGAATTTGTAAAGTTTAGAAATCATCCCCCGTGTAGGTCCTACTGAAGCAAGTAACTTACGTAGGGAATGTGTAGGGAGAGCTGCCCCACGGGACACCGTATGCCCTCATAGCTGATCTTAACTGCATATTAAAGAAAAAAGATGAACCTGGAAGATCAAATTCAGCTTGTAGGTCGTTAAAAGCTCGTAAACCATGGACACCATACAAATCTTTTAATACATTCACTCTATACCCTATTCTTCCAATGTGGAAATGAAAAGGGCACGTTACCAGTGAGTAATGAGAAGTTATTAAAAAGTGGTTTGTGATTATGCCATTTATAATCTGTGCCAACATGCTTCATTACAGCACGGTAAGATGTGAGCAGAAATGATATAACAGGGCCTAGTCGTAATTTGGCTTTTTTCAATGGTATATTAGCATACACCAGGTCTTGCAACATGTGAGGTAATTCAATAGTCTCCTCAATTGGTCTCCAAGAAGCGGAGGAACTAGGGTTGAACCATGTAGATAGAGGGCGTAGCACATAGGACCAGAAGTAGATTTTAAAATCTGGCAGAGCTAGCCCCGCTAGTGTCTTGTCTCACTGGAGAGTCGTGAGTTTTAGGCGCGGTCTCTTTCCTTTCCATATGAATTTAGAAACTAATGACTGAAGCTTATCCCAATATCCCAAAGGGGAAGCAAGAGGGATCATGGAAGAGAAAAAATTAACACGAGGAAGTATATCCATTTTAACTATTACCTATTTGGGCTTGAAGTGAATTAGGAAGATTCGACCAGCGCTCAAAGTCCTTCTCTATCTGACTGTATATACCTTGAAAGTTTTTTATTGCAATGGACGACGTGGAGGGAAAAATTTCAACTCCAAGATATCTCAAGCTTTTAACTACTGGTATATGGGAGGGCAGGGTAACTTGAAGCGCAGCTGAATTTAAATGCATCAGTGATGACTTCATCCAGTTAATTTTGTACCCTGAGAGTGAGCTGAATGTATCAAAAGAGGAGAGCAAATGTGGGATCAAAGAACCAGCACTGCCTACATAGAGAAGGATGTCATCAGCATACAAGGATATACGATGCTCCGTGTTACAAAAAGTGATGGGTTGTACTGATGGATGTCTTATTTTCTGCGCCAGTGGCTCGAGGGAAAGAGCAAAAAGTAAGGGTGAAAGGGGGCAACCCTGGCGAGTGCCCCTTGATATTGGGAACTCGGCAGAGCAGACTTGGCCTGTGCAAACCATTGCTGAGGGATTTCCGTACAAAACCTTAATCATATTAACAAAATGCATACCTTGCCCAAATTTGTCCAACGTTGTCCAGAGATATTCCCATTCTAATCGGTCAAACGCTTTTTCAGCGTCCAGCGATAGAATCGAGCAAGGAGGATCAATACTGCTAGCTGCATGAATAATATGTAACAGGCGACGCACACTATCAGCTGCTAGGCGAGTTTTGAGACCAGTTTGGTCGTTGTGTATAAGTTTTGCAAGATGTATCTCCAACCGGGTTGCAAGCACTTTAGCATATAGTTTAACATCCCCATTCAAGGAGAGAGAGGTCTGTAATTACCACATTTAGTTAAATATTTATTTGGTTTGGGCAGGACTGTAATTATAGCTGTGTTAGTGCTAGAATTAAATGCACTCTTATCAATGGCTGTATTAATCATGTCCAATAGTGGTTTGCCCAGTACATCCCAGAAAGTAAGGTATAGCTTAGGTGGAATTCCATCCCACCCAGGGGATTTGCCCTTTTTCATATAAGAGCCTTCCTCAATCCTTCTAGAGAAATGGGGGTATTAAGTCGCTCTGACTCATTGTCAGACAAAGAAATTAGATTAAGATCCTGAAAAAAATCTGCACACGCCTCCGTATCAAGGGAAATTTCAGATTTGTAAAGAGACGAATAGAAAGATTTAAATTCAGTATTGATATCAAGTGGGTTACTCAGGGTGCAAAGAGGTGTTTTAATGGCTGTAATGTGTGAATATTTTTCATGATTTTTCATTCTTAGAGCTAAAAGGTGACTTGGTCTGGTGCCATTGAAATAATATGTTCTTCTGGTCCTATGCATTAAGAACTCCGCCCTACGTCTTAACAAAGAGTTCAACTCACTTCTTGTCACAGCTATTCAGCCTTGTAATGCCTCAGAAAATGTGGCTTCTTGTTGCGCCTCTAGCTGGTTGAGACTATTCTCCAGTTCAGTTATCTTAGTTAGTCTACTTTTATTAAGGTGGAATGAGAATGAAATTGAGGAGTCCCTAATACAACCCTTTATAGCGTCCCATAAAAATCTAGAGTCATCTACTGAGCCTACATTAACATTCATAAAAGTATTTAACTTTTCTTTGAGAAAAGTACAGAAATCTCCATTTGTGAGAAGTGAGACATTAAACTGCCAGCGTGGAAACCCCAATGATTTTAGATGCAGTTTTGACTACTTTTGTCAGAAGATTAAGGTCATGTCAAGTAACCCTGCCAAACCACACTACAATATCACCTGTCAATATACTCTCAATTGTACAGCGGTAAAAGTTCTGTAGAATGTTAAGGGACATACCATATTTCTTGAGACACCTCAGAAAATAAAGCCTCTGATGTGCATTCTTAATGGCACAGCTGATATGGAAGGACCGTGCGAGGGTGTCTGAAATGTGGATGCCTAAGAACTTAAAGGTGTTAACAATTTCAACTGGAGAGTTGTTAATAAAGACAGGTGTATGTGTGGGTTTGTTCTTTCTAAAATCTATGATGACCTCCTTAGTTTTCCCCACATTGAGAGACAGATTATTTCTGTGGCACCACATGATCAAATTACTCACCTCATCCCTGTAGGCAGTTGCATTATTGCTGTCAGTGAGTCCTATCACAGTAGTATCATCTGCAAATTTCACGATATTATTAGTGGGATGTTTTGCAATACAATCATAGGTATACAGACTGTATAATAGATGACTGAGACAGCAGCCTTGAGGTGCTCCAGTGTTTAATACTACAGAGGCTGAGTATGTAGTGCCAACTCTAACTGTCCAGGCCCAGGTCTAACAGCTTAGGTATTGAAATAGGTCTAATAGTATTAAAGGAACTGCTATAATCAACAAATAGCATCCTGACATACTTATCCCTGCCCTCTAGATGTTGGAGCACAGTATGTAAAGCCAGGGATACAGCATCATCCACAGCTCTATTTGATCTGTATGCAAATTGTAATGGATCAGTTGAGACAGGTATGCTGTTGTTGATATATGCCTTCGGTAACCAGTGCGCCAGGTCTCTGATGTTTTAATGATATCCACAGGTATCATAGATAGAATTTTGGAGCATTTTATCTTATGTCCAATAAAGTCTGGCGGTCGTAAGTGATGAAGGAGGACGTAGGCTGTATTATCCAAGTAAAGGTAAAACTAACACTAAGCGTGGCGTGAGAGAGGCTCGTAGCGTGTCACCATGCATCGGCGCCATGATCGCCAGGTTTTTATCAGCTCATAATAAAATATGTGAGTCGGGTAGCAAGACGTTCCACTTTTGCTTTCAGTGTGGTATGGCGCATGGCGAAGGACGGAACAAAACCGGAATGCAGCAAACTATTTCCAAAATCGGGGTTAGGCTCCTTTCCTGTGGAACCAGCTCCCAGTCTGGGTTCAGGAGGCAGACACCGTCCCCACATTTAAGAGTAAACTTAAAACTCTCCTCTTTGATAAAGCTTATAATTAGGGAGTGATGGATGGTGTCTCTTTCTATCTGTCCCAGTAATGCTTGTTACTAACTTAGCTCCGGGGAGCTTATTCCCCAGAGTCTTTGTGTTTCAAATAATTACACGTGAACAAAAATCTCCCGCGTTTTAGGAGTTCTTTTTTTTTAGTGTGTTACATGCTTACTGAAGGTTAATTGACAGCCTGCAGAGGATGGTCCTTCGAGATGTTATGAAAAGCTCAGACTCTTACCTTTAAAAGAGAGACTAAGTGCAGATAAAGTAAATAAATTTGATACACAGCTTAAGTGTTTTTGGATAATGGAGGTAAAACCCCACTCAGTAAAGATGGGAGCCAAATAGAAGCATACAAGATTTAGCTTTTCTTTTGGTAGTAGTACTTTGCCTGTTTTATTCCTTGCTGTGAGACTGCTTCCCATAAAATCCCTTTACATCTTACAATGACATTACTGATGTAGCCAACCTGAAAAGACACGACTGTGCGACTCACTCAAACAGTGTTCACTCCTAGTTAGTGTTAGTGACAGAGAAAATGATCAGCTCTCTGACTGACTTCATGTTTTTTTGTGCAAATGCTGGAACCTAGCAAAAATAATTGGTTCTTTTTCACTTTTCTCACCTGAGACAACACTAAAAAGCAATGTGTGTGCACACAGCCGTCCTATATGAAGTTTTTCTACAATATTGCTCGAAATGTAACTGAGTGCTTAGTAGGTCAGGGAGCACTGTCACTCCTCTTCCTTTCTTGAGCTTTTCCTTCATATCACAGATTCCCAAGTCACCTTGATAGAAGATTTTCCTTACTTTTTGCTACATTTGGGTGTTCCTCAGTCGTGAGGAACTTTGTCAGAATGTTTAAGTCTTGTCTTGTTCCTACCAGTGTAATTTTTTCGGTGCAGTTGTACTTTTTCTCTGCGCCGCTGTTAGCTGCTAAGCTTCTCACCTGTGTCTTGCAAGCTGTGCTGCCAGAACTATCCAAGTGCTTGTTTCATTGCCTGTGTTTGCCCCACTTGCTTACAGGCTCTCCTGCAACATGGAGGGAGACACAGCACCACATCTGCCTACACTTTTGTTTTTGTACAGCTGTATGTTTTGTTAAGCAGGAGAGAAAACCTGTATTTGTGCCAGTGTTTCCGCTGGTAACTTTCTGTTGTGGCGGGCGCAAGAACAGTAGTTACTGGATGTTAACTTCAGTTCTATAAGGAGAACGCGAAGGAGAGCGCCTCGAGTATCGTGTCCTGAACCAAACCCTTGGGAAATCGTCTACTTGTACAAGTACTTGGGTACTCCAATTGATTGAGATTAATTGTAAACAGCTGAAGGAGGGTTCTCAGAGATAGAGATACATTTTCATTGACATGTGTTGCAGCTGTATATTTTTAAAGAGGGAAGAAAATCCTGTCTGTTTCAATAAAAGCGTTTGTGACATCTCACATGTGGCTTTTAATTACTAACTAATTACATTAGGAAACTTTGAAAAAAGAAAATACAGATATATATATATATGATTTATCGCCATTCAACTGGTCTAAAATTATTATAATAATTTATACTGTTTATTGATCCCTAGTGGTGAAATTACAATTTACACTCTGTTTTGTTAGAAATCACTACACACAGGCCTGAAATACACACACATGCTCAGGACCTATTCATGCACTAATGGAGAGATGTCAGAGTGAGTGGGCTGCCAGTGCTGGACCAGCACCCTGAGCGGTTGGGGGGGGTACGGTGCCTTGCACAAGAGCACCTGGCAGTGCCCAGGAGTTGAACTGGCATCTCTCCAGCTACCAATCCACACTCTGTACTTTGGTCCGTACTGGGACTTGAACCAGCGACCCTCCGGTTCCCAACCCAAGTCCCTACGGACTGAGCTACTCCCACCCCCCTAAAACTCTTTATATACGGATTTTTCCAGACGTCAATGGGAGAAATGAATGGGAAATTTACTTCCGTAACCCAAGGTCTCTCAGAGGAGGGGCGGGACTGTTGAGCTCTATACAAAGATAAAAGCAAGTCTTAACAACAGTCTAAACTGTAGACATGGATGGTGATTGGTTATGTAGTCCAACCAGCTTCACTCTTCTATCCAGTTATATCTAGTGTACACTACATGACTTACTACTACTTAATACTTCATGCCCTTATTTTCCACACACCAACAGTTTTTGGAGTTCCCAGACAAAAACCCAGATCAGAGGCAAATCGGAGTTGGCTCAGCTTTTGCAAATCGTTGCTCGAGCGCCATGTGTGAACTGTTGAAAGACGCAAGCCAAGAACAGATTCCAGAGTCTAACAGGCTGAATATCTAGACCTGTCGGGGAGCTACAGCCAATGAGAGCGCAACACAAGGGTTAAGGCGGAAACCTGGGGGAGGGGTCACCTGTAACAAAAGGAATATTACTGTGTGTGTGTGTGTGTGTGTGTGTGTGTGTGTGTGTGTTGTTGTTGCACCTAGAAAACAGGCTATAAATAGTAAAGATTTGGAAACGACAACACCTCCTAACCTTCTTTTCTATGTCTTTTTTAGATGCAAATCTGGACACCAACAACTTTGAGCACTTGTTTCTGGCGGTCATCCATTTTTGGAAGAAAACATTTGGTCTAATGCTTGGTATAACGTCATGTCTCGTAACACTTCTCAGGTGTGTTTTCGTGACAAAACATAGTTTGAAGACTAGACGTACTCATCAGGGATTCCTCGAGGTGAAAGATCTTGTAGTGTGAAAACCACAACGACTTCAAGACTGGATTACAAGACGGAAAGTTGTGTAGTGTGAACAGTACAGAGATCTGACCGCTTGGAAAGTTGTGTAGTGTAAACTTAGCTTTAATTGCTTCGCTCCACTGCTGACTTCCTTTGATCCTCTGATCAGATGCACATCCACATTATTTTTTTCATTTGTCTAACACTGCTCGTTCGTCCCAGCTTGTTTAAGGTAAGTTACCCAAAATTATAAAACAAAACGTAATATAATTATTTGTTATTGTGATAAGATGTTACACAAGCTTAAAATGTATGAACACTAAAGATCCAAGTCCTGTAACTGCTGTTAGCTAACTTAGCTCACCTGCAGGTCCTCTTCCCTGCTATTGGGAGGAGAGGGCTCAGCTGTCGCTATTGAAAACTGTGCATATGAATGATTTTAACATTGGTAGAAGTCCGCAGGGGACTAAAGATCACTATTTATTATTTTTACAAGTCGTTTAGTAATAGCCACCTGTGATACCTTCATAAACTAAGAACCTGTCTTGGCTTCTTGACTTTAGACAGCTGTCTTTAAAAGGATAACAAAAAAGTATTTACTATCATCTTTATTTTGAGATATTTAGGCTCCCTTTTATCCTACATATGTGACATAATAGTATTGTCTACATCAACTTAGTTAACTTATTTTTATCATTACCTGAAGCATTAATTACTATTATTATGTGAGAATGTTTACTGTTGTATAGTTTTATATAAATAATATGTATATATATATTTTATATTTGCTCTGCTTATGTCTTTACTGACTGGAAGTTAGATTTTACATTCAAATCTGTTAATTTCAAAGGCCAAGCAAATCACACAATCCAGATAAAACATTAACCCTTTATGGGGCAAGTAACCATATTTAGTCACTTCCGCACACATTTAAAATGCCCTCCCCCTGCCTCCATTTGGAGTTGTAGAGTCATGTGGTTTTCTCTCAGCAGGGGATATCAAGCTATCTGACAGATATTGACATCATGGCATCTGACCAATCAGCAGTGGCCTGGAGCACCTCAAACACAGCCATCTTGCAGAAATCTTAAATGTTGCTTTTTTGAACCTGGCTTCTCCCACAGCTATGGTAATTACATCATAACTAAACATGGTAAGTTGATGTAACTCAAATTATTTGGTTGAATAGTTGTGTTAAAGATTGAGATTGTTGTTATTTGCATAGCATTTCTAAAAATTAGCATAATGTTTCGCTGAAAGCTTAATGCACCATATTTGATCATATGCCCCGTTCACCTAAGACTAGCATGAGTGGCACAAGTGTCAATTTTTAGACATGCCTTATGAATGTATGTTTTTTATTATAGTTAAATGGCATACACAGGTGCTTATTGTTAGTGTGAGGCCCAGTACTGTGTGAACTGATTTTAACCGCTAGCATGCAACCTCGTTCTAAATGGCAAAACACTGCTACAACACACAGAAGTTCACCATAATCTACAAAAGAACTACTTACATGTCCCTGTTCTGCAGGTATTCCAGGCAAAGTTGGAAGTAACACCATGTAAACCTATTCTGGTACAACCTCAAAATACAATTATGAACCTGAAATGAGCATAATATGGGCGCTTTAACAAATAAATCAAAGTTGGCTTAATATTGACTTAAAAGCATATTCCTTTTGCAGCTGTCTGCTCGGCTCTTTTATGGGAAGAGGGATACCGTTGTTGTTCCCGTAAACCCTGCCATCAGCGATGATGATAGCTCAGAGGAAGAAGACAACGATGTGGCAGATCCCGACTTCCTTCCACCCACCCACAACCTGGACATTGATGGCCCTTCTGCCAAAAGGAAGTGCGTGCGGCCTGCAGTGGAGGTGCTTGTAGATGAGGACCTGGATGAAAATGAGGACCTGGATGAAAATGATGACAATCAAGAGCTGGCACCAACAGCAAAGAGGCCCACCAACAGAAGGAAGCCAGAACCCCGGCAAACCCTCTGGAAGAAGGTTGACCTGGACAACCCACCCCTGCCTGAATACAGCACATTCCCCCAGACTTTATCCAAAGTCCATTTGATTATTTCAGCAGGTACTTCAGTCACGAAGTAATCTCGCACATAACATATCAAACCAACTTATATGCAACCCAGATGAACATCAACACCACCTTTACCACCACTGAGGAGGAAATTATGAACTTTGTGGCTATACTCATCTACATGGGGATTGCTGAGCTGCCCTCCGTTGATGACTACTGGGCAATGGACACATGGGTCTCCCAAGTTGCAAACCTGATGTCATCCAAGCGGTTCAAGTTATTGAAGAGGGTTGTCCACTTCAATAACAATGCTCAGATCCCTGGTAACAATGACCGCTTCTTCAAAGTCCGGCCATTGTTCAACTATCTGGTTACTGCCTTCAGAAGAGATCCCCAAGCAGTCTGTTGATGAGGTGATTGTTGCCTACAAAGGCAAAACTGCTGGCAACCTGAGGCAGTACATAAAATCCATGCCAGACAAATGGGGTTTTAAATTATTTGCCAGGGCTTCTCAGGATGGCTTCATTCACGACTTGATCATATACCAAGGGCAGACTACACTTCAGGCCCACGATGTCCCACTGACACCTGAACAACAAGTCATGGGTGTCACCAGCCAAACAGTCTCCGTCTTGGCCAGCACCATGTCCTCCTCCAGCCCCAAAACCATCTTTGCAGACAATTACTTTACTGGCCTAGAGATTGTGCGATACCTCAAGAGCAAGAACTGCCGGTACACAGGAACAGCCAGGGACAACAGGACTGGCAATGCTCCACTCAGGCCCATTAAAGAGATGGAGAAGAAGGCTGTCCCTCGTGGTACCTGTGACTACACCACCAGTGATAATGGGATCCTGACTGTCAGATGGAAAGACAACAAGGTTGTCACTCTGATGTCAACAGACATGGGGGTAGAGCCTTGGTCCTCATTCTACAGGTACTGCAGTGACACCAAGAGAAAAGAACAAGTGAGCTGTCCATATCTCATCAAGAGCTATAGTGCAAACATGGGAGGGATTGACAAGAGTGACATGCTGGTCCACCTCTACCGCACTCCCTTGAGAGCCAAGAGATGGTATATGCGACTCTTTGCATACGCCATTGATGTCAGCCTCACTAATGCCTGGATAATGTTTAGGAGTGACAGTAAGGCTCTTGGTGTGAATGATGGCCTGTCACTGAAGAACTTCAGGATCCAGGTGTTCAAGACAGCCAGTAGCTCAAAGTCAATGACATCTCATCCCCGCAGGAGCTCAGCACCACTGCCAGGCAGCTCCAGCACCTCTGCTGATATCCCCAAGCCTATCCGGGGACACCGCGGTCATGTGCCACACTACTCTGTGCGGTTTGATGTGTCACTGTTCCATGCCCCTGTCTACAGCAACAGCCGCCAGACCTGCAAGCAATGCAGCAGGAAGGGGAACATCATGAGGTCAAACCTTGTCTGCAGGGTCTGCCAGCTCCACCTGTGCATCAATGCTGAGCGCAACTGCTTTGTCAAGTACCATGAAGCAGTTGCCTAAGTGACTGAACTGGCCTGAACTGCACTGACACAAGAGAAGAAATAAGTTCATTATGCAGTGTTCCTAAATGGTCTATGACAGTGGCTAGTATTTGTACATCAGGAGAAAAAATGTTCTTATAGTTTTTATACATGAACTTTTTTAAAAACAAAAAAATGTTCTTATAGTTTTTATACATGCACTTTTTTTAAAACAAAAACAAAATATTTTGTATTCATGAAGTATTTATGATTTATTTAATTTTTCTTTGATCAATTATAAAGTTTGTTTCACATATTATTATTTATTTACAATTTATATGCCAATTTTATTTATTTTATTTACTTCTTATTTGGCAATATTTTGACTGTTACTATTGTAACAAGTGGGCTTGTTATCTGTTCCAGAAACGGTTTTGAACTGAATGTTATGTGTATGTGTATTTGTTGAATATGTGTTTTTCTTGTATGACAGTCAAGCCAGTATCAGAACCTCAAGACAGAGATGTCTCTAAATAAATGATCCTTGCAGTTTGTGTGTGTTTTTCTCATATTTTTTTAAATTCACTCTCGGTCATTTTTTTTTACCGTAGATGGGCAAGTGCTCATATATGGTAACTTCATTGACCTTGATTTGCAATCCAAAGATGAAAAATATTGATAACATTTTTTTTTTTTTTAAATGTCCTGTACCATCCCCCATTAGCTTTCTGAGGTTAAAAATTAGAATTTCCAAAGATTTCAATGAGTGCCCTATAAAGGTTAATACTATCTTAATTTTAAAAGGTTACAAATTCACAGGTTGTTTTGTATTAGTTAAGTACACTTTAAATAAATGAAAATGTGTAACAGTGATAATAGAACCGATGAATAACCACCCAGTGTCATAATTTTGCAAAAAGTGTAATGTCTTGTGTAAAAAGTGATGTCTTCAAAGTAGTGATGACTCTCAAAGTGTTCACTGCACAGAGTCTTGTTAGGAGTCCAGTTTTGTCTTCTCAAGTTGAGCAAACTGTCAGGGTTTTGGTGTTTTGTCTTATTGTGGTAGTCTTGTTTTTCTGTTGAGTTCTGTTTCCTGTTTTATTTTGTAGTCTGTCTTGTCTCCCTTGTCTATTTACTTACCGTGTTGGAGTTTGTTTGTTCTACCCCATTTTTGTCTGGGTGTTCCTGTTATTTTGACTGTTCCAGTTTTGGATTCTGCCTGTTCTGCTCGTACTCTGCCTGCTGTTTCAGGACACTTTGTTTGGTATGAACTGTGATTTATTATTAAATCTACTTACAAACCTACACTACCTGCCAGTCTCTGCATTTGGGTCCAACTCATTCTCTGTAGCCATGACAGAATAACCTGACCATAAAAATGGACCCAGCAGAGATGTCAGAAGATCTATGCGACTTACTTTTTGACCTGGTGGAGCTGAAGACCTTGTGGAAGGAGGCTACCAGTGAGTACCATAAGGAGTTAATTTTGTTGGAAGCTCGTGAGAAGGTGTCAAAGAAACCCTGGCTTTATGACTCTATTCCTGACTGGGCTAAACGTTTTCTTTCCACTCCAACTCCTCCACCTGCAAATGAGTTGTGTTTGTCTAAGCCTGTTAGCTCCACCAAGGCTCCTCAGGTTTTCGGCCTACTCCAGTGCCAGCTCGCCTAGCCATATTCCCTGGGAACCGTGGAGGCCGGAGACGGGGTAGAAGACAACATGGCTCCCGACGCCATGCCCTGCTTCACCCTTTTTTCAGCCCAGAGTCCTCGCTGTCCAGCGGCCTCGAGCCCGTGCTGTCCAGCGAGCCAGAGCCTGAGTTGACGTATGTTCCTGAGCTGACGTATGTTCCTGAGCTGACCAGTGTATCTGAGCCTAAGCTGACCTGTGTTCCTGAGCCTGAGCTAACCTGTGTACCTGAGCCTGGGCTAACCTGTGTAACTGAGCCTGAGCTGACGTGCAACCCTTCTGTTCCCGAGCTGACGTGCAACCCTTCTGTTCCAGAGCTGACGTGCAACCCTTCTGTTCCCGGGCTGGCGTGCAGCTCTCCTGACCCTGGGTTGACGTGCAGCTCTCCTGATCCTGGGTTGATGTGCGGCTCCTCTGACCCTGGGCCGAGGTGCAGCTCTCCTGACCCCGGGCTGACGTGCAGCCTTCCAGAATCTCCGCTGACATGCAGCCGTCTAGAGTCTTCCAGTCGTCCAGAGTCTTCGATGACCGCTCTTCAAGAATCTCCGATGACAGCTCTTCAAGAGTCTTCCAGTCGTCCAGAGTCTACGATGACCGCTCTGCTAGAGTCTTCCAGTCGTCTAGAGTCTTTGATGACCGCTCTGCTAGAGTCTTCCAGTCGTCCAGAGTCTTCGATGACCGTTCTCCCAGAGTCTGCACTGACCGGTCACCTAGAGTCTACGCTGACCAGTCTTCTAGAGCCTCAGCTGACCAGTCTTCCAGTGCCTTCATTGACTTCGACCTCAGAGACTGTGCCGTTGTCCGACACCTCAGAGACTATGCCCTTCCCTGGTACCCCTGAGACTTCACCCGTCTCCGGCATCCCAGAGACTTTGCCTTTGTCGGTCCGGCCGATTCCTGCTCCCCCTGTTTTGTTGGTGGTCCGGCCAACTAATGCTCCAGTTACCCTGTCGGCGGAGTTGCCGACTCCTGACCCTGTTGCCTTGTTGTCTGTTACTGATCCTGTTACCTTGTTGGCAGACACTGGCCCAGCTGACCCGTCGCCTGTCTCCAGCCCAGCTGACCCGTCGTCTGTCTTCAGCCCAGCTGCCCCTTCATCTGCTGAGCCTGCCTGGCCACCAGAAGGGATTCACCTTCACTGTCGGCCTTCAGAAGGGATTCGCCTTCGTTGCCGGTCTCCAGTGGGGATTCGCCTTCGCCGCCGGCCTTCAGAAGGGATTCGCCTTCGCGGACGGCATCCTGAGTGGATTGGCCTTCGCCGCTGCCCTCCAGAGGGGTTTTACCTTCGTCGACGGCCGCCTCGGAGTCCTCGCCGTCCTGCTCGACCTCCTGAAGGTCCTTGATGGCCTGTTTGGCCGCCCAAAGGGTTCTGCCTTCGCTGCTGTCCCCTGTTGCCGAGGCCTCTCTGTCCCCTGTTGCCGGGGCCTCTCTGTCCCCTGTTGCCGGGGCCTCTCTGTCCCCTGTTGCCGAGGCCTCTCTGTCCCCTTTTGCCGAGGCCTCTCTGTTCCCTGTGGCCGAGGCCTCTCTGTTCCCTGTTGCTGAGGCCTCTCTGTTCCCTGTCCCGAGTGGTCCCTCTCTGTTCCCTGTCCCAAGTGGCCTCTCTGTTCTCTAGCCCGTTTGACTTTTCTGGTTCCTCCGTTCGTCCCTCCTCCGGTTCCCCTCCGCCCTCCCTGGGTTGACTTTTGTTCTGTTTTTGGGACATCTGGGATCTGTCCCTTGGGGGGGGGGGGGTACTGTCAGGGTTTTGGTGTTTTGTCTTATTGTGGTAGTCCTGTTTTTCTGTTATGTTCTGTTTCCTGTTTTATTTTGTAGTCTGTCTTGCCTCCCTTGTCTATTTACTTCCTGTCTTTGTTTGTTTCCCGCCTTTTTTGATTGTTCTGCCCCACCCTGATTTGGTCCACCTGTTGTATCACCTGTCCCTTGTTAGTCCTCATTACCTCTTGTATTTAGTCTTTGTGTTCCCCTTGTCTTGTGTCAGGTCATTGTATTTTCTGTGGATGGTTTTCCGTGTTGGAGTTTGTTTGTTCTACCCCTTTTTTGGTCTGGGTGTTCCTGTTATTTTGACTGTTCCAGTTTTGGATTCCGCCTGTTCTGCTCGTACTCTGCCTGCTGTTTCAGGACACTTTGTTTGGTATGAACTGTGATTTATTATTAAATCTACTTACAAACCTACACTACCTGCCAGTCTCTGCATTTGGGTCCAACTCATTCTCTGTAGCCATGACACAAACACTGGTCCAGCCTGTCTGGATCACCTAATGTTAGAGGGAAACAATACAAACGTGTGTTGGGTAACCTTCAAAGACTTCTTATTTTGTCCTCGTTGGTCATAAAATGCCCAATGGAAATAATCTGTTTTACTAAGACATAAAACATGGAAACACAACAAGAGAGCAGGAGACTTTTTTGATCTTTTGGTTTTCCCTAAAGCGGAACTTTGGCCAGTCTGCATGCGTATTCAACCCGAGCAGGTTAGTAGGCCAGAGTAGGCCACTCTGTTTCATGTTTCTGTTTCCCCTGTCGCAAATTTGGGGCATCTAATGACAGAACTATAGTGTTTACCAGGCAAGGATTTAATAATTGGAAAACTGCATTGGAGAAAGAAGAGGGATTCAGCGAGGTGAAGCTCTGAGCTGCTGCTATCCGGCGCAAAGCTCTCAGCCTCCCGCTGAAGCTCCAACTGCATGTCGAAGGTGACAGCGAAATAGATCTGGGTCTGTCCTCGGCGGGCTGCGCTGCCGTCTGATATCGTGGCATCAGTATTAAATTGAGACAGTTTTATAACCGGTTAAAACATATTGTAAATAGCAGTCCACCTGAGGTCAGTTGGTTTTAGGGATGCACCAAATCCAGATTTTTGGGGTTCGGCCGAATACCGAATCCACTGGTTAAGATTCCCATCCTCAGTCCATTAACACAAGTAGACACATTAATGAAGTAAACAGTGACTGTCCTTTCGGATGTTTCATACGCAAATGTTCGATATTCTGTATTGTTTAGGGTCCTTGCCACCACAAGACAAATCGGCATTGCAAATTCAACATGTAGCTGGACTTGAATGGCCTTCTTTTGACTGAAAGTACTGCCAAACTACACTTTTTCTGCTCACGAGTTCCGTTTTCACTTTCTCACAGCCTACGGCATTGTAATCAACGGCCTCATTACGTCGACCAGCAGAATGTGGATGGCACGTAGTGCGAGCGTACGGTTCGGTTTTGTGGAAAAAAATTCTAAGGTTCGGCAGAAACCGAACCCCGTCAAAAAGCCCAATATTTGGCTAAATCCGAAGCCGAATCCTGGATTCGGTGCATCCCTAGTTGGTTTACACCTGATATGACCAGTATGGGTGTCCACATTAAAGCGTAACTCCTGCCAAAATGCAACCTAGGGTCTTTTTGTGAATGTACCCGAGTCAAACTTTCGTTCAAAAGCATATTTAGGGACGGAAGCGCCACTTTTAAGATTTACCGTATTCTCATTTTTCAGTCAAATGGCCTTTTGAATGGGAGTCCTAGGGGCACTTTTATGCTGGCCTCAAAATAGCTATTTTTAAAACACTAAGAAGGCTCCACACAACATGAGACTTTGCTCGAAGTAAAAAAATAGTCGAGGGAGGAGAGTAAAGATGGAAAGCTCCTAAAGCTTAGTTCCATATAAATGCACAGATAATTTGTTGTTTTGTCGTTAGTGAAAAACAATATTCACCTTGTAGTTGAAAAAGGAGCCCCATATAAGAATGACATTTCCTCCTATGGAGTCCGTTCATTCGCATTCTAAGATCGGCTATTTTTGGCTGGGAAAATGGCGGATAGTGTAAACAACAACTGCTAACGTGAGTTGCTCAAAACCTTTCTTTTTAGTAAACTCTGGGTACACAAACATTGTTCTCAATGCTCAAGTTCATGTGTAGAGACCCTGGTCATACTTCGAGCAAAGTTTCATGTTGTGTCGAGCCTTCTTAGTGTTTTAAAAATAGCTATTTTGAGGCTAGCATAAAAGTGCCCCTAGGACTCCCATTCAAAAGGCCATTTGACCGAAAAAGGAAGATACGGTAAATCTTAAAAGTGACTCTTCCATCCTAAATATGCTTTTAAATGAAAGTTTGACTCGGGTACATTCACAAAAAGACCCTAGGTTGCATTTTGGCGAGAGTTACGCTTTAACTGAACTGAGACAAACTTTTCAAAGTGGACTTAGGCACGGCTCATGTTCACACTGGTCTCTGTACAAGTGTACTCGGATCAGGGCATGTAACACTAGTTGTTGGTGCCCAACCATCATCTCTTACTCCCCCCCATTGAAATCACTCTAGGACCGGGGCTGACAGCAAGTCATATTATGCGACGCAAATCTGCTTGAAAATATGTCCAAAAGGCAAAAATACGGTCGGGAGATCAAGTGCAGTGACTCGGATTAGCATTAGCTGTAGTGTTGGAGAGCAGAGCTGAAGGGCTAGCCTGGTCTCACTACTGGCACCTGTCAATCAACGTGATCACGCCCTTAATTATGCAGAACTTTAAGCCTGAATATAACATATTCAGCCCCCCCAGAGTTGTTATGAAGGGTAAACTTAGCTTTAGAGACAAAAAAACGTTTTTTGTACCAGGCTGTAAACATGTTTTAATTCTGCAGTAAAGTGTGTCATTTTAACATAGCGGTATAGGGATATTGTCTTAATTCTGGAGCCAGCCTCAAGCAGCCACTCAATGAACTGCAGTTTTTGGCACTTCCACATGTGTTTCATTGCTCAGCACGGGAGATTATAGTGGTTATATTGTGGTTTTTATTTCTAGCTGTTGTGTGGAGCACTGCAGGCAGCCTCTGTGCTGGGGGTGTTGAGCAATCACAGAAAGAACACATTGTCTCAAACTGTTAACTGCGTTATGTGTGCTTGTGAACTTGCGAGTTCATTCTTCCAAGAACACAAGTCCGTTCTTTGAATTCTTGAGATTAAGAAACAGCCATGGAATACTACCAAGAGCCACCCACAGAGTGGGAGGTGTCATCACACTGGGAAAAAATGTGGACAGTTACCTATTAATTATTAATTGCATCTGAATACTTCATGTAAAAAGCTAGGCTATATGTTGAATAATATTTATTGTGTAACTTTGCATGTTTTTCATGTGCACAATGTCTTCTTTTGCCATTTCCAGCCACAACCGTAAAGTGTGATGCTATTGTGATTTTTTGGATTGGTTCTCCTGTTTGAATTTGCAGCGCCGCCCATCTGACAAGTAAATCGCCTCTCAAGCTGTCTGAGTTGCCACCAGTGTTGGGGAAGTTACTTTTAAAAAGTAGTGTTTGCTCGTTACTCGTTACTTCTTAAAAAAGTAATCCGTTACTTTACTTAGTTACCCCCTGTGGAACCGGGCTTTTAATGTGTATTAATTACAATTACAATTACATATTTTAGTAGCATATTTTGTTTGCTGCATATCCAGTAGACGTTTTGTGTTTTGTTATGATTTTAGATCTATGACCTCAGAATTATCTCATATTAAAGGTATAGTAAGTGATCCAGTACACGTTTTGTCAAATTCAGCGAATATCTCCTCATGGTCACCTAGCTCCCTATTTTATGTGTGCGCTGAAAAAAAACTGCCGGCCGGCCAGTAGTTATCTGTCCGTGAATTATAAGTTACATTACTTTGATAAATTAATTACATTTTAAATATGGTAACTTGTAATCAGTAACTTATTACATTTCCAAAGTAACCAACACTGGCTACCACTAGATATATGTGTCAGAGTTGGTATGAGATGAAAAAGTCTAGTGAGAAAAATGTAAGTGTGAGAAGGTGAACAATAATCCTGTTAGCAAGTGTGTGGAGTAGGAGCTCATAGCAGAGTGCACATCGGTCAACTCCTCCAGACTGCTACTCCAGCAGAGTTTCCTGTGGATGCCAGCTTCAGCATTAGCAGAGGAGCCTTATTCACAAAATATGCTCAGAGCTTACAGCTCATGATGGGAAGTCTGCCGTGCCTGTTTGGAACCACTGGAAACCTAAGTGTGCTGCAGAGGCTTGTAGCGGCTGTTGTTCAACACAGACTTCCTACTGCCAGTGACATTGGCCAAAAATAACAGACTCACAGGCTCAGTTGGTGCATGGGACTTTGCAGATTGCTGTTGACTACTGTGAGAATGGTTCACTGTTTATATTGCTTTAAAAACAGGGCCCTATTTTAACAATCTAAGCGCACGGTGTGATGCGCCTGGCGCAGGTGCGTTTAGGGCGTGTACGAATCCCCTTTTGCTAGTTTATACTGTGATTTATGCATATGTTGCATGCATACAAGGTTCTCCCATTATAAAGGGCCTTGTAAGGCACACACCTAAACATCCAACATCAATGTCTGAAAGTCATCTTACTGCAAGAAAGTCACACCTTTGCCACAGGTGCACCACAGTTGTGCCACAGCATAATTTGTTACAGTATAATGTCAGTATGGGGCTCTCAGCTTACACAATGGTATAATGTAACAAACTAATAATATTTCACTACAGTACTTTAGCATTTTGGGAGTATCTATACTAGGGATGTGCAATTAATCAGATTTACGATTTCGGCCCCTAACAATCACAAAAAATGATAATTTTGCACATTACGCAGTGATCCACTATATACACTCAGTCCGCCGCTATTAAATTGTTGTCATGAAGTCATAATTACATGACTCTGCAGAGCCGTCTGCTCCACTGAACTCAGACGAACGGTCATCCGCTCTCTCTCCTTTTTGATGGTGCAACTGGAACAATGACAGGACGTCACCACTCGCAAAGTCATGGCAACGAAATAAACAACAGCGCGGGTACAGCAGTTTCTCCTCAGGCAGACTGACATACAGCAGCAAAAAGCCTAGGCAGCTGATTTACCATGAAAACTGCATGAATTATGACAGCTACAGTAGCTTGAAAAATAGGGTTATGGGCACTGAATTTGATGAATTTTCTGTTTGGGTGAGACAAGAAGCTAACGTTAAAGTTTAAAAAAGTTTAAAACTTTCTCCAGGCTGGTGGGAATGCATAGTGCTCAAAACCAACATGAAAAAACATAGTAATAGTAAAGCATTTTTGTTTTGTTGCTTTACTGTGTGTAAAATGAGCGGTGAAGTTAAATCATCTGTTTCACGTAAAGGTATATTAAGGTACAAAAACTTGTTGAAACAAAACCTACGCCCATGTGTGAAACCATGGAGATGAACAGCGCCAGTACCCGGAGGTTCGCGTTTCCCTGCCGGTAAATCTCGGATGGATGAAGGGTTGAAAATTGGCAACTCTCCCCCTTTAACATTTAGCTTAGTGTTGTGCCATTGCAACCATAAACAACACTGGCTTTGCGTCATCCTCCCCAGCACCACCCTCTCGTCAAAACTCACATCCGGTTGCAAAAAACAGATGGCGTTGCCCGCATCGCCAAACTCGAGGCTCCAAAACGGCATTCCACAAACCAATGGGTGACATCACAGATGCAACGTCCACTATTTTTACAGTGTATTTTCTTGGATATTCTGTATGTGTGCTGTGTGTCTGATATTTTGGTGCTGTAACACTGTAATTTGCAACTTGTTTGTCACAAAGCAGCACAAATTAAGCTTGAAGGTAATGTCAAATGTATGGAAGAGGATTAGGGCAACATGTGAAAAATGTATTTGAGTTTGTTTCTGAGTTTAAAGTCAGAATTCTGAAAAAAAAAACTGTGACTTTAAACTCAAAACTCGAATACATTTTTCACATGTGGCCCTAATCCTCTCTGTAGAATGTCGATGGTAAATCGGTGCAAGACCTAACAATGTGATGATGAAGCAGCAGGTAACGTTCACTCACTAAGATCCCTGTCCAGTTCACCACAGGTTCTCCTCACAGCACCACTCTGTTTCTGGCCTCAGGCTGTTCATTCTTCTCAAGCATGCCTCTTCTCTGTATTTTAGATGACAGCAGTCATTAAATGTGTAGGAGTACATATTTTCATCCTAATTGGTATCAACACTGGCAGAAAGATTTTGTTGCAGTTGCCCTTGTTCGGTCCATCTCCCAAGCTCTGATTTTCCACTTTTTAATTAGAAGTGCAAATGTTGCCGTATACATTGGATTTTTTCAGAATATACACCTTATTAATCTATTTCTAACACGCTAATTATTATGGGTTGGCAGCCTAAAAATTGCTCTTCAAAACAGTATGAAATGATGCCCAGACATGCAGGAGAGTCATCTTGCTGTTTTGTGATAATTCCACAACAGCTCTTCCCAACTTTTCTAAGCCAGTTGCTTTATGGGTACTGAGTGTCTTCTAAGATATTCCATCATGACTTTCACACCTAATAACAGCTCAGGCAGAAAGAGAAAACACAGCAGAGGTTGGTCATAAATCACAACTGTGACTGCAAACAGTCAAGACAAATCTGCAGCGCGTTAATAAGAATTGATCAGAAACTTACTGTGGCGGTGATTGCCGTGACAAGAAGAGATTACAGTCACCCTGTTCTGATTTGTGCCGTCAGTGAGAGCCAATGAAATTATTATGCTAATTAGGTATTGTATATTTTACAAATACTACTGTTTTTTCACGCCTAAGGGTATATTCAGACAACCCAGAGCTCTCTGTAATAACACTGTGAAAGAAAAGGTTGTACAAACACAAGGTGTATGATACACATTGACGCAGGAGATTAAAATAAAATCATATCTGTCCGAGAATCCGATTTTTAATCCGCTGTTTGTATACATGTCTAACCTCTCTCAATGTCAGGGTTCGGAAGGTTACTTTGGAAATGTAATAGGTTACCGATGACAAGTTACCCTATTTAAAATGTAATAGTAGTGTAACTATTTCAATTACTTTATCAAAGTAAAATTTTTGATTACTTAATGTCGTATGAAAGTTTTCAACTGTTAACCATTTTCAAATGTTTAAACCTTACAGCAGTACTCAACACTGCCTACTGTTTGAAATTAATTAATAAAATAAAATTTTGAAGAACAGCCACCACAAAGTAAGACTTCAGCACCTCTTTTTAATATGAGATAATTCTGAGGTCACAGATTTAAAATCATAACAAAACACAAAAAGTCTACTGGATATGGAGCAAGCAAAATATGCTACTAAAATACGTCTTTAATACACATTAAAAGCCCGGTGTGTCACACTGAAGGAAGGCATGTCTTCACTATGACTGCTTGCAGCAACCTAACTTACATACCTGCAGATGTTTCCTGAGGTTGGACTTTCGCACGTTCGAACCCTTCTTTGATTTTTGAGTGAAATGTTTTTTATATTTCCAGCACTGGAACATGTTTTAAACTGTAGCCATAGTGGCAACTCAGACTGTTTGAGAGGCAATTTAATTGTCAGATGGGCGGCGCTGCAAAATCAAACAGGAGAACCAATCCAAAACATCAGAATAGCATCACACTTTACAGCTGTGTCTGGAAATGGCAAAAGAAGACATTGTGCACATGAAAAACATGCAAAGCAACACAATAAATATTATTCAACATATAGCCTTGCTTTTTACAGAAAATATTCAGATGTAACCTTTATTTTGTAATTAAATTACGCAACCGTTACATAGTTGCTCCCCAACACTGCTCACAGTCTGTGTATGTCAGAGGACCAGAAAGGAATGTCCTCCCGAATCCGTTGTTGTAGAACATAGTTCTTTTTTTTTGTGATTAACAATTCTTTTTTTTTTTTACAACATTCAATACATACAATTCGCAACATGAACTTTTCCATATTTCAACACCACCTTACATAAACATTCTGGTGCCTTCTGGGCTCTTTAGCCTGAACCAGATCCAAAAATCCCCACAGATGGCAAAGTTGCAAATATCCCAAAAATGTAGACCTAGGGATTCCAAATAGCTGTACCACGTCCTCAAAGGATTTCAATATGCCACCGAGATACAGATCCCCCAGTGTGACAATTCCCTTTTCCAACCAATCCCTGCAAAAAAGGGGAGATCTACCAATACATAACTTTGGATTTCACTGATCACTTGATGAAGTATTTAGATATGGATCCAGTTCAAACAGTCGGTCCAAACAACATTTAAGTGGGAGATTAACAGATGTGTTTTTGCCTCACCATATAGTTTAACAGACAGGCTTAATAATGGGGCAAGAACAGATTGCTCAATACAATACCAGGGTGGGGCTTTGAACATACACTTCTGAAACGACAGTACAACATGAATTCAGTAAGGCTACCATCCTAAGCTAAGTCCATGCAGAGGGGTTTAATGTTGGTATGCAGACCAAAGATCTTGGTATTAAAAAGGTTGTAGAAGCTGCATGTACTATAACGGACTGAGTCACCGCCCCATGGCATCCACCCTGACAACCGTCTACCTGCTAGAGCACTTCCAAAAAGAAGCTAAATCTGTGCGCGTTCATGTGGGCAGCCACCGCTTCATACCCCTACCGCCGTGATCAAAACCGTTTTTACTCCTTCCCCTTATTGAAATGATTGGAGGCATAAAGTTAGTGCACAGGGGTGTGTAAGTCCCTTCTCTCTAAAATGCAGTCTGAAGCTCTAGCACTACACTGTGTTCTAGTTCCCTCTGGCGACAAGTTGTGGAATCGCCGGAATTAACTCGTCAATTTAATCTGGGTTACATTAAAGCTATAGTGCCTAGTTTCTGTCGCCCCCCCATGTGGAATTCTAGGTAATGACAACAACACTGTCGGCGCGTCCACATGATACAGCCTTCCGTGATGGCGCACCCCCCCCCTCTTCCTTCCATGCAGTTGCTAGTAGCCAAGGAGGACACAAAGGATTTAAAAAAAAACACATATGGACTCTTCAGAAGAGGTCATTATCTTCACTCTAGCTTCAGCGCGGGAAAGTCACCAGACGCCACAATCTTCTGAGCAAAGCCGAGAAATCCAGAGAGAGTTGTGTTGAGCTAATAGTCTTAATTAGCTTTGTAGCTAATTAATTGATGCATTTTGCATTGGATTGAATGTAACGGACGTTCATTAATATCAAAAAGTTACACACTAAAGCTTTAATAATGAACATAATAAAATATGTAACAACTAGTGAGTCTAACTGAAAATGAAGGCAAATACAAGTACTCACCTATCATTTTCACACTCCCCCTGCTCGCTTTCTGCTTAGATTAGTGTTAGTAAAAGCCCCAATGAGCTTTTTTCTCATGCTATTTGGGATGATCCACAATATTTGTCAAATACATACTCACATCTATCAGTTAAACATGCACAACATGTTTCTACACATTGCTTCTGAACTTGAAAAGAACAAGAAAGTTATTTACAGCAACACAAAAAGATACCAGTGGATACCAGTGGGCTGTGGTTTATGGCTTTTCGATTTATAAAAATGTCTGTCAGTGGGATGTTTAATGTGCTTTAAGTAATAGAGTTTTGAGTGTTTTGTTTCATGACACATTATTGCCAATGATGTAGCACAGAAACCAGCAAAGACAGGCGGGCCAAATCTGAAGAATTTCCCTCAAGGTATTCCTGAGATATTGCATTGATGAGAATGAAGCGGACAGACATCCCAAAAATATAACGCCTCCATCTAACCCTAATATCAGCAGATTACATGACGAAAATGTTAGGAGGAAATACAATGAGAAAAACCCCAGATATTACTGGTGTGCTACAGTGCACACATCTCCCCAGCTGCACTCACTTCTGAAGCCTTGGCAGTCCATAACCAGAGGCACATCACAATCAGTAAGAACAACACAAGATCAATAAATCATCTCCTTGAAATCCCAGAGCACAAGTGAAGAATAATCTGCCAAATGAATCAGGACATGTCTCCTCTGAGTGTTATCCCATGAAGACGGATATATAATTAACGTGCCTTTGGCTTTCATCTCCTTCATCACAGCCAAGTGCCACTTCCTCAGCAACTCTGGCTTTATCAAATACCCACGTTCCCCTCCATGTCACTCCACTCTATTCTTCACTCCCTCACACACACACACACACACACACACACACACACAAACAGGCACTCTGCATCTTACTCGAGCAGCAAATTAAAATGGGTACTCTTTTCAAGGACCAGCTGCTGACCTTATCCTTCTGATACTAATGAGATAGAAGAGGTATTAATATTTCTGAAGGAAATAACTTTGGGTTGCTGACTTTAAAGCAACAACATGTGACATTTTCATAAAAAATAAATGTTGGCTTTTCTTCTTTCTCCAGAATATACAGTAACACTCAATAATAACACAACTTACAGGCAGGTTGATGATTTTCACTTCCTGCTCTGAAACCTTTTTGCACAGGGATCAATGCCTTTCACGTCATGTGTTTTTTTGTGAATAAATGCTGTACTGTCTAATTGACAAGCAATGTTTTTGAAGAGCAGGTTAGGAAAGAAAAGAGTAATGAGTGCACAGTGATAAAGGTGTTACCAAAAGATGCTACAAATTCATTTAGCATTTAGAAAGAAAGAAGGCATTCCTGCTGTGGGGATAGGCTGAAATAAACGCCATCCCCTAATGGAGGAAGAGAAAGATTGTCTCATACTATTTTCCCCCCACCCCCTCTCTGTCTCTCTCTGTTTCTAACTCTCTCCCACACACACAAAGCTGTCACGACTGCTGCTCAGGAAAGCACTGTAGTCCAACAGCCAGCCTCAACAAGACAATTGCAGGAAAATAGAAATCAACATTGCAAAACGGCTCCAAAAGAAACTTCCGAGTTGTGAATGACAGGCAGCTAAAGGTGATGTAATGCACAGGATACACCTACCCTGAATGCTAAATAGCAATAATTATAGAATGTTTATCTGAACACAGTTCATGGTGAGGTTTAATATATGTTGGAATGTAAAATGATGCTAATAGTTCACATTCTCAATTCAAGAGCTAAAACAATTGTCACTTTCTCACAGCCGTTAAAGCCCTCATGTGTGAATAGTTATGGGATAGCAGAATGCAATCTGCCGCAGCATATTCTTTTATTACTAACACTAAGAGTCATCATAGTCAGACATGTTAAAATCATGCAGCAAAGGTAGATAAATAAACAGTGTTGAATGGGGTATTAGGTCATCCAAATATAGAAGAATATGGCCTTTGTATTTGCTAAGTAGTAAGCAGGGTAGTCATAATTTACTGTAGGTTTTGTAACCCCAGATTCTATGCAAACTGCATCCAAACGTTTCAAAATGTGTGATAAGATTTAAAACAAGTGTGAGAATTTGAAAATGTAAAGTAAAGATGGCACAGAGAAGACATAAAAAAGTATCTCTAATAGTGGTAGATATATAAAGGAGGCAAAGGGGAAATGTATTTTATATAAGGTAGAGTTGACTATAAGCCTGTCATATGAAAATGAATGGGGCTGCAACTGATGACCGTAGCTGTTGAGAACTGAAGTTACTCTCCTTCCTGTGTGTGGCCTTTATGGGAAGAATACATAGCTTAATAAAAAAAGGGGTGGGTATTTGTATTTCAATGTGCCCTAGGTTTAGTTTATTGTGTAATTTCTATAATGTACCTGGACTGAACCAAATACTGGTAAAAATATCATAAAATATTATGTTTGAGTCTTATGCCAGTTATTAGCCTGGTCGTTAGAGAACGGAGGAGTCAAAATGTGCCTTCATTAAAAAAATGGTTCCATTTATTTCTAAGAACATCATATGAGATAATGTTATTGATAAGAAGTAAGACAAGTTTCAAGTATAAAGAAAAGCTGGGGCGGGGGGGATTGAAAGCTGTGGTTTTGCTACTGAAGGCTGTTTAACAAAATTCTGAATTTTCTTGAATATTGCACATTGCATAAAGGAGTTAAATATAACTTTCTCAACACACTCAGACACACACTAGTTTTATATATATATATATATATATATATATATATATATATAAGTGTTGACTGGGATGTTTCTCACATAAGGCTGACTTCCAGTTGCCAGTAGGTGGTGCTATAGCTGTCACTCAACACATACTGTAGATGTCCCCATGCTTATCAAGCAGATCAAGTCTGGATCAAATCATCTAAAGTTGAGTTACAACAGCTTTCTTTTTAATGGCTAAACATGCCGCCTCACCATGGCAACAGCATTCTCTGAAAACTGAAAAGCTTTTTTGCATTGTTAAGGTCTTTAGACTTTAATGACCAAATTGTAAATGATCAAGTTCACCTGAATAATCTGATCTGATTGATACAATAGGGCCTTGGCACCACTTGTTGCCTCTGGCACTAAATAGTATACATTTATATTACACATGAAATTAAGAAATTTAATTTAATCATCCGTGTTGACCTTTGGATGGAATAGATAACATAACAATGTGGACGAAGGAATTGTCACTTGAATCCAAAAGTGAAAATTGTAAACATTATTTTACAAAAAAAATAGGAAATGGAGCTACATTGTAGTTCAGTTTTGGGGGAAGGTTAAGGCTGTAAGATGATTATAATTAGGGCTTGGGTAATGTGATCAAAGTTGGACCATTGTGTAAGAAATGCTGGTATTGAGATTAAATGGTCCTGATGTTGTACATATAATGACACATGTAAACAAGTATTATCTGCGATATTATCTGTGCCTTTTAGATTTGATTGGTGTGCAATACCTACAAACTAAGAGGTAAGCAGTTGTACAGTGAGGAATTTGACAAAGGTTATCTTACAACTGCTCAGCTTGATGATAGAAAGCGGTATAATGTCTTTGAAAGACGAAATTATTGCAGCTATTGTCTCTCGTTTGCCATTGTCTCTGGAGCTCATTGGCACTTGGCACCAAGAACCGCTGACCGGTCAACTTCTGTTGATGCCACACAAGTAACAACAGCATTGAATCTGCAAAAGTAGCCAAAATAGCCTGGATGGATGGAGATTGAATGTTGAAACAGTGGCAGAATCCTCAGTCTGTCCTGTGCCAACAATCATCTCTCTGTGGCTGCAATGTGGAGTCAGACTCAACCATTTAGAAGAAATGTTGTTGCACAGATGCTTCTGTACGTTAACATGCATGTGTTTCAAAAGACAATACTGTAAACAAGCATACATTATGGTCCGTGCTTCACCCTGAACAAAATGGATGTTTGTCCAAAAAATTTACTTCCAACTGAATAACTGAATTGAAAGTGATACCATTCTGTAATATCTGAAACCTCAACATGATGCAATTGCAAGAGTATGCTTCATAATCATTTTCAATCCAAGCTTACTGGCCTACTTACCACACTTTTCCACTCTGCTCTCCTTCAACCAAAATTCTGCATTTTCCTGTCTTGTTCCTATGAAAGAATTATTGGCGAGTATGTAAGAAAATACTGTCTTAACGCTTATTGCGTGGTTTTTTTCAATGGCTCTGTGGGGGTCAGTGTGCTGAGCGATGAGAAGCAAAGGAGAGGCGCGGAGCCAGGAGCTGCAGAGCTAGTGCAGTGTTAGTGGGTGCAACAGGGATTAAGGGCACTACAGACTGAGTCTGGTAGATAGAAAGGATTTAAGGAAGATGTATGGGGTTCTGAGTGGTGAGTAAGACCTGACGGCTGTGATTTTGGCACAATTATCCCCCTTTTTATTGTCACTGATCTGTACTGCACACTGGCTTTTTCTCCCTTGATGCCTCATATTATACTACAGGTCTTTAAATGGGGAATGGATGAAGGTCACTCTGTAATGTAAAAGACAAGGCACTACAACACAGAAGCAACAACACACTCCATTTAATGGCGGCAGGCACTCACCCAAACACTGGCATGACACTATCAAACATTCTGCTTGACTCCTGGTTTTTGTTATGCATGCTGCTTTTACAGAACAAATTAAAGGGACCTGTGAAATATATTTATTGTTAACATAAATATATTTATGCAGCCTTGTTATTTTTATATAAAAATGGCCACATTATAGAATAAGGCCATCAACATAAAGTGAAGCATGAGTTCAACTAGCACTTTTTTTAAACAGTAGCCTAAACCGTGTCGGTTCTTAATGGAAATATTAGTTTTTCCACTTGAAATTAAAGTGCAGTACTTTAAATACAATGGAAGAAATATGGCTCTATCTTTTATCAAAAGGAAAAGTGCCACTGTGTTATTTAAAAATAAATAGAAATAAAACATTACGTGCAACATAACCCAAACCCACACTGTACACTGTTTTCAAAATAAAACGGATCTGTTCTTTATATTTTCATGTTACTCTGCAAGAAAAATACAGTTTGGGATTTACTGTGTTACTGAAATTTCAGGGAGAGGGGATACTATAGTTCAAGTAATGTTACTTTACTGTAATTATATAGTAAAATCCCGCAGCCTCTACGACTGCATATCCTTGGCTTTAAACTCGGCCAAAGCTTTAGTTGTGAATCTGCATGGAGAGGCTGTAAAGATGCATGTGTAGTGGCTTACTTTAAAAACTCAACTGAACTCAACAGAAAATCACCATTTATTTATTATTACCATTTATTGTTGTTAGTGTTACAGGTAGGTAGTTACTGAGCAGTTAATTGTACAGTTCTGCACTTGTATGAAGACTCTATGTCACCCCTTTCTCTCTATGTCTCCCATCCTTCTGTGACTGTACACCATCAAAAGAAATTTCTCTTCCAAAAAAGCTGTATTTATTTTGTTCACATTCCTCTCACCTTGAGCACATATGAGTGATTTGTTTGCCGTTGGGTATCTGCTGCCTTTCCAGTAAGTGTAATTGAATGGCGGCTGACCAAACCCGATACATTGCAGCATAATTAACTACTTCATTAAGCTTAGCTACTCCCAGGAAGCTAGTAGACCAACAGAGCACATGTATTTGACTCCATTCTCGCTGACTGCCAAAGGAGACTGTATTTACGTGCCAATTTCACACTGTGCATCAAAATATAGTTATAAATACTTACTGTACACAACACTCTATCCTTCGTTATGTAGCAATATAATAATGTTGAAAAAGAAAATGGCAGTTCATTTCTGAACCTGCATTACAAATTAAATATGAGCAAACTACATGACTTGGGACTCATATAGACTCATTTCATAGGGCAGTTTTTCCATTTAAAATGTGAATACAGTATTGAAAATACAAATGCTTTGCCTAGAGCCTTCAGACAGGGTGTGTCTCAATTAAGTCAGTGTTGGAAGTTTGAATGAATGGAAACAAGTTGTCTGACTTCAAACTTGGTTTAATGACCATCGAGGATGCAACATAACAGAACGGCAGTCACACACAACTGGAGCTACATGTCCAGCCAGCCTACAGAGTAACACGCATGCGCAGAATAACTTCCTACTAGTACAGCACCCGCAGCAGCTCAACATAGACTGTGAACAACATATACTGAACACAGTGACTGATCTACAGTGTGAAAATGGTGTCGGAAATAAAGTCAAACGACTTTGGAAGAGGCTTAGGAGCAGTAGACCCCTCCACTTCTGATATATTTTGAATATGAAAATATGAATATACACTTCATAACCTAAAAAGAGCCTGCATTTCAGGCTTATGAGCATAGGCTACTTTATGACAATCACCTAACAGATAACTGATACAAAATTTTAGGACTTCTCCTGAAATACAATCAGTCAGAATAGGCCAGCACAGGATGAACAAACGTTTCATCACCCCTTTCTGAATGAAAATTACTTATTTTGTCTCTTTTGCTTCATACCAGACTGTACCAGATTAGGAAGGTATTTATCTATAGCTCAATCACAGCATAGTTAAAAATGTATATAACAAAGCTACTGAAGATTAGATTGAGGTGAGTATTCCTGTAATTGATTTGCACATATTTCTGGGCAAGTCCATTGTGCAGCAGACATCTCCTTGTTTAGGTTATGAATACAAAATCATGTTAATGTCGCAGAAGAGAACAATGGCAATGATTAAATGTGTGGTTGTGTATGCATTATTTTGCTCATTGGCATGCTAAAGAGACGCTTACTTTATCCGCAGCATATGGTGGATTGCAACTTTACTAATTTTGACATTTTCATGACAGTGACAAAGGGAAGTTAAATTGCACCAGTTTTGGTAGTTCATATGTTCACATAAATAATGATATCAAAGAAGCCAGGATGTCATTCATTTACTAAGACAGAGGAGACCCACCTGGGGAGAAAATACAAACATGGAATAGAAATAGAAAGAAAAGGTAGTGTTCTGCCCATAGACAGTAAAAATAATAAACAGAGCTTCTGAGTCTGAAAAGTGAAGCCAATGCTGAAGCTCCTTAAAGCTGCATTCTCTCTAACTACCAGCAGGGGGCGACTCCACTGGCTCCAAAAGAAGTCTGTTTCTATAGAAGTCTATGAGAAAATGAGCCTACTTCTCACTTGATTTATAACCTCAGTAAATTTTTCTTAATGAGTTTATGTTCTCAATTAGGGATCGACCGATGATGGTTTTTCAAGGCTGATACTAGTAGTTAATGAAACCGATAACCGAGTCGATATGCATTTACAGTGAAAATGAAACTCTTTAAGTCAAAATTAAGATTTTGGAATGTTACAAACTCCAACACAAACATTTGTTTAAACGCTTTAAGCAATTATTTAATAAATTAGAACATAACACAGTAAAAAGATAGTCAGATAGTGTTGTGGGCGGGACATTAAGTCAGACTCAGTGGTGAGTGAAACCGAAGCCAAGAGACAGACACAGAGCTGTAGCCAAAGTAGCACACTTTTTAATTAATTAACTTTATCTGTTATCAGACAAATAAAACGCTGATACAGATAATCTGCAACCTGCCAAAAAACGGGCTGATAATTGGCCAGGGCCGATAATCGGTCTATCCCTAATCTTAATCGCTAGTCTTAATCGCTAGTCTTCTTCAATACAGCATGATGTTTATTTAGTAAATGATGGTCCCATTTATTTTAAAATAGACGATAAAGCAGGGGAGGCTTTAGGACCTGTCAATCAGGACAGAGGCTTAGCAATGCTAACCATGCTAACACTGTGGACATAAAAATAAACCTCAACTTGTTTTTGGCTGTCCATGTTTTCATAAACTTTGACCCTCTCACTGTGTTTTCACTTCAACAAAGTTAGTTGTAACATTTGGTTGCCTAAAAATGTCTTGTTCAGGGCGCCTGGGTAGCTCACCTGGTAGAGCATGCGCCCCATATACAGAGGCTTAGTCCTTCCTGCAGGGGCCGCTGGTTTGGTTCCGACCTGCTGACCCTTTGCTGCATGTTGTTCCCCCTCTCTCTCCCCTTTCATGTTTAAGCTGTCCTATCGGCCTAAAATGCCAAAAAAATTATGCCAACCATGCTAGCTAGCTACTGCTAGCATTAGTTGGTAACTTCTGGCTAGCTGGAAAAGACTGCCGAGAGAAATGACGACAGTACCCGGAGGTCCGTGTCTACTTGCGAGGAAAATCTCCACCACTTCAGAAGGATTGAAAAAAATCGGCACCTTTCCCTCTTTAGTGTTTACCTTAGCGCAGCGCCATTGCAACCATAAACAACAATGGCATAAACAAGATGGCGAAACACGTATCGCCAAACTCGAGGCTTAAAAACAGCTGTCCACAAACCAATGGGTAACGTCACGGATGCTACGTACCTACCTAGACTATTTTTACAGTCTATGGTTGTGCCCATCTGCCTCAGACAGATGCCATGGGTGCTGATGATCCAAACCTAAGCCTAACAATTCAAGGCTTCAAACCTGCTCTTGTTTAAAAGCAGGTATCTCTCTTTATCATCAAACCTGGTGGCAACATTGATTTTTCCAGTATGATTAAAGTTTCCCTGGTGAAGTCAGGGTGGAGCATCAAGGGTGACAACTCTCTCTCTCTGTCTGCAGGGACCTTCCTCTCACTACTGGGATCACTGCAACTGCACTATAATCATTTGTCACATCAAAAGCTCAGTTTGACAGCATATATTTGACAGTGACAGAGTGTCCAGTGTGACAATGGATGCAAGGGAGGTAGAGGGAGATAACAGAACAACAGTTAAGAACAACCACTGTACGTCCTGGTGAGAAAAAAAGAGGGAAAAAAACACATGATGAGATGACAATGCCCTGGCTGGCTGTGGAAATCAAAGGGTATATTTTCAGGCAGGGGAAGAAAAGAATGGCTTCATCTCTACTGAGTAATATGTGACTGTCCCCATGTCTACCCTTCCTCTCTGTCTCATGCAGATTAATACCAATAACTCAGGCATAGCCAGCCTTTGTTCTAATGTTGTTTTAGGCAAGACATCAAGCCATTTTATCAACCATCATCATAAATTGAGTGTGCAACAGTGTCTCCTGCACTGACGTTGTAGATTAAACAGGTTTTGGATATCAGGTATGTCACTCACTGGCAGCAAATCTTTTCAGTGCAGAGGAAATTAAAAATCAACGCATAACAGTGGAAAACAAACTGATTTCCCAAATATCATTGAGTGAACCATCCAGATAATGCTGGACATAACAAAGACTGAACGTCCACCACTTCCATAACTGCTGCACACATATGGACAGCAATGCAAAGACAAGAACCCACAGAACGATAATTTCTACCATTTAAGTGCCAGTTAACCAAAACTAAAGAAACATAACCCTTTGTATTACTTGTATGATGATTAAATGGAGCTTCACAATTTCGATTCAATTGTATTTATAGTATCAAATCATAAAAAGAATTATCTTGAGACACTTTACAGATAGAGTAGGTCTAGACCACACTATAATTTACAAAGACCCAACAATTTCAGTAATTCCCATAAGAGCAAGCATTTAGTGGCGAGGAAAAACTCCCTTTTAGACAGAAACCTTGAGTGGTGCGTAAAACTTCCTTTTAGGGAGAAACCTTGGACAGACCCAGGCTCTTGGTGGGCAGTTGTCTGCTGGTGCTGGTTGGGGGTATGATGAACAGTGTCAATTATAAACACAATAAATACGCATGACATAGCAGGGCATAGACAGACATAGCAGGGCACTGCAGGGCGTAGCTGCACGTTGCAGGGTGTAGTAGGGCACTGCGTGGCGTAGTAGGACACTGCGCGGCGTAGCAGGGCACTGCAGGGCATAAAAGGGTGTAGCAGGGCGCCTAGCAGGACCACAGCGACAGCTGCAACCATGACTTAGGTGCCACCCTAATCCAGGGAAAGGGAAGGGCTCCAGGGGAACAAGCACCCCAGAGCTAGGTTAGTAACAAGTATTTGCCCACAGATGAAAAGAGAGAGGAGAGAGGAGCTCAGCGTGTCAAAGTAAGTCTCCCGGCAGTCTAAAACTATAACAGCATAGCTAAGAGCTGCAGAGAAGCAGAGAGAGGGAGGGAGCGCGCCGTGAATGAAGCTACACACCCTCCCCCACCGGTCTACGAACGCTGCAACTCCTCACTCCCTAAATATAAGCTTTCTATGAAGAGAAGCAGAGATAGGGAGGGGGCACGCCATGACTGTGGCTACACACACTCCCACGCCAGTCTAGACGAACGCTGCAACTCCTCATTCCCTAACTATAAGCTTTATTAAAGAGGAGAGTTTTAAGTTTACTCCTAAATGTGGTGACGGTGTCTGCCCCCAGAACCCAGACTGGGAGCTGGTTCCACAGGAGAGGAGGCTGATAGCTGAAGGCTCTGGCTCCCATTCTACTTTTAGAGACTCTAGGAACCACAACTAACTCTAACTGGGAGCGCAGTGCTCTAGTGGGACAATAAGGTACTATGAGCTCTTCAAGATATGATGGTGCTTGACCATTTAGAGCTTTGTAGGTCAGGGGAAGGATTTTAAATTCAATCCTGGATTTTACAGGAAGCCAACGCAGAGAAGCTAATACAGGAGAAATATGATCTCTTTTCTTAGTTCTTGTCAGAACACGCGCTGCAGCATCCTGGATCAGCTGGAGAGTCTTAAGGGACTTAGTTGAACAACCTGATAGTAAGGAATTACAGTAGTCCAGCCTGGAAGTAACAAATGCATGGACTAGTTTTTCAGCATTGCTTTGAGACAGGATGTTCCTAATTTTGGCAATGTTACGAAGGTGAAAAAAGGCTGTTCTTGAGGTTTGTTTTAAGTGGGTGTTAAAGGATATATCCTGATTAAAAATAACTCCTAGATTTCTGATAGTAGTGCTAGAGGCCAGGGCAATGCCATCCAGAGTAGCTATATCTTTAGATTATGAGGTTTGGAGGTGTTTATGGCCCAGCACAATAACCTTGTTTTGTCTGAGTTTAACATCAGAAAATTGTAGGTCATCCAGGATTTTATATCTTGAATGCAAGCTTGAAGTTTAGCTAACTGACTGGTTTTGTCAAGCTTGATCAATAGGTATAATTGGGTGCCATCTGCATAACAGTGAAAGTTAATTGAGTGTTTTCTAATAATATTGCATAGAGGAAGCATATATAAGGTGAATAGAATTTGTCCAAGCACCGAGCCTTGTGGAACGCCATGGCTAACTTTAGCGTGCCTGGAGGATTCATTTTTAACATTAACAAATTGAGATCGATCAGAGAAATAGGACTTAAACCAGCTTAGCGCGATTCTGTTAATGCCAATTAAATGTTCCAGTCTCTGTAACAGGATGCTATGGTCAATAGTGTTGAATGCAGCACTAAGATCTAATAAGACAAGTACGGAGACAAGTCCTTTGTCTGAAGCAGTTAGAAGGTCGTTAATTTTCACCAGTTCCGTCTCTGTGCTATGATGCATTCTAAATCCTGACTGAAAATCCTCAAATAAACTATTGCTATGTAGAAAGTCACATAACTGATTAGCGACTACATTTTCAAGGATCTTGGAGAGAAAGGGAAGATTAGATATAGGTCTATAGTTGGCTAAGACCTCAGGATCGAGGGTGGGTTTTTTCAGAAGAGGTTTTATCACAGCTACTTTAAATGACTGCGGTACATAACCTGTTAATAAAGACATATTGATCATATCTAGTAATGAAGTGTTAACCATGGGTTCCGCTTCTTTAAGTTGCCTAGTTGGGATGGGGTCTAAGAGACAGGTAGATGGCTTAGCTGAAGAGACCTTTAACATTAATTGTTGAAGGTCTATAGGATAAAAGCAGTCTAAGTATATGTCAGGTCTTGTCGTTCTTTCTAGCAGTCCTGCATTTAAAGGTCAATAGAAGTTGAGAGCAAAAGGTGATGAATTTTATCTCTAATTGTTATAATTTTATCATTTAAGAAGCTCATGAAGTCCTCACAACTCAGAGCTATAGGAATAGATGGTTCAATAGAGCTGTGACTCTCTGTCAGCCTGGCTACAGTGCTGAAATGATACCTTGGGTTGTGCTTATTTTCTTCTATTAATGATGAGTAATAGGCTGTTCTAGCATTTCTGAGGGCCTTCCTATATGTTTTCAGACTATCTTTCCAATCTAAACGAGATTCTTCCAGATTGGTGGAACGCCATTTACTTTCCTAAGTTTTCACGAGGTTTGTTTTAATTTGCAAGTTTGGGAGTTATACCAAGGTGCTAGTTTCCTTTGCTTCATCATCTTCTTTTTGAGAGAAGCAACAGAGTTTAAAGTCGTCTGTAGCGAGGCTGTAGCACTGTCTGCAAAATTATCAACTTGGGAGGGACTAAAATTAACATAACATATAATAACATAACATAATATAACATATTGTTATATTAAGGCACAGCATTGAGTTATATGCTTTTGGAGTAACTTTCTTAAAGTTAGATATAGCTAGGCATCTAGTGTAGAAGCTTTTATCTAATTTTGTATAGTCTGGTAGTAAGAATTCAAACATTATTAAAGAATGGTCTGATAATAAAGGATTCTGCGGAAATACTATTAAATCTTCAATTTCGATGCCATATGCCAGCACAAGGTCGAGGCTGTGGTTAAAGCAGTGAGTGGCCTTACGCATTCTCTGACTGAAACCAATTGAATCTAGTAGTGAGTTGAAAGCAGTACTAAGTCTATGATTGTCAATGTCCACATGGATATTAAATCCACCTACAATAAGTACTTTGTCTGATTTAAGGACTACACATGATAAAAACTCATATAATAATATAAAAATTTCATATACGGATCTGGAGCTCGGTAAACAACAACAAATATAATTGGCTGTAATGTTTTCCATGTTGGATGATGAAGATTAAGAACAAGGCTTTCAAACGAGTTAATATTTAGTTTAGGTTTAGGATTAATTAACAGCTTGAATCAAATATGGCTGCAACTCCCCCTCCTCGGCCTGAGCCTCGAGGAATTTGAGTATTATTATGACTGGGAGGAGTGGATTCATTTAGACTAACATATTCTTCATGGCACAGCCATGTTTCAGTAAGATAGAATAGATAAATTATCTGATATTAAATTGTTTACTAGTACTGCTTTAGAAGACAGAGATCTAATATGTAATAGTCCACATCTAATTTTCCTATTCTGTTCTATCATTGCAGTAGTTGTTTTAATTCCAATTAGGTTCTTAAGTATAGCTCCTCTTTTTTTTTTACCTTTGATTTAACTGATCTGAGTCGGGGGACAGACACTGTGGTTATGGGACTATGAGTGGCGACAGCTCCAACGGAAGCACAGAAAAGCGTGTAGCACTGCACCTCTGATTACTGATTTCATGGTTTATGACTGATAATAGACTTGGTCAGATTTCTTGATATGAGAGCGGCTCCGTCCAAAGTGGGACGAATGCCGTCTCTGCTAATCAGACAAGGCTTTCCCCAGAACACCCTCCAGTTATCTACTTAGCCCACATCATTAGCTGGGCACCACCCCGACAACCAGCTTTGGAAAGATGACATGCGGCTGTCCATGTCATCGCTGATCTGTTTTGGCAGGGGTCCAGAGAAAACCGTCCGACATTGTCTTTGCATATGCACAAAGTGACTTAACATTAATTTTACATCAGCCGCTCTGGCCCCAGGGACACACATGACCGCGGCTGCTGGAGCCACCAACTTCACGTTCCGCAGTATAGAGATCCCAATAACCAGAGTTAGCTTCTCAGGGAGGGTATCACTGAGTGGGGAGAAACTGTTAGAAAGGTGAAGATGTTGGTGGTTAGCCATAGGCTCCGGTTTAGAGCGACCACCGCCATGTGCGCTCCCCGGTTTAGAGCTAGCGCTACGCTTCCTTCGTCACCCACTCGCCTGGCTGCTCAGGGCCTGCCAGGGGACTGCTAACAGAAGCTACAGTATGTTGGCCCGCACCAGCTACGGAGCGCTGGCTAGCTATACGATTTTGATTGCACGGTGCAAATTCAGGGCTTTTCTTTTAAAAAAAAGAAAAGAAACCACAAACAATAAAAGCATGCATCCTCAGCAACCACTCCCTCTGGAAATACAGTACATGTTAAAAAACAAAATATATATGACAAGCAGTTGTCATAAGATGACCCCTGAAATACAAATGTATCCATTATACCTGACCCACTAAAGGTTTATGATAGATGTTTTGATGATAGATAACTTTTACCCATCATCAATAAATGCTCCGCTCTCAGCATCCCAAGGACAGATGAATCACAGCACTGCCATTTAAATTCCATTCAGAGGTGCCAACATCCTGAATGTATGACTGGTTACATTTTCAGATATTACTAGCCTTGCAATGATAGGACCTAAAACATTCAGGGCTGTAACAGGTTTTGATTCATTTGACTACCAATAATTAACAATGCAACTTGCACAGTGCAAGTGTGTGCCGAGAGATCGAAGTGTGTGAACAGGAGTGTCATTTACGTTGCTGGAATAGACTACAACACAGATATGTTCCTCTCCTTTTCTTAGGTATGCAAAAAGACTGCAGGCTACATTTCTGCACCTGCACGTTCAATTCATTCAGCTAAATGAGTTTAAATCCTGAGTGAGCGTTTCTGCTGTGGTGGCATTTAGTGATAAGAGAGAATGAAAGAGAGTAGAGACATGGGTTGTTTGAGAGAGACTGCATCTTCCAATCATCAGAAAACAGTTTATATGTATTTTTACATACACATATACACAGATAGACTTTGGCAATGTGGTGTGAGGGTAGAGACATGCTGTGGTGGAAGGCAGTTTTACAGGTAAGCAAAAGTCAAAGGTCTTTGCTCCACCCTGCCACAAGTTATTGTGTGTTAATGGAAAAAACACCTGAAGCGTTTACTGGGCCCAATAAATACACACCGGTCATCCAAGGTGCTTAAAGAGCGAGGCTAGATCGCTGAAATCACTCAGCACTACCAATCTCTCTCAATATCTGCTGGTGTTACAAAGTTGACGCTTGTTACTGCTTGAAAGTCAGTTCACTGCAGATATAACCACACAGGATATACAATTCTTAAGTTATGGACAAACTGAAAATTTGTAGGCTGACTTGTGATTTCCTTCTTTGTTTAGTCTTAGGACCGATCACCTTCTCCACTATGTTGAAGTCACAACCACATGCCTCTGACGTTTTTTGCTTGACTAACCTCATTTGCATTTTCTTCAATCCAGTCTTCCTGCTATACAGATTTTCCAAATTGTATACTGTATGCAGCACCAGAGAGGTTTGTGTGGCGTTAAACTCTCCATGCCATTGTCTGTTAATGATTTTAATGATCGCATCTCTCTCTGCCGCTGTCATGTCAAGACTTTTGAGTTTTACATGGTTTGACAAGTGCCGTACTCCCACAGGGTTCAAGATGGGGAGACACAGTGAGGTAGCCGGAGAGAGAGGAGCAAGGAGAAAGGAGAAAAGAAGGCAAAGTGAAGGACTTGAATGAAACCTGTTTTGCTGGCCAATCAGTGTGCAGATAAGCAGTTAGTTTACCTCTTACACTTGTTATCATATGCCACTCACTCTCAGGACCAGTGATTTTCAAAGACACATAGATTCCTTGGTTCCATTTCCCAAGTTTAGCTGGCTTGCATGTGAGTTGATCAGACTGACAGAGTTCCTGCTCCCCCAGAGATGCCAGGCTTGTCAAAGCTCCTTCACAACACCCCCCCCCCCTCCTACTTGCCATTCCACTTGACAAATTAGAAGTGGCACCTTGGCAGTGAAGCATTTTTTTGTTGCTTTCCCCCCAAAGTACCTCTCCTGCACTGCCTAAAAGCTTGGTAATACATATGTGTGACATTATTAAGAGATTGTCTATTATTTAGAGATACAGTCTTTTAGATTGACCTCATGTCAGCTCAGAGTACTCAAAGCAGCCATGGATCTGCTCATCAACATGTTTTCATTTGAACTCTCTCGTCTGGCCGTTGGGAAATAGCCTTGACTGGCGGTTGGCATTGACCTCACTCACATCCCATGCCTCTAGACACTTAACATTAAGGCAAAATGTTCTTAGGCAATGAAGCAGAGCCTCATACAAGGGCAACCCCCAGGAAAGTTTAAAGGGCTGTGCGCTACCTTGCCAAGAGTTATACACAACCTCAATTGCCAAGACCTGCAACTCTGTGGCTCTGCACTTCCAAGAGAAACAATATTCTCTTCTTGGTTCATGGAAAGATGGATGTAATATGTTGAACCAGCCGTCATGTTAGCCTTTTAGTTTTGTTCTTTCTTTCCCCCAAATGGGGAAAAAGATCCAGCAATCTCTTAAAATGTGATAATGAATGTTTCATACTGTGTGAGAGACCTACATTTGCCTACAAAAGTAATGCAGTGGATAGAAGGTGTAAGATAAGGAGCTTTAGGTAAGGTTTAATGGGTGAAAAGGACTTTGTTGCTGTGGTCACATAACCCAATTGATTATGATAAACATAATGTTCACACTTATCATGTAAACAATGTGTCATCTGTCTATCATAGTTAATGTTCATTTGACAAAGTAGCATTAGCAGCCCCCATCAGGCCCTTACCCTTCTTTGTCTCATGGCCTCTGTCTGATAATAACATTCTTCCTGCTCCTTCCAGTCCCCTCCACTTGATGATTTCCTCTTGATTTACATTAGGCCCTCTCTTTCTTTAATTTCCTTTGCACTCTGTCTCGCAGCCAGCTAGGCCTTGATGAAACCCTTCCCGATAAGCCTGTGCAGTCATTCTGGAGACCTTGAGAACTGTTACCATTACAACCAAGCTGCCCCCCCCCCTCAAAGCAAGTTAGGGCCAAATGGCAGCCCAAGGTTGCTGGCCAATGACCTTTAAATGAGTTTCAATGAGGCCTCGTTGCAGGAGTTGCAGAAACAGGCCCCAACACAAATGGATACCAACACATACGAAGCGGAGTGATGTGGCATCTATAAAAAGCTATCACAAAAGAGAGAGGGGAAAAGAAAAAAAAAACATTAAGATCATCCATTTTAATGGAAAGAGGATGAAACAGTGGGAAACTAAAAGAACCAGTGCAGGAAATACAGTTGGACTGAGCTAAATCACAGTGGCGATATGCTCTGGGTAATAATTCCAGTTGATGCAGATTCTGACATATTTTTGCTATTGCACTGAAGACATCTTAGTTAATATGAAAATCTTTAAAACAAATAGCCATTGAAACCATTATTCTCAAATGTTTGTAAATGTTAGTGTTTTATTAAATGTTGAAAAGGTGAACAGGAACATGAATTCATAAATCTTAATCCCAAGAAAATTTCAAGAAATGAAGTCTATGTTGTTGTTATGATGTTAGTGAAGAAAGCAATTAGGACAGACTGACTTTGTACCACTGATGTGGTTTTTGAGAGCTCACCCTACCTACATATCTTCTGACTACCTCATCAATCTTTTAAGCCCATATGAGATGGAATGAAGCCTGGGATCCTTGGGTAAAGTTTTCTCAGCCATTTGAAAGTCTTGGTTTGAAACTGTGAACCATGAAACAGCTTTGAAAACCTTTGCCTGAGGATCTCAGGCTGCATTTCAGCTCACAAGCTTAAAAGATCAATAATCTAAACCCATAATCCAGACCCATCATAAAAGTATTACGCACAATCATAAAATGTACTGATTACCAGCCACTGCCGTGAGGCTTTACATGGGGCAATGTGATCACGTTTAATTGTTTGATGTTAAATGTGTCACTGCTGCCTTTTGATGGACCGACTGCTGCTGTAGAAAAAGCCAGTGGTGTGGTTAAAGTGACATCAGCAGCAGAGTCAGCAAGTCTGTTTTAACAGTGACACAGTAACAGATATCATTAAGTAATGTCACTGATGTTTGCATCATAGTCTATATTATATTTATTCATCTCAAGTCAACTTTATTGTCAATTCTGCAATATGTGCCAGCCATACAGAGCAATCAAAAATATGTTTCTCTCTGACCCGAATATATAAGATAAGTAATATACTGTATACAATTAAAAAAGATAAGTAATATATACAATACAGTAACAGATTCAAATAGTGCAAATTTAAAGGTGCTGTAGGTAAGATTGTGAGGATCCAGGACTTAGCCAAAAAATGTGAACATCGACAACTTCTCAGTCCCTCCTCCCTTTCCGCTAAAGCCCAAAACGGTCTCCTAAGCCCCTCCCCCGACAAGGGGGAATTAATGCGTGTGCATGAGCAGTGATTGACACACAGTTAGACACCCCCCTGGCCCTGTTTGGTGCATCTGAACAGGGAGCGGTGGATTTTTGCAAATCACACTACAGGCTGTAGGTGGTGCCAGAGGAGCCAGATTTTTTTTTTTTAAATTACTTTCTTCATGTAGTTCTACTCGAACATAGGGTCAGTTTCAGCAAATATGACAGAAAGTTAGTTTTATAATTCTTACCTACTGCACCTTTAAGGCAAAACCAAACAGTATAGAAACTCTTTGAAAATTTGCAATATAAAAGGAAGAGTTCCTGAGTGTCTTCTTATATATAAAGTGACCAGTGCTGATCCTGATGGGGGGTTCAGAGTCCAGAGTTCTTGGGGGCAGAGGGGAGGGGGCGGGAGAGAAGGTAGGGTGTTGAGCTTCCTGACTGCCTGGGGAATGAAGCTGTTTGCCAGTCTGGCAGAACAGGCTCAGAGGCTCCGGTACCTTCTCCCAGATGGCGGGAGGCTGATCTCTTTATTAATACAGACCACCATCACTAAGTACAATTAACATAATAAAGTACAAGTTATAGCCAGAGTTTTCACTGCTGTTGTACAATCTGATAGCAGCAGGTACAAAGGAGCAACTGAAAGGCTTATTTTTGCACCTGGGTGGGGTGATCTGGTGGCTGAATGAGCTGCCCATCTGCCACAGCGCTGGCCAACCTGGTACCACCAAATGGCATATGATTTTTAATTTCTTAAATTATTTTGGATGTTTTCAATACGCAGTTTTTGCTTTTTGCAAGCAATTTCACACCATTTCGTCTGAGCTGACTTATGAAGTAGTATAAAGAGCGAGAAAGTCTGCGTAGGGTAGAGGATGGGTGGATGGATGGGTCAAACAACATGACTTTCACCCAGGAGACTGCTGTTCGTGTCCCGTGTGAAACCAAAAGTCAACGTTGACTATTTTTTGTCATTGAAGTGATACTTTGCCGATTTGAAACCAGCTTTGTGTCACCTTTGTGTGGGCAGTGTGTTTAGATGAATGGTGTTTGGCTTCCCTCCGTGGTGCCAGTGCACGGAGATGCATTTCGCATCATCCGGCGTATCTCAGCAAACATCCGCAGCTCTGTTACACGGGTCGAACACTGTTCATCTTAACACACTGCCATGGCACAAAGCTGGATTTAAATCAACAAATTCAAAATCATCTCTTTCACTTACATTTGTAACTTTATTTACGTAAAATAAAATAAAATTATCGAGTAAATGTCCTTAGTTTTCGTCTTTGTCGATCTTTCATAGAGCAAATAACGTTATATCTCTCCGACCATGACATTTCCCGTAGACATGTATAGTTTCCGACTGGGAATCCAGAAATTCCGACATTCCACGTCAAATTGAACACAACATGTCCGTGGCTCCGTGCTATCATAGCGGCACCGAAAGTCGGAAGAAAGCGGCAGTCCTATTTGATTATGACTATGTCAGATAAAAGCGCCTTGCAGTGGAAGGTGGTAAAATATGTGGGCAATTTATTACAGGGAAAAATCCCATGAATTGGAAAGTACATTTGAGAAGCGTACACAAGCTAGGAGGCTAACCTAGCTTACTTTAACAAGGTAAAGAAGAATGCAAAGCCCAACAGAAGCTAACCCCGGTAACGTTACAGGCATGGATGTATGGATACAGGGCATGGGTGTATGGATACAGGGCATGGATGTATGGATACAGGGCATGGATGTATGGATACAGGGCATGGATGTATGGATACTGGGCCAGCTGCAGCATGACAGAGAACACTACAGGAAGGCTTTCATCGGCGACCTGACAGCTGCTGGTTAGTAAATACGCAGGAACACCAAAAACGGGAGGAAGCGTGGGTTATTATGTGGATTGATACTGGGATGTCTACACAACTGTGTGACTCGATTGACTTCAAAAAGTTCGCCACTTTATTCAAACCAAAGTTGAAAACACCTGTTCATGTCTTCACGTCTGTTGGCTATTTAGTTTTTTTTCCTGGAACACATCACTTACACATTTTGCGTCTTGTGTACTGTTTACATATTTATGACCATATGTAGGCTACATTTTATTTACTGGTGTTATTGTTGAATACATTGTGAATACATATTTCTAAAATTGTATGTTTTTGTTGACCTTTTTGAATCCCCCGAAATATAACCCATATCACAAAAAAAGACTAAAACTAAGACTAAAACTAAAAAAAACTAAACTAAAACTAAGCATTTTCAAAAAATAAAAACTAAACTAAACTAGCAAACCCGTTATAAAAACTAATTAAAACTAAACCGAATTTGAAAACAAAAAGTCAAAACGAAATAAAAATAAAAACTAATGAAAAATGCAAAACTATAATAACCTTGTTCAGGGGTCGGCAATCTTTTTAATATGAAGTACCATTTTAAAATGTTCTTGTTCATCAGTGTGCCATATCAGCATTAAGCAAGCATGTACTGAGCCTGCTCTGGCAGTGTTTTTCTTTCTCTTGCACCACATTCTGTGATGAAGGCAATGCTTACTAGCCAATTAGAGGCAAAGTAGAGCGGGTCTTCACGGAAAGCGAATTGCCCAACCCTACTTTACAGCATCCTGGAGTATTGAAAATGTCAGTATTTTTCCAAAAGATGGTTTCTATGATTTTAGGTAGTTCTGATCACGCTGATGTTCAAGGTTTCATTTTTCTGATTGTGTGGTTTTTATTAGTTATTTGATGCTATAAAAACGTGGTGAAACGTCATGATTGATAGCTGGGATTGACTTGCGATTGGTCAAGTGGTTTAGGGACACTCTTGGTGTCACTCTTTTTTCAGTGTCAGTTTTTTTCCAATCTTTTTTTTCAGTTTTAACTGAGAGGGACAAGAAGAGCGTGATTTACGTGTAATCTGGAGAGAATGTTCAGGACCCACAAACTGCTGCTTCTACAGTCTAAATAACCAACAGTCTAACCAACAGAGTTTTCAAACATCCAGTCATAATTTTAGGGTAGAATTTGACAAAAAAATCTAAAGACAAAATGAAAAAAAAAAATTCAGTCAGGACCACTTTGTCAAAATAGATTAATTAATCTGCAATTTGCATTTGGCAGTATGGCTCTGTTCTGGGGTGTTTGGTATTTTAATCCCCCAATGTTGTCTTCCAGGCAGCGCTGCCTGGAAGGCACTAGGATTAGGCAATGCTTAGGGTTAGGGTTAAGGTTAGGGTTAGGTGCCTTGAAGTCAACGTTCTTAAACACCATTGAGCCTGTTCTGGGGCCTCCCCACACTTCCACGTGCATACGTGGAAAGCATGAGGCAAGCACACCTCCCTAACCTTCCATGTGCATGCATGGAAAGCCTTAAGCGGGGAGAGCAGCAGTGCAGGATCCCCATAGGGTAGAGAACAGAGCAGCATCAATGACAGAGACACGACATTGATTAAGTCAGACAACATGAATGTAAAAGGAGGAGCTGGGGTGGAGGTGGGTTGCAAGCGCTAGCAGAGATGCAGCAAGACAAGCTGGGAAAAACAGTTTAAATAGAGTGCGCTATTTGGAAATCCAATCAAAAGAGGGAATCAGCTGAGCCATCAGCTGGTGTGCTGGCTTAGGAACTGTCAGCTATGAGCTGAGATAATAGCCAAGCTTGACTCCGTGACCTGCCAGAACTTAGGCTATGCTTCATTAGATCAAAATATACTGAGTTTTTACTCACTCTCTCATGATGGGAATTGAGTTGCAAGTGAAGTCTTGAAATACAGATAAAGAAAAGCAACGTGACCATAATCTTTGAGAAAAGCATCTGCCTGTTGATCACTCTCATCCAGCCTTACCCCAACTGCTACCCCACCTCTTTACATACTGACAAAATGGTGCAATCTGAAATGGGAAATAGAAAGGTGGAGAAAAACAGTTCTCCATTCCCTCATAAAATACTCTTTATTTTTTTGTCACACACTCCCCAAACAAAATCCACTCTGTTTTCTCCCCTACTGCCTAGCAGAGATAAACATAAAATATTGAGTGTATGCTACTCCACCTTTCTCTAGCAGCTATCTGATCTGACATTAGAACCTATTATAAGGTTACCTCCGACTCATACCTCATTTCTAGACCCTCAGCACTGCCATTTTCACTTTAGATAAGGCTACAACAAACTACACTCTCAGTCCAAAGGCTTCGCTGTTTATCAACTTCCACTTTCCCCCAGCATGCCCTGAGAGGCGGCCTGGCTTCTCATCCTCGCTTATTAACTCAGTTACTGTGACAAGGCTTGCAGGCCTTTACCAAGTCTTAGCTTGAGTCTTGCCTTCTCCATGTAAGGCCAGAGTTTTTGTAATTAATTTTTTTTTGACCCTAATGAAAAAACGAGCAGCTTATTTAATGCCCACTCTGGGCCTGCTGGATCCAGGCTAATGGATATGGGGGACAGTGGGGCTCATTTAAGGCTGTTTATGATTTGGGCCTGGACCAAGCAGCGGTGAATGAGCCCAGTGAGATTTGGATATGTTGTTTGCCCTTTTCTTTTATTCAGATGGTGGCTATATTTGATTTACATCATATCTGGACTGGAAACCCTCCCATGACAGGCAGATGCCGAAATGGAGAAGTTACAAGTGGCATAAAAAATTATATAGTGTTATAATGGGAGATGAGCAGAGTTAAAATTAAAGGCTACAATCATGATTCATAAAGTTACATAATAAAAACACTTCTTGTTTTTTTTACTTTACTAAGACAGTACCTGACACCTAATTTTACACTAATTGACTTCATCAGTGTTTACTAGCAGTAACAGCTACTGTGGACTTAAGCAATAACAATTCTCTGTCCTACCAAGTAAGTGCTACCAGCTAGGACTGTATTCAACGTTCTCTCTAGATAAACTAAATGGTCCACAGTGCACTAATTGCACTCTACCTGGTAGTGTTGTGTGTCCATCAAAGCGGTTTCTCCTGAGGCCACTATATGTTTTTAATGTTTTGCAATTGGAGCGCCACATATTCACACGCTGCTACAAAGAGCAGCAGCGTGACAAGGCGCTGCGCGTCTGCTCTGTACTGCACGTTTTGAGCAGTTTCTGCTCGCAGAGAGTTGAAAATTTTAAACTTTAGGTAAATCGCTGCGCTCGTCACTGTCACCTTTTACCCAGCCGTCCAATCACAGGGGAGGAGGGGCGGGACAAATACCACAAAGACCAATCGTCACAGCCGACATGTACAGGTGTTAAACAACAACAACGCAGGAGAAATGAATACTGCTGGTGCATATATATCTGTCCTCTCTACCTACGTGCTTCAGCCTTCCCTTCATCCAGAGACAGTACTCCACCTTGTGCCACCATGGATGCATAATAAGAACAGGGCCGACCCATATGCTGCTGACCACTGCCATATTTACTTTGGATATTCTGTATCATAGCAACCACATTCTACAAAGGTGTCTTAGCTGAAAAAACGCTGCACCTCCAAAGCTCCCAGTTGGGTGAATTCAGAAGAGCGTTTGGCATTTCGTATGACCAGAGATTGTCCCACCAATGAGAATTTGGTCGTACAAGAGCATATCGACCAACCATTTATTTATTTTAATTTTTTTATTTTGACCATGTTATATTCAACAAAAAAAGATAACAGCAGTTGTTGAAAACATATCCAACAAAATATAAAAAGGAGAAAAAAAAGAGAAAAAGATAACTTAAATAATTTCTTTAACGAATGTCCAATTCACATGCGCGAAAAGGAGTAGGTAGAAGTATATAAACTTATTTAATCCTACCGCTTATTAATTAAATAATTATTTACAATAACTTAATACAATTCTAGTTTGACACATCTCACTTTTCACACCCACAGTAACATAATTACAGTTAAATACAGTTTATAATTTATACAGCTATATACATAGAGCCTTAATTATCTTGAAGACATTTGCATACACATACCATACATACTTATATACATACATTTACACACATGTAGTGATCAAAGCCCTTCTAGCTTCATAATTTGTTTAAACTGGATAATGTTTGGACATTGATTTAGTTTAACATGCATGCAGACTGTTTCACTCCACAAATTGAGATACAACATTTTTTTCATAGTTGTACTTAAAGTTTTTAGATTTAATTTCCCCCAAAAATTATAAACCCCCTCTCTTTCACAGAACATTTTCTGGATATTTCCAGGTAGTAAATTATATCTAGCCTGAGCTGTTTGAAATTCCACCAGATTGAAGAATTAGCATAAGAGCATAAGATAAGTATATTAGTATGGTCACAAAATCTGACATTATGCACTATTCTTATGTCTCTTTCTGAAGTATAAATAGGGGCAGTAGTGTACTTTTGTATGTTTCCCCAAATATCTACACAGTAATTTAGATATGGCAGTATTAATAAACAGCACAGAATGTTGAGTGATTTATGATCCAGAGCACTTTTTTGCTTTTGCCAGGACTGAAACTTCTGGACTGTACGTGTCTTATATGACGTTTACAGCAAATGTTGTCATTTATTGTCACACCTACAAATTTGTTTTCAAATATTCTTTCAATAATAGTTCCATCAATCTGTACCTGTATTTGAGTGTTAGTTTTATATTTTCCAAATAACATGATTAGTGTTTTGCTCAGATTTAATGATAATTAGTTTTTGTCAGACCATTTTTTTTTAGTTCTGAAGTAATCAATTCCAAAAGTTGCTGTAAATTCTCACCACAACCAAAAAACTTTGTATCATCTGCAAATAAGACAAATTATAATTATTCTGACACTTAGTGTGACTCTTAGGCCCCAACACTGACCCTTGTGGGACACCACAAGAAATGTCTAAACATTCAGATTTATATTCCAATATATATTCCAATTTATACTCCAATCTTCACAAACTGTTGCCTGTGTTTTAGATAGCTCCTTACCCAATTTAACACTACTCCCCTGATCCCATACCTTTCAAGTTTATTGATTAATATGTCATACTTTATTGTGTCAAATGCTTAGATCAATGACTGCATGCTTTTTCTGGTCAATAGAATTTGTGATTTCTTCTATTAATTCAGTTAATGCCAATACCATAGATGTTGACCGGTTTGGTCTGAATCCACATTGACTATCTGTGAATAATTTATCAAGTTGTTTCTCCTAGATTGTCGTTCCAGATAATCCATTTTATTAGTGACCACAAGCAGACTGTCACACATTTTAAATATATCGGACTGCATTAAATTGCAGCATTCAGTTTACTTAGCATTGTCAGCTTTTATGTCGTCCACGTCTTTTTGAGTATATTGCAGGCTTGTTTTAATCTCCTGTATGTCCCTTATTATTGCTTTCACACTGGTTCTAGTTGTTTCATGTCAGTTTTGGGCTTTTGATGGCACTCTGTGTAAAGTCTGTGAAGAAACGCTTTTGACAGACCTGGAGACGTCAGCCCTATTACCAACAATATAAAACTATAACGTTAGCATATTACTTAAGGACCTTCCAATGAATGCTTCCAATTTATTTAAATGATGGCAATAAATATAATCTTTACAAGCAGGTGGCAGTTAGCATTTTGGATCAGTATTATTGATGTTAGCTTCAGTACAGTCACTAATTTGGACCTTTGTGGGCAATTTGGCCTTAAGTGTCAGCAAATTTATTTCAAAACATCAGTAGGCTTTTTTGAGTGCCAACTGTCTGATATTTGATTCTATTTGCAGCTGATTCTGTCACTGTAAAGGATTGTACCCCCAAGCATGAAATGTCTGCTTCGTGAATAAAGAATAAGCATCGGCAATTATTGGCATTACAATAATGGTGTCTGCCACAGTTTTTTGATTATTATTCTACCAATCAAATTTAGGGAGGCAATATAAGCTTTTTTAAAAAAATAATATCAACTTATTTATCATTCCTGATCACTCGATCTGCTGGAATTTTGTGTGTAGACATATAATCAGCTGTTGTACTGTAGAACAGGAGTCCTAATTGTTAATAAACGAGTAGCATTTTCAATGGAGGGATGAATGTCTCAACCATCAATCGATTTTATTTACCCAGCCAGGAAGGTTTGAATTTAAAGAGGCCAAGCTTGTCTGATGCCATTCATAATATAAGACTAAAAACTTCAGAAGCAAACTTTATCCAGGCTTCTCAGAAGGGACATAAAGCTAATTAGAAAGGTCCTTGCAGAGCACAACCTTTCAGATCTACAAAGGTTGAAGTGGACGGGTTCAAAGAAAGCATGCAGAGAACATTTATTATAAGCCCCTGTGGTGATTGCTTCTGCTCTCTATTAAAAAAAGGCAACACCCCTCCTCCCACACGCCTAGTTTACCGCATAGAAAAAATAATGAGGCAAGATTAAACAGAGCACGCTCAGATGGATTTGTGCCTCATGGGCATCAGATCACAGACAAATGCCGAGCATTAATGACAAGAGAATCATGATGCAGGCACTCTGGGATGCAGACAATGGTCAGTTCAACTGAGATACTGACTGAGCTACTTTATCGACTAGCTATCTCTGGGTCCACTCAGTCAGCCAGGGAGTGAGCAGATTTTATGTAGCAACTGGAATAAACAACTAAAACCCTACACAAGTGTCCACAGTGTATATTCAAGAGGCACAACACCTTTGTGATGGGCTGCATGGTAATGGCAAGGAAACACATTCTCTGGAGGTGAGGTACTTGGTTCCCGCTCTCCATGTCTCCCTTCCCCTGCAGGAGTTCTTGTGTACAAGTTAAAAGGCTGATTTACATTTATATTGGGAAAGAGAGGCATAGGGCTGTAATTGGTGTTGTGGAGCCTGATCTACAGGCAAACAGATGCTTCTCTGCACACACTCATGCACTGTGCATACTTATGTCCACACATGTACACAGGCAAACAAAAACCCTTTTGCAACATTGATCATCTAAAGAAGACCTTAACTACGAGCACATGTCTGTTCAGCTGTGTGTTAGAGTGTATCTGTGTGACTGGTGTGAGATTGAATGAGTCATGTTCTGAATAAAGAGATATAATAAAAACACATTCATATCTACATCAACAATGTTGAGAGCCAGCTCTGGGTATAGCGCTGTGCCGGGAAAATGCAGGCAAACACTGCCTACCCATATCAAATCAGCAGCTCAGTTCTCCAAAGTCCCTGCCGTCGTACGACACAAAACACATCGGCCTGTCACTAACTGCAGCCATTTGTTTACCCCAGCACCTCTTTGAGCAGTACCAGGAAACGCAGATAGGACCGCAAAGTGCAACACGGCCAGAGATCTCAGCAACAGCGAATACCATTGGTGTCTGCAATACTTTAGGAAGAAATAGGTTGATGTACTATTTACCCTCATGCTGCTTGGCTGGGCTGCTGAATGATGAAATGATTGCAGCAAACAAAATCAGAGTAAATATAAAATAGAAGATGCAACGTGCAATCAACCACAAGCGAAAGTGCACACACATGCTAAACAATAATGCTCAACCAAACAAGCAACACCTTCCATCTTTAGACTGTCACTGGTTGGCAGGCCTTCCACCTAGACAGCCTTAAAATGTGTCTCTTTTCCTTTGCCTTCAGCTCCTTTTCCAATTTCACTGCGGTTTAAGGCTCAACTGTGCAACATCAATCACCTACAGGAGGGTTTCTCATTAGCTTTAACTCAGAAAGCCAAACATGCCACATAGTTACTGTAACCTTCACTCACAGCCAGACACAATGGTGAAATACACTCTGGTTCACAGGAAAAAACAAAAGTATGTTAAGCGATACTACACATATTGTGTATGTCAGTTCAGGACTGTGACCAGTTCACACTCCACCTCTGTTGGGACACAGAGTGATGGTCACTTATTTATTCACAGTTTATTAAAGGGACTAATGTGAACAAAAGTCTTGAAATTGGTCCAGTATTGAGCAAGAATTCTGTAACTGTCCGCTGTGAACCAAGCTGCAATGCAATCCAATGGGGCAAATGTGCATCGTCATTTTCCATCCACAAACAATATAATTTACAGTACTTTTAGCGTGTATAGAGCCAGCATATTTCCACACATATATATCCACATTAAGGGTTTATTCCAACCAAACCAGAGTCGTGATTGTTGAAACAGTGGAAAGATTAACCAAGACAGCGTTTTTATTTTTTTATTTCTGTCGACTTTAAATGAAGTGTATTTTATGATGATAATACTGTTTTTTTAAATGGAGTCTGATGGGTATGTTGATGGTGATTTCGGGGCTGTTTCAAGTTAAACAGAAAGGATCTTACTCTTTAACAAAAAGGTCAACCTTTGTAGGGATCCTTTCCATAATGTTGTCAGACACCCAGAATAATACAGTCTACCCATTAACGTTTCATTGCAGCTTTTTTCTCTTCTGCCGACTGCAGCGGTCTTGCTTAATATTGGACCAATTTCAAAAAGTGTTGTTCCCATCACTCACTTAGACAAAAAACAGGGTAACTGGAAAAATAGGGTCCAGGTTGAAAAATACCTTAATTACTCTTTAATATTGAATTGTTCATGGTTACAAATTGCACAAAATTCACTCATACACTGGCTAAGTGATAGTATATAATAACAATAATACATTTATTTTATATAGCGCTTTACAAGGTACTCAAAGGCACTTTACAGGGTTAAACCAAAGAAAAACAATAGCAAGATCATTATAAAAACATCAATAACAACTGGAGATACATATTAAAAAAGGTGCAACAAAACGCCATAGAAACAAATGGAAACAGCTAATTTAAAAGTAAGTATGAAGTATGAATGGTTATTGAGATATTCTAATGACAGACACACTACTCTAACTATAGTTAGATATATATTAATAAAAAATGTAAACTGGACTAAGACTATGAGTCACTTGCGTCAAACTGGGTTGTTGTAGTCTGGCACTCCATGTGCTCTCTTTCTCTACTATATCACTCCTTTCCTGTGCAATTTCTTTGGTTGCTCTGATGGTTAGAATGTTTACTAAGTAGTTTAGGTTGGCTGTTATTCTATACCTGCTCTTTGAACTTTCACTATTGCCTTTTAACTATTAATTCAGCAGTTAAAAGAGTTAACGTTTTTGAACTCATACATGTATTGTTAATGCAGTTTTTGATAACTGAGTATAAAAGGATTTCTTTTGATTTGCACATTGCGTAAGCATATATAATGGGTATGCCAAGCCGGGTTTCATAACGTTCATGTCTTTTGGTGCATAGAGCCAGTTCAATTACAGTATATAATCTTTTTGGCTTTCTGCCTTGTGCGAGGTTCTTTGGCTAAAACCATTAGATATAAATGATCCTGCCTGTTTAATTCAATGGGGTATACATCATATAGTATGATTGTTACTGTATAATTCTCAGGTCATCAGTTAGGTGTATAAACTACACTGCAGACTGGAGTCTCTGTTAAAGGACAATTCCCGCGCAAAATGAACCTAGGGGTTAATAACACGTGTACCGAGTCGACCGTTCTCTGGGATATGTTTTCATGCTAATCGAATGTGTCTCTAGCTTGAAACAAGATAGCGCAAACCACTGATTAGCTCCACAAAATAAACAAAATATTGCATATTTATTGCGACACTTTCGATATAATATTGCGCAACATGATATTGCGATAACGATATTGAGTCAATATATCATGCACCCCTACTCTGGGCTTTAAAAAATTGTTGTCCCAAGTCTTAACAATCAGGAGAAACAAAAATAAACACTGTAACTAACATGAATAAAAAATATAGCCGCAAGCGGCAATCCCTGGTTCAGACCTTTTCTCAGCCAACAGAAGGAAGCAGCTCAATCGCCAAAGTCAAAGACACAAGCAGCATCGAGTGGGTTTCGGGCTTCACAAAGCTGAGCAAAGTTACTTCAGCTGGTTTAATTCTGTATAGAAAAATGGGTGAGACCAAGCACATTTAATCACTACAATTTCACAAATCGTTGCTCAAGGCGGACTGAACCTTTGCTACAAAATGTATGATGATTGGCCAAACCGTTATTCCACAATTAATATGACATTTAAGATCCTGGTTAATACCTGCCCTCAGAGCATATGCACCAATTCTTTATAAAATCATTTGCCCCCAGACAGTGCTCAGGCCCTAAAATAATAGGTTAATTGGGCCCCGGGCACTTTCGTACTCAGGCCCTCATAAACATTTGAATTTCAATAGGGCCTTCGCCCCCCGAAGTAATAATAAGCTTTACAAAAATAATAGGTTCCTCGCACTTTATTGCCAGGGACCGTTGGGCCCCTGGCCCTTTTTTTAACTCGGGCCCTATTAAAAAACTGAGACAACCCTTCCGGGTTTGAAACCTAACCCCCAATTTCCACCGGCTGCAGATCCGCTCCGGGAACGGCGGCAGAGTCATTAGGTTTCCATTAAAGTCAATGTGTGTATTTCCACTGACTGCAGAACGGCTGCGTTCCGACTACCGCACAGCTCCGGTGGTCTGCAGCCCTCCGGAGCAGATACCCAGAGCTTCTATTTTTGCCAGACGCCGGAGAGCTCTGCAGCAATTCAGCACACAGCAGATAGTTCGGGACAGGAAGTCGAGCACAGAAACAAAATAAACATCCGGTTAATTTTCAAAATAAAATACACCATGCTCACGGCGGATCATATTTCCCTGCACTACACCTTGAAAACACAACACAGAGTTGTTTTCCCTCTACACCTCTGGACGGAAACAAACTGTTGTTGGTTTTGTGGTTCTATTCTACCTGAATTCGCGAGATCTTGTGGGTCCTCGTGACTACAGCTGTCAGTCATGGCCACAGCTGTGCCGCAACAAATCCGGACCTAGTGGGTATTGACAGACGGCGGAGCACGGAGCCGTTCCGCAGCGGAGCCGGTCCGCAGACGTTCTGCATTCAGTGGAAATCCGGAGTAACTATTTAGCTCCAATACACCTCCCACAATACTATCCTAATGTGCAAATGAGAATCTAGGTGATATGTATTACATTTACGCTGTTATATCTAGCAGTGAGAGCGGCACTGCGTGCCCAGGGTCAGCAACTGCATCAGCAGGAGGAACAGCTTGCCATCCTGCGGAATGAACTCATGGCTATGGCTAATCGCCAGGAGAACCAGGTAGCCAGAGTTGGTGACCAGATCAGCCAGCTCGTTGCTCAGGTTCAGCGATTAACTATGAGAGATCCGCCTGCTGTCTCCAGTGCTGAGTGCACTTCCAGAGGGGAAGTGTGTGCGCAATGGATTACCTGCCACCCCGGAATCAGGAGGACCATGTTCGTGGTGCAACAGCGATTCTGGTGGCCGTCCATGAAGAATGAGATCGGGGAGTATGTTGCTGCTTGTCCGGTCTGTGCCCAGAACAAGACTCCTCGTCAAGCATCTGTGGGTCTCCTGCAACCCTTGTCTGTCCCCAAATGCCCATGGTCAGAAATTTCCCTGGACTTTGTCACTGGATTACCCCCCACTGATGGTAATACTGCAGTTCTGATGGTGATGGACAGGTTTTCCAAAATGTTGCTTTTTATTCCTCTGCCTAAATGACCCTCTGCTAAGGAGACGGCAGAGGCTATGCTGTCCCATGTTTTCAGGCTGCATGGATTACCGACGGACTTGATGTCGGATCGAGGTCCCCAGTTCGTCTCACAGTTTTGAAAGGCTTTCTGCACGTTAATTGGGGCCACCATCAGCTTGTCTTCTGGGTACCACCCGCAGTCTAATGGACAGACGGAGAGACTGAACCAAGAGATGGAAACAGGTCTTCGCTGCCTGGTCTAACCCAACTGTTGTGGGTTGAGTATGCCCACAACACCCTGTCCTGCTCGTCCACCGGCCTATCCCCCTTCCATTGTGCCTACGGCTATCAACCCCCGTTGTTCCCTGCACTCGAGAGAGAGGTGGGGGTCCCCTCTGTGGTAGCCTTGGTCAGACGCTGCTGGCGCACTTGGACGAGGGCTCGACAGGTTCTCTTGAGGAACAGGGATCGGTACAAGAGACAGGCTGACCGGCGGAGATCTGAGGCGCCACACTATCAAGTGGGACAGAGGGTGTGGCTGGCTACCAAGGACCTTCCACTACGCACTGAGAGTCGTAAGTTGGCTCCTCGTTTTGTGGGTCCCTTCCTCGTGTCATACATTTATTAACCCTGTGGCTGTGAGGCTGAAGCTCCCCAGGTCCATGAGAGTCCACTCCATGTTTCATGTGAGCAAAATCAAGCCTGTGAAGGAGAGCGTTTTGGTCCCGGCCACACTGCTTCCCCCTCCTCCTCGTCTCATTGATGGGGGTCCTGTCTACACCGTCCGCAAGCTTCTGGCAGTCAGGAGACAGGGTCGCGGACGCCAGTATCTGGTGGACAGGGAGGGGTACGGTCCAGAGGAGAGGTCATGGGTGTCCGCTAGTAACATCCTGGATCTCAGCCTAATTCAGGATTTCCATCTTCAACATCTGGAGGAGCCTGGGCTTAATTTGTGTTTTCTTTGTTTCTCTGACTTCCTGTTTTATTTTGAATAACCACTGTCTGTCTCTGTTTCAGGTCACTTCCCGTCTTTGTCTGCTTTCCGGCCTGTGTGATTACCCTCCTGTCCCTAATGTGTGTCACCTGTGTGTAATCGTCCTCCCCGGTCCCAGTGTATATATACTCACCTTGTGTCACTTTTCAGTTGCCAGATTGTTGTAGTACCTCGTGTGTCTCACTCTCCAGCGTTTTCCTAGTGTTTGTTTTCCCAGTGTTACTTAGACCTTTAGCTTGTATTCAAGTTTTCTGCTTGCTGATTTTGTACCTCTGCCTGGATTGTTCTCTGGACAATAAAGCTCCTTACCTTTTTACCTCCTGTTCTGAGTCGTGCTTTTGGGTCCGCCATTGTATCCTGACAATATCATTATTTCGGCTAGTTTGTTCCAATTTTAGTTTATGTAGCAGTGAAGTAAAACATTCAGAAAAGTGGCATCAGCCACATGCCAGCTGCTGTAAAACACCAAAGAAGAAGATAGTCAAGAAGACAGCTTCTGATTGGTTGACACATTAGTCTGATTATGGGAATCAAGATTGCTGGGGCTAAAAGTAAAACAATACCTTTTCATACGAAAAGATGAATAAATAACCCTTCAGTTGTGGATTTATCATTCTAGAATTATTGTGCAAAGTGTCTGAAAAGAAAATGCAGTTCCAGGCTGGATTACAAAGCTTTTGGAAGGCTTACGGCAGGGGTCATCAACTACATTTTTCCAAGGGCCAGAATGTTCAATATCTGTCCAATCTGAGATTTCTCTCGCACAACTATTTTGCAGCGGCTCTGTGCGGAGATTAGCACTGCCCAGTGATTGGTTTAAAGAAATGCCAATAAACCAGAGCACATTTTCCTACCATCCCGAATGCTATTTGTAGTAGCCAGACCCTCCTTCAGCGCGCTTCAGAGGAGGGTCTGGCAAACTACCCACTACACCGTTGTTATTACTGACGGTGACCGGACAGGTGTGCCATGTGTGCGCGCATGCAAGCTTTTATGTCACAGAGGTTTAATAAGAACTGCACACACTGCTACACTTGCTCTTGGGTTAAAACGGAAACATGAATAACAAAAAAACAACAGTTGAAAAACTTTTCCAGTTAATTTTTAATTTGTATGAACATTGGAAAAACGAGAAAATGGAGCTCATAGTTTTGTTTTTCCGTTTTTGGTTTGAAATGAAAAACGAAACATCGATCCGTTTTTTCATTTTTTATTTAAAACGAAAAACGGATTATACTTTAGTACCCTGACCACCATATCTGCATCCCTACTTGCTAAACAAACAGAAAGACACTAGCTTGATGTGATGCTGAGATATTGAACACTACGTAACTTGGCTTTATGGATTCGTAATTATGGATTTATTGTACAAAGACACTGTAGTTCCAGGCTGGATGTAAACATTTCTGAAAGGCCTAAGATGACAGCGCATCTCTCTGCTTCTAACAAAAAAGAAAGTCTCTACACTGCATTGATGTGAAGATTTAAATCTGGCATAAAACGAGTAGTTTGATGTTGTATACGACCGCGCCGCCCTCAGGGTGAACGCCTACTTTCTTGAACGGCTCTGGTTCCAGAAATTATTTTCCCTGTTCAATATCTCCATTTACGTTTCAGAATATGCCATAAAAAGAGTTTTAAGGCTGGGACCAAGCAAATCAGCTTTGAGATTTATTGTGACCATAAAATATTTGATTTGGCACAAAAAAAAGTTAAAAGTACAGTGCAATGAACAATTCCATGGTAACAGCGCGCTCCACCTATCAGAGACATCGCTGTTATGCTTTGCAGGATTGTGGGTAGTGTAGTACTTTGTAAGTTTCTAAGTTTATTTGATTAGGACAATGCACATTAATCAACATTTCTGTAAATGCGCCAGTGTTAGCCAGTCAGCTAATTTTCAACTGTAGTCCTAATTACCTAGCATGCATATCTTTATAAACAAAACTTCTCCACGATATTGCAAATAAAATATGTTTTTCTTAAAACAAGGTTGATTTAATACTGGCTTGTGTCTTCTACAGGAGCTGAAACCTTCGTCACAACCTCACAGCTCGTGCTTAGTCTACCTTGGATGGTTTAGACATCATGGCTGTTAATCAAAATCTTTATAGAGAAAATGAATGGGATTTTTACTTCTGGAACCACACTGTTGAGCTCCATAGTTAAAGACTGAGTGACAGCTGTCTCATATGAACCTCCGTGGGGAACCTCTGTGCTGGTCTCCTGGATGAAGTATGTATCCTTACCATCCTGCATTATTTAAACTATAATAACTTGGTTATGGGTCCTCCAAACACTGCCTTACTCTCTCTTCCTCTTCTTGCAGTTCTCATGCATTGATTCTATGCTGTTTAGTGTAGTTGATGTGGCTGCTTCAACATACACTTCACATACATTCTTAAAGTACAATAAAATGTTAATATGTATTAAACATACATTCTCTGGGCCATTTAAATTAATGCAAAAACCATAAATGTCATGCAGAGTTTAGTATGTCATCAAATGGACTGACTTTTTTTTAAGCATCCCAAAACTCTTACTGACTTCCAGTGTCCCTGCCTGTGTTGTACAATGACAGTAAATGAACCTTGAACCTTGAATATCCTTACGTTGTCAATTTTAAAGCAGCAAGAGAAGCAATGATGAAGTAATGAATCTCACTGCCACAATACCTCTGAGCAGCATTTCCAAAATTATTTTGGTGGAAGTATGGGCTGTGCTGCAGGGCTGGTTTGATACATCAGCTCACAGTTACTGGATTTTATTAAAAAACAGAAATCAGCCTGTCAGAATGTCAGCGAAATTCACGATTTTTGTTATCAGATGGCTGTGGAGGGATTTTATTCTGCAGCTTGTTCAGTGAGTGTCTGTAAAGCCTTTTTCTGAACAGAAGCCAGTTCACCATTATATAATTACATTATAATGCCAGATAGTATAATATCTTTATTTCCAAAGATTCTCGTGTCAGCTTAAAGGGCAACTATTATATAGCATTTTCAGGATAAAACTTGCATTTTGTGTTTGTATTAGAACATGTTTATGTGCTTTAAACACTTTAAACACACACTCTCATGCTGCCCATGGTGCCTGTCTCTTTAATCCCTCCTCCCGAAAAAGCCCAGTCTGCTCTGATTGGCCAGCGTGTTTCCTGGAATCTATGGTGCGCTCCAGTTTTGTTTCTCTAGCTAGTTGAAGCTGGGGCTACTGCAACGGGGTATAAAGCACCAGAACAGTTTAAGCAAAGTAAAGAGGAGTTCCCTCTGTGATTTTCTTTGTTTAATGTTTTTTTGAAGACTGAAAATATAAGTACCAGTTTTCCCAGCAAACCTTCCTGCCAGTGTGATGTTTTATCTGCTTCATGGTTCCTCTGAGCTACAACGCACCTCACTTTGCAACAATACAGGGGCTACAGCCTTCGGAGGCTGCATTCTGTTGTGTTGTTTGTTTGTTGTTTATTTCCTGTGTTTTCCCGCCTTGTCTGATTGTCCTGCCCTGCCCTAATGTGTTTCACCTGTTGTATCACCTGTCCCTCATTTGCTCATTACCTCTTGTATTTAGCCCCTGTGTTCCAGCCCGGTCTCATGGCAGTTTGTGTAAGTGTGATGTTATTTTAATCTATTGATTTGTGTTCACAGGGACGTTTTTCTCGTTTTTTTACGTGGTGGCCAGCACGAACATGTGAAGTAATGTATTTATATGGGAAGCATATTTCGTGGCCACAGCACGAAAATGGTAGGGAGTAGTATTAAAAGCCGAAAATCCGCATAGGGAGATTGGTTGGGGTGGTGGTGGATGGGTCAAACAACATAGGACTTTCACCCGGGCGAGCGGGGATCGCGTCCTGCGTGTGGCGCTTTGTTTCCCGGGGATAGTGGTGCTTTGTTTCCCGGGGATGTGTGGCGCTTTGTTTCCCGGGGATCGGGTGGCATTTTGTCCCATTTTTGGAATCTTCCCTGTGTTTTTTTTTTTTTTTATCCTTTTCTCTGGGGAATTTTTGGATTTGTGATTTTGTTTTTTGCCTTCCTCAGTTTTGGACTCCTTGTGTTTCCTTTTTGCTTTTTGGATCCCTTTTGTTGGTTTGCTACCTTTTTTTGTATGAATAAATCCTCGAGCTCAACCCTTCTCCTGCCTGCCTGCCTCTTCCTGCATCTGGGTCCTTTAATCCCGGGAAACGTAACACATTCTTAGACCAATTCGTGGCGCGATGAAGGCTGTCCCATTTCATTTAATTTCGAAGGCTCCTTCAAATGCAGTCCACAAATCCTTTCCTTTTACAGAATTCAGAGGATCCAACTGTTATCCGTCACAGCCTCAGGATTTCCAGCATTCATTTCCGCATTCAAGCAGAAGCTGTAGGTAGGCAAACACAAACGGGGGGGTTAAAGATGGATGAGGCAAAAACCAGCACAATCATGTTCCGCTGGGAAAGTTGATAGGCTCCCCTCTGTTCAAAGGACGAGGTGACATGCCGGTCATGCCCCCAAAGAAAACCCCTGTCTTCCTCAATCACCAGAGGGTTCAAGTGATGCGTCGTGGTGTGTTCACCTGACTGAAAGCACTGTTGCAGGTTAAGCCCTGCACATCCCTGAGTGAATCTTGCTGTCGATTCACAACAACAACCACTCAGGACACATGCTGAAAAGTGCTGGTCGGCACTTCTTACGTTCTCAGGACATCATTTTGCCTGATGTCCCTAATGTGCGCACTGAACAGGGAAAAAAGGCTTTTGTGTACCCCCGTGCATGGAATAAGCTGCAGAATGAGTTGAGACTAAATTATTTCATCTCGGTAAATGCTTTTAAATACAAAATAAAAGAAATGGATGCAGACTCTTTAAGATGTCAGTTTTTTTCAATAATTTTTCCTGGTTACAAAAATTGCTATTTTAAATTGATGTAATGTGAATTGCTTTGCTTTATTTCAGTTCTATTAACTATGTCCTCTTGTGTTTCTTGTCTTGTTTCTGCCTGTCTTGGCTAGGTAACCCTTGAAAACGAGATTCTTAATATCAATGGGTTTCTCCTGGTTAAATAAAGGTTATAATACAAGAGGTACATGAGCTGTGTGTTGCTTGGAGAGACAGTTCACACTCAGGTTGATCTCTTGGTAGCTAACTCAGCACTGATTTCTCTTCGTATAATCAACTGAGAAGCTGATGAGTATTTCATTGCTCATCAACCACTAAGCACTGGGAATGAAAAGTGTTTTTTAATAATGTAATGCAAGACTGAAACACGTTCATCTTTAATAAAGGATCAGCATAGAATGTCTGAGCTTGTGGTCTCACTTTGGTTAACTCATTTCCTCACACTAATAAAAGAAACAAGGATGCAGTCAAAATGAAAAACATTATTTCAAGTAGGTATGAACATGAAGCTTCATGATAAATATGCAAACATTTACTTAATCTCACTGAATTGAAAGATGAAGACACAGATTTCGCCTTCATTAAGAATTACATTATTGTATTTAATTAATATTATAATATTGTACAGTATTGAACTTGTTGCTTACGAGTGGTGTGCAGAGTGCCCCCAGTTGGTGCACCGTTATGACCTGTATTGTGAATAAAAATAAATACTAAAAATCATTAAAACTATCTTTATTGTAGTATTTAAAAAAACAAACAAAAAAAAACAAAAACAGTGTAAGTGTTTTTGTGATTTTATCTTTGGATTATTAATAAGTTAAAACCCAGGACAGAATTTTCATATACTTGTATAAATTTGTTGTGTTACCACTGTATCTTACAGCCTTTAACAAATTATACAGCTTGCCGTTGTTGAATTTTTGGCCTGAAAATATAGCCACACAGCGCTCCCCTTCCTCTCTGCCATTCTTCTGTCCTGTTTGTGTGTGTGTGCTGCTGGCTGCTGCCGGGCCTGGCTGCTTGCTTGCATATTTGCCTGGCGCCGCTGAGTCACGTGACGGTACGGGAGGAGGAGCAAAGTACGCCTGCTCTGCACTGTGACAGGAGCGGCACTTGAAAGCAGCGACACCGACAGCCAGGTCGTCTCTTTGATGAAACCACAGCATTGCATATTGAATAGAAACTGAAACTAAAGTATAGATCTTATTACACTGGTATTGATCAATATCAATACCAACGTTGGTATCAATATTTTCGATATTTGGAGCGATCTGCCCACTACTAGCGACATCTCACCAGTGTCTGTCCAGAGAGCGTCTCGTAGTTTGCCAGCACATGGCAACAAGTGAAAAAGTCAGTCTTTCTTAGTCTTCCGTTTTACAAGCAGATTACTCCAATTCTCCACACATCTTAACCACGCTTACAGGCTGTTATTCCCTGGAGACATAGAAGTTAATGACGAGAAGAAAATCAAGGTCAAATTGACTTTTAAGAGTAGCCGAGACTTCTACGATGCTGAAAGGTCTGCAGTTAGTTGGCACCCAATTTGCAAGAGCTGTAGTAATTTTTTTGGATTTGGTTTCATCCACAGGTCGACAAGTAGCACTCTCCAAAATAGTGCTTTGTCTGAGCCTGCTAGCATCAATCTGAGTCACGTTAACTGTACTTCCATGCTTAGCTCGTAGGTGGTAGCTCAAGCTTGACGTGCTTCGGTGATATTTTAATTCGGCTTTACACAATATGCATATTGCTTTCGACTTGTCTACTGAGCCGTCCGGGAGTTTTGGAAAATAAATAGCGCCATTCAGAATTGTGTTGCTGCTGTCTTTCTCCATCAAGGAAATATGGCAGCTTGATGATAAGTAAAGGTGCGGCAAAGGGTCAAAATAGTAGCCTAGCTAGATTCTAGTGATTTTAGAACAGCTAAGGGGTGTTGTTAGGCGCAATGCAAAGCCGAGTGAAGTGTAAAATAAATTAATAAATGGCGGCATGCGATTAAAAAAAATTTACGCGTTATGCTCGGCCCTTAATCACATCACGATTAATGCTGACAGCCCTACTAAAAACCCTTTTGTGTGGTGCATTGGGGAGCACAGTGCCACTGTATAAAGCATTGCTGTATAAAGTCATTTGGAAACTGTGGCGAATGCCCCCTCTCAGACAAAAAAGGGGTAGGAGGGGGGTTGACTATGCTCCAACACCAGAACACACTTGTACTCTCATAAAACTAGGCAATAAAGCTGCTATTCTGTTGAGAGTTGATGTACGGTGCCTGAAAGAGAGCTACTGAGAGCCATATTAAATCTTTATTACCAGTGTCAGATTAAAATTAGTAGTGGTGTGCCACCACTGTGTGTGTGTGTGTGTGTGTGTGTGCAGATTCAGGCTGACTAGGCAGATTTTCTAGCAACAGTCACAACTAGCTAACATCAAATGCTGAACCTCAACATTAAGTTGAGCAATAACATTTTGAAGATATCCATTTAGAGCTGGGACTCCAGATGATTGATCAAGTTAAAACAAGAAGTTAATGGCACAACAGGTGAATTAGATTGTATCCCAGGGTGAGACAAGGATGGGAAACAGCATGGTGCTTTATTGAGGAGCATAATGGCATTACAACGTTTTCGCCTCATCTTACAGTGTTCCTGTAGCCATGTTGCTGATATAGCTCCAGCTGTCAGTATTTGGTATCAGGTTGTGTGTGACTTAAAGCTTTCATAGTTTTTCTACAGGCCGGGTGTGGAGTCTAGTTTAGAGTCAGTTTCTGCTTATTTACAGAGCAGACAAAAATAAATGGAAGTGAATATCCCTGAAGTGTTCAGGGATATTATCACTTTTTTCTAATTCCTAAACATTCAGTAGATTTAACAGTATCTAGAGCAACAATAATCTCAATTGTCACTAAATATTTCTGTCACAAATGTGAAGTCATCACTAGCCACAGAATAGGGGCAACAAAAATCAATAAGACCCAGTCAGAGCTTTTAAAGCTTTTCCAATCAGCACTTTTCAACTCTCACTTAATTTACTCCTTTGTTTCACAATCTTTTTGCATCAGCAACGAGTGCTCAGACACAGCAAAAGAAGAGTTTGGTTGGAACAAGTATACACTCTATTCAACTGTAAGCTAATTTTAATATAAAGAGAAACCTGATTGTCTACTATGCATACACTCTTACATACTATACACTATACACCAAGGATTTGTGGAAATATATATATTGCATTGCATATTTCAATTTCTTGATTTGGGTTCTATGAGGCTTGTGGTCATCATGTTGGAGTACCCAAACATTTTACCTCATCACCCAACATAAGCTCGACCTGGAGCAAAGCACCATGACCGCTGAGCACAAACTGAGACATCATGTTCAGAAAAGGAGATGCAACAGAATCTGGCAAGACATTTCAGCCTAGCAGGGGTTTCAGCAGGACACAAGTGGCAGGTTTTCACGCTGGTATGAAAAAAGACAAAGCACCAATGACCAATTGACCAGCAGCTTAGCTGATATTACATCACGACCCACAGGAGAGGGACTTGCTGCTCAGAGCTCCAACACAGAGAGTGGCTTCAAACTGCATCCAAACTTGCAGACAGAGACTGTGGAAAAGAAAAGCAAAAACCTTTTTCACTCACCCGTGCTGGCTAAGCAGTAGAGAAGAAGCAGTAGCAGCAGCCAGAAAATCATTGTTATCGACGAGTATACAGATGTCTTCCTGTTGCTAAATGCTTACGCTGAGGCAGAATTAACAGTTGGGATACAAAGCGTGTGTGGAGTTGACACAGTGTAGCTTCCTCCCTCAGCTGCTCTTTCCTCGGTCTTACTGAGTCTCCTTGTTTCTCCTTTCTTTCTCGTCCATGTTCACTGCTGAGTGTCTCTCTTTTTCTCCCTGCTCTCCATGGTGCCTTTCACACTTCGTCCATCATGCTTGCTGGCTCCCGTGCTTACTCGCTCAGACTCTGCTCGTTTGTTCACTGGCTCCCTCTCTCCTCCCTGCATCTCTCTCTACGGTACAGTCAGTGAGGAAAGTGCTTAAGAGGCTGGCTCCTCCCTCTCTCCACCTGCTCATCTGCCTCTCTGCCATTTAGACAGTCTAGACCGAGGGAGAAAAATCTCCTGGATGATCTGTCATTCATTAGCATTTAATGGGACAGTAACAATGTTTAGCACTTTGTACACATGAACAATTACACTATTTATTGTATTTGTTGACATGGATAATTGAAATTCATTAAAGACACAGGGCAATATCAGCACAAACAAATAAAATGATATAGCGCTTTTAAAGTATGCAGCTTTGCCGTTTGTGATTCTTGGTAGTTCTTTTTTGTTGTGTTATACAGCTCCTTGAATTGGCTTGATGCCAGACCTTTCCATTCCCTGAAGGTGATCAGTGAAATCTTAAAATCCATTCTGACACATTCCACTTAATGTTTTCGCCAGACCTGCAACTGAGCCAAACAACAAATTACGTTTATTTCAATTAATTTGTTTTGCCAAATGTGTAATTACAGGAAACGTAATTACTGCATGGATTATGTTCACAGGCCAGAAAAAAACAAGGTTAAACAGTTACCCACAACACAATAGTAGTCTGTAGCTACACCGCAAAACAAAAACTGAACACACGTCTATGCTTTCAAAATGTATACCCTGCCGACAACGCCAAATTGTAAACCGACAATGGCACCCTGGGAATTTCACCCAGAGAATCAAGAATCAGAATGGAGTTTATTGGTTAAGAGTGAGTGTCAGTGGGGCTCCGGGGCCTTGTAAATGACACTGACTGCAGAGAGGAAGAAACTGTTTTCATGGTGTGAGGTTTTGGTCCTGATGGACTGCAGCCTCCTGCCAGAGGGGAGGGGTTCCAACAGTGTGAGAGGGTGAGAGGGATCGGCTACAATCTTTCCTGCCCGCCTCAGCGTCCTGGAGGCGTACAGGTCCTGGAGAGACGGCAGATTGCAGCCAATCATCTTCTCAGCAGAGCGGGTAACATGCTGCAGTCTGCCCTTGTCCTTAGCAGTGGCTGCAGCCACTTATTTATTTATTTTCAAAATTACAGCAGAGTAACAGTGTAAGCTTGCCAATTAAATACATTCTTGCTGTGGCAGTGACCATAGTGGAACAGTTGGCATTAAAACGGAATCCTATTTTTTTGTATATCTGGGATTATATTGCAAAAGTCTTCCTTTTTGACTTTGCTGAACATTCATTCTGTAGCGTGAATCAATGATTTGCTACAAATTTATTAGATTTTGGATATCAATTTCAAATTTTGTTTTATTAATCAACTTAATGGATTAATACAATTTGCACTCGTAAAATAAGGGGGGCACCACTTCGTTTTAGGAGCCGAAGATGCTCAGATGAATGGATTAAACCATCAAATTTAATTTCAATGAATATGGTAATTTTATCAGTCTCAAATGAAAAGCCATAAAGTTCATAGCTGTGTATTGACCCACAATCCTATTAATGAACAAACATATTTCAACAACTCAGACAGCACAGCAGACAGCAGCTTTACCACTACCACCACACACGACCCCCCCCCCCACCATCACCTACACACACACACACACACACACACACACACACACAACACACACAGAATACTGTGCTCCTGGCAGATTAGAACAAGCCAACTTTGGAGCTTCTGGTATGTGGTGAGCTGGTCTTTATCTCTGGGAAACAGATGCATACAATGGCATCCCAAGGGACTTTATGGATAGGTATGTGGGTGTTTGTGGAAGGTCCCTTTATTTTCAGCTTTTTATTTACAAATGATCCTAATACCTGTCCTATGTATCCTCTATATGCTGCTGCCTTTGTTGCAAATCATAGTTTTGTCTTCTTGATTATGGAAATAAAAGTTTGATCTTATGAAAAACAAGGTATTTTGGTTTTCTCGTGTCAAGTGTCACCACCGAGCTATTGTTCATAATAACGTATTATTATTATTTCCTAATCTGTTTAAAAGAATCAGAAATCAGAATCAGAAAAAAAAATTATTTCCAGGTAAGTAGCACTTGCTTTGATTGATGGTGCGTACTGTACATAAAAACATATTTAAATATTAATATGAAATAATTAGTGCTGTCAAACGATTAAAATATTTAATCGCAATTAATTGCACATTTTTCTCTATTCTAAATGTCCCTTGATTTCTTTTTGTCCCATTATTTTTTTCTCATTGTAATGCTCTTATCAACATGATACGATACTTTTAAAACGGTGCCTGAACCGAAAGATCTTTATATATTTAAAAATCGAGCACCTTGTTCAATTATATTTTTCTGTTCTGTATGTTCAAAAATATAAAACAATCAAAAGTTGATCTAAAAAAAAAGGAGCACAAAACGGTGAAAACAACCACTGGATGGGAAAAGGATATTTTACAATAACTTTGAATGCACCACGAGGCTGGCGAGGCGAGGCGAGGCTGAGTCTGTTTTTTTCAGACAATGGCAGCTACAGTCTGGTGTTAGAATCCTCTATAGTGAAATACAGACACTTTTACACCGTTAAGCTGTCAGCATTTAAATGTGTTTACTCCAACTGCTAGCTAACAGTAGGTTAACATTAGCTGCTGCTAAATGTAGTGTTGACTAGCGTCCAGTGCGACAATGTTTCAGTTCCCTCTAACGTCCATTTTCGGAGCATCAGAGAAGTGGCACCTAAATAAGGCACCGAAATCTGCGTTGCTATTCGGTCTGGTAGATAACGGTCGTTATCTACCAGACCCCCCCCCCCCACCACCCCCCCCAAATAAAAACTCGTTGGTGCTACACGATTCACGTGGATGACATTTTCCCATTCAAAACAGCGATTTCCGCCGAAAAACGACTAGTTTGCAGGTATGTACTACTCTTTGGCCGGCTCGCAAACCCAAACAAGTGTGCCTGTTGTTGTGTTTCCGGTCTAGCTAGATCCGGTGTGGTGTTGTAGTTTTTCTAACGTTACTAGTTGTTGCAACAGCATGTGAAAAAAACTACAAAGTTTGCTAGGCCAAAAAGAACGTTAATCTCGCGATAAAAAAATGTACGGCGTTAAAATGGGTTTGCGTTAATGCCGTTAATAACATGTTTAACTGACAGCACTAGAAATAATCAAAAAATAAATACAGAAACAAATAACGCATACATATAACTATATAACATTAATAAAGAAAAAAGAGGTTAAAACATGTTATTTCGATCAGTCATCTCTTCACACAAAAAAACAAAGTTTGAACATGCAATAACCAGAAAGACTTACTCAATGTGAAATCCTTTAGTACTGGTGCTTAAATTAAAATGTGGAAGGCCAAAGCCAAACTGGCATTAATTTAAAGGTCACTTTGTAAATTTATAAATTCCACATAAGGGCATTATTAAAACCTCCCTGTTTAGTTTCTGGAATTTTAAATGTTCTCAAGTCTACACTGAAACACAAACTGAAGTCAGCATTTACATAGTTATGGCTTCAGAAAAGAACCAACAGGAATCGTTTTTTTCTGCTCATTTTGGAGACATCCCCACTTGCATTAGTGAAGCGCCAGTTTAAGCCTTGAGCATGGAACAGGCTTATTCTTCCCCGCTTCTTCATGGATTAGTTATTGCATATAGATTTAATTTAATTTCATATAGTCACAGAGAAGGCACACAATTCCAAATAGCACAATCCTCTAGTCTAAATCTAAAATGCTTCACCGCCATCACATCTGTAAAGAACCAGGTGGCGACCACATTATCTATAGAAATTGCTTCCTCTCTGCCCTGGCCCTGCTCTAAACACACTGAAGGGAGTGTTTACCTACACTTCTGATGGCTCTTTTAGCAGAGGGTGCTGGTCAATACTGTATTCAACGTGAGCTTACTGTAGTGCTGCCTTTGACATCATCTCGTTGGGGAGATGATTGGACTCCCTGAGCTTTTATTTGAATCAAACAGAAAGGCAGTTTTCTGTTGTCATGGGTACTTTCAGTTTGGAACTACTTCAAGGTGCCTGAGTACTGTTTCATTCTGTCTGTATATCCTCTCACTTTGGCAAATAATAGAAAACATTTTTCTCCATCACTATGTTCAAGATGCTGCACATACTACTGGATTGCTGAATTTACACCAATCCACCAAACACATCTTCACACCTTTGAGTCTCCAATGTATGTAAATATAATATAACCCTTCCCTTTGGGAGATTTCTGTTCTATTTTTATATAATGAGAACAATTAGGGCCCGAGCATCGTCAGCGTCTACAGGCAAAGGCCCTATTGAAATTCAAATGTTTCTTCTTCTTCTTCTTTTTCTTCTTTCTATTATTAGGGCCCGAGCACCGACATCTTCGGGGGAGAAGGTCCTATTAAAATTCTAATCTTTCTTCTTCTTCTTCTTCTTCTTCTTCTTATTATTATTATTATTATTATTATTATTATTATTATTATTATTTCATGTGTTTGAAAGCAGATATGAGGTGCTTGGACTACTCAAAAACGAAAACGAAAATTGGTACTCATGTCAGACCTGGTGAAAATTACGATCTGGTATGGGTCTTGGGCTTGGACGTTGCATATTGGCTCGATAGCGCCCCCCCAACAGTTTTCAAAGTTAAAGCCCCCTTCTTTAACTTTCACGTAGAGGTATTAAATTTGGTACGCAGATGTATCATATCCAGACTTACAAAGAGCCGCCCCCTAAACCCAATAGGAGGTCCGCTATATTGAAATTCATTTTCAAATTATGGACAATTTTGACCATTTTTAGGGGTTATGCTTTAACGAACTCCTCCTGCAGATTTTATACGATTAACTTAAAATTGGTGAGTATAATCTAAGGACCTTGGCGGAGCTAAATTACAAAGCTTTTTAGCGCATGCCAAACACTGTTTTTTCATGTTTCGCCATGAAACAGGAACTAGTTTTTAACAAGACTGTACATTGTCCGATCTGTTCCAAACTGCTCAGGCTGAATAAGGGTCCTGCCCTGAAGACATGTACATATTACTATTGAGATATTATCATGGTGCCCCCTACTGACAAAAAGAAGTTACAGTCATTACACTTTAATGTCCTCTACCTAATGGGTGTACCAGATCCACCTCAACAGTGTTCAGGAAAGCCTTAAGACCTTGATGATGCTTCAATTTGACCATTTGCAGACTACTTTAATGAACTCCTTCTACAGTATTAACCCAATCGACTTCAAAATTTGTCAGTACAATCTAAAGACGTTGCCAAAGCTAAATCGTGAATAATTTGCACTTGCGTCCAATGGTGTGGGCTGTCAAATTACCACATAACGCTGTAAAACAGGTAGTTGTTTGTAACTCGAGTGTACATGATCCAATCTGCCCCAAATGTTTTATGCTTAATTATACAACAGGCCTGAGAGCATGTACAAGTCCATAATGAATTATAGTCATAGTGCCACCTACTGGTAATAGGAAGTAAGCCCTGACAAAAATCATTAGATCTACATGATGTGGTTTAAACATGATATACAGCAACATGATGTAAAAATAGTGTTTCTCTAGCACCACATAGTGGATACAGAAAGTGGTGCATGTAATGTATATGTAATTTCCAACGTTATGCACTACATGGAAGAAATTAAGTCTAAATTTTGTGTGCAGTGTCCAACGGTCATGGAAAACATGGACACCTTGAATGGGAGCACTCAGCACCCCCGACGTGCTCAGAGTGTGAGGGCCAGTTCATCGCATTAATTATATAATCAAATTCAATACAAGACACAAAGGTGAATTTAAGAACGTTTTGGAGAAGGTATCTTTTATAAAAGGTATGTGGAGAGTGATGCAAATACTACAGAGCCCCAGACATGACATGGGGGGGAAAAAAAATACTATACAATATATTAATTTGTGGCCACAAAATTGTATTTTGGGGATAACGACGTAGCCTAACTATAATGCAGCCAGTTCTACAATACCTGTGTGGGGCACATGAGTTATAGGCAACCCATATAGAGAGCAAGCTAAAGGTGCAATCATGGACAGGGATGATTTGATTGAATTGTAGGGGATAAGGGAAGAATTTTGATATTGCTAGGGGTACCGATAGCAGTAAGAGTACCAATAGGGACTCCAAAACATTTTATAATGGTTTTGACTTTGTATATATACCCCTCTATGTGCACATACCCTTCTGTGACGGTGCAAAATTTTAACCATGATGTTTTTTTAGCATAGTCTGATAGGGGCATGTATAATACTTTGCATTTTTAATGTTTTATTGCTGAGATATGGGCAATTTTGTCCCAAAATTTGCAAGCGCAAAGCATTATGGGAAATGGTTGACCTTTTGTGCTGCATCTTTAGAATGGAAGGTGCTAGAGCGATGAAACTTTCACCTACCCCCGCATTTTCAATGGTGGGCTTTCCTATAGTACCACCCACTTGTCTCTACGACCTTTCGCTTCCGAGCTACGTCACTTTTTTTAGTCAAAACGTCTGTATCTCCTGAACGGAAGGCCGTAGAGACTCGATGACAAGTTCTGCGTGTTCAGCGTGGTCGAATTATGTCAGATGGAGTCCATTTCCAAGTGTGTAGGACGTACCGTTCTGGAGTTATAAGCGAAGACGTTCGCGCCATAGACTTTAATTGTAGCATTTTGTGGTGTTTTTCCCGGAAAATGTTCCTCCAGTATATTTTTAGGAAGTGTGCGTTTCAGGTCATTTGGAGTCGATTGGTAGCTATTTGTAGTGTAACTTTTTGTTTACATATTTCTGATCAAGACACGTTTCTGGAGTCCTTCAGCACATATGCTGATCTTCCCAGAAAATGTAAATAAGGGATAAATGACACTATTGAGAGTGTGTCTGTCTGTGTGTGTGTGTATGTGTGCGTGTCTATATGTCTGTGTGTGTGTGTGTGTGTGTGTGTGTGTCTGTGTCTGTGCGCGTTCATGTGTGTGCGTGTGTGTGTGTGTGTGTGTGTCTGTGTCTGTGCGCGTGCATGTGTGTGCGTGTGTGTGTGTGTGTGTGTGTGTGTGTGTCTGTGTGTGCGTGCGTTTCTGCATACCTGCCGTTACATTTCGCCACCTCCCGACTGTCGTCGAAGTAGCTTCAATCCACAAGTGGGGTCTCTTCGACGGCGCGCGACCAGCATGTGAAAAAAAAGGAAAAAAAACAAACAACCTGAAGCAGCAAGCGTGCACTCTGTGTGTGCAGTAGAATGAGCATCAGACTAATGTCAGCCTCACACTTTTTTGCAGAAAACGCATTGATTCTGGCGTATCTGTAAAGGATTTGAAGAAGCGCAGATTAGGCCTGCCGTGAGTGGACAGAAGCAGGAATACACTCCTTAGCGTTGTGCAGAGATATATGCTTTGCAGCGGCCCAGAGCCGACCGCATCCATACACTCACTTTCCTCTGCCCTTCACGTCTCTCAAGGGAGACTCAATTGGCCGCATGTCTAAGGTTGATTTAAGGAATTGTTTTTTTCAGCCTGCCACGAAGCACGGGAGAAGCAGAAATGTCTCTTCGCAGCAGCTGCGCTGACTGCGTCTCCACGTGCGTTTTGGGCTGCATTCATCAGCTTTGTTTATGTTGAGATTTTGTTGTTCTGCACTTTTGACCACTGAGCTAGCAATACTCTGACTCATTAGGTCGTGTTTTGTGTGAGCAGTTTGTCTGTGTGTGTGTGTGTGTGTGTGTCTGTCTGTGCGACAGGTGTGTCTGCGTGTGTGTGTCTGTCTGTCTGTCTCTCTGTGTGTGTGCATGCGTCTCTGTGTGTTCTGTGTGGTGTGTAGGCAAAACACAGAAAAGTGGCATAATTTGTCCCACGCAGCATATGCGCTGTTCTGAGCAGAAAATGTCAGAGGATGATGAGGGATGAATGAGGGATCAAAGGGTGTGTGTGTATGTGTGTGTGTGGGCTTGTATTAAGCAAGAAGCCTTTCGACCTCAAGAAGTCCTAAAACTCCAAGAAGTCTGTCTAGGGGTGTGCAGAGTAAAAATATCAGCCTTGCCATGAGGAGACAGAGAAACAGAATGAAAGTCCCTGGTGCGGAAAGGGTTAGGTTTAGAAAAAGGAGAGGGTCTCGGTGCTTTAGCACCGAGACTCTGAATGCACGCACTACAGAAAGCAATCAAAACACCCCGGTCCCCACTGTCCCTCCTCGAGGCCCCCCATCGCCACTCAGTTCTCATATTTACGATTATATCAACAATTATATTCATCACATCAGAATGCCCTCTGCTGTTGCAGCATGTAATCGGAACAACACTAAAAAAAGTTTAGAGCAAATGTTAACACTAATTTAGGGTTAGGTCAAAGGTCAGTAACCAAAATTTTTTGGTCAGAGTCCCAGACAGGGGTCAGTGACGGTTATGGTTAGGGTTAGAGGTCATGGAGAGGGTTAGAGACGGTTATGGTTAGGAGTTAGTTACAAAGAACCCCGTCGCCGAAGGGTTAGGGTTAGGGTTAGGGTTAGGGTTAGGGGAAATTAAAGAAAGTCTCACAGCCGAGGGTTAGGAAAGGAATTCTGACGCTGAAAGCGTCAGAATTAATGCATTCACCATGTTTGCTGGGATAGCCAGGTCCCCCTCATCTCTCATTGAGGCCACACGGTATTAAAGTACACAATTTAAATATCCAGTTTTTTTCTATTCTCCTCCTTTGAGTAGTGGACCAACTGGGGTTACATTCCAAAATGGTGGCTGTGAGATTCGCCCAGCCATGCTGAATAAAATGTCTGACAAGAGGAATTTGTGTGTTTTTTTTCTTCTGAATATTGTATCTGTGTTGTGCAAATCTGGTGAGGATCGTGTTTCTCGTTTCTCCTACATATTGTATTAAACATTGTGAACATTTAATTAAATAAACACAATTCTTTGACTGTGCCCTTGTGTTTCTCTGGGTGGGAAAAACCTCACCACTGTGTTGATTTTTCACAAATTTGTGATATCTGAAGAAATCTGTGTGTGCTTTGGGTTTAGGTTCCTTCAATGGTTTTAATTTTGCCTTAACTAGAATATCTTTCAAATTTTTATTCTTCCTAAAGGCAGCAATGACCCTATAATCTTTAAGAAATATAGTGTTACCCCCCAGACTCATGAAAGTTGTTTTTGATCACTCTCATAAGACGAATATTGGCTCTAGAATAGGTGGTGATAACAGGGAGGACTGTATCCAGACAGATAGGTTTTGTTTCTCTGAAGGTTTTAAATGTCTGGCGGAGCATGGAGCGTGAGTACCCCCTGCTGGCGAGACTGGAGAACAGCACCTTGACTGCCTGCATGAAATCCTGGTTTCTAGTGCAAATTCTGCTGAATCTCAGTAGCTGGGATTTTACAAGTCCAGCAAAAGTGTGTCTTGGATGGAAACTAGATCTAAACAACAAGGCGTGGGTGTCGGTCTCCTTAAAAAAACTTTAACATCCAATTTCAATTTATCTTTAAAATCCTCTCCTTTGAAAGTTGTGGTGTCTAAAAAATCTACTGAATTTGGACTAAAGGTGGATTTCAGTCTAATAGAGGGATTATGGTTGTTGAGAGTGATCAAAAAGTCCTTAAATTCCTCCTCAGAATGGGGCCACACCCCCCATATGTCGTCAAGATATCTCAAATAATGTAGTGGTTTTTTCTGGCATTTGGCCAAAGCTCCTTCCTCCCAGTCAGCCATGAAAATATCAGCGAACCCGGGGGCGAATCGTTTTCCCATCGCTGTCCCTTTTATTTGCAAAAAATATAGTTTGTCAAACTCAAAATCATTTCTGGTTAAATTAATTTCTAATAATTGCAATATCTCTTTATCGGGACGTTTGCTATTTGGATATTTGTGGAATATTCTTCTGACTGCCGTGAGGCCTTGAGTCGTTTCAATGTTAGTATACAAACTTTCGACATCGAGTGTGAAGAGGAAGCAGCTGGGAGGCAAGGAGGCCTGTTTGACTTTGTCTATAAAATCGTAAGTGTCTTTAACATAGCTGGCGTGGAGCTTAGCGAGGGGGTTCAGATAATAATCAATGAACTCTGCGGTGTAGTAACTCTCACTGTCACAGTCTGACACTATGGGCCTCCCAGGTGGAATTCTAAAAGGAACACTCCAGGTCTCTTTTTTCTTGTGAATCTTTGGTAACATGTAAAAAAGTCTGATTCGAGGGTCACTGCTGCCTAGAAGATATGATTTCTGTTTATGATTAATAAATTTCTTATTATATAATGAATCAATAATTTTCTTAATCAAGGGCACAGTCTCTTTATATATAGGTTTTTCTAGTTTCTTATAGTAATTTGTATCGTTAAGCTGTCTAAATCCCTCCCACAAATAATCCTCTCTGTCCATAAGAACGACTGAGCTACCCTTGTCAGCAGGCTTAATAATAATTTTTTCATTTTTTTGTAAAGAGGTGAGGGCCTCCAATTCGAATTTGTCCAAATTTGGTTTCGACCAGTTAATTTTATAATCATTTTGAAAGTGCTGAATATCAGCTTTAATTATTGTTTCTATTTCAGGAGGAAGCTGCGCTGTGGAGGGAGCCCAGGTCGATCTAGGAGTAAAAGGTAAGTATTCAGTATTTGTTTTTTGCTCATAATAAACTGCTATCTTTAATCTCCTATGGTAATCCTGTAAATCAAATCTTGCTTGGTCTTTCACATTCTTATGTTTCACATTGTTACCTGAAGGGACAAAGGTCAGTCCCTTATTTAACAGGGAGGTCTCCGCTGCCGTTAACCTGAATGACTTACACAGATTGAAAACAGTCCTCGACCCCGCCTGCTGTGGTGCTTTTCCGGGGTTTAGGCTTTTAAACACTCTAGCCAGTGGTCCAGCATGTGGCTAGCAGTGGAGCGGGTCCAGTGGATTGAGTCTTTCTCTGTGCAAAAAGAGTTTCTGGAGAGTTGAGGTATATGTTGGTGGTGTGCTAGTATGTGGTCGTTCAGGGTCCTCAAGTTAGTCTGTTCTGCGTGGGGTAATGCCCTTGAGAAGTTTATTAGGGGGATGAATATTTGGGCCTTAGGGAAGGCGATTTTTGCCATTCGAATAGCTTTTAAGAGCTGTGGAATGGCAAGTTTGTGTGGATCCTGGGCCCTATTGTTCAAACCAAATGACAACACCAGTTTCTCAACAGTATCACTGACCTTGGTTTTGGCCAAAATGGCCTCTGCGTGTTTGAGGGTAGCGCCCGGGAAGCTATCAGCTTGTAGCTCGGTGTATGTGAAAGGGGGGAGTCTTGATATGTTGGAGTCTCCCATGATCAGCCATTTTCTCTTTGGAATCAAAGTCCAGGCCGTCATTTTTTTGTTTGTAGGCGTATGCCTAAAGGGTCTGAACTCAACTACGGGCGCTGCTGGTGAGGTTGAGGTAAGTGTGTTCTGGGATGGGGGTCGTGGGTAGGGGGAAAGTCTGATTTTGCTGATATCAGAGAACATTTTCCTACCTCTATATGAGCTGGAGCTCTCTGGGGCCTCAGAGCGGGAGTCCTCAACAACTGTGAGGTCAATGGTGGCCCTCCTCGGGGTCAAACTCTGGGTCTTCTTCTCAACCTGAAGAATGGATTTGAGGTGAGGTGACAGCCGTGTCTGTCTTTGCGGCCTCGGTAGGGTTTGAGTGGGCAGGGATTTGGAGAAAATGAGTGGGGCAACTGGAGGAGGAAAGATGGGGAAGGGGGGAGCTGAGGAAGAAGGTGGATCTGTAGGGGGCGGGAAGGGAATCTGTGGTGAGCCTTGCTCCCTCTCTCCCTCCGGCTGTTGGTCTGGGGACCAGTCGCTCCTCGTCTCGGTCATGGTGCTAGTTGTGACCAGTTGTAGCCTCGTCGGTGATGATGGTGCGGTCAGCTGCTGTTGTGTAGGCGCATGATGAACTTCAGCCTCTATAGTGAGCTGGCGCCTCTGTGGCGTTGCTGCCTGTGCTGCCACGCGTTGTGGTGGAGGTGGGGGAGGTGGAAGTGGCTGCTGTGGTGGGGCGTCCTGTCCCTCCTCCGGATCTGGTTGTATGGTGTCGGAGTCCCTGGTCCCGGTGGTAGTGGGCTGGACTTGTGCGGAGACCCGTGGCGTTGATGGAGCCTGGTTAATGGTTGTTGTGGGTGTCATCCGCTGGTCTGTAGTGGCTGTTGTCTGTGTCTGGAGTGCAGGCGCCTCCACCGTGAGGTCTTGTGTGTTGGTGTGTAGGGATTCCCGTATTTTGTCATAGACAGAGTCAAGGGTTTCCTGCTGGAGTCTCCTCCCAAAGTGGCTACGACACCAAGCAGCTGCTATGTTGTAGTTTTCTTTCCATTCTGGATTTGAGAGCTGTTTTAGGATTTCTAAATTGTTGTTCAGACTGTCCTCATAATGTTCTTTTAGTATCAGGAGGGTTGTATGCTCCCAATGCCTAGCGTTCCCTGAGAGTAATGTCATGGTGGTGGGTTTAGGGTCTGCCGGCTTTATTACCTCCATCAGGTTTTTAGATATTCTGCTAATGGCTGCTGGTGCATTTTTAGCTGTCACATTGTTCAGGTGATGTGCTGCTTTTATCATCTTATGGATGATTTTGGTCTTTATGATGAAGTCTGGATTATTATTATGTGCAGACTTTTCTTTGGGACGTGTGTAAGAACGGCCAAACCTCTGTTGTGGTCCTCTCTGTGTTGGCTGCTGGCCAAAATGACGACCTCCATTCCATGCAGTGTTGCGGTTCGAAGCTCTGGTCCGCGGGGCCTGGCGGCGTTGTTGGCGGTATCCACCTTCGTAGTAACCCTTGTCATTCCTCCGTTGAAAGCTGTGGTGGTCCCTGTTAGTCCAACTGTAGCCAGAACGGCCCCTTCTGCGATCCCACTGTGTGTTCCGTGTTGTGGGTCTGGTGTCCGCGCGGCCATATCTGGCGGCCGCAGCGTAACTTTGTTTATGGCCAAACTGTTTAAAGGGCCGTGGATATGAGGCCGATCTAGACCTAGGAGCCACAAAATCTCTATTTCGATTCCTGTTTCTTCTGTAACTCACTGTTGTCCAGCCGCTGTCGTCCCATCGGTCGTCAGCCATATTGAAGTGGCGTGGCTGGTCAGGTAGAAAAAAACTTTGCAAAAAGTAACTAAAATCTATCTCAAAAAACACTGAGACGTGATGACTAAGTTGTTGAATATTTATTCAAGTAGCGACGTACGTTTCGACATAAATTATGCCTTTATCAAGCTGAAAAAACAACTTACATATGTCTTATGTTTTCTCCCTCAGGTAAGTCGCGTCCAAAGCGGAGCAGGAAGAGGTAAAGAGACCGGGATTGAAAAAGAACATCACTTCCGTATTTTGCCAGCCCGTTTTCAAAATAAAAGCCTCTGGTCTGGAATTGAAGTAATAGGCTCTGAGGTTTGCAAAATGCCTGATCAAATTGAATTGAAATGGAAAATTAAACTCTCAGAATTCGGTGTGGTTATGGTGATAATATAACCAGGGGTAAGTATTTTTTTATAAGAAAAAGATTAATTATTGGTTATGTTCAGGCATGGCAGGAAAAGGTTGGGTTTAGGGCCCTGGCAGATTTGTAATTATACACAATTTAATATGGTTATGATTAGGGTTAGGGCTGTAAGGTAAGGGGTTAAGTTTAGAGCCCTAATTATGGTTATGGTTAGGGTTAGATTTTTAGGGGGGGGCTATGTGGTAAAGGGCCCTGGTAAACTAGTAATTATAAACGATCAATTATGGTTATGATTAGGGCTGGAAAATAAGTAGATGATTTCAGGTAAGTGATATCAAATGTAATCCCGCTCTATGCACATTTTAACCTCTTTTTTTCTCTTTTCTTTTTTTCTCAACAGGGAGTAGACATGTCATCACATCAATCAACTGTGAAACAAGAACATCCATAAAACTCATGTAACTGTAGGATAGTTCAGGAATATTGGCAAAACATTCATCAAGGTGAGTAAAGTTAATTCAGAAATTACATTTCCTTTCTAACAACATATATAACATGGGTGTGTAATCTGTGTACACATAATAAAATATAGCAACATATATACCTTCTGTATTCCATAGACCAGCAATGATATATTGAAAATGAACATATGTGTAAACCTGAGTATTAGGATTCTGTTTCCCTCATAACAGAATCCTCAGTTCAGGAAAATCCTCCACTCTTAAGCAGTCATTGAGTTAACATCAAAATTAGGTTTGTGGGACTGTAATATCAAAACCTTTAGTGTAAATAAGAAATTATCAGATCTTATTTCATGTGTTAATTGGGATTTCATAATACATTGTGTTGCATTTTATGCGTCTTATTCTGGTGTTTCCTCATGTCAGATTAACATCATGATAGTTAATAATTATCCTTGGAAGACAGGATGTAATTGGTGTTCCTCAGAAAGGAGGAGGAAGCCCGGCCAGTCAACAAACAGGTACTAGCTGGAAAGGGTTAGGAAAGGAATTCTGACGCTGAAAGCGTCAGAATTAATGCATTCACCATGTTTGCTGGGATAGCCAGGTCCCCCTCATCTCTCATTGAGGCCACACGGTATTAAAGTACACAATTTAAATATCCAGTTTTTTTCTATTCTCCTCCTTTGAGTAGTGGACCAACTGGGGTTACATTCCAAAATGGTGGCTGTGAGATTCGCCCAGCCATGCTGAATAAAATGTCTGACAAGAGGAATTTGTGTGTTTTTTTTCTTCTGAATATTGTATCTGTGTTGTGCAAATCTGGTGAGGATCGTGTTTCTCGTTTCTCCTACATATTGTATTAAACATTGTGAACATTTAATTAAATAAACACAATTCTTTGACTGTGCCCTTGTGTTTCTCTGGGTGGGAAAAACCTCACCACTGTGTTGATTTTTCACAAATTTGTGATATCTGAAGAAATCTGTGTGTGCTTTGGGTTTAGGTTCCTTCAATGGTTTTAATTTTGCCTTAACTAGAATATCTTTCAAATTTTTATTCTTCCTAAAGGCAGCAATGACCCTATAATCTTTAAGAAATATAGTGTTACCCCCAGACTCATGAAAGTTGTTTTTGATCACTCTCATAAGACGAATATTGGCTCTAGAATAGGTGGTGATAACAGGGAGGACTGTATCCAGACAGATAGGTTTTGTTTCTCTGAAGGTTTTAAATGTCTGGCGGAGCATGGAGCGTGAGTACCCCCTGCTGGCGAGACTGGAGAACAGCACCTTGACTGCCTGCATGAAATCCTGGTTTCTAGTGCAAATTCTGCTGAATCTCAGTAGCTGGGATTTTACAAGTCCAGCAAAAGTGTGTCTTGGATGGAAACTAGATCTAAACAACAAGGCGTGGGTGTCGGTCTCCTTAAAAAAAACTTTAACATCCAATTTCAATTTATCTTTAAAATCCTCTCCTTTGAAAGTTGTGGTGTCTAAAAAATCTACTGAATTTGGACTAAAGGTGGATTTCAGTCTAATAGAGGGATTATGGTTGTTGAGAGTGATCAAAAAGTCCTTAAATTCCTCCTCAGAATGGGGCCACACCCCCCATATGTCGTCAAGATATCTCAAATAATGTAGTGGTTTTTTCTGGCATTTGGCCAAAGCTCCTTCCTCCCAGTCAGCCATGAAAATATCAGCGAACCCGGGGGCGAATCGTTTTCCCATCGCTGTCCCTTTTATTTGCAAAAAATATAGTTTGTCAAACTCAAAATCATTTCTGGTTAAATTAATTTCTAATAATTGCAATATCTCTTTATCGGGACGTTTGCTATTTGGATATTTGTGGAATATTCTTCTGACTGCCGTGAGGCCTTGAGTCGTTTCAATGTTAGTATACAAACTTTCGACATCGAGTGTGAAGAGGAAGCAGCTGGGAGGCAAGGAGGCCTGTTTGACTTTGTCTATAAAATCGTAAGTGTCTTTAACATAGCTGGCGTGGAGCTTAGCGAGGGGGTTCAGATAATAATCAATGAACTCTGCGGTGTAGTAACTCTCACTGTCACAGTCTGACACTATGGGCCTCCCAGGTGGAATTCTAAAAGGAACACTCCAGGTCTCTTTTTTCTTGTGAATCTTTGGTAACATGTAAAAAAGTCTGATTCGAGGGTCACTGCTGCCTAGAAGATATGATTTCTGTTTATGATTAATAAATTTCTTATTATATAATGAATCAATAATTTTCTTAATCAAGGGCACAGTCTCTTTATATATAGGTTTTTCTAGTTTCTTATAGTAATTTGTATCGTTAAGCTGTCTAAATCCCTCCCACAAATAATCCTCTCTGTCCATAAGAACGACTGAGCTACCCTTGTCAGCAGGCTTAATAATAATTTTTTCATTTTTTTGTAAAGAGGTGAGGGCCTCCAATTCGAATTTGTCCAAATTTGGTTTCGACCAGTTAATTTTATAATCATTTTGAAAGTGCTGAATATCAGCTTTAATTATTGTTTCTATTTCAGGAGGAAGCTGCGCTGTGGAGGGAGCCCAGGTCGATCTAGGAGTAAAAGGTAAGTATTCAGTATTTGTTTTTTGCTCATAATAAACTGCTATCTTTAATCTCCTATGGTAATCCTGTAAATCAAATCTTGCTTGGTCTTTCACATTCTTATGTTTCACATTGTTACCTGAAGGGACAAAGGTCAGTCCCTTATTTAACAGGGAGGTCTCCGCTGCCGTTAACCTGAATGACTTACACAGATTGAAAACAGTCCTCGACCCCGCCTGCTGTGGTGCTTTTCCGGGGTTTAGGCTTTTAAACACTCTAGCCAGTGGTCCAGCATGTGGCTAGCAGTGGAGCGGGTCCAGTGGATTGAGTCTTTCTCTGTGCAAAAAGAGTTTCTGGAGAGTTGAGGTATATGTTGGTGGTGTGCTAGTATGTGGTCGTTCAGGGTCCTCAAGTTAGTCTGTTCTGCGTGGGGTAATGCCCTTGAGAAGTTTATTAGGGGGATGAATATTTGGGCCTTAGGGAAGGCGATTTTTGCCATTCGAATAGCTTTTAAGAGCTGTGGAATGGCAAGTTTGTGTGGATCCTGGGCCCTATTGTTCAAACCAAATGACAACACCAGTTTCTCAACAGTATCACTGACCTTGGTTTTGGCCAAAATGGCCTCTGCGTGTTTGAGGGTAGCGCCCGGGAAGCTATCAGCTTGTAGCTCGGTGTATGTGAAAGGGGGGAGTCTTGATATGTTGGAGTCTCCCATGATCAGCCATTTTCTCTTTGGAATCAAAGTCCAGGCCGTCATTTTTTTGTTTGTAGGCGTATGCCTAAAGGGTCTGAACTCAACTACGGGCGCTGCTGGTGAGGTTGAGGTAAGTGTGTTCTGGGATGGGGGTCGTGGGTAGGGGGAAAGTCTGATTTTGCTGATATCAGAGAACATTTTCCTACCTCTATATGAGCTGGAGCTCTCTGGGGCCTCAGAGCGGGAGTCCTCAACAACTGTGAGGTCAATGGTGGCCCTCCTCGGGGTCAAACTCTGGGTCTTCTTCTCAACCTGAAGAATGGATTTGAGGTGAGGTGACAGCCGTGTCTGTCTTTGCGGCCTCGGTAGGGTTTGAGTGGGCAGGGATTTGGAGAAAATGAGTGGGGCAACTGGAGGAGGAAAGATGGGGAAGGGGGGAGCTGAGGAAGAAGGTGGATCTGTAGGGGGCGGGAAGGGAATCTGTGGTGAGCCTTGCTCCCTCTCTCCCTCCGGCTGTTGGTCTGGGGACCAGTCGCTCCTCGTCTCGGTCATGGTGCTAGTTGTGACCAGTTGTAGCCTCGTCGGTGATGATGGTGCGGTCAGCTGCTGTTGTGTAGGCGCATGATGAACTTCAGCCTCTATAGTGAGCTGGCGCCTCTGTGGCGTTGCTGCCTGTGCTGCCACGCGTTGTGGTGGAGGTGGGGGAGGTGGAAGTGGCTGCTGTGGTGGGGCGTCCTGTCCCTCCTCCGGATCTGGTTGTATGGTGTCGGAGTCCCTGGTCCCGGTGGTAGTGGGCTGGACTTGTGCGGAGACCCGTGGCGTTGATGGAGCCTGGTTAATGGTTGTTGTGGGTGTCATCCGCTGGTCTGTAGTGGCTGTTGTCTGTGTCTGGAGTGCAGGCGCCTCCACCGTGAGGTCTTGTGTGTTGGTGTGTAGGGATTCCCGTATTTTGTCATAGACAGAGTCAAGGGTTTCCTGCTGGAGTCTCCTCCCAAAGTGGCTACGACACCAAGCAGCTGCTATGTTGTAGTTTTCTTTCCATTCTGGATTTGAGAGCTGTTTTAGGATTTCTAAATTGTTGTTCAGACTGTCCTCATAATGTTCTTTTAGTATCAGGAGGGTTGTATGCTCCCAATGCCTAGCGTTCCCTGAGAGTAATGTCATGGTGGTGGGTTTAGGGTCTGCCGGCTTTATTACCTCCATCAGGTTTTTAGATATTCTGCTAATGGCTGCTGGTGCATTTTTAGCTGTCACATTGTTCAGGTGATGTGCTGCTTTTATCATCTTATGGATGATTTTGGTCTTTATGATGAAGTCTGGATTATTATTATGTGCAGACTTTTCTTTGGGACGTGTGTAAGAACGGCCAAACCTCTGTTGTGGTCCTCTCTGTGTTGGCTGCTGGCCAAAATGACGACCTCCATTCCATGCAGTGTTGCGGTTCGAAGCTCTGGTCCGCGGGGCCTGGCGGCGTTGTTGGCGGTATCCACCTTCGTAGTAACCCTTGTCATTCCTCCGTTGAAAGCTGTGGTGGTCCCTGTTAGTCCAACTGTAGCCAGAACGGCCCCTTCTGCGATCCCACTGTGTGTTCCGTGTTGTGGGTCTGGTGTCCGCGCGGCCATATCTGGCGGCCGCAGCGTAACTTTGTTTATGGCCAAACTGTTTAAAGGGCCGTGGATATGAGGCCGATCTAGACCTAGGAGCCACAAAATCTCTATTTCGATTCCTGTTTCTTCTGTAACTCACTGTTGTCCAGCCGCTGTCGTCCCATCGGTCGTCAGCCATATTGAAGTGGCGTGGCTGGTCAGGTAGAAAAAAACTTTGCAAAAAGTAACTAAAATCTATCTCAAAAAACACTGAGACGTGATGACTAAGTTGTTGAATATTTATTCAAGTAGCGACGTACGTTTCGACATAAATTATGCCTTTATCAAGCTGAAAAAACAACTTACATATGTCTTATGTTTTCTCCCTCAGGTAAGTCGCGTCCAAAGCGGAGCAGGAAGAGGTAAAGAGACCGGGATTGAAAAAGAACATCACTTCCGTATTTTGCCAGCCCGTTTTCAAAATAAAAGCCTCTGGTCTGGAATTGAAGTAATAGGCTCTGAGGTTTGCAAAATGCCTGATCAAATTGAATTGAAATGGAAAATTAAACTCTCAGAATTCGGTGTGGTTATGGTGATAATATAACCAGGGGTAAGTATTTTTTTATAAGAAAAAGATTAATTATTGGTTATGTTCAGGCATGGCAGGAAAAGGTTGGGTTTAGGGCCCTGGCAGATTTGTAATTATACACAATTTAATATGGTTATGATTAGGGTTAGGGCTGTAAGGTAAGGGGTTAAGTTTAGAGCCCTAATTATGGTTATGGTTAGGGTTAGATTTTTAGGGGGGGGCTATGTGGTAAAGGGCCCTGGTAAACTAGTAATTATAAACGATCAATTATGGTTATGATTAGGGCTGGAAAATAAGTAGATGATTTCAGGTAAGTGATATCAAATGTAATCCCGCTCTATGCACATTTTAACCTCTTTTTTTCTCTTTTCTTTTTTTCTCAACAGGGAGTAGACATGTCATCACATCAATCAACTGTGAAACAAGAACATCCATAAAACTCATGTAACTGTAGGATAGTTCAGGAATATTGGCAAAACATTCATCAAGGTGAGTAAAGTTAATTCAGAAATTACATTTCCTTTCTAACAACATATATAACATGGGTGTGTAATCTGTGTACACATAATAAAATATAGCAACATATATACCTTCTGTATTCCATAGACCAGCAATGATATATTGAAAATGAACATATGTGTAAACCTGAGTATTAGGATTCTGTTTCCCTCATAACAGAATCCTCAGTTCAGGAAAATCCTCCACTCTTAAGCAGTCATTGAGTTAACATCAAAATTAGGTTTGTGGGACTGTAATATCAAAACCTTTAGTGTAAATAAGAAATTATCAGATCTTATTTCATGTGTTAATTGGGATTTCATAATACATTGTGTTGCATTTTATGCGTCTTATTCTGGTGTTTCCTCATGTCAGATTAACATCATGATAGTTAATAATTATCCTTGGAAGACAGGATGTAATTGGTGTTCCTCAGAAAGGAGGAGGAAGCCCGGCCAGTCAACAAACAGGTACTAGCTGGAAAGGGTTAGGAAAGGAATTCTGACGCTGAAAGCGTCAGAATTAATGCATTCACCATGTTTGCTGGGATAGCCAGGTCCCCCTCATCTCTCATTGAGGCCACACGGTATTAAAGTACACAATTTAAATATCCAGTTTTTTTCTATTCTCCTCCTTTGAGTAGTGGACCAACTGGGGTTACATTCCAAAATGGTGGCTGTGAGATTCGCCCAGCCATGCTGAATAAAATGTCTGACAAGAGGAATTTGTGTGTTTTTTTTCTTCTGAATATTGTATCTGTGTTGTGCAAATCTGGTGAGGATCGTGTTTCTCGTTTCTCCTACATATTGTATTAAACATTGTGAACATTTAATTAAATAAACACAATTCTTTGACTGTGCCCTTGTGTTTCTCTGGGTGGGAAAAACCTCACCACTGTGTTGATTTTTCACAAATTTGTGATATCTGAAGAAATCTGTGTGTGCTTTGGGTTTAGGTTCCTTCAATGGTTTTAATTTTGCCTTAACTAGAATATCTTTCAAATTTTTATTCTTCCTAAAGGCAGCAATGACCCTATAATCTTTAAGAAATATAGTGTTACCCCCAGACTCATGAAAGTTGTTTTTGATCACTCTCATAAGACGAATATTGGCTCTAGAATAGGTGGTGATAACAGGGAGGACTGTATCCAGACAGATAGGTTTTGTTTCTCTGAAGGTTTTAAATGTCTGGCGGAGCATGGAGCGTGAGTACCCCCTGCTGGCGAGACTGGAGAACAGCACCTTGACTGCCTGCATGAAATCCTGGTTTCTAGTGCAAATTCTGCTGAATCTCAGTAGCTGGGATTTTACAAGTCCAGCAAAAGTGTGTCTTGGATGGAAACTAGATCTAAACAACAAGGCGTGGGTGTCGGTCTCCTTAAAAAAAACTTTAACATCCAATTTCAATTTATCTTTAAAATCCTCTCCTTTGAAAGTTGTGGTGTCTAAAAAATCTACTGAATTTGGACTAAAGGTGGATTTCAGTCTAATAGAGGGATTATGGTTGTTGAGAGTGATCAAAAAGTCCTTAAATTCCTCCTCAGAATGGGGCCACACCCCCCATATGTCGTCAAGATATCTCAAATAATGTAGTGGTTTTTTCTGGCATTTGGCCAAAGCTCCTTCCTCCCAGTCAGCCATGAAAATATCAGCGAACCCGGGGGCGAATCGTTTTCCCATCGCTGTCCCTTTTATTTGCAAAAAATATAGTTTGTCAAACTCAAAATCATTTCTGGTTAAATTAATTTCTAATAATTGCAATATCTCTTTATCGGGACGTTTGCTATTTGGATATTTGTGGAATATTCTTCTGACTGCCGTGAGGCCTTGAGTCGTTTCAATGTTAGTATACAAACTTTCGACATCGAGTGTGAAGAGGAAGCAGCTGGGAGGCAAGGAGGCCTGTTTGACTTTGTCTATAAAATCGTAAGTGTCTTTAACATAGCTGGCGTGGAGCTTAGCGAGGGGGTTCAGATAATAATCAATGAACTCTGCGGTGTAGTAACTCTCACTGTCACAGTCTGACACTATGGGCCTCCCAGGTGGAATTCTAAAAGGAACACTCCAGGTCTCTTTTTTCTTGTGAATCTTTGGTAACATGTAAAAAAGTCTGATTCGAGGGTCACTGCTGCCTAGAAGATATGATTTCTGTTTATGATTAATAAATTTCTTATTATATAATGAATCAATAATTTTCTTAATCAAGGGCACAGTCTCTTTATATATAGGTTTTTCTAGTTTCTTATAGTAATTTGTATCGTTAAGCTGTCTAAATCCCTCCCACAAATAATCCTCTCTGTCCATAAGAACGACTGAGCTACCCTTGTCAGCAGGCTTAATAATAATTTTTTCATTTTTTTGTAAAGAGGTGAGGGCCTCCAATTCGAATTTGTCCAAATTTGGTTTCGACCAGTTAATTTTATAATCATTTTGAAAGTGCTGAATATCAGCTTTAATTATTGTTTCTATTTCAGGAGGAAGCTGCGCTGTGGAGGGAGCCCAGGTCGATCTAGGAGTAAAAGGTAAGTATTCAGTATTTGTTTTTTGCTCATAATAAACTGCTATCTTTAATCTCCTATGGTAATCCTGTAAATCAAATCTTGCTTGGTCTTTCACATTCTTATGTTTCACATTGTTACCTGAAGGGACAAAGGTCAGTCCCTTATTTAACAGGGAGGTCTCCGCTGCCGTTAACCTGAATGACTTACACAGATTGAAAACAGTCCTCGACCCCGCCTGCTGTGGTGCTTTTCCGGGGTTTAGGCTTTTAAACACTCTAGCCAGTGGTCCAGCATGTGGCTAGCAGTGGAGCGGGTCCAGTGGATTGAGTCTTTCTCTGTGCAAAAAGAGTTTCTGGAGAGTTGAGGTATATGTTGGTGGTGTGCTAGTATGTGGTCGTTCAGGGTCCTCAAGTTAGTCTGTTCTGCGTGGGGTAATGCCCTTGAGAAGTTTATTAGGGGGATGAATATTTGGGCCTTAGGGAAGGCGATTTTTGCCATTCGAATAGCTTTTAAGAGCTGTGGAATGGCAAGTTTGTGTGGATCCTGGGCCCTATTGTTCAAACCAAATGACAACACCAGTTTCTCAACAGTATCACTGACCTTGGTTTTGGCCAAAATGGCCTCTGCGTGTTTGAGGGTAGCGCCCGGGAAGCTATCAGCTTGTAGCTCGGTGTATGTGAAAGGGGGGAGTCTTGATATGTTGGAGTCTCCCATGATCAGCCATTTTCTCTTTGGAATCAAAGTCCAGGCCGTCATTTTTTTGTTTGTAGGCGTATGCCTAAAGGGTCTGAACTCAACTACGGGCGCTGCTGGTGAGGTTGAGGTAAGTGTGTTCTGGGATGGGGGTCGTGGGTAGGGGGAAAGTCTGATTTTGCTGATATCAGAGAACATTTTCCTACCTCTATATGAGCTGGAGCTCTCTGGGGCCTCAGAGCGGGAGTCCTCAACAACTGTGAGGTCAATGGTGGCCCTCCTCGGGGTCAAACTCTGGGTCTTCTTCTCAACCTGAAGAATGGATTTGAGGTGAGGTGACAGCCGTGTCTGTCTTTGCGGCCTCGGTAGGGTTTGAGTGGGCAGGGATTTGGAGAAAATGAGTGGGGCAACTGGAGGAGGAAAGATGGGGAAGGGGGGAGCTGAGGAAGAAGGTGGATCTGTAGGGGGCGGGAAGGGAATCTGTGGTGAGCCTTGCTCCCTCTCTCCCTCCGGCTGTTGGTCTGGGGACCAGTCGCTCCTCGTCTCGGTCATGGTGCTAGTTGTGACCAGTTGTAGCCTCGTCGGTGATGATGGTGCGGTCAGCTGCTGTTGTGTAGGCGCATGATGAACTTCAGCCTCTATAGTGAGCTGGCGCCTCTGTGGCGTTGCTGCCTGTGCTGCCACGCGTTGTGGTGGAGGTGGGGGAGGTGGAAGTGGCTGCTGTGGTGGGGCGTCCTGTCCCTCCTCCGGATCTGGTTGTATGGTGTCGGAGTCCCTGGTCCCGGTGGTAGTGGGCTGGACTTGTGCGGAGACCCGTGGCGTTGATGGAGCCTGGTTAATGGTTGTTGTGGGTGTCATCCGCTGGTCTGTAGTGGCTGTTGTCTGTGTCTGGAGTGCAGGCGCCTCCACCGTGAGGTCTTGTGTGTTGGTGTGTAGGGATTCCCGTATTTTGTCATAGACAGAGTCAAGGGTTTCCTGCTGGAGTCTCCTCCCAAAGTGGCTACGACACCAAGCAGCTGCTATGTTGTAGTTTTCTTTCCATTCTGGATTTGAGAGCTGTTTTAGGATTTCTAAATTGTTGTTCAGACTGTCCTCATAATGTTCTTTTAGTATCAGGAGGGTTGTATGCTCCCAATGCCTAGCGTTCCCTGAGAGTAATGTCATGGTGGTGGGTTTAGGGTCTGCCGGCTTTATTACCTCCATCAGGTTTTTAGATATTCTGCTAATGGCTGCTGGTGCATTTTTAGCTGTCACATTGTTCAGGTGATGTGCTGCTTTTATCATCTTATGGATGATTTTGGTCTTTATGATGAAGTCTGGATTATTATTATGTGCAGACTTTTCTTTGGGACGTGTGTAAGAACGGCCAAACCTCTGTTGTGGTCCTCTCTGTGTTGGCTGCTGGCCAAAATGACGACCTCCATTCCATGCAGTGTTGCGGTTCGAAGCTCTGGTCCGCGGGGCCTGGCGGCGTTGTTGGCGGTATCCACCTTCGTAGTAACCCTTGTCATTCCTCCGTTGAAAGCTGTGGTGGTCCCTGTTAGTCCAACTGTAGCCAGAACGGCCCCTTCTGCGATCCCACTGTGTGTTCCGTGTTGTGGGTCTGGTGTCCGCGCGGCCATATCTGGCGGCCGCAGCGTAACTTTGTTTATGGCCAAACTGTTTAAAGGGCCGTGGATATGAGGCCGATCTAGACCTAGGAGCCACAAAATCTCTATTTCGATTCCTGTTTCTTCTGTAACTCACTGTTGTCCAGCCGCTGTCGTCCCATCGGTCGTCAGCCATATTGAAGTGGCGTGGCTGGTCAGGTAGAAAAAAACTTTGCAAAAAGTAACTAAAATCTATCTCAAAAAACACTGAGACGTGATGACTAAGTTGTTGAATATTTATTCAAGTAGCGACGTACGTTTCGACATAAATTATGCCTTTATCAAGCTGAAAAAACAACTTACATATGTCTTATGTTTTCTCCCTCAGGTAAGTCGCGTCCAAAGCGGAGCAGGAAGAGGTAAAGAGACCGGGATTGAAAAAG